>NC_060119.1:663406100-664076933 GCF_021461395.2 Schistocerca americana | reverse complement strand
CACGAAACCCTCTTGAGCTCACAGATACTTGACTGTGGCAGTGAACATTTTAAATGAACCTAACACAGTTCACCCTTGAAACATTGGTCACTGCACAATTTGAGAAAAGTATGACGTATGCATCTAACCCTTACGATCATATGGGCTGAGATATTAAATTTTCTATACACGAATATTGTTGACAAGGGAACCTGTAAGTAAGGCATTTGGAGATGTTAATAGGTAATAAAGTGCTGGTACCTTCAAATGTTTATTGCATTAATATTCAGTTTTAGCATCTCAAATGGAGGTGAAAATTAAAATGGAACTGCCAACTGCCATCAAACACTGTGCAGCATTGCTGAATCACCAAGCTGATGAAGAATCTGGTAGGTGTCCACAAGAGGGCAGGCAAGGGGGGGGAGCCTGGGCTCATTGTCCAGACAGTCACAGCAGCAGTGTTGAGAAAAATACAAAATATTTTCCAAATTAATTTTACTGATACCAGTGCTAAGAATAAACCATTAATATAAACTGTACACAGATTATAATTTATCGAACACAAGCCAATTAGAAAACTGCCAGACATGTAATAATCTTCAACTATTTGAAGTACCACAACACCAGAGTGAACATAAAGGCAATACTGAAACATCTTGCC
This sequence comes from Schistocerca americana, assembly GCF_021461395.2. Taxonomy (NCBI): domain Eukaryota; kingdom Metazoa; phylum Arthropoda; class Insecta; order Orthoptera; family Acrididae; genus Schistocerca; species Schistocerca americana. The sequence continues at coordinate 664,076,293 of NC_060119.1, read as the reverse complement.
TGAGGGAAATTAACTGAACGGATGACAATATTGACAGGAGACAGTGTGTGCTAGGATCTATGAAAACTAGACCTGTAATTGTAAAGTTTGTTCATTTAGGAAAAGATGTGAAGGCTTCAAAGTGAAGGAATTCATGAAGTCAGGTTTGACACTTTGTGTGCTTCTAAAAGACTGAAAATTTTGAACAATGCAGTCTCCACATTGTGTAGATAAGGGATGGCAGGATAATAGTGAGCACAGAAACTGGCAAAACATCGGCCAACAGAGAAAATGAACTGAGAAGTCCCACACACCTTGACTCCCGAAGAAAAACGACATGCAGAGGCCTGTCACAGCTTGATTGAAATGCACATCATGGACAATTCGTCTCTAGAAAAAAAAAAAAAAAAAAATCATAATAGGTGATAAGACTTTGTGTTATCAATAAGAACCGTGCAGAAATTCACATGAGGAGTCAAGGCTTCGATGACATAACCAATATTCAAACCAATGTGGCTCGAGTTGAACATCATCCCAAAAGAGGACATTTGTGAACATTCTGTGCATTGTACTGAACTGATGAGGGGGAGGGGGGCTATGTACAACACCAGAAGCATTGAAATCATAGTCTTAGCTTTTCCCTATTGTTTATTAATCTAGCCTCAAAAAGTGTTGGATGATGTGGTAGACATCTGTGGAATACTTCTATTGGAGACTTGACTAGAGATGAGCACTTTCTGAAGCTACAAAAAGAAAGACTGCTATGTCTTACTAAGGCACGAGAAGCCTAACACACAAGGGGTTGGAGCAGGGCACATACACACACTGATTTATTACCTAATATGCAACACATTTCCAACAGTAATGAAGACAAGTAAGTCTGTTATGTTTATTACCTCCAAATTACTTAATGGAAAGCACCTAATTTGTGTCTTTGACATATCACTGAAAGTAGGTCATGAGGTCAGTTCCAAAAATGCCCTTTCAAGTCTTGAATCGGCATACCAACATACAATTATTACTGGCACGGGTGTCGACTCCATGGGGCCTGAGCCCCTCAAAAATTTAAGAAAATTATTAGTTATATTATGCTTCGTAAAACCATAAAATTATATTGGAATTTTTTATTTTTCTTATTTTACAATTATTGCCTTTTAACATACATTCAGTAATGAGTTAAAACAAATAATTATTACAGTAGTAAGCAGGTTAACTGAAAACGAGTGGTGTGAATCATGATGGTGTTATGGTGCTGTGGGTACACATAGAATTTGTCCCGGTGCGCGAACCTTCGGGTAAAGTCTGGTGTCGGTGGGCGAGCGCCACAGCTGCAGCGACATCAAAAGGACTGGAGCAGAAGCGCGTGGAACCCTCCACCTTGCATCACCTTGACGCTTCAAGACATTACAATGACTGGCTATATAAAGCCCACCCTGAGTCATTTAGTGTGGATACTTTTGTTCAGTGCATGCTGCAGATGTGTTTAGTGTTCCAACTTGAGTGTCTAGAGGACTATTTTATATGACTATTTTATTCATTTACTTTAGTCACTTAGTGTATTGTGAATTAAGTTTGCAATGGACAAATTTGTTAGCAAAAAGGAACACTTGGAAGTTGTTGATACTGCAAGTCAACCTCCAAAAATTATTGTCATCAATTGCTTCGTTGCCTTCAGGCGAGAACCATCCACAGCCGAAACATGGACAATCATTTCAGAAGTCTTGGTTGATCAAATATACATGGCTAGAATATGAAGCATCTACAGAAAAAGTTTTTTGCAAAACTTGCAAAGAGGCAGATGCTCAAAATCTATTACAATTTTCTTCAAAAAGAAGATGCATTTACTTCCATAGTGTTTTCTAACTGGAAAAAGGCTTGGGAAAAAATTCTGTCTTCACAAAAATATGTTTATGCATAAATATATCTACACAAAGATGATGTGACTTACCAAACGAAAGCGCTGGCATGTCGATAGACACACAAACAAACACAAACATACACACAAAATTCAAGCTTTCGCAACAAACTGTTGCCTCATCAGGAAAGAGGGAAGGAGAGGGAAAGACTAAAGGATGTGGGTTTTAAGGGAGAGGGTAAGGAGTCATTCCAATCCCGGGAGCGGAAAGACTTACCTTAGGGGGAAAAAAAGGATGGGTGTACACTCGCGCGCGCGCACACATATCCATCCACACATATACAGACACAAGCAGACATATTTAAAGATCGTTTGGTAAGTCACATCATCTTTAGATATATTTTTCCCATGTGGAATGTTTCCCTCTATTAATTCATGTTTATGCATAAAGGTGTTCTGAAACTAAATTCTATCACCAACCGAAGTGTGGCGTCCCAACCGAATGAACAGGTAGATAGTGATATGAAGAAAGGCCGTTTAGCTCTTGAGACAATTTTTAGTACTGTGCAATTTCTATGCTGACAAGGACTAGCTTTTCTATTATGGTTAAAGAAACAAGTGATTCTTCGATTCACGAACAAGTGTCATTTTGTATTTGTACTGTCAATGATTCCTTCATCATCAACGAAGACTTTTTTGGCTTATACAAGACCCCCAACACTGAATCAAAAACACAGTTTGATATTTTAAAAGACATTTTTGCTCATCTTAATTTGTCAATGGATAAATTAAGAGGACAGTGCTATGATGGTGCCTCGAATATGAGAGGTAAGTTCAAAGGACTAAAAAAGTTAGTTTTGGATATACAACCAAAAGCACATTATGTGCACTGCACTGCTCACAGTTTACACTTGGCAGTCGTAGACAGTTACTGCCCTCTTACGACTATGAGGGATATTATGCTTTAGCCCATACTTAATAAACACCATAAGGGAATCCAGCAAAAGAATGGGACTTTTCAGAAGCATACACTGTGAGAGCGCCAATGATCAAGCTGGTCTACGACCCCTTTGCCCGACTATGAACTATGGGAGCTTCTAGTATCTTGAGAATATTGAAAAACTTCTAGAGTTTTTTGAAACACTTTCTGCAGAGGACAAAACCGAGGCAGGTTACAAATGTGCAGGCTACCTTGAGTCAATGTTATGATTCAAGACATTTCTTTTTACATCTTTATTGCCATGCAATCAACCCAGTAGAGGATGTCAATGAAAAATTCAGTGCCCTCATCTAAGTCTTAATGATCTGGAAAAAAAATATATGAGGGCTTGATTTGTATATTGAACAGAAGGCCTGGGAATTGTGTTTGAAAGAAAAACCTTCACAAGTTGATGATCCTTCACTTCCTCGGAATCAAAATATACTAAAGAAGTATTAAAACCGGCCAGCTCACCGCCCACTTTCAAAACCCCAAAGGAATACTACAAAGCTATTTACATTGAAGTTTGTGAAACGGTGCAATCTTGCATTACTGAGTGATTTGCTTTAACTGGACTCACACAGGTCATTGCAGTTGAACAAGAGTGCTTGTTTTAGTAAACAGAGGTGAAACAAATTTGGAAAAATCAAATGAGATTTTCAAAAATGACCTAGACATCGATAGACTGTGCTTACACTTGAATAGCTGATATTGCTAATAAAAAAACAACTGGTCTTAAAAACATGCGTGATGTAAGAAAGTACATTACACAAGAGCCTGCAGTTGGAGAAATGTTATGTGAAGTAGTGAAGTGCATTGAGCATCTCCAAGTAGTTCCAATAATGACAGCAACAGCAGAACAGTCATTTAGCGTCCTAAGATGTCTGAAGTCATATCTCCAATCAACAATGGGACAGAAGCGATTGAACAACTTGGCTGTTCTTCATGCCCACCGAGACGTTTTGGATATCCGACCAGTCATCAACGACTTCATATTCAGTAATCCAGTCAGACAGTCGACATTTGCACCTTTCTAAAGACACTCTAGCCCCAATAATGGCATTTAGAGCAATATTAAAAATCTTTATAAAATAGAGAATTAAATACATACATAATGTTAAATTTTCAGTTTCGAAATATTAGTACTAGTTTAGTACTGTATTACTATAGTATTGTATTAGTTATTTTCAAATACTTAAATATTTTTAGGGTGTAAGACCCAATTAAAACATGCTATTTATATACTTTTTGACTGAAAGTATTAGGCATAGTGTATTAACTTTATTAACTGTATTGAAGCATTAACTTCGAGATATTGTTTTTATTTAATGAACACTGAGCCTTATTCAAAGTAAGCTTAAATTAGCTATCTCACTTATTAATCAAAGTGCTATTACTGTGCGACAGCAATATTTTGTTTTATTCTTTTAATGATAGTTTAGGATTTATTTAAATATAATTTCAATCTTTTCAGAGCTATATATTCACTGCTCTGTAATAGTCTATGAGCATGATTATTGCTATAAATTCAATTTGCTTTTTACAAAAATGCCATGCATGTTTATGTTTTGTTTCTTTTTTCAAAGCCAAAAAATGTGTCAGGCTTGTCAAGTTATCGAGTCCAGATTTCAGGGTGCTAATGTTGATCATATGACTCTAAAATTCTTAGAAAACTTTAAAACTCACTATTTTTCATCTGAAATTTAGAAAATTTCCCAGGGCAAGACCCCCAGTATGCCCCCCCCCCCCCCAATATTTTTTATAAGTTGGCACCCCTAATTACTGGTGACCCTTAATATGAATCTTCTGTACAACAAACCCTTTGCTGTTGAATTCAAGCACATAATTTCTTCTTTAAGCATGATGTTACTTTATCTAGTACCTATTCATCATGTAGGCAATAATCACAGACACACAGATATCTTTGCAATGAAATCTCCAGAGTAACTCGTTATGATCCAGTATTGCTCGCTAGAATGCCCAAGAAACAAACCATGATTACTTACTACAGAGACTGACAGAAAGTAGATTGTTGGGGAGATGACTTCATTTTCTTCGTAGACATAAGTGACAAACTTAGTCAACTGTGCAACATACATGTTTGCTCAGACCAGGAAAGTGAAAAGAAAATCTGCACTTTGACTAATGGACGAACTACAACAACTCATGAATATCTCAGATGCTGCATGTCAAGTATACACACCTGAAAATTGTTTTGCTTACAAGCATAAGAGAGACAGTCAACTGTGAGAAATTGTAAACTAGAGTGCTCACAGAGTAACTGACAAGGTGACCCAGGTATAGACAAGTAGAAGTTGCAGCTGATTGTCACAATCGAGAAACTAAACCAATATTTTTCCAAAAGCCACCACTGATCTGCAGTCAAAACCGACTTACTGATTATTTCAAGGGGGTAAATGGCAGACCCACACAAAAATTCTTTATTAACAAGGGGAGGCCGCCAATTGTGAAATTCATATTCAATTCATACTGCGCATAATAAAAGCTCATGGCCAGAGGTGTAATGTGGCAAAGCACCAAGATGCACTTCTCAGCCGTTGTCGAGAAAATCGACAGTTAAAAGAAACCGTTGCGGTGAAATACTCTCTACGATTAATGATTTTCTGCAGCGTCATAGCGCAGCAGTAAGCGCTGGGGTTTGTAATACGAAGGTCGTCGGATCGAATCTCGCGCCATGCAATATCTTTTTATTATTAGTTTTTTGCAATTCATATATATATGTAACTATTAATGAATTGCTTATGCATGTTGGTGAAGGCGGATCGCTCTCCAATTGTACCGCCTCCATTTTTCCGTTTGTTTAACAGGGTGTACCAAAGCTGTCCTGTCCGCACTGATTTTCGACGATGTTGCAAGTTGGGCTAGGGACCGCATCTACCTTCTTTCGAAGTTAGCAGGCAACTACGCTGTTATGGGGCGACTCGTTTCGGCCCATTCAACATCTGTCCTTCAAGTGTAACGAGCGAGTAACGGAGTTTATATTTCATACCTGCCACAGCAAGTTTGTGTTCGTGGGGTCTCTATTCTAATTCGAACGTTTGACTTACGCTATACGTATTCGTTTCTACGTCTTCCGTTAACTATACGTAGTTAACATTATGAAGACAATTAATAACATTTGTGAAATACAACTTTCTTTGCGGAAAACATAATGATGATCGAAGTCGCCAGTTTTTCCACGACAAACGACTTTCAACAACTTATTATATGCATAATTGTTGCAACTGATTGCCGGGAATTATATATGTATGAATTACAAAAAAAAAAAAAAAAAAAAAAAAAAAAAAAAAAAAAAATTGTATGGAGCGAGATTCGATCTGGCGACCTTTGGATTACGAACCCGAGCGCTTACCGCTGCACCACCACGCTGTAGAAAATTACTAATCGTACAGAGCATTTCACTGCAACGGTTTCTTTTAACTGTCGATTTTCTCGACAACGGCTGAGAAGTGCATCTTGGTGCTTTGCCACATTATACCACTGGCCACGAGCTTTTATTATGCGCAGTATGAATCGAATCTGAATTTCACAATTGGCGGCCTCCCCTTGTAAGCATGTTATGGAAAATACTATCAAAATATCCATAACCTATACCAATCACCACCACCTTGCACATAGGAACTATAGCGCAAAAAATCAAAATCATTGACCAGCATCTGCACATCTTCAAACACTCTCGGATTGCATTTTCCTATTAGCTACTACGAGGCATATTAGAGAAGTGCCTTTTATGCACAGAAATATATTATTAGCAAAATCTTTTACATGGAGTTTTAGTTTCTTATAATCCAACTTCACTTTTCCAGTTCAATGAACTTTTATTAATATTGCACTAGCTTTTCCTGCACCTCTCCACAAAAGTTCTTGGGGAGTTGAATCCATTGACAATTAAAGTCCTGAGTTAATCACGTTCAATCCATTGGCTATCAAGCCAGTGTATCAACTGCAAGAAGAGGTAACAGTCACTGGGTGACAGGTTGGAACAGTATGGTGATTGGTCAATACGTTCCCTACAGAGATGTGGAGTCTTATCCTTCACATGTTGGTAGCAGCTTGTGTGCATATGTTCATTCATTCACATATTGTCCTACAAATGTGCAACTACATTACAACGGTTCTTCTCAGGACCAATCCACCAGATATCTGGCTCATAACATTCGAATTTTACAGCTTACAATGGAAGGGCTTAGCTGATCTAAATCTCAACGTCTTTCTCGTATGCTTCTTGGAAACTGTGGATATGGCAGAGATTCAAGAGACACACATTTATACTGAAGAGAGCCTATATTCGTGAGAATGTGTAGCTGGTAATGAAGTCCTGGGAGCTATATATCAGATTGAGGGCTGTGCTATGCATATACGCAGTAATATTGAGAATATGCTAATGACCTACAATAAATTGTTACTGCAGGAGGCTAGAGGAAAATGAAAAGGCAGGAAAAAAAAGTTTCAGTATAATCACATCTAAGGGAGGAGCAAAGTACCAGTTATTTGCATTGCATTAATTTATCTTGAAAATATTGGGTCTAAATATATAAAGGGCAGCAGTCTACAAAAAGGTATGTATTAATATTTGTCATGAAAAATATCAGTCCAAACAAAACTTGGCTGCAACTCATAGGATTGGAAATGTGTTGATCATCAGTCCCATGGCTTTTATCCTCCTGCCAAATTCACACCTGTAAAGAAAAAGTTATGAATAATATTAATTTCAAACTATCACAAGCACTTATGAAATTAATAGCCTCATGAAAAGTTAAACAGCTTCTATGGCGAAAGAATATGACGATGTTACCTTTTTTGTCAGTACCAATGAAGAACAATTCTGCTAACTTTTTTCCTCATTCTTACAAACTATGACTTTAACTAGGAAAAAATATATGGGATGTTAGATAGAAGAAGAAAGGTACTAGATCTAAAACTTTGCTTCTGCCATTTTTTTATGAAGTTCGGGGCATTATTGTGAAAAACTCACCAAAAAATTATGATTCATAGTATTGCCCATCACTAGCCACTACATTCTCCCATCTTTCGGATAGCATACGAATCCTGTGGCAGAAGAACTGGGCGTCTTCTGTCGGGATCCATGAATTGATTCCATTTTGCACTTTAGCCAGACTGTATGCCACTGATCGAAAAAGGTGGTAGTCGGAAAAAGAGCAATGTACGGAGAATACAGCGGGAGGGACAGGACCTCTCATTTTAACATTTCCATGTATATTTTGACGGAGTTTGTGACATGGGGTCGAGAAATGACCTGCTGCAAAATTACCTTTACCTGTCTATCGCTGTATTGTGGCCATTTGTGTTTCAGTGCTGGGCTCGAACGCATCAATTGCTTTCGATAATGATGTCCTGTGACTGTCTTCATCTGTTTCAGTAGCTGCAAACATGTTCTGTCTTCCACTGCCATGCTGGTCTTTGACATCAAAATCACCGTTCTTAAGGCATTGAAAACTTTCTCTGCATGTTCTTCCACTAATAGTTCCATCACCATTGGTCTTACCCAGCATTTTAAGAGCCACAGATTTCTTCATGTTAAAGCAGAAAATTGAAACTTCCCACAAATGGAGAAAAATGGGTACATAAGTTGACATACTTAATTGAGAATAACCTTATGATGCCAGCAAATCGACTAATATCTTTATGACATTATGTTTACAGATGCCTAAGCTTCTTGTATTACACCTATGACAAACCACCTGAACACCACTTGCTGCTACTGCCGTAGCAAAGTTGTAGACCTAATACAAGATCGTACATATGTCTGCATTTCGGTGACGCTATTCCAAATGGCAATAGTTAAAGTAGATATGACTGGCAATAGCAAGAAAAGCATTTCTGAAAAAGAGAAATTTGTTAACACTGAATATAAATTTAATTGTTAGGAAACCTTTCCTCAGGTATTTGTCTGGAGTGCAGCCTTGTGTGGAAGTGTAATGTGGATGATAAACAGTTTGGACAACAAGTGAACAGAAGTTTTCAAAATGTAATGCTAAAGAAGAATGCAGATGATCAGAAGTCTAGATGGAATAACTAATTAGGAGATACTGAATGAAATTGGAGGAAAAGAAAATTTATGACCAACTTGACTAAAATATGTGCTTGATTGATAGACACATCATGATCATGAAGGAATGGTCAATGTGGTAAAGGAGGGAAGTGTGAGAGGAGTCCAAGGCTTGATTGCAGCAAACAGGTTCAAACAGATGGAGGCTCCAGCAGCCATGGAGAGGCTTGCACAGGATAGATTAGCATAGAGAGCTGCATCAAAGTAGTCTTTGAGCTAAAGATTACAACAGCAAACCCCAGCATAATCTCTCAGTGTAACTTTGAATGTGAAGGTGAACAATAGTCACAAAAGATGTTTAAATCATCATCCCCGTAACAATGGTGGGGAGTATGCTATCCAAGCACGCAGCATGGGCTGATATAGTTTCAACTGGCTGCTAGTCATTCCCAGTATCTTCCAAACTCCAAAGAGGAAGTCCTATTATGCTGCTAGATTAGTACTTCTGCTAGAAATGATAGTGGAGAATTCACAGGCATGCTACTATGATTACATATCTGCATTTCTACTCTTTAGTGAAGTACAGCTTGCGATGGATATTTGACGCAAGTTCAAACAGCATTTGCTTACTCCAGTTAGCTGTGCACAGCTCACAAAAAGAAGGGCAACAGTATCAAATCCCAACCATCACACAGTTTTCACTATTATGTTCACTATAGGGCATTCTCTGTTAAAGCAGTGGAATTGTATCATCCCACATCCATAATATACTTAGCAGTCCACGTTTTATGGCCCTTTCAGATTTTTTTTCACGACAACAATGTCTATAATATAATAGATGGTTCTGACACAGTAGCTTATCCTACATATTTCATTTATGCAGCACTTACCATACTGTTTACATGAAAAAATGTTCAAGATGCATTTTGCCAATTATGTGTATAGTGATGACTCTTTGCAGCATCTCTCTATTAAGAGTTTCTTTCACCTCATACTGTCTTATATAGATCGCTGTTGCTCAATAAGAGCACAACACACTTGATAAAATGTCTCTTTCATTTATGAAAACAACTGTAGAAAATGTACCCTTTCATGACATAGCACAACGGTCACTCAGTGGCACTACTTAATAAAAAGGTCTTCATTGCCTTGCATTCAACTTTTCCTTTGGAATTCATGAGTCACAAACATAAAACCTGTCACTGATGCAATAAATAAATTTTGCTTAGGTTCCATAAGTGGAAATATAAAGAATTAATGTTTTAGCTTTAAGCTTGATATTGAAATTCCCAGTTATTTGCTTTGAGAGGTCACGATTTATTTTTCTTTCACACGTAATTACTTAAACCTAACTTTGCCAGTATGTTGCACGGAGCACAACTGAACAATGAGAAGGTGATCACAAGCACAACAAAATATGCAAGATGGGTAACTCACCAAATGGATAGGTATGAAGCTTATTTCGCTTCCTGTTTCAAGAGTATTATGTAGACTAAATAAGAATCATAAAATAACACAGGTATTTAATAAAAGTTGACTGTGGTATTATCAGCGGAATATGACTGCATATTTAAAATAAAGGTTATCATAATGGAATCACAGAAACAATGTTTGCAATAATGAGTGGAGCAAAGAAAAAGGAGACGGAGGAGGAGGAGGTCAGGTTCTTTTAAATCTATTGGTGTACATCCCTGGGAAAAGTACTTGGGCAATGAAAGTTTTTAATTTTCTGTTTGTGTGCAGGTATACGTGTGCAGCACTGATGCACACTGAAATCCCTGCACCCAAGTAGCATAGTTCATTCATCAAGAAGTCGAAAACAATTCAAGTTACCTTCCCTCCATTAGGAAGGATGCACTTAATGACTGTGATACGACTTTCAAAATCATGGAGAACAGCAATCAGTTGTCCTTTTCAAGAGTCTTGAACTAATTGTGACAGAAACCGAACAACAGGGGACTGACGTCTACGACATGCACTGATACTATGATATAGTGCATGGATAATGGCTAGGCACTAGCCGAAATCTAGATTTATTTAATAAAACCTGAAAGAAAAGGATGACTGATGGCTGTGCTCCATCACTTTGAAAGCCAAAACAATTAGCACAGCCCACTGATGAAGTATTGTCATGTGGTAATTTGTTTTCTGCATTTGATGAACAAAGCTGCAACAATCCATGCAATGTACAACAACAATGTACCATTATATGACGTGGGATAGGTGGCATAGATGTTTCCAGTGTGATCAAATAAGTCTGAATGACAAAGAGCAAAGTGACAAACCATCTCTCTGTGGATAATCAAGACTCTCAAGAGAACTGGAGAGGTCCTGGTGCTCAGTGACCAGCATATCACAACTGAGGTCATAGTGGCAAAAGTGGAAACTAGTCATGAAACAATTTTTAGCACAATATTCTGAACATAAGGGTCTCCACCCACCGGGTTCCACGACTCCTCACACCCATGTGTGAAGTCTGCACTGAGGCTGCAGCTTTGATATGTCAATCTAGATGACTTCAGCCATCTAATTACAATAAACATAGCATACTATCAAAATCTCCTCAAAAGGCTATAGGAAGATCATGTGGAGACTGCCCAAGGGGTAGTTTTTGCTCCATGATAATGCCTGTGCTCATTCTGCTTCTTTGGAATGAGAACAAGATGACATTTTTTGAACAGCCAAAATGCAGATTTCTACAACCAAGGTCTGCACCAAGTCACCTGTCACTGGGAAAAATGAGTTGAACTGAAGGGTGACATTTAGAGGAGGACTAACACTATCACAGCTTAATTTTTTTGAGTATATAATTACAGCTTTACAACTATTTCTGTCAATAGCATTAACAATATTGTGAGAAGGAAAGTGGCTATTCACCATATATCGGAGATGATGAGTTGCAGATAGGCACAACAAAAAGACACTCACAATTAAGGCCTTTGTCAACAATACACACACACACACACACACACACACACACACACACACGCACGCACGCACAAAAGGCGCGGGTCGCACAAAAGGCGCGGTTCCACAAACGCAGCTAACACACACGATTGCAGTCTTAGGCAACTAAAACCACACTGCGAGCAGCATCACCAGTTCATGATGGGAGTGGTGACTGGGTGGGGGTAAGGAAGAGGCTAGGGTGGCGGGGGTGGAAGGATAGTATGGTGGGGGTGGTGGACAGTGAAGTGCTGCAGGTTAGACGTAGGGCAGGGGAGAGGTGGGGGGAGGGGAGGGGTAAGTAGTGGAAAAGGAGAGAAATAAAACAGACTGCATGTGGTAGTGGAATGGCAGCTGTGTAGTGCTGGAATGGGAACAGAAGGGGCTGGATGGGTGAGAACAGTGACTAACAAAGGTTGAGGCCAGGAGGGTTATGAGAATGTAGGATGTATTGCATGGAAAGTTCCCACCTGTGCAATTTAGAAAAGCTGGTGTTGGTGGGAAGGATCCATATGGCACAGGCTGTGAAGCAGTCATTGAAATGAAGGATATCATGTATGCCACAGGCTGTGAAGCAGTCATTGAAATGAAGGACATCATGTTTGGCAGCGTGATCAGCGACAGAGTGGTCACTAGTTTCTTGGCCACAGTTTGTCGGTGGCCTTTCATGTGGACAGACAGCTTGTTGGTTGTCATGCTTACATAGAATGCAGCACAGTGGTTGCAGCTTAGCTTGTAGACTTCATGACTGGTTTCACAGGTGGCCCTACCTTTGATGGAATAGATGATGTTAGTGACTTGGAAATAAGTCTCTTTATTTAGGGAGACAGTACAGACCCTTACCTGCAATACATCCTATGTTCCCATAACCCTCCTGGCCTCAACCTTCATTAGTCATTGTCCTCACCCATCCAGCCCCTTCCCTGTTCCCATTCCTGCACTTCACAGTCGTCATTCCACTACCAGACCCAGTCTTTTTATCTCTCTCCTTTGCCGCTACTTCCCCCTCCCTACCTCTCACCTGCCCTCCGTCTAACCTGCAGCGCTTCACTGTCCGCCACCCCCACCATACTATCCTTCCCCCTCACCACCCCAACCCAGTCGCCACTCCCATCATCAACTGGTGCTGCTGCTTGCAGTATGGTTTTAGTTGCCTGAGACTGCAGTCGTGTGTGTGTGTGTGTGTGTGTGTGTGTGTGTGTGTGTGTGTGGAGGGGGGTGGTGTATTGTTGAAGAAGGCCTTAATGGCTGAATGCTTTAATTGTGATAGTGTTTTTGTTGTGCCTACCTGTGACTCAGCATCTCCACTACATGGCGAGTAGCAACTTTCCTTCTCGCAATATTGTTACATTCCATCCTTCATTTTCCTTTGTTTGTTTTTGTCTGGCAATAGCAGTGTTACACAAAAGCAGCAGCAACAGTAAATACAGATGGAAACCAAGTGTCAATTATTTTATCAGGAAAAAAGAGTTAATTTATTACAGTGTTAAAGAGTGAAAAACATAAAATGTCTGCGTTCGAGGAAGTCAAGATCTGTACCACGATTTCCTTGAAAAATTTTAGGGCACAGTTGTAGAAAAAGGTTAAAGTACACGTTACTCTGAGTTGCATTACATGGACTTTTTTTTGTGCAAGTGTGTTAAACTGGAGTTTCAGTAAATCTATAAAATGTACTGTATAAGAAGAATATTAATGTGTTTGACTAAAACACCCTCAAAAATTTTAAATTATTGTCAAGCATATGCATGTACTTACATGAAACTGAAATTAATGTTCTATGATTTACAATGTTTGGAAATAAGGCTGTGTGTGAAAGTTATAAGTTTGAAGTTGCAGTCATTTGCAAGAGTGCTAAGTCATTAGGAAGAGATACACTATGCATGTATATGATGTGTGATACCATAAATACATTAGATGCAGTTGTGTAAGGAACTCGGCAATTAATCAGATAATAATAATAACAATTTAGATATAACGATTTAGAAAAAATATCTGAATGGTGCGAAAAGGGGCAGTTGACACTAAATAAAGAAAAGTGTGAGCTCATCCACATGTGTGCTAAAAGGAACTCATTAAACTTTGGTTAAACGATAAATCAGTCTAATCTAAAAGCCGTAAGTTCAACTAAATACGTAGGTATTACAATTACGAACAACTTAAATCGGAAAGAACACACACAAAATGTTGTGGGGGAGGCAAACCAAAGGCTGTGTTTTACTGGCAGGACACTTAGAAAATGTAACTGACCTACTAAGGAGACTGCCTACACTACGCTTGTCCGTCATCTTTTAGAATACTGCTGCACGGTGTAGGATCTTTACTAGATAGGACTGGTGGAGTACATCGAAAAAGTTCAAAGAAAGGCAGCACATTTTGTATTATCGCAAAATATGGGAGAGTGTGTCACAGAAAGGATGCAGGATTTGGACTGGAAATTATTAAAAGAAAGGCGTTTTTCGTGTTGACGGAATCTTCTCACGAAATTCCAATCACCAACTTTCTCCTCCGAATGCGAAAATATTTTGTTGACACTGACCTATATAGGGAGAAACGATCACCACAATAAAATAAGGGAAATCAGAGCTCGTACGGAAAGATATAGGTGTTCATTCTTTCCGCGCGCTATACGAGATTGGAATAATAGAGAATTGTGAAGGTGGTTCGATGCAGCCTCTGCTAGGCACTTAAGTGTGATTTGCAGAGTATCCATGTAGATGTAGAATAATAGGAAAGTAGAATAATGTTACCCATTCTGCATAGTGTAGCGTATCTAACACTAGTCTGTCCTCCTTTCTTATGCTTGCAAGCGTTTTCTACTGCTGTTTCTTCACGGTACCTCATTTCATACTTTATCCGTCCACTTTATTTTTAACATTCTGATATAGGATCATTCTCCAGATTTCCAATCACATGCTTGGCTTTCATATAACACTGTGCTTCAAATATGTACTTTGAGAAATTTCTTTTTCAGTTGCAAGTCAATCTTTCATATAATCAGAGATTTCCTACCAAATTTGTGTCTCAGATCTTCCAGGCTTCTACTAAACTGTGAAATCTTGTTTTCTAGATAGGAGAACACTTCTACTATAAGTGCTCCTGCTATTGTAACTTCCCAAATTTGGTGTTAAACATTCTGCCATAATCCCCACTACTCTTCGTCACTGTCACCTTAAATTTGTTTATAGTTTACCCATATTATCATGCTGCCCATTATGTTTATCAGTAGCCCGAAACTTTCCTTACTTTTGGTCACATGGGTTATTTTGTCTATGGGTTTCAGCATTGTTACCCATATTCCTTGTACTTTTCTTCCTTCCCTGTAAACTACATTCACTTCCAGCAGTGCTTCTTCAACATATGAATCAAACAATGTCAATAAGCTGCAACAATATCTCAAATTCCTGTTAACAATGTGGCAACCCTTTGCCACACTCAGGTTTTAGTAGTTCCATACATTCCTCACTTGCTAAGGCCATTTACTACAGCAATGAGTTTCTGTCTTCGCACACTTACTTTTACGCAAGCTGCCAATTCTGCCACGCAACTGGATGCTCATCTACTATGGTCGATGGCTACCCATACAGAACAATAGTTCTATTTATTTCCTCTCTCAGAGGTCACAGTTCGTAGTAATCACTGAGTAAAACAGATGTGATTTGTGGCATTTCCCAAGGAAATGTTATAGGCCTTCTGCTGTTCCTTAGCTATATAAACAATTCAGGAGGTGATCTGAGCAGCCATTTTAGGTTGTTGCTAGATGATGCTGTCTTATCATCTAGTAAAGTCATCAGAAGGTCAAAACAATATCTGCATGGTGCAAAAATTGGTAATGGAACCTAAATATCAAGAAGTGTGAGGACATCCACATCAGTGCTAAAAGAACTCCGTTAAACTTCGATTACACAATAAATCAATCAAATCTAAAGGCCATAAATTTAACTATATACCTTGGAATTACAGTTACAAATAACATAAATCTGAAAGAACACATAGGAAATGTTGCGGGGTAGGCGAAGCAAGACTGTGATTTATTGGCATAACACTTATAAGCTGCAACAGATTTACTAAAGAGACTGCCTACACTACACTTGTCCATCCTCGAGTACTGCTGCGCTGTGTGGGATCCTTACCAGATAGGATTAATGGAGTACATCGAGGAAGTTCAAAGAAGAGCAGCATGTTTTGTGTTATCGAGAAATAGGGGAGTGTGTGCCATGGACATGATACAGGATTTGGGGTAGACATCATTATAAAGAAGGCGTTTCTCGTTACGATGGGAACTTCTCATGAAATTTCGATCACCAACATTCTCCTCCGAATGGAAAAATATTTTGTTGATGCAATCTACATAGGGAGAAACATTCATCATCATCATATCATCATCATCAAATAAGGGAAATCAAAGCTTGCATGGAAAGATATAAGTGTTCATTTCTTCTGCACATTGTTCAAGACTGGAATAATAGAGAATTATTGTGAAGGCAGTTTGACAAACCCTCTGCCAGGCTCTTATGTGTGATTTGCAGAGTACCCATGAAGATGAGGATGTAGATGTGATGCAGGTCCTTGGCGTCATCTCATCACCTCCAGCCAACAACTGCTACACGATACTCCATTGCTGCAACTCAAGTTTTCCAAAATGCAGCACATGTAGGTCCTCCTTTCCCTCTAACAGTACGCAGACTGTCGACCCTTCCAATTCCTGTGCCACCTCTGAAACCTAACGGTGTCCTGTACAACATCTGCCATCGGCCGCGCAGTCCCAGCCAACAGTGCAATGACCACTACCACCACTGCAGCTCCAGCCAACCTGCTGAGGCCTTTTGAAACTCGACCGGTCTCTGCTGTTACCATGAGCACTTCGGGACATTCGCTATGAACTGCAGGAAGCTGTGCTCCTGATACCCAAACTCCAACAGGTGGCAGGATTATATGCACCCAGCTGCTGTTCAGTCTCTAAGCCCCTATTCATCTGTGATGCTCACTCCGTTCCTGATCAACATCAGCTCTGCGTTGGCTATCTTTCTATAATGGCTCGTACGCGACCCTGGCACTGCCTCAGCCATCCTTCTGATGGCAGTGAATAAGTGTGCCACCACCACCTCCTATGGCACACATCATCGGCCTACAATGGGATTCCACTGGATCTTCACTGTCGCTAACATAATGGACCCCATTATGAGAGTGGACTTCATCTAGCACAACTGACTGCTTCCCAGATGTCAGGCTTCGCTTCGCCCACATTCATGTGGACACTGTTGGCCTTCTACCTTCCTATAACTACTATTGCTGCTGCTGCTACCTCTTCACCGTGGTGGATAGGTTCATCCCCTAGCCTGAGGCAACATTCTGTCCGACCTCTGCATGCCTGATCTGTACCTGACATCCAGCTCCATGCTGTCACCAACTGCAGAGGGAACGGCTCCACAGTATCTTAAAGGCCTCCCTTGCCTGCCGCAACAACAGACGGACCACTTCTTGGCCTCCTCGTCGCTCACAAAGCAGACCATGAGACATCAGCCAATGACTTTGTTTACAACTAGCTACTTGCCATGCCAGGCAACTTCCTAGAACTCACCAATCTGCCTACAGAAGACGTCATCCCTGAGTTCATCAATCACCCCTCCCCAGCACCACAGTGAACGCAGGGTATTCATTCATGATGACTACAAGCCATGCACTCATGTTATGCTGCGCAATGATGTTCACAAGCCCCAGCATTGCCCGCACTACTCCAGCTCCCCACCAGCATTTTGATCGCTAGGCTGAAGCCCACCTATATGCTGTCTGATCTCTCATTGAACTACTGTCTTCACTGAAACACCCAAACACTGACACCGCTGCCAACACCACGGTATCTGATAGAGCCAGTGCCACCAAAAACACAGTGCCAAGCAGCCTGCCATTGTAGCCCGAGATGCCAGCCTGCCACGGTATGGCTGGCAACACTGCAGGGAACATACCATGCTACGCTGGTACTGCCCCTTACCCACCAGCAGTCGGCATACAGGGCCTACATCCCACAATGTCTACAATGCTCATACACCGGCCCCTCTACCTCTCCAGCAACCTACACTTGATGCGTTCAACAGCTGGTCATGCCCCCGATGTCGCATTGCAGCCTCTACCACTTCCACAGCACCATTATTTCACACGTTCCCAGCACCACACCCTGGACCTGCTACCACCCACTCTCATGTTAGAAACACTGCCAATTACTGCTCGCAGCACTCTCCGTATGCAGTTTCGACTGTCAAATGTGGCCACTATGCTGTCAGGCCCTCCTCACTGCCATCTGGCAGTGCTGATGCACCCTTACCTCTGCAGCACCACACTGGCAACCAAGCCAAGTGCCTGCCCACTCCTGTTCGTACAGCCCTAGACACAGCTAGACACAGTCACGCCAACCCAGCTCAGCATACACCCTGCGCACACGTTGCTGGTACTGCACTGCCACGCAACAGATCAGCACTACTGACAGCCGGCTTCCCTGCCCTCCTCACAACCAGTGCTCTGATGTCAGGCACCGGCGTATCTTGCATGACCGACAAACACAGTGTCGATGACACTGCCCATGGCCTCAATGTTGGAACATAACGACCATCCACTGATACCAGCCTTTGTCACCTCGCTCTCATGGAATGGGAGAGGGGGTGAGGTGGGCTGACGGCAGAGGGAGTTGGGGGGGGGGGGGGGGGTGTTGGAGGGGGCATCTCCTAGGGCAGCAGGTTTCTGCTTGTGTGTGCTTATTTCCATCCCAAGCTGTCATTTCTGCTGTGAGACCGGATGCCCGCTGGTACAGGACAATAGGTGTGTTTGTAGTGAGGCTTCCACCGACCTAGGTTTGCCCTCAGTCTCTGTCTTCTCCTCACAGCATCAATGTCTGCGCTTGTTCCATGACGGACTTGCCACTTGGTGATGTGCTTTACACCAATATGCTTAGCATGACATTTTAGTTTTTTCAACTAGCAATAATTGCACCTCGGATAAACCTCATTGACTATTATATTGCCACTGTGCAGACTCACTTGCACCACGCTTTCTCTATGCCCACTACTAAGCCCAGTGTGTAAACCAGTGTTCAGCACTGCAAGCCATCCTACGGACGAGTGGTAGTGCCCACCTGAATACTGCCTACGCTTTGCTCGTCACTGCCAGCGTGCACGTGTATTAACCATGTGCCTTTGGTTCGGATCTTGTCCAGATAATTTTTCTCTGCACGATATGCTTAATTAACCACCATGTGTCAGCAAAATTCGGTGTCGTGCTGGCGATACTCGGAAAAGAGGTAGTGACTTTCTTTGGTGTCCGCTATTCCTGCAGTCCCACGCATTTGTCTTGTCCCATCACACTGGCAAATGACTTTCTCCAATACCTATCAATTTTAAGGTCATTTCAGACTCGTCTTCCTTAGTAGTAGTTTAGTCATTCAATAAACATGTTGTTTCTTTACCACGAGTGGACATTTACCTCTGTTTGGTACTTATCATGCCTTATTTTGCAATTTCATAATTAATCTCTTAAGTTAGGTAGTGAAATATACCTACAAAATTAACTTCTCTGTCTTGATCACTCGCTTTTACTACTCTCATTTAGTTTTCATAGACTGCTGATTAGGCTTTCTTACAAAGTCTTTAACTGCCTTTATTGCAGAATATCCACATCTTACTTCACCTAGCATTACCAAAAATCTCTCTGGATTCTCAGGTTGATCATCAATACTGTCGATACCACTTACATATAAAATAATATGTAGCCTACACATAGAATCTTTATGTTACACACAATCAATCATTTCCCTTAAAACTCAAAATCCTGAGATAACCTGTAATACCTATTCTAGATGTGGTGCTATCCGTTATCATGTGAACATAAATAAGAATTAGATTTGTCATTTCTGTACTGCCCTAGCCTTTTTACTGGATTTCTGAGATTATTGATCTGAAATTGCAAGCTCTCCAGCAAGGGGGTTATGCCATGGCAATCCAGTCTCCTGACAGATATGCCACATCTACTCCCCCTTTAGTCATACTATTTGAGCTACATTTCTGGTAATTTTTCATTGTCTGTATCACTATTCTTAACTGCTTTTAGTGCTTAGCTTTCAAATACTGTGAGCAGTAGAAAAGTTTTAAACATCAATATTACAGCTTGAAATTTGTAGAAAAGTGCATCTAAACATTGTCACATCCAAAAGACTATCATTAAATTCTTGTCTATTAGAATAAAATAGGTACTTACTTAGTGTAACTGGCATGCCCGTACAGCTACAAGCTGTAGCAGAATAAAGATTGGTGACAGCACTTCAGAGAAATCTAGACCGCCACCTCCTTGATCAATGCTTTGCAGCTTTTTGCATAGTAAAAATTTAAACACGAACAGCAAAAGCAGTAGTGTTAGGCTCCATGTCGCGCGCATTAATGCTGCCTGAAAACATTTTTCTTTCTATATATCCCCATGTTACATACAATATGAGATGCATTCAATAATCATATGGTTTTGATAATGTTAGTAGTAAACGCAGAACAATGTACCAATAATTTTGCAAGTGATAGACTTCTGTTCATTTTAGCACACAGTGACAGAGCAAACATATGTATTATTTTGGGTCAACAGAATAAATAAAACTCAAGTAAGTTATACCGAAGTTTAGAAATGGAAGTGAATTGGGATGATGTTACAGGCCAAAGTACATGATGAAGTGCAGGAAGAAGGTGGAGGAGCAGAAGAAAATCCACGGGGGAGGGGAGTGTAGGATAGTATGACAACACACTTAGGATGTGAAAAATAAGATAATATTATCTGTTACAAGATCTCTGTTTCAACAAATACCAGCAGGGACTTTTCTACTACTCTGAAATAACTGAGGACATGTCCTACAAGATAATTTGGTAGGGTAAGTGAAGCTTATCTTTATTAGACTTTATATGAGCAGCAATGATTAAAAAGAGTGGTAGCAATTCTGTAATAAGATTTACTGATGGAGTGCTTAAGACTAATCAAGTACATAACACATCAGAAGAGGATGAAGATTACTAAAAAAATATTCTGCAGCCAAACACGTGGGATACATTTTGACGCATGGATTTATGTTCTGGTGCAGCTTTCACCAGGTTTAATTCCATGAAACTTTTGTGTTCTGTCACATTAGCTTTGTCCTTCCATCAAATGAAGAATTATATTCAAGGCTAATCTAACGTGGCTTGAGAAATTAACCTCACACATTATTTGTTCACTGATTGAAAAATGCACTATACTAAAAGAGATATACATTGGAAAATGAAAATTCTTCATAATACCTGCCTGAATTATTCAAGTTTTGGCCAAT
Source organism: Schistocerca americana (assembly GCF_021461395.2). Taxonomy (NCBI): domain Eukaryota; kingdom Metazoa; phylum Arthropoda; class Insecta; order Orthoptera; family Acrididae; genus Schistocerca; species Schistocerca americana. The sequence continues at coordinate 664,055,175 of NC_060119.1, read as the reverse complement.
AGCTTTCTAATTTACATCAGTAGATAAATGACAGATATGATGTACAAATTAAATTTGTTGGAGTATATAACTTATCAAACTTCTTTTGTGAGAGGGTGGTTTTAAAAAGATATCAATATGGGGTGACTGAGGTAACTTCAAAGATTATCTTTTACATCTGGCACCCTGCAGTATGAAAAAATTGCAAAGATATCGTATTAATAATGATGGTTGTAGAAAGTTGCTTTTTGATGGTAGTTTATTTTATTGGACAAGTTTTGTGCTTTTGCCCATCTTCGGAAGTATCTTACATGTAGTGCTTTTTAGCAGGTTCCAAAGATGATTTATCATAATAATTCTATAATAATATGCTTCTATGATTTAAACTGGCTATTTAAAATTAATGTGCAGTTACTCAGGCTGGCCCAGTTTGAGCTGTAATTATCGTATGGCAGCAAAAATTGGTAGATATGCTAATGTATTAATTTGGAACACATTTACGCTGAAAAACAAATAAATTCCAGTCGTGGCCACCAGGTGCAAATTTGCCGCTGTACACTGTTTGTTTGACGGTATGACATCCATGCTGTCATTTGACAAGCCATAATATGAGTGAACGGTATGGCTACTGAGAAGACAGACCATGCACTTTTACACTTTAAGTGAAACTATGTTATGTGAACAGCAGCAATTACAGTGCAGCACAGAGAGTATCGGTGATCGAAAGGCATGAGGAGACAGGTAATGTTATTAAATGGTGTAAAGAAGATGATGATGAAATTAAAAAACAAAGGTGAGCTTGGTGAGGCATCTGAAAGAGGAAAGCAGGCTCTACCAGTGGAAATTATTGACAAGGATGCTGTTGCCGTAACTGACCATGCAGCATGTGTCCTGATTAGTGCTAGGGCTCATGCAGTGTTAAGAGAACTGTCCATCCTATGGTCAACAGTACCGAAAGATCCGGATGTCACAGCAAGTGGAACTTAATGATCCACAGCAATGGCCTGACTTTGCTCTTCTGTTTCTGGCATGGATTGAAGTTCATGATATTTGGCCGGGCAATATTCTACAAATGAGACACATTTTACACAACAGTGTGCAGTAGAACTGCCAAATTTTGCATACTGTTAAACCACTTGTAGTGCACAAAGAATCATTGCACTCATCATATGTTGCTATGAGGAATGGATGTAACATCTCTATTCTCAGTCCATTCTTCTTTGAAGAGAATACAACCAGAGGGCCTGTCAAACATACCATGACATCTGTACATTATTGATGCTTCTTTGTACAGCATGTGATTTCTGGTTTGGAAGAGTGCAACTGTGTGGAAACTACTGTTTTATTTCAAGATGGGTCAGTACCTCATGTCGCTTGCCCAGTGAAAGATCTGTTTAACACAACTTTCCATGAACACATTATCTTCAGAGGTACGGGCTGCAAGATTGCCAGATTTGAATCTATGAGACTTCTGGCTCTGGGGATATCTAAAAGAACATGTTTACCAGGGACACGTTCAGTCTCTACCTGATCTGAAGGCCAGTTTACAGGAATCTGTTGCTCAGAATTCACAGAAACTGCTGTGAGCAACTGTTGATCATTTTGTTTAACAAATATGTCATACTGTCAATGCTCATATTGAACAAACTGAGTAAGCAGTGGTAGTAGTAAAATCAACATTATGCCTTCCTTATTTGTCTTGAACTTTTCTGCCCACGTCCCATTCCTAATACATTACATGTGGGAAACATCCCTACACATCTTTCTTGCATTTGCAGTGCCTGATTTACACCTGGTGGCCAAAACTGGAATTGGTTTGGCATTAATGTATTAGAATGTCTAACAAGTTTCATTGCCATATGATAATTATAGCCCACACTGGACCTCTGTGAGTAGCTTTAATTATAACTACTCTGTATTTGCAATCGGCATAATATATCTCCAAGAGAATATGTGATTGGCAGTTGAAATTGCCACTGGCAACTACATATTTTTGTAAGAATTTATCATGCTGATTGCTTCTACATGCATATGCAAATCATACAACCACATTATTATATGATTGTTGGAAAACTTTGTTTTCGACATCCACAAAAATTGTAGTATATACAAGGTACCACTGATGATGGGCGAATGCCAGAACAAGTCCAATAAAATAAACTATCATTAAGAAACTACTTACATCAAACATATAATTAACAATATGATATATTTGTAACTGTTACTTTATAAATGCTAGAATATAATATGGATAAATTAAAAAGTCTACTCACCATTTGGCAACGAGAGGAAATGCACATAAAAGATATTGAAATGAGCATGCTTTCAAAGCCTATGTCTCCTCCTTCCGGCACAAGGTTTGAAGAGAATGTAAGGGGAATGAAGGAAAAGGACTGGAGAGGTTTAGGAAAGTGTCTGCCCTTCTCATCCTGTACAGTAAGTCTACACTGAATTGGAGTTATGGCTGACATTTCTGAAACTCTTCCCCTTTACTAAATGTCATCAGTTTTTTTGCCTTCATCCCTCTTCCTTTACCTTCAACCCTTCTGCCAGGATATTCTATTTTGTTTTCAAAAACCGATTATTTTCGTTGATAAGTCCTGATGAGGCTTACATCCTTCAGCAGAAGAGTGAACTAAACAAGCATACATCATATCTAGTAAGCACAATCATGAGCATAAATAGCATGGCGGGGCACACTGAATTATATCAATGTGTTGACAGTAACAAAGGTAGACCGAATATTTAACAAAGGGAGAATATGGATGTCACAAGAATATGTTACATTTAGCATCACGCAACAGGTTTTTTTGATAACACTGGTCATCCAAAGTGCTGGGAGCAGATGAAATGGGTAATACATAATTTTCCTACAAATACATACTTATGTTTCTTCAACTTTTCCCGGTATATAGAATATTCCATCATCTTTCGGGCAAGCATCTCAGACACCATTATTTCTTCTTCCATATAGCCTCTTCAATGTGAGTTGCTGGCAGGACTTAAATACTTGACACAATACTGTGGAGTAAATGCATGCCCATTGTAGGAATCATCATACTTTCTGTCTCTGCTCACTCATGAAATTCGAAGGGCAGTAGATAACAGATGTCATGTTTCTTGATTTCCAGAAAGTCTTCAATATAGATCTGTAGTGTCTCCTAGAAATTAACTATATGCAAACTATATATCCAAAGAATACAATAAAACAAGGCTGGGATGGTTGTGCACATTTTACAACATGAGTCATTACCGAAAATCATCACTCTTTGTGCTGATGACAAAAAAGTCTGATTAGATATTCAATTGGAATAAAGATATCCTACCAGACAGAACTTTGTACATCATTCTTAATGAGGCCTCAACATCAGAAATGAAAGCAGTGTGCAGTTTGGAAGTGTAATGATAGGAGTGCAACTGTTCATGACCTATGTACATGGGTGTGCAAAACACATTATATGTTACTGCCAAGTTGACAACTTAGTACTTCTCACATAGCAGTATTACATTTGTTTTGACTTTATTCAGCTATTCAATTTTTAATGCAAGAAGAAATGCAACTGAACAAAAATTCACAATTATCAAACAATGGAAAATCCAGGACAGAATCTGACAATATTAGGAAAAGGATAGCTGTTACTCACCATATGGCAGAGATGGTGAGTTGCAGATAGACACAACAAGAAACTGCCAGAAAGTGAGCTTTTGGCCAACAAGGCCTTTGTCGAAATTATACCACACACACACACACACACACACACACACACACACACACACACACACATTTATACAAATGCTACTCACACACGTGACCACAGTTTCCGACTGCTGAAGCCAGACTGCGAACAGCAGCACATGATGGGAGAAGCAAGCGAGTGATCAGAGTAAGCAGGAGGCTGGGGCGGGGAGGGAGAGCGATAGCAGGGTAGAGTTAGCAGATGGTGAAGTGCTGCTTGTGGGAGTTTTCAGGAACGAGGTGGAGAGAGGGTTGGGCAGCTAGGTACATGGAGGATGGAGGGGGTGGGGATTAGCGGGAAAGGAACGAAGTAAAAAGGCTGAGCGTGTGTTAGTGGGACAGAGGGCTGCATAGTTTTGGAACTGGAAAATGGAAGGGGCTAGATGGGTAAGGACAATGACTAACGAAGGTTGAGGCCAGGAGGGTTACGGAACTGTAGAATACATTGCAGGGAGAGTTCTCACCTGTGCAATTCAGAAAAGCTGGTGTTGGTGGGAAGGACTCATCCCTTTACTCTCCCACAAGCAGCACTTTACTGTCCGCTACCCCTACCCTGTTATCCCTCCCCCTCTCCACCCCAGCCTCCTCCTTACCCCCACCATCTAGTTGCCTCTCCCATCATGCACTACTGCTTGCAGTCTGCCTTCAGTTGCCCAAGAGACTGTGTAGCAACTATCCCTTTCATAATACTGTTACAATTTACAGTTACCTTTATACCTATGGCTAAATTATGCCTTTCGTGAAATAACTTTCAATAAACAAGTAGTTCAACTCACCTTATACATTCCTTCCAGGTACATGCGTATGAAGACAATTGTACAAAAATATGCGTTGAGGGCATCTGCAGTAAACAAAGGTGAGAAGACAATCCACCATGAACATTGCAGAGTACGGTCAATGTGCAGAGCTAGCAACAATGAAAAGACTAACACAGCATTCAACTGTATCCATAACTCAAAAATCGTAAGTCCTAGCCAACGAACTAATTCATTCAATGAGAAGAACATCACTTCTCTGTTTATGTGTTAGCACCACTTAAAGCTATCCGAAACACACGAATGTGAACTGAAGAATTTTGACGAGTATTTGTTTCGTACTCAGCGTGGTCCTCCAATGGTTCCAGGTCATCTACAAATAAAATAAAAAATAAAATTAATTAATATATACAGAGAATCACTGACTGGTTACTTTACTAATTAAGGAGATCAACAAAAAGACATCACCACCTTTCCTGAATAGATGTTTAATTTTTCACAGGTAATATGTATAAAAACTGAAATAATTTTCATCTTTTGCTATTATGAAGTGTCCTGAGTACAACGTTCTCCCTCTCAGATGTTCTCCCTGACAGACTAATAATGAAAGCTTACACACACTACCACATCATGGGAATGAACCATACATTCAAAACTTAAGATTTTGTGTTTAAATTAACTATAATGCCTTCCAAATAAATATGCCCTTTTAAATTTAAACAATAGCAACACCCTTCTACTTCATACATACTTTCAAAGCACATTATTTCTATTATCCCTCACACATTAATTCTACTGAGGAATCATACTATCACACACATTTCTCACTGATCATTACAAAACTTTTTAGTCATATTATTCCTAAAGAGCCAAGTCAGTATGAGCCAACTCTTAATTTTATAGAAATTTAAAAACATTTTCCAATTACGGATACATTTTCAATACATTCCTCCAACTTTCTGTTATTTTTATTTCAATTCCTTGTGTCACAGTGTCTTAAAAAGTACATTACCATGCTTCTTCCACTGCACAACATGGATTATACATTGTTGTTTTCACATTGTGCAGTGGGGTACGTGGATCTATACAACAAGAAAACAAAAATGTATTTTGTCAGTGAAGTACAATGTACTAAAATCAAACAACTGTGCGTAGAAGAATGTTTGATTGGTATGTTTAAGGGGGACTAAACAGCGAAGGTCATCAGTCCCGAAGAATGTTTGAAATTAAAGTAGAAAACAAAGTAACTGACAATTGAAAATGCTTTAAAATAAAGTGAAATGCATACGGTTTAAATGAGACTTGCATTACTGCCACAAATGCCTGTATGTATCCCATACTGCTTTAATAATGGAACTCCTGAATTCTATATTTTACTAATTATTGCACCTTGTGTCATAAAAAGTGGGACAAATACAAAAAAAAATCATCTAATTTTAAATTTTTATGTTAAACATAAGACACTTTTAAACAGTGTAAGTGCATGTTACATGTGAAGAACTCACCAGTACGCAGTTAAATTTTGGAAAATTTGCCACGAAAGAAGTTGAAAATTGATAAACAAGCTAAACTTTAAGTATGCAACCGAGAAGGGAAAAAAATTGAGTGTGATATGAAAAAAAGAGATATTATGGAGCCCCAAGTGGCCCCTTGTGTTGCTTGGGCCTTATGCTGGCCCTGTTGACATCTTAATAGGATACCTGATACCTGACCACCCAGGATAAGAAAAAACAGAACTGAAATGGGTACTAATTAAATTTTGCTAATGGAGGTGGATGAGTGACAACTCGTTTCTACACATTTTTATGTAGGCAATTATAACTACAGTAGCCAACAGTAGCATACTATTAGTTTGTCACAGCAGCTGACCAGATAGCAACAAGACATGTCATAACGGAAACAAGAAGAACAGAAAGAAATTTTGTTGCCAAATTTATCTCAAGGGCTGAGAAAGGAATCAGCATTTCAAGAAAATCACCCCATAAGTTTGCAAAAAATTGTCTCTACTACTCTATCTTAATAATATGGTACAGAATGTCTAAGTGGTAAATCAATATTTGAGAATGTTTCCTACCCAACTCAATCATCATCACACAAAAGCACCAAGATCACAAAACTGTGAAGATAGACTAGCTTCAGTCATACCACAAAATAAAAGGAATCTGTGAGCTTGGTACGACCATATTAAAAGGAGATTATGTTATTTGTATCACACTCTTTGGCAGATGGCACACTGTCTCGTAGTACGAAGAAATTCATACAAACTTAGTAAGCAATGCAGCTCACTATATTAACAATTTTGCCCTGGTGATGAAACTTAGCATTCGAATTAAACCATTTGAACCAAAACAGGGAACAGAGGTTAAAAGAATAGGGTTTATACACTCGTTTCAATGCAAAAGTTCTGGTCTGTCAAGGAGTATTTCAAAAGCATGGTGTACACCTAAAAAACTGGGGAAAAAAAACAGTCCCTGTTGCAAATGCAAAATTGCAAGTCTACTGTTTGACCACAATGAACTGAAAATGCACACGGTGTCTGTTGCGAATGGCAAGATGCATGCCTTGCCCCAGCATTAGGACTGCCAAAGGGAGAGGAGCAGTGAGGGAAAGACTGTATCAACACCTGCCACAGTGCTGCCACCATTAGTTGTGTGTTACGGTTGTATGAAAACAGACGTGACATGTGGAAATATTGGCTGTGGTTGGAGACAAGTTACTATTATCCAACTAGTTTTAATTTTCTCCATTACTGGCAGCACAAGTAAAAATCGTCAACTTATAATAGTCAAACTGTAACCTGTTTTTGTCACCATGAAAACTCTGCAGTAAAATTTGTCCTCACTATTTAGATGTAGTGGCCTTGCTGTTTCAATTCAGAACAGCTAAAAGCAAAGGGAAGCTACAGCTGTTATATTTCAAGAGGACACGCCACTCTTTAATGGTGATAGATTCACCTTGCATAAAATATTCCAGAAATGAAACAAGTGATCCACGTGGATCTCAGTGAACGGACTACTCAGCAGGATATTCTTATCAGAAAAAACAAATCTGACATTCTACAGGTCAGAACGTAGAATGTTATATTACTCTTAATTTGACTGATATGTTAGGGAATTTCAAAAGAGAAAGCTGAGGATAGATATAAAGGAAAGCTGAGAAGTTTAGTGGCAGGGTTATGGATCGAGAAGAGAGAAACACAATAATAGGTCTAATTATGAACAAGAGAGAAGTAATGCAGGCGAACTACTATGAATAGCACAGTGACCACATTTTCATAACCCAGATAGAAACAAAGCCATACACACCACTGTGGAACATATACACACAGAGAGATAACTGGAATAGGGGACGAAATTTTATAGTAGGAAAAGGAACAAAAGGAAAAATAGTAGAACAACATGGACTGGAGTAAGTAATGAAAGGGGAAACCACTTCTTATAATCTTGAATAGACCACAATTTAATCACTGCAAACATGTAAGTTTAAGAATCATAAAAACAAGTTGTCTACATGGAAAAGAACTAAAATGCCAGAAAATTTCAGATAGATTCTGTAATGGCGAGGTAGAGATTTTGAAACCAAATTTTAAACTGCCAAATCACTTTAGGGTCAGATGTGAACTCTGACCATAATTTATATTGGTCATGAATTGCAGATTAAAACTGAAGAAACAGTGGAAGGATAGGAATTAAGGAAATGGGACCAGGATAAATTGAAAGAACCAGACACTGATAAAAGTTTCAGAGAAATCGTTAGGCAACAATTGACTAAGACAGGAGAAAGATATCTACAAGGCTAAATGGAGTCCAAACTTTGGAGGCCACATAAAAGAAAACAAAACAGAAAGATATAGAATAGATGACAAATGGGTAGTTTTGAATGATGAAATAGTGAAGGCACCAGAGAATTAAATAAACAAAAAGACACAGTGCATTATAAATCAATCGATAACATGTGAGATATTGAATTTACTTGACAAAAGGAAACAATATAAAAATGCAGCAAACAAACAGGCTACAGAAAATACAGATATCTAAAAAATAAGGTAGAGTAAAGTGCAAAATAGCAAAGCAGAAATGGATGAAAAAGAGGTAGTGGGCTTTAGAAGTATGCATGATTATATATACTGCAATATTGGTGTGATGAATGGCAACTAGCTCCAAATGTAGGAAAATGTAAGTTAATATAATGGAAGGAAACATTCCACGTGGGAAAAATTATATATAAAAACAAAGATGAGGTGACTTACCGAACAAAAGCGCTGGCAGGTCGATAGACACACAAACAAACACAAACATACACACAAAATTCAAGCTTTCGCAACAAACTGTTGCCTCATCAGGAAAGAGGGAAGGAGAGGGGAAGACGAAAGGAAGTGGGTTTTAAGGGAGAGGGTAAGGAGTCATTCCAATCCCGGGAGCGGAAAGACTTACCTTAGGGGGAAAAAAAGGACAGGTATACACTCGCACACACGCACATATCCATCCACACATACAGACACAAGCAGACACAACTCATGAAACCACTGCAGATCTTGCTGCATTTCACTACAGTCTTCTGACGTCACCTTCTTATAGATAATAGTGTGCTGGATGTCCACCATTCTGACAATGTGAATACATGCGTCCACTTGCTGGCACCGGACTTTGGGGGTGCTGATCCTTAGCTAGCTGTCTTTGTCTTTGTCTTTAAATATGTCTGCTTGTGTCTGTATGTGTGGATGGATATGTGCGTGTGTGCGAGTGTATACCTGTCCTTTTTTCCCCCTAAGGTAAGTCTTTCCGCTCCCGGGATTGGAATGACTCCTTACCCTCTCCCTTAAAACCCACTTCCTTTCGTCTTCCCCTCTCCTTCCCTCTTTCCTGATGAGGCAACAGTTTGTTGCGAAAGCTTGAATTTTGTGTGTATGTTTGTGTTTGTTTGTGTGTCTATCGACCTGCCAGCGCTTTTGTTCAGTAAGTCACCTCATCTTTGTTTTTATATATAAAAAATGTAAGTTAATGTAGATGAGTAGGAAAGACAAATCTGTAATGTTCAAATACAGTGTTGTACAACGTACCATCTGCCACACACTATATGATGGCCTGTGGAATGTGTGTGTGTGTGTGTGTGTGTGTGTGTGTGTGTGGCTTACGGGCACTCAACCGCAAGGTTATCAGTGCCCTTACACTCATTACAACAACAAATGTGGCTAAAATCTCAAAAATTGTTCAAATTGAGCACACATTCACTCTATCTCACATGCTCTAAAGCAACAGAGAAAGAGTAAAAGTAGCTATACATGAGATTAAAACACAATTAAAATGACAAAGGGGTTAAAAGAATGGCACAGGCTATGGTATCGATAGCTATGATGCCACAGCGAAGATGCAAGTTCGCAGGTTGGCACTACCACACCAACGCATACTACAGCGCCCTCTAACCAGTGCTGTGCAGCTCTATGAGCGCCGCTCTGGATTCAACCCATTTGATTCTGAGTAGACAACCAAGCACCATTGTTTCTATTTCATAGCGTGCGAGCTACTACACATTTCGCCTCTGTGACCTTGAGACATCCGGCTTCACACATACGTGCCCCTCAAGGTAAAGTTATGTATTCATCTTTTTGCTAAAGTAAAGGTGACCTAAATTCACACTGCAGCACCGAGATTTTTACCTCACCTGCTCCTACTCACTTCCAACATTCGGCCTTCCCTTCAGTTTACAGGAGCAGATCCACGTGCCTCCTACCAGGCGGGATACAAAAAGTGGCAACGAGCGGGGACTAACAATTTTTTTCCCCCTCTCCTATCATTTCTTTTTTTGCTCAGTACTGCTTTCTTTTCATGCTAGCCTCAGTGTAAGACTCATTTGTGTAAACCAGGGCTTCGCCACAGGAACAGGCTTCTCTGTCTGATCTTGTATGTTTTGAGGCTCAGCAAATGACACAGTTGCTTGTTGCCATAAATGGACTAGTCATACTACAAACTGCAGCTACTTCGGCACCTCCAACGCCACCACCTGTACCAATGCCGACAACGCCTCCAGCGCCGACATTTTGTGCCTTCAATCCTGACGTTGAACACTGGCCAGAATACATCGCCCAGCTCGAGAAATACTTCGCAGCATACAACATACCAGGTACAGGTCGGCTTGCCTTTTTCATTGCCAGTGTGGGTGTTGTGCTATACCGTGTGCTCGTAAAACTATTTCCCACCACTCGCCCAGAAACTAAAACTTATGACGAAGTGATTGACGCTTTGAACTCCCACTTCCGCGACAGTGTAAATGTGGTAACTGCACGCTACAAATTCTTTCACCTCTGGCGTGGCCCTACTCAGTCCAATAAATTACGGTTTGCGAACCTTCAGCGACTCACTTCTGATTGTGACTTTAATTGCTCATGTGGATGCTCGTATGCAGATATAATGATGAGAGACGCTATTACACAGAATGTGGCGGATCACCGCATCCGCGAGCAAATCATCAAATTTAAAAACCCGTCTTTGCAGGAAGTAATGGACTTGCTAGACAGACAAGATACATTAGAATGGCTACTTCCGCGTTTGACGTGACCCTGGGTGTGTGTACTTTTAGCGCGGCACAACACATGCCCTCCCACCCGGTCCCAGCACGGCCCGCCACGCTGCGTCGCTCGCGCGTAAGTAAACGAGCTTCAAGCCTGGAACCCACTAAGATACCGAAATCTTGTCCGAATTGCTTTCGTACCCACCCACGGGACAGTTGCCCATCCCGTCAAGCATGGGACAGTTGCCCATCCTGTCAAGCAGAGTGTTGTTTTTATATTAAGAAAGGACATGTGAAAGCTGTGTGTAGTATGAGAAACTCTACTTCCTGACAAGTCTCCCGTTCGTGTGACTCGCATCAGCGTCACCCCAATGGAAACCACCGTGATCATGATTCACATCAGCCTATGGACGCTAATGCCATTTATTCAAAGCCTTCTGCTTCACGTGCTTCTACAGTTCATCGTGTGAATCAAGTTTTGCCAGACACTTCCTCTCGCATTCAGCACAAGGCGAGGAAATTTTTTGTGACGTTGAACATGTGTGGACATTCTGTTCGCATGCAGCTGGACACTGGTGTGTCAGTTTCTTTACTGAACAAACCAACGTATGATTTGCTTGATTCGCCCCCGCTTCATCGATCGCATTCCACGCTGACTGCATTTACTGGACAGGGTTGGTTGGGTTGTTTGTAGGAAAAGACCAAACTGCGAGGTCATTGGTCTCGTTGGATCAAGGAAGGACGGGGAAGGAAGTCGGCCGTGCCCTTTCAGAGGAACCATCCCAGCATTTGCCTGGAGCAATTTAGGGAAATCACAGAAAACCTAAATCAGGATGGCCGGACGCAGGATTGAACCATCGTCCTCCTGAATGCGAGTCCAGTGTGCTAACCACTGCGCCACCTCGCTCGGTACTGGACAGGAAATCTCTGTGCTCGGTATGTGTAGTTTGCAAGCCACTTATGATGCAATGACACGTACAGTGTCTTTCCATGTGCTCCGCTCTAGTGATGCCACGAACATTTTTGGCATGGACACATTTGAACTTTTTGGGCTCACAATTCAGGACAATGTACTTTGCATCAACGCTAGTGACCATGCAGACAGTGTTGCCACACTATGCGATGATTTTGCTGACCTCTTTTCTGATGGCCTTGGTTGTGTCACAGATTTTGCAGCGCATGTTGTAGTGAAAGACAATGCCATGCCTATTTCCCGGCGTGCACGCCCGGTATCCCACACATTGCGTGACGCCGTAGCTGCTGAACTTAAGCATTTGCAAGACAGTGGTGTCACTGAACCTGTTTCTGCTTCGCCATGGGCTTCGCCTATAGTGTGTGTGAAGAAACCAAACGGTTGTCTCCATATTTGTGCTGACTTTAAGTCTACAGTAAATCCCCAGACAGTGGTAGCTATGTTTCCCTTACCGCGTCCTGAAGACATTTTTGATAAGCTCGGTGCGGGAAAGCTCTTTTCCACGGTTGACTTGCGGGACGCATACTTTCAGATTCCGCTCGACGAACTGTCGCAGCACTATTTTGTGATCAACACCCACCTTGGTTTGTTCAAGTTTCGCCACCTTCCATTCAGTTGTGCTTCAGCTCCTGCTATTTTTCAGTCTTATTTGCAGCAGTTGTGTGCCACAGTCCCTGATTGTTCCAATTATCTGGATGATATTGTTTTTTGTTCCAATTATCTGGATGATATTGTTTTATCAGGTCGCACCCCTGATAAACATTTGCAGAATTTGTGTGCCTTATTTACTGTACTTTTGCAGGCAGGACTAAAGTGTAACAGAGAAAAGTGCACATTTTTTCGAACCGAGATTAAGTATTTCGGACATATGATTACCAGACAGGGTATCCACCTCTCGCCGTCACATCTTAGTGTGATTAGAGACTTGCCAGCACCCAGGAACTTCAAAGAACTTCAGCCTGTGTTGGGCAATATTACATATTATATTCGATTTATAGCAAATGCAGCGCAGATTGCAGCGCCTTTACATCGCCTTCGGCGTAAGAACGTTCCTTTTGTTTGGTCTTCGGAATGTAACGCTGCTCTCCACAAGCTCAAATCTGCTTTGGTGAGTGATCGCTGTTTGATTCCTTTCGATCCCTCCAAATCAGTTGTTTTGGCTGTTGATGCATTTTCTCACGGCATCAGAGCGGTTCTCTTGCACCGCATTACTTCTGTTGATCGCCCGATCACTTTTGCGTCTTGCTCAATTCTGCCCAGCAGAACTATTCTCAAATCGAGAAAGAAGCTTTAGCTATTGTCTATGGAGTGACTAAGTTTCATGATTTTTTGTACAGTCGTAAGTTCTATTTGGTCTCCAACCATAAGCCTTTGACGTCGTCGTCCCACCCGTCAAAGCCAGTTCCGGCCTGTACTGCACAAAAGTTGCAACATTAGTCTTTGTTTTTGTCTAACTACAATTACAAAATCTTGTTTCGGCCTATGGCCCAGCATGGCTATGCTGATGCTTTGTCTCATCTGCCTGACGAAGTGTTTGATTCTTCCAAACTGTCCTGCATGTTTATTGATTCGCAAGATAAGGAATTAGCTGATGGTTTTCCAGTGGATTTTTGTCGCATTGCCGCCGCGACAGCCGCCGATGCTTCTTTGCAGATTCTTTTGCAGTATTTTTGAACTCAATGGCCTCCATCTGCGATGCATATTCGTGATCCAATTGTTCGACGTTACTTTGCGCAATGTCACAACTTGTCTGTGCACCACAGTGTTATCTTGTTACGAACTGACAACGATCAGTCTCCTGTGGTTGTCCCTTGTTTGCTGCAGTCGGAAATCCTCCGATAGCTGCACGCTGGTCATTAGCTGCACACTGGTCATTGGGGTATTGTGCGGATGAAGCAATTAGCGCATCATCACTGCACTTGGGGCGGCATTGATAAACAAATTGAGAATTTGCTTGTTAACTGTCACTCTTGCGTGGAGCATTATTCTGCTCCCTGCCAGCGCGTCTTTGGGTGGCCGACTCCACTGCACCTTGGCAGCGCGTTCATATTGGTTTTGCGGGTCCTTTCTGGGACTCCCGCTGGCTGATAGTTATTGATGTATACAGCAACTTCCCTTTTGTTGTACCTATGTCTTCTACTACATCTGCCAGTACTATTCGGGCTTTGGCATCTATTTTTTGTATTGAGGGCCTTCCTGAAGTTATTGTCTCCAACAATGGCCCCCAATTCGTGTCCTCAGAGTTTGAAGCGTTCTGTGCTGCTACTGGCATTCGTCATCTGACCTCAGCCCCGTTCCACCCCCAGTCGAACGGCGAGGCAGAATGCTTTGTGCGCACGTTCAAGTCGCAGATGAACAAGATGCGCGCCACGCACACTCGCTAGCGCATGCTCTGGACTTTCCTGTCTTCATATTGCTCCCAGCCGCGGGGCATCCGTTCCCCAGAGGAATTGCTATGTGGCCGCACCCATCGGTCACTCCTGCAGCTTTTGCACCTGCCGCCGCACGCTCCTGCTGCTTCGCCTCGTTCTGGCTTAACACTGAATGATTTGGTGTTATATTGCATTTTCTCCAGCAGGCAGCGCTGGGAGCAGGGGCGCATTCTTCGCCAGCTTGGGCACACCTTATTTGTCATTTCTGATCTCTCCGGCACTGTCAAGCAACACCGGAAACACATCTGTTTGTGCCATCCTCGGTTTTCTGCCGCTGGTTATTTTCCGGCAGAATTGGAGGCCTCCGCCACTTGCGGCCTCCACCGTTTGCGGTCACGGGCACTCCTGCCAACGCCACCACTGCCAGTCCGGTCACCTGCACCAGACGGACGCCTCTCGCTGCCGCAATGGCCCCACCTCTGGCCACCACTGTGTTCCTCCAGCGGTGCCAGAACTGATGGATGCTGAGGCTGCCGTCACGCCGCCACCCATGGAGCTGTTCACATCCATGCATGTTTTATAGTGAAGACCAATACTGCTGTATTATTTTGAAAATGGAGTGACTATGGGCTCTATTGATGCAACAACTAAATTTACTGAACCGTTGGGTAAACATTTTCAGATCACTGTAGAAAACGTTGATTACTTCCTACTATTACAACTCAAAAAAGTTTGACAAATATATTTATATTAATCAGTCTTAGCATGTGATGAGAATTTTAGGGAAATATGGTGTGATGGATACAAAATCATTATCTTTACCAACTGAACCAAAATGGATACCTGGTGAGTACCTTCCTTTTAACAATACTGAGCTCTGACAAGAAATAAATGGAAGTTTGGTGTATTTAACACATTGTAAAAGATCAAATTTATCATATGCTGCTAATGTTGCATCAAGAGCTCAAGACTCATCAACACCTACACCTACAAGTCACAAAAACACATACAATGTCTAGTGAAGGGTACCAAGTGGTTATACTTAAACTGCAGCTATGCATAGTGGTCGAGTGTGGGCTGTAATTATGATATGGCAACTAAATTTGGTAGATATGCTAATGTGGTAATGCAGAGTCAATTCATGATGGAAAAAAATTAGTTCAAATTTTGGCCACCAGGTGCAAACCCGGCATTGTGATTGCAAGAAAGATGTACAGTAATGTTACCACACACAATGGATTAGGAATTGGATGCCAGTAGAGAAGGTCAAATGAGTGAGAGGCATAATGTTGATTTTATTATTAACCACTGTTTACGCAATTTTTTTCAATACGAACATGTTGACAAGATGCCACATCTGCAAAATGATGCGATCAAGAGTTGTTTGCAACAGTTTTGGTGGACTCTGAGCAATGTATTCCTGTATACTGGCCTTCAGATCAGGTAGAGACCGAACGTCCCTGTTAAACACATTTTTTAGATATCCCCAGAACCAAAAATCACTTGGCTTCAGATCAGGTCATCTAGCATGTCATGCATCAGGAAAGCCTCTAAAGATAAAAAACATGTCTTTCACTTGGTGAGTGACATCAAGTGCCTCAACTTGCATGAAAACAGTGGTTTCCACACAGCTGTGCTCCTCCAAAGCAAGAATCACATGCTGTACAAAGAAGTCTCGATAATATGCAGATGTCGCAGTACACTTGACAGGCCCTCTGGGTCTATTCTCTCAAAAGAAGAATAGACCAAGAATAAAGGTGTTAGTGAATACACACCACACAGTCACATACGGTGAGTGCAATGGCTCTTCATGCAAACCATGTGGTTTAACAGAACCGTATTTACTCGAATCTAAGCCGCACTTTTTTTCCAGTTTTTTTAATCCAAAAAACCGCCTGCGGCTTAGAATCGAGTGCAACACAAGCGGAAGTTCTGAAAAATGTTGGTGGGTGCCGCCAATGTAGCAGCATTTCAATGTACTACGAAAATCCGACTGGCAAGACTGGGATGTTTGTCAATATGGCCAAATCTACATTCTGAATTTTTTCCTACCTGTGAGAAGAGATGGTTGCTAATAGGAACTTCTATGAATTGTGAATCACTTGCAGCATTCTCTTCAACATAAGAATAATAAGAATATAAACATTTTGCCATGTATTGTTGTGTGTTTGCTGCTTTCTCATTTAAATCCTGTCTGCCTAATAAACTATGAAACTAGAGTGAGACAACAGCAAACGCGGAAGAATATACATATCGTGTCATGTTTATATTCGTATTATTCTTATACCTAATAGTGATACAGTCAGAAATGAAGCACAGCAATTGACTAGATTTTTAAACCTAAGATGACTAATTTCTGTGCAGAATGTAATGTACTAAAGAGGTGTCTGCAAAGATTTTCAAACAGAGAAAAATTTTCGCTAAACTCTCATTCACAACATCTTCTATCATACGCAGTGTATTATTTGGATCTTGTTGATCATTATCAAAGAAAGCAGCAGTGTAAGTAACAACAAATTGCAGTCTCTTGCCATTGTTTCGCTGATAAGACGATTCCTCCTTTTTTTTTTTTTTTTTTTTTTTTTAAATTGTAAGTGGCGGTAGTGCGCACAAAAGCAAGCCATGCCGCGAGCCGCAACAGGCCGTAAACATGCACTATCAGAATGCGGCAAACAATGCATGATACAATACAGTACTGCATTTTCAGCTTAGAGTGACGTAAACACCTATAACAAAGAAAACGGCGCTTATCAGATTAAAGAAAAGTAAGCAATCAATTCAAACCAGACGAATCAAGTGATAAAGGAAGAGTACCCGTACAAATACGGACGGAGCGGCTGACGCATAGCAATGGCTACCTGGTAAAGCTTAACTGCTAAGATTACGACTCAAACCAAACTACTGTAGCTGTATCGTCATTCATTCGACCTAAATTTTGTCTCATATTACAATGGACCAACTTTGTTTCGATTTGGAGATGCGGCCTAAAACTTCTCTCCCCCCCTTGAATTTAAAGTCTCAAATTTCAGGTGCGGCTTAGATTCGGGAAAATTTTTTTTCCTTGGTTTTGAGTCTCATTTTTCAGGTGCGGCTTAGATTCGAGTGCGGCTTAGATTCGAGTAAATACGGTAATCTACATTTGACAATTCTGTGTATTCACCACATCCTCTAGTGTAAAATGTGCCTTGTCACTCCATAAAATATTGCCTGGTCACATGTCACAAACTTCGAACCAAGCCAGAAACCGAAGAGCAAATTCAGATCATTGCTAGGGATCATGAGGTTTCAGTTGATGCAACATCTGGATTTTGCATGGATACTGGAGTAAAACAGACCACAAAACTTTCTGTACTGTTGACTGTGGGATGGACGATTCTCGTGGCACTGCATAAGCACTAGCACTACCTGGGCCTCATGCTACAAGGCCAGTTACAGCAATAGCAACCTTGTCAATAACTTCCACTGGGAGAGAATGGCTTCCTCTTCCACGCGCCACACCAAGCTCACCTGTGTTTTCGAATTTCATCTTCATCTTCTTTACACCATTTAATGACACTAACTCTCTCCTCATACCTTTCAGTCAGCAGTACTCTCTCAGTGCTGCACTGTAATTGCTGTTGTTCACAAAGAACAGTTTCACTAACAGTGCACGGTCTTTCTCCTCAATAACCTTACTGTTCACTCACTCACATTATGGCTTGGTAAATGACAGCATGGATGTCGTACTATCATACAAACAGTGTACAGCAGCAGATTTGCACCTAGTGGCCACAATTGTAACTAATTTATTTTCCAGGATAAATCGGTTCCTCATTAGTGCATTAGCATATATCCTTATTAAGGCATTAGCATATCTACGAAGTTTTGCTACCATACCATAATTACAGACCACACTGGACCTCCACGAGTAGCTGCACATTCGTTATAACCACTTCATACCATTACCTCATACCCCCTCCCCTGTTCCATTTGCAAAGGGCATACAGGAAAAATGATTGTGGGTTGACCTCCATATTAACTCTAATTTTCTCACTGTGGTCATTTTGTCAGATGCATGTGTGACTAGTAAAATGCTGTCCAACTTTTCTAGAAACATACTCTCACCGAATTTTAATTGTAAATCTCTCTGTAATGCACAACGTATCTCTCGTACTACTGGAATTTGTTTAGCACCTCCATAATGCTCTGGCACTGACTAAACGGTCCCATGGTGAAATGTGCACTCTTCATTGGATTTTGTCTATGTCATCTAATAATTCATCATGGGAAGAGTCTCTGGCTGATAAGCTGTACTGAAGAATTAGCAGAAGTAGTATTTTGTAAGCCACTTCTTTCATGGATGAGTTACATTTCCTTAAGATTCTTCCTCTAAATCTGTCTGCAATCTGCTTTCCCTACTATTTTTTATTTATTTAAGGTCGCTCCAGATGGTTACTCCTAAATATTTTATGATAGTTACTGTTTCCATCAATTCGTCACCAACAGCATATTTGTATGGTAGCAGATTTCTTCTCCTACATATATACATTATATGTAACTTTTTTTTACGTTCTAGTAAACTGCCAGTTTCTGCACAACTCATAAAACCACTGCAGATCTTGCTGCATTTCACTACAGTCTTCTGACGTCACCTTCTTATAGATAATAGTGTGCTGGATGTCCACCATTCTGACAATGTGAATACATGCGTCCACTTGCTGGCACCGGACTTTGGGGGTGCTGATCCTTAGCTAGCTTCCAGGCTGTAGCGTGAACACCCTCTCTGGTGGACATGCAGTGCATAGTGGAGGCGAGAAGCTGTCAGTTGGCGCTCTAACTTGGTACCCATTAGAACTTTTGGTTTGATCGCCGAATTAGTGTTGTGCAGCTCAGGCACAATAGAGCTAGGATTTTTGATTCGTGTCCATGGCCACATCATTGAATAGCAGCTCTGCAACCGTGAATCGTGCACAAGACATCTCGAGTTATCAGTTTGAAAGGATTTTATTACAATAGTGTGCAGGTTCATTGATCCAAAATGCAGAAGCCTGTTTACTGTATAGACACTGCCCCTTTTAAATTGAGTTTGATTGGTCTCTGTTATGCCTCAGAACTGCTGTTAATTACTGCAGTTCAACATCGTTGCCGTAGTTAGTGGTCATCTTGTGCAAGCACGTTCTTGTGGGTGATATTATGAGCGGCATGTAATTGGATTTTATGCCATCCTTGCAGTCACTATGAGCTCTTTGTTTTACTATTTTACCAAATGTTCACCGTATTGGTTTGTATAAAAAAATCTTGTAGTGAAGAGCTGCTATTGCATGTGCAGTGAGCAGGATTGGAATTCTGTGGAAACATTTGGACAGTAGATGTCACAAGCTAACTATGGAGTTTGTGTGTGTGTGTGTGTGGGGGGGGGGGGGGGGGGGGGGTCACGTGCACCATCTATGGATATGGAACAAGGTCAGTGTTGTCTTAATTAATGTGAAATGTTTGCATGAAATATGACTTCATCAGACGTTCCAGTGCTGTAGTATGGTACTGTTGTTGTCCTTTTTGTCTTGCTTGAGTCTATAGCAAGCTGTGGGTTGTTAATTCTCCCTCTCTACGCCGACTGCTACAAGGATGTTCTATAGTGACAATTTATGCATTTGCGCTGATCATGCAAGACTTTATTGTATTTGGAATTCTTGTTGAGATATATTTCTCTGGCTCCACACAGGCGATTAAAAAGAGGAGGTTTGTACTTCATCAGTAGTGCCTGTGAAAGTATTACACACCTGATGCATTCTGCTGACAAATGCAAGGAAGTCTATTTACGGTTTTGCTACAGGCACAGAAAACTGATGATTTTGTAAGTTGTGGTAAGGTATACAGCCTTTGTATGCTTGTAGTCAATGTTGTACTTCATGTAATTACAAACACTAGTGTAAGAAATTTTCTTGTGTCTTAATAGAACTGCCTCTTAATTTTTAGTTTAGATGATATTATGATGATAATTCTGAACATCATCTACAATTCTGAACATCAAATACGCCATTAATACTCCCGAACATAAACTCTATCCCAGATCTAACTTCATTTAAAAACATTTTATCTTTCAGCTTTATGTAACAATGAAGATGCGTCAAATTACCTTGAGCAAAAGGTTCCTCTGATACACAATACTCCAAAATAGACCAAACAGACAAAATAGTGTCCACAAAGTGCTGTTTTCCAGACACAGAAGCAGCATCGACTTAATAAGAAAGCTCTCACTCCTCTTTTTATACCTTGGACATGTGCCAGATGTTGCTGCAACTGCCTTGCATCAGCGTGGGTATAAAAAAAGAGGTGCGAGAGCTTTCTTATTACAGTCGATGCTGCTTCTGTGTCTGGAAAACAGCACTTTGTGGACACTATTTTGTCTGTTTGGTCTATTTTGGAGTATTGTGTATCAGAGGCACCTTTTGCTCAAGGTAATTTGACGCATCTTCATTGTTACATAAAGCTGAAAGATAAAATGTTTTTAAATGAAGTTAGATCTGTGATAGAGTTTATGTTCGGGAGTATTAATGGCGTATTTGATGTTCAGAATTGTAGAAGCCGAAAGTCAGCACTAATTTACATAACGAAATATGACTCTCTTCCAATATCTAATTGTAATGATTCATGTTTGTCTTTCAATGTTTGTTTGCGTAGGTGGGCTGACCGAACTACTAGGATCGATTACACAGACCCTTTTTTAGTTAACAACTGGTCACGCATTCGTTTTATTGAGAAGTATTTCGATTCTTTTCAGGCAAATAGATGGTGTAAGATTCGAGTATGGTAAAATGGGCATCAGTGAGAAACATGACGAAACAGCCAAGAACTTTGCAAAACTTCAGCATTATGATATTACAGATGAATTCAAGTTTTTTTCTAATAAATATGCTTCAGTAATAATTAATAAAGTAGTGACATACGTGTATAGAATTAATGTTAGGATTGAACGTCTTACTTTGGATGAAAGGGCTAACAAGAAAATATTTGAGGATCAAGGTGCTCTTGAAAAAGTTCGTATAGCGCGTACTAATAAAATTGGTCCTTTTGACCAACGTAGAAGCATACTGTCTCCACCTAGACCATTCAAATTCTTCAAAAACAATTACATTATGTACATGTGCATCATAACCGCCAAATCCGAATTCGGAACAAAAGGGTAGATACACATGCTGCTTTCGAGAAAGAATTTTTTCGATTAATGTTGACTTGCCAATATTTGTATCGCCATAAAGGTATAACTGCTTCTTACGAACCTCCGTGGACCGAAAGGCCTTGTTATACCACCGTACAACGCGACCCGCCCAGCCATTATAATTTAGATGACACTCGCTCAAAGACTTGACGACCAACCGATTTGCCTGAAAAGAATCGAAATACTTCTCAATAAAACGAATGCGTGACCAGCTGTTAACTAAAAAAGGGTCTGTGTAATCGATCCTAGTAGTTCGGTCAGCACACCTACGCAACCGAACATTAAAAGACAAACATGAATCATTACAATTATATATTGGAAGAAAGTCATATTTCATTATGTAAATTAGTGCTGACTTTCGGCTTCTACAATTCTGAACATCAAATACGCCATTGATACTCCCGAACATAAACTCTATCCCAGATCTAACTTCATTGAAAAACATTTTTTCTTTCAGCTTTATGTAACAATGACCAATTTTATTAGTACACGCTATACGAAATTTTTCAAGAGCACCTTGATCCTCAAATATTTTCTTGTTAGCCCTTTCATCCAAAGTAAGACGTTCAATCCTAACATTAATTCTATACACGTATGTCACTACTTTATTAATTATTACTGAAGCATATTTATTAGAAAAAAACTTGAAGTCATCTGTAATATCATAATGCTGAAGTTTTGCAAAGTTCTTGGCTGTTTCGTCATGTTTCTCACTGATGCCCATTTTACCATACTCGAATCTTACACCATCTGTTTGCGTAAACTCTATATGCTATCTACACATATGACCAAAGTAGGGCCTACTCACATTCATCCGTCGGCATATCCAACGCCTCGGGCGTTACACAGACCCTTTTTTAGTTAACAACTAGTCACGCATTCGTTTTTTTGAGAAGTATTTCGATTCTTTTCAGGCAAATCGGTTGGTCGTCAAGTCTTTGAGCAAGTGTCATCTAAATTATAATGGCTGGGCGGGTCGCGTTGCACGGTGGTATAACAAGGCCTTTCGGTCCACGGAGGTTCGTAAGAAGCAGTTATACCTTTATGGCGATACAAATATTGGCAAGTCAAAATTAATCGAAAAAATTCTTTCTCGAAAGCAGCATGTGTATCTACCCTTTTGTTCCGAATTCAGATTTGACGGTTATGATGCACGTGTACATAATGTAATTGTTTTTGAAGAATTTGAATGGTCTATGTGGCGGCAGTATGCTTCTACGTTGAAGCATATTGTTGAAGGACGTCCTGTTACTGTTAATGTAAAAAATAAACCTGGAATGGTTATTAAACATCGTGGCCTGGTGATATTTGTATCAAACGAATTTAGTATTGGTGACGAAGCACTGATTTCACGTTTGAATGTTGTACATGCTGATTGTCTCATTTTACATTCTCGTTCTTTGAAGGAGGAACTGGATGCGTCGGACACGTCGGATGTGGAAACCCCGGAGGAAATCGTTTGTATATCGTCGGATGAGGATTTACCGCAAGTTTCGCGCTGCATGTCCGAGGCACTGGATACGCCGACGGACGAATCTGAGTAGGCCCTACTTTGGTCGTATGTGTAGATGGCGTACAGAGGTTACGCAAACAGATGGTGTAAGATTCGAGTATGGTAAAATGGGCATCAGTGAGAAACATGACGAAACAGCCAAGAACTTTGCAAAACTTCAGCATTATGATATTACAGATGAATTCAAGTTTTTTTCTAGTAAATATGCTTCAGTAATAATTAATAATATAGTGAAATACGTGTATAGAATTAATGTTAGGATTGAACGTCTTACTTTGGATGAAAGGGCTAACAAGAAAATATTTGAGGATCAAGGTGCTCTTGAAAAAGTTCGTATAGCGTGTACTAATAAAATTGGTCCTTTTGATCTAAATCCCGAGCGTTCTGCAGGTGTTCCATGGCGTAAATATAGTAGGAGGAATACTAGAGAGTTTATATGACATTTTGTAAGAGGAAAGGTACTGTTACTTTCTGAATAAAGGTTATTGTTTACAGCTAATGTCTGCGTTGGAGTTTTTTTATGCCAACTGGGACCATATCCGAAATTACCCGGACGACCTGCGCCTGGCATAGAAGTGCTTTGGAATGGCTGTATAGTGTGTACTGATAAATGTGTGAACAAAATAAGGTACTTTGATCGTTTAACGAGCTTAAGTTAAACATTTTATGGTGTGTATATGTGGATTAGTAATTGTTCTCGGTGAGTAACTAAAAATACGGCGATCTGTTGAAAGAACAGGGACATATTGTGCTTTGAAACTAACTAGTGCACAATGGCCGTGACCAGTCCGGAAAATTTGAATTCTATTTACAAAATAAGTGAGGAAGCGTGGAATAAACCGTGTTCCTGTAACAAAACAGCAAGAAAAGGCATGTGTTGTGTAAAGTGTAACAGGAAATTCCATTACTCGTGTGTAAATTCAACGAATAGAGGGAAAAGCTGGAAATGCAGTGATTGTTTTCGTACTGACGGTGACGATATGGACGATATCAAAACAGACCCGTTAAAAACGTGTGTGTGTGTGTGTGTGTGTGTGTGTGTGTGTGTGTGTGTGTGTGTGTGTGTGAAAAGTTACAGAATGAACTCAGAATAGTAAGAAAGGAACTTAAGTATTCGAAAACAATTATATGTTTGCTAACAAACGAACTACAGAAGCGAGAATCAGGCAAGATAGAAATGTGCAAAAACTACAGATTTGATGCACCCAACATAAATCACGATTCACAACACAGTGTGCATACCACAACACAGAACGCCAGTTCAAAAAGGAAATCAATCTATGGGTGCAGCAATGAAAATGCAAACCTTTGCTCCTGAGAGTCAGTCAGTGAATAGGAGACCCAAAATATTCGTTGCCTCAGATAGCCATGGCAGAGACTGTGCAAGAAACATTTTAGACTTAGCTTCAAATAAATATGATGTTGAAGGGAAGGTGATACCAGGTGCCCCCACTAGTGGAATACTAAAAAAATACAATGACCTCCATAAGTTGACAAGTGAAGATTTTGCAGTTTTCTGGGCAGGGGCTAACAATGTGGCAAAGAATGAAACCAAGTTGGCAATTCGTTCACTACATAAAGCCTTGTCAGCATTACAAAATACAAATACAAAAGTGATTGTAGTTGGTGTACCACATAGACATGACCTGCCTGAATGGTCTTGTGTAAACCAAGAAATTCAATCTGCAAACAG
The DNA here is from genome assembly GCF_021461395.2 of Schistocerca americana. Lineage (NCBI taxonomy): Eukaryota > Metazoa > Arthropoda > Insecta > Orthoptera > Acrididae > Schistocerca > Schistocerca americana. Next base: position 664,030,449 of record NC_060119.1, on the reverse strand, counting down.
AAAACTAAAAAAAACAGTGAAAGGCTTCCATAACACTTGTTTTATTGATACTCCTAGTAACAAGGAGCTTTATACAGCACATGGACAACACCTTAATGCAACTGGTAAAGAACTAATTGCCACAAGGATTTATGAATCAGTGGAAACAAACAGGAAAGTGTACAAAACAGCAATAGAACTTAAATGGAAGGATACTGAAGTCTCAGATAAAGAATCAGTGAAAATTGTTATTGACACAACTCCAGCACAAATAACAACAGAATCCTTAAAAGTGAACTCTGTTTGTGGGGAGAGGACAATTACTCAAGCAATAAACTTACCCAAGAGGACAGTGCAAACGTTTGAAGAAGCAGCAAATAAGGTGGCAGGAAAGAAGGCACCATATAAGAAGAGAGACCTACTTGCAAAAAGAAGAACAGCAAATCAAGCTCAAGGGATGAGAATACCAACACGTGGAGTACGGCAGTCAATCCGAAAAAAGAAACCACAGCCGACCAGGATTTTTGGTGGGATCAGCAGTGGTTTCACAGACGAAAGCAGTTAACAAAGTGAGTCATCAAGTGGATGAACAGGTATGTGACTATCATAACACACATGATCACAGTGCATCAAGATTAAAGACATTAACAGAACCTACAACTTCAAATATAAAGTCAAATTGCTCTCAGAGGAATACAGACAGAGACAAACTACTTACTTTTCTACAAGTTAACATACGTTGTATTAGAAATAAAATTTTAGAATTAGAACATTTATGTAACACTGAGCATGTAGATGTTATATGTGTATCTGAGCACTGGTTAACACAAGAACAAGTAAATATGTTCATTCCCCAGGGGTATGTTGTGGGAGACATGATATGTAGAAAACAGAGAAAGAATGGTGGGGCGGGAATTTTTGTCAAAGAAGGAATAATGTTTTCCAGAATTGACGTATCCACATACTCCTCAGAGCTAGATGGGGAGTTTAGTTGTGTAAAACTAATGAATGAAAGTATAGTGGTAGTTAGTCTATATAGGTCGCCAGATGGTGATGTAAATTTGTTTATTAAAAAATGCGAATTAATAATTAAAAAAATATTGAAGAGTAAAACGAGAATTGCTATATGTGGTGATTTCAACATAGAAATGGTAAACACACAGAGACCTGTTGCTAGGACATTTTTGAATATGCTAAGATCATTAGACCTCCATTGTACAAATAACTGTGCCACACGTAAGAATGCCTGTATAGACAATATTATTGTGAATTTCCATAGGGAGGATTTTACAGTTAGACTTGCAGGAAGTGGACTTGCAGATCATGAGCCACTACTCTTTACCCTCGGTAAGAGGCAGCCAGTTAAAACTGAAGAATCTAAAGTAGTAGTGGTACGAAGACAGAAGGAAGAGTACATAAATATGTTTGTTGATAGATTAGGAAGTGCAGATTGGGACTTTATATATAATTATCAATCTGGAAAAAGGGAAACTGAAATTAACTTTGGTAACTTCTTTAAAAAGTACACAGATTTATGGTATTCTTGCTCACCAGTAAAAAAAATAGATATCCAAATGAAATGAAAAAGAAAAGTCTGAACTGGTTCACACAAGAGCTAGTAGAAATTAGAGGAAACTTGCATATGCTGTGCCAGATGCATAAACAAGCCTCTGACCAAGGGGCAGAACAGAGTGTGAATATTCATACGTCATATCTGAAATGCAAAAAATACTATAAAGCTAAACTACTTCTGGCAAAAAAGCAAGCAGTGGAGAACTATGTAGAAAGAGCTCCCAATAAATGCAAGGCAGCCTGGCAAATAATAAAACAAGAGAAAACACCGAAACACACAGAAACAGCTCTGCTTGACCCTGAAGAATTAAACGAGTACTTTTTAAACTCAGTTAAAGAAATAAGTAACAGTATCAAAGCAACAAATTCATCTGCAATGAACCTTGTTGGAACACCACTGCCTGTTAACCTGGCATTTCAATGGACGGCTGTCACACCTGCTGATGTTATAAAAGCTGTATCCAAATTTTCGGGTTCTAAAAGTATGGACTGTTATTGGTTATCAAATAACATAATTAAAAAGACAATACACTCAATCGCCAAACCATTAGCTTATATTTTTAATATAATGTGTAGAATTTGGAGTTTTTCCGGATGCACTCAAGGTATCAAAAGTAGTCCCAGTTTTTAAAAAAGGAGACAAACATCTCCCCCAAAGCTACGGACCAGTCTCCATTGTTTCAATATTCTCAAAGGTATTTGAGGCGCTGATACACACACAAATAAGCAACTTCTTTGAAAAACACAATATCCTATGTAACAATCAGTTTGGCTTTCGAAAGGGGAAGAACACAACAGGGGCCATCTTGGAAATCATTGACCAAACCTTAACAGCTTTTGAAAATAATAACATGGTATCACTGGTATTATGTGACCTAAGCAAAGCTTTCGATTGCATTCCTGTTGACATACTACTGGGGAAACTAGAGTTTTATGGGGTGAGAGGGAGCACTTTATCTGTGATAAATTCTTATTTAAGTAACCGAAAACAATTCGTTTCAGTCAGAAATTTAAATTCTTCCATCATGGAAATCAGCACAGGTGTACCACAAGGGTCTATCCTTGGACCCTTCTTCTTCATTGTCACTATTAATGATTTACCTAAAAATATAGCTCACCTTGTTGTGTGTTATGCTGACGATACAACACTACTTACCACACATCAGAACATTTCAGATCTGAATAACCTAACAAAAGAAATACTAGATAAGGCCCTGGACTGGTTTGCAGCCAATAAGCTCCTATGCAACCCTGACAAAACACAACAACTTTTAATGGGAACATCAAACGAAGTAGGCAATAAGTCAGTAAAACTCTTAGGTATTCACATTGACTCAAAACTATATTGGGAAGAACATGTCAATCATGTACGTGAAAAAATATCTCAGGTGGCATATCTTCTCTTGAAACTAAGGGAGGTAGTGAGCTTGGAGTACCTCAGGGTGACATACTTTGGGCTATTCCAGTCACATATTTCATATGGTCTTATTATATGGGGGCACTCCCCTCACATCAAAAACATACTGAAATTACAAAAAAAAAGTCATACGTATAATATGTCAAAGAGGTCATAGGGAGCACTGTCGTCCTCTTTTCTCCAGACTCAGAATACTTACAATTACAAATTTATACATCTATGTGTCTGTACTCTACATTAAAAATAATATTTCAGAATTTATTGCCAGAAAGGAAATACACGAACACAACACCAGGGCGAACGGTAATTTAGACATACCGCGCCACAGATTAGCGAGAACAGGAAATTCCCACAAAGTTAACCCACTCAAAATGTTCAATAAACTGCCAATTCATGTTCAGTCTATGGATACAAATTCTTTTAAAATTAAGTGGTACAGCTGGCTGTCAGATCATCCATTCTATGACTTTAAAAGAATTCTTTGAGATGCCTGAGGAGAATATAAGCATTTAAAAGTTGTCTGTAGTTAAACATATTATTTTGTGCTGTGGTTAATCGTGTGTAATTACAAAGTTTATACTATAAACAATAAAATACCTTATTATATTAGATTATAAGATAGCTTGTTGCGTTAGCTTTTAAAATCTATCCTTTGTAATTTGGTACACTACCATGCTTCAAATGTATTTATAATGTATTGAAAGAAGTTTATTTTGTTATTCTGTATGTACTAGTACATCTTGTATGACGAAGCCAATATCATTGTAAAATGATCTATGGTGAATAAAATTCTTGAAAATTCTAGTTCCCAACAATCAACAGAGGATTGATGAATTAGCTATTACATTTTATGGCAACAAAATAAATTATTCTGCAGCTGTTATTGTGTTAGAAGAATTGTGGTATTATAAGCCAAACTTGGATGACTTAATTCGTCAGTTTAGGGACGTATACAGAGAGTTAGTTTTTATGCCTAACAGTATAAGGTGTGCTAATAGGTACTTCGATTTTAGACAAGGGCGTTATAGGCCATTGTGGTATAATTATTAGAGCCTCAATAAGAAAACCTCAGAAGTCATACCTCAGACGCACAGCCAAAGGCCATCCTAGAAAATGGCCTCACGGGTAGTGAGGTCTCCTGATCAGGGTAAAACTAAATATAGGCTTGTACAGAAGTTATGTAAAGAGAAGATGCATTGGCATTGTAAATGTCAGAATGAATTTTGTTTACATCTCAGATGGAACTGGGTTTATGGATTACAGAAAGTTTTTAAGCTACAAATTTTATTAATATGTAGGATTTATAAAACTGTAATATCCCTTCTGAACGTATTGTGTATCAGAGGAACCTTTTGCTCAAGGTAATTTGACGCATCTTCATTGTTACACAAAGCTGAAAGAAAAAACGTTTTTAAACGAAGTTAGATCTGGGATAGAATTTATGTTCAGGAGTATTAATGGCGTATTTGATGTTCAGAATTGTAGAAGCCGAAAGTCAGCACTAATTTACATAACGAAATATGACTCTCTTTCAATATCTAATTGTAATGATTCATGTTTGTCTTTTAATGTTCGGTTGCGTAGGTGGGCTGACCGAACTACTAGGGTCGATTACACAGACCCTTTTTTAGTTAACAACTAGTCACGCATTCGTTTTATTGAGAAGTATTTCAATTCTTTTCAGGCAAATCGGTTGGTCGCCAAGTCTTTGAGTGACTGTCATCTAAATTATAACGGCTGGGCGGGTCGCGTTGTACGGTGGTATAACAAGGCCTTTCGGTCCACGGAGGTTCGTAAGAAGCAGTTATACCTTTATGGCGATACAAATATTGGCAAGTCAACATTAATCGAAAAAATTCTTTCTCGAAAGCAGCATGTGTATCTAGTGTATCTAGTATAGTTATTAGTTACCTAACGTAAGTGATACTTATGAAAATCAATGGGCTGTTATGCTGGAATAAATCTACTTTAAATTGTGCTAAGTAATTTGAATTGCACTGCATGAGAAATGAATTACTTTAGCTGATGATTCCTTGGGCTGCTGATGCTTTGGCGTGTTGAGAGCTCAGCATGTAGTGCCATACAACTAATGTGGTGCAGCGGGCACTAGTAGTCGCGTGTTGTATATGTTTAGTCTAATGGTGATCGGTGATCAGGATTAATTGGTTTTTTTTATATGGTATAACTTGTTATGATGGATGAGTTATTGTCCATGACGGCAAACTAAATAACTATGGATTCAATTACCTTTGATTATTGTACAGCAGAAGCCTGTTGAGATGGCAAGTCAAACAGTGCCATTAATTATCAAAATATGAGAGTGCACTATCACGTAATTAAAGTTCTATCTATTCAGTAATGGTAACATTGGGATTCAGTTTTGAAATTCCATTTTTGAAACGAGAATCTGCGGATTTTAGATAGTCTTTTAAATTATTTTATTTCTTCAAGGCTATACAATTTTGTTAACATTGCATGATTAAAATTTAATCTTTTGAACATGTTAAGATCTGGAGTCAGCTTTGAATTTTTTTTTATTAAATGAGGGTTTATGGATTACAGAAAGTTTTTAAGCTACAAATTTTATTAATATGTAGGATTTATAAAACTTTAACTGTAATATCACTTCTGAACGTTCTTGACACACACTTAAGCACCAAAGAAACTGGTACAGAGATACGTGAAAAGGCAGAATACGGTGCTGTGGTCAGTAACGCCTATATAAGGCAACAAGTGTCTGGCACAGTAGTTAGAGCAGTTACTGCTGCCACGATGGCAGGTTATCAAGATTTAAGTGAGTTTGAACGTGGTGTTATAGTTGGCACACAAGTGATGGGGCACAGCATCTCCAAGGCAGTGATGAAGTGAGGATTTTTCCATGCAACCATATCACGAGTGAACAGTGGATATCAGGAATCCAGTAAAACATCAAATCTCTGACATTGCTGCAGCCACAAAGAGATCCTGCAAGAACTGGACCAATGGTGACTGGAGAGAATCGTTCAACATGACAGAAGTGCAACCCTTCCACAAATTGCTGCAGATTTCAATGCTGGGCCATCAACAAGTGTCACTGTGTGAACCATTTAATGAAATATCATCATTATGGGCTTTCGGAGTCGAAGGCAAACTCGTGTACCCTTGCTGACTACACAACATACAGTTTTACGCCTCGCTTGGGCCCGTCAAAACCGACACTGGACTGTTGGTGACTGGAAATGTATTGTCTGGTTGGATGAGTCTCACTTCAAATTGTATCAAGCAGATGGACGTGTACAGGTATGGAGACAACCTCACAAACCCATGGACCCTGCATGTCAGCAGGGGACTGTTCAAGCTGGTGGAGGCTCTGTAATGGTGTGGGGTGCATGCAGTTGGAGTGATATGGGACCCCTGATACATCTAGATATGACTGACAGGTGACACACACGTAAGCACCCTGTCTGATCACCTGCATCCACTCATGTCCACTGTGCATTCCGATGGACTTGGGAATTCCAGCAGGACCCCAAATGTCCATAAATGCTACAAAGTGGCTCCAGGAACACACTTCTGCTGGAAACCAAACTCCCCAGACAAGAGCATTATTGAGCATCTCTGGGATGCCTTGGAACATGCTGTTCAGAAGAGATTTCCACTCCTCATACTCTTACAGATTTATGGACAGCCCCTGCAGCATTCATGGTGTCAATTCCCTCCAGCAGTACTTCAGACATTAGTCAAGCCCATGCCACATCATGTTGTGGCACTTCTGCGTGCTCGAGGGGGGCATTACATTCCATATTCATCTCACATAATGTGTTGCCTGCCTTATTAAGAAGTTGGTTACAATACAATTGGGCCATGTATCGTGTACCAACCTCAGTTACAGGTCTGTGGACATTACTGGGTGATCAGTGATGCCCGACATCTCCCCCCAACTGATGATCTCGCAGCCATACTGGAACCTCCACTGTAGCCTTCCAAATTTTTTAACCTGCCTCAAATAAATATTTCAATAAATGATATTCAGCTCAACCTCATCAGTTAATAAGAGCCCAGTCCTCCACTCCCAACCACTAAAATTTTGTTTCAACTGTACCATGTGCAAAAATTCTCATGGAGCTTCAGACACTATTCTCTAAATCATTTACACATATTGTGAACAGTAATCAAGGTTGCCACAAGTTTCCCCCCATAAATTCCCTGATTGCCAGACAAGTTTTAGCATTTTCCTCAGACAGATTTTGAGGTCTCAAGGGTAAGTTAAGACGTAAGTTGACAATCCATCTTTGCAGGTAAGGTACAAGAAACAACAGTGCAAACACGGAAACATCTTAAAAAATCTTGCAAGCAGACGGCGTTTCCTGATGTGAGCAAAACTCTTAAGTACTAACTCCAACATATTTTGTAATGAACTGTTTTCAGATGGAGAAAGCAAACCAAATGGTACACGTGTTCCATTAAGACCACTGATGTTATTTTGAAACACAGTCTGTGACAAAAATGTGTGTTTCCTTGAAGTCACACGACAGATTTAAAGTACCTTCACTGATTTCAGAAATAATGTCAGCTAAAAATAAGCCTCTGCTAATAAAATGTAGGTTCTACTATGTTTGTTATTGTCGGTTATCACCCACTGTGTTATAACTATTATTTCACAGGTATTGTGTAGTGCTTCTTTCAAGAAGTATACGAGTACATAGAATACAAACCACTAGTGGCTGATAACTTTCTTCTTCTTATCGCTCATACTTTCTAATATATGAACTACTTTGGAAGCACCAAAATGTTTAGAGATAACTGCAAAAACAGCCTGCAGTTTTGGCCTGTTGAGCAATCCACTTGTGCGGCCAGCTATTTGCGAGTCACAGACAGCATGTTGATGAAATTAGACCACAGTGATCAATACATGCAACCAATAACTTGTTCAAATAATCTGAGGATCAATAATAATGAGGATAGGTAGCAACTCACCATAAAGGATCACTCAGACACAACTCTCGCACACATGACCACCACCTCCACATGCTGTCTCTAGTCTCTGAGAATCAGGTCTAAACAAACCACTCCTCATGAGTCCCTGCCTCTCATTAGCAACTGCTAGGCTAACAGCAAGAAGTGGTGGCAGCACTGACTGCAAGCTGAGGGGATGGTAGGAAGGGGAGAAGTGGTAGTAATGAAGGGGTAGGGAAACTGCACATTACTCTGTTGCACCCATCCAGCGATGATGCATGACACTTCAGTAAACAAACCATTTCATCTATTGAGACAAAAATGAGATTTTTCCAGTTTTTTGTTTTTCCAAATTTCCCTGATATGTTTGAAATTCCCTGATTTCCATTACCTGGTCTCATCACACTTCCTTTGGGTACTCCTGAAATTATCTTTACATTTGTCCAAATTACCCCCCCCCCCCCCCTCCTCAACAACAACATTTGCGTTTAATGTGCATGGAACTCTTGAATCCAGTCACAAATCTGGTCCAATGCTCCGTAAGCTCATTTTTTTCCCCCCGACAAAATGACAAGGCAGGACTGTATCAAATGGCTTTCTGAAGCCAAGGGACACAGCATCAACCTGAGTGCCGATGTCTACAGCACTATAGTTGTTATGGAGGAACAGAGTGCGCCGAGTTTCCTCAAGATCTCTGTTTGTGGAATCCATGTTGATTTTAATGGTATGCACATCTTTCAGTTGATGGGAATGCTTTATTGCTTCAGCGACCTATGATAAACTGCTGCTGTCTTTCCACTACTAAGCAACTGTAGCTGTTTTTCAATTCTATCACTTATCTTAATATCAGCCATTTTGAAGTTCATGTGAAGATTGAAAGGAAGGACCTTATATAATCTTCCATAGTAAGATACTTTCGGAAGAACAAATTCTGCATTTCAGCGTTCTCTTTGTCAGCTAACATTGTGGTGTGAGTATAGTCACTGAGTTACTGAACAGATGATTTCAATACACTTACTGGTTTTACTTAAAACATAACTCCTCACAGTAACCACTCAAATCAGTTTGAAAAATTTTACTTTCAAGCTCAGTGAATGCCCCTCTCATTGTTATCCTTATGCTCAGTTTTGCTTTGGTTGGCTTTTGACTTCTCTTAAATCTGTGATGGATCTTTGTGTGTCTATGTAGCAGCTTTCTAAAATGGCTATTAAATCAATGTGGATCTTTCTCATCCCTTAGAACCTTGCTTTGTCTAAGGCATATTCAATTATGCTTTTAAATCTTATCCACCTGTGTTCCACATCTTTGTCCTCAACACTGTGTATTTGAGGTTGACTACTAACATATTCTGTAATTTATTTATATCATGTCACCCTTGCTAAATAAGAATACTGTTCTTAACAGTCCTTATAACAACCATAATCACTGATGCTACCACAGCTTGATCATTTATGCCCCCTTTACCTTAAATGATTCGAAAATTTCAGGACTGTTTGTTGCGAGGTGGTTTAAGATATTACTCTCATGAGTTGGTTCTCTAACTATCTGCCTGAAGTACAACGTTTAGGATAATGCCCATGAATACCTGTCTTTGGCACCAGTTTTAATCACATGACTCTCCTATTCTATAGCTGGAAATCTGAAGTCTCCTCCTGTTACCAAAGTTTGGGCAGGAAAATTATTCATGAAATGAAACTCTCCTAGTTCTCTCTAAATTACTCTGCCACTACTGCTACTGGCCAAAGCAGTCTACAAATGCATCTGACAACCATTTTTGAACCATCTTTCAAATAATGGAAACTATGGGTAGGAATATCAACAATGTAGGAAAGACAGATTGCCACTTACCATAAAGAAGACATGTTAAGTTGCAGACAGGCACAATCCAAAGAAGCTTACATAAAGCTTTCAACCACAGCCTTCATCAGCAAGACACACACACACACACACACACACACACACACACACAAAAAGCACACCCCACGCACACATGACCGCCAATTCAGGCCCGACATGTTAGAGACGGCAGTCACCTTTGATGCTTAAATTCATCCAATTTATTTCACATTCAGAATCCTTAATAATATCACAGATATTATTGACTTCTTTACTGCAATAAATACTCTGCTGCCATAGTTTGCTAACCTATACTTATGATAAATATTCCAATCTGTACTTAGGATTCCATTGCCGCTCCCTTCTGCTTTTAACCAATTTTCTGTTTCTAATGCTACCTAGGCATTATTACCTTTTATAAACAATAGTAATTGTGGGACTTCACCATGAATGCTTCTGCAGTTTAATCTTCAGTGATCCAAAGGGAGTGGCGATTCTTTAACTTTCTTTTAAAAAACCGTGTGCACACTACATGGACTTTGTTAACATAGCAGTCATCTCCTACATGCAATGCATGCCTGACCTAATGAGTTTGGGATGGGGGTAGGGTGGGGAGAGGGAAACTACAATTATCTACCAGATAGAAGTTGAGAAATCTGTGTCTATAACTTTGTTGCAGAATTGTCTGACCCTCTATTTTAGACCTTCCACTGTACTTCAAACCAGAGTACTGCAACTGACTCTGTGTACACCATATGTAACAAACTCGCTACAAATAATGAGCTTAGCCTACATCCCATGTGTCATGCTAGTTGCTTTCACCAAATCAGACAATCCAAGTGGTAGGTCATTTGGGCTGACGCGAGCCATGATTTGCAACCAAGTGCACCCAGGGCATTCAATAGCTGCAGGTAGAGCCTCTTCCATGACTCTGATGTGACCACCTGGCAAACATACCAGCATTCTTTCCTAAGCTGTCAGCTATTTCCCTGAGGTGTTCCATTACCCACATAAGCAAGAACTGCATTGTGCAAAAAAACACTCCGATATATGAAATCAACAACTGCAGATGGCACTAAGTTTGAGAATAATGAAGACTGTAGTACTGTGAATTATAGTGATGCTGATCATGCTGAGGACAAAGGCACAAGATGATCAACAACAATTGGTATTCTACTCACGTTTTTTTGGAGGTCTAAGTGGTAAGGTAAATTACAGTAGTGCGTTGCTCTTTCTTCAATGGAGGCAAAATATGTGGCCCCACATGAAGCCTCCAAATAACTTGTGTGACTACACAGACATTTGAAAGAAACTGCACCTTTTGATGGGCTCTCAATTCCTATTTTTTACAGAAGATTAAGGAACTACTTCATATGGCGCTTACTTCATGAAAAGTATGAAACATTGCATGATAGTGTAAAAGTACTTGCATTTCCAATTTTAGTACACATGTTAGTATTCTTTCGAGCTGTGGTATAGAAACACTTAGTTAATTGTGCTTTTGCTTTGAATGTTTGATGGACTTTTCAGTATCATCATACTTTCGAGGTTTAAACGGAATATTTAATTTTAAATCAGCCAATGGTACTTTACTAACACAAATTATAAATCACATTTATTTGTAAATATATCCTACAGTAACTGTTCATTTTGTAAGGGATTTGTACAAATTAAGTTCGTTTACCTTCGGTCAATGACATAGTTTTAAAGGTAGTCACAACTGACTTCCCTTTCGGCAACTATTTTCTTACACAGCTGTTTCTATCACAAAGAAATAGGTTAAATATGTAGCTATTATGAGAATGATAAGCAAAGCAAACTAGATGTGTGTACCAAATTACACAAAGGCAGTATTCAAGTGACAGCTTGGGAAGGTGCACTTATTGTATACTGTGACTTTTTCGATGCTTGTTGCTGTTGGTACCTGACATATACAGGAATGTTCAGTACAGGTTTTGGCTTTGACCAGAGACATGGGAAAAACCCGGTAAACAATATGGCAACTGTAATGTGATGTTATTGGTGTTTTTTTCCAAACAGATTAAACTATAGATCAGTCTGTCACCACAACCAGCTTCCCAAGGGTCACATTTGTTGGCTTACCAAATCACAACCAAACTGTCACCTTCCAACATAATCTAGATCTTGGGCAAAGTTACAGGTCAGTTTGTCAGCACAATCAGTTATTATTACTATTATTTTTTTATTACCACATTCATTGATGTCACCAACTCACAATAACCTATAGCCTACCTCAGAATAAGCTACAGATCAAACCTTACACTGCAACCAGTTTTTTTCCCCCCATTCATTGGTTTTACCAAACAACAACAAAACTGTGAAGATATGTGCCATAAGGTGACTGACACAAGCCATTAACAGCCATATATGTCTTCACTGGCCAAACCTGAAGACCCATATTGAACACTCCTCCTGACCTGCTATGTGTAGGCACAATGAATGATGGGAATTGAAGGCAATGAATCCCAAGTCAATTATCCACAGCCAGTCACAACATTTGTTTACATATAAAGTTACTGACACTTCATTCTATCAGGTTAGAATTTAACCATATCATCAAAATTTTCTGTGAAATGAGAAACAAAACACAGATGATGGACATACATCTCAGGCTATGCTATACATCAATCTATGATGGCAATCACTTTTTTGTGTTGAGATTCATAGCTTTCACCAATCCACACCAAATTATCACAATCCAACCTAACCTAGGACCTGGGCTTCACTACAGTTCAGTCTTGACATAAACAAACTGACAAAAGCAGCATGCAGTGGAACAGCCTGCTACACTGTAAGTGCACTTAAGCCAATGGCTACATACATTACAACTGTTATTCCTACCACCACTGCAATGTGTATCCCCAAATCCTCTGAATCACTAAATAGACAGTCAGTACTCTAGCAGAACTGTGAACATTGTTCTGTAAATAGGGAAGTCAGCCTACACTGTGCATTATCTGGTGCTCATTACAGAAATGAAACTGGCAGAATTTAGGGCCACAGGGGAGAAGGACCAATAATTCTATTACGGCCACCTATGAAAGGTAATCAACAAGGACCAAAATACTTATGTGAAAAGACAAAGAGCAATAGAGGAGTACAGTGGACTGAACAATCACATGCTTCATCTAAAATTTGTATACATCCTTGTACAAAACTTGTTTCAATATAACTGCAGTTCCGATGTTTGCTATTTCTTGGAAGCATACGGGAAACAGCACATACAGGTGAAATACAGTGCAAAATGACCGTCCAGAATCACAGAGATTCAGCAACTCCTCTCCACACTTGAAGTAATCTGTTATCCCAGGTTTCCATTACGTCACTGTGATAGAAATATATGTCTTACCAATGATATCCACTGTTGAGGTATTTACAGAAAGTTCAACCGTCCCAAGGAACTTCTCCTTAAGCTGAAGTGCGAGGTTGACAGCTCTGGTAACGGCTGCGCCCAGACCGTGAATTACAATTTCTGGCTCACCACTCTCCAAAAGCTTCTCACTACGAGCCAGCTGACCCTATAATACAGTGCTATTAATCAGAACATGAAAATCTTGCATTTCTACAATTATTGTCTAAGTTCTAATAAGTATAGTGTGTGTGTAAACTAAAATCCTAGTTACAGACAGCCCAGAATTTTAACAATTTTAAGAATTCATAGGAAAGATAAATAAGCGCCACTTCAAATATTTCACAGTATCTTTCAAGTTAAGAACAGTCCATTGCGTAAGCGACTTTCCTAAGGGAAGGAATCGTGTACTCCTTTTAAACTGCAAACATAAACAACGAACAGTCCACTATTACCTTGTAATTAGATTTGTTTGTGATATAAATATCCTGTTTCCGGCGGGGTAAGCGTGGTGGTAAACGCTTTCTTAAAACATGATCATTATTAAGTTTAGGTCTTTCTCGTTTTTTCCACTGCGCATCTGTCACACCAGCGTCAGCCATTGAAAGTTTAAAAACACTACCAAACGTAAGTTGGCAGACCTGTCGATACAACATTTAGGTCATGGAGCTTCGACCATAGGTTAGTATCTATGGTCGAAGTCATGGAGGTATTCTTACCTCCATGATTTAGGTAATTATTCCAAAGATATTTACACTGTTGTTGTTATTGTGATTTATTCATACATATAACTGCACCCTTGAAACCATGGAGGTACCTCCATGCTTGAAACGCACAGTTGCGCAAGAGTGCTTCCTCAAGCATGCTTCAACATGTCTAGGAAAAACTTGCGCAAGTCAAATGGCTGTACACGAAGCTTAATATTAGCCGAATTACAATAATACATAGCTACGCGAGCGTACAAGCATTTGCATGCTTGAACTTGTATACCAAGTTCAGGCAAAATTGTGCAAGACTTTGATTTGATTTAATTTTTATTTGGTTCTGTTAAATTACATACTGTACGAAAGTTGACATGTATTTCACATATCACGTTTTCTGTTCTGTTTTGTAATAACCTCCAACTTCACCTGGCCATCACGTCATGTCACGTCACGACGCTATCACAGAACCGTCACGTCAGAGTGTATTCCAATCATGGAGGTATATATCCTTATACCTCCATGATTCCAACATTACGTCATGTCAAATCGTTTAACCCGGTACCGAAGGGTAAAGTCAGGTCATGTGGAAAAAAAGTCGGATTATAGTACCGGAATTGAGGAACTAAAGACGTTGAAGTTTGTTAAGACCAAAGCAAACTTCATAGTGTATGTTCTTGATCAGATTTGTGTGGTAAAGTGCTGAGGTAAGGAGCTGAGAACTGGAACAATATTTCAGAATTGGAAAATTTTTTGTTGTAAGTGGTATGGGACCAAACTGCAGAGGTCATCGGTCCTAAGCTTACATACAACTTAATCTAACTTACACTAACTTGCCCTAAAAACAACACACACACCCACGCCTGAGGTAGGACTCGAACCTCCATCGCGGGGAGCCGCGCGAACTGGACAAGGCGCGCAAGACCGAGTAGCTACCCAGAGCGACTAATATTTCAACACATCGACATTTATTTGCTACCGAAAATATATAATAATAATTATTATTTTATTGTCATTTGACCTTTACAGCAATAGATAACGTATAGTACGACTGATAATTTAAAAGAAGCAATGGGCTTCTTATTAGTATTACAGTTGTAATATTCATTTCCGTTGTAGAATGGGTGCGAAACTAACCAGTAATACAGAATTTCTTTGGATGCTTTTTAGGTAATCCTTGTGTAGATTGTGGAATGTTTTTACGTAATAGGTGCCCTATGAGTTCATATCAGTTCAGAGATCTTCACAGTTTGTGATGTTGTTGTTGTGGTCTTCAGTCCTGAGACTGGTTTGATGCAGCTCTCCATGCTACTCTATCCTGTGCAAGCTTCTTCATCTCCCAGTACGTTCTGCAGCCTACATCCTTCTGAATCTGCTTAGTGCATTCAACTCTTGGTCTCCCTCTACGATTTTTACCCTCCACTCTGCCTTCCAATACTAAACTGGTGATCCCTTGATGCCTCAGAAAATGTCCTACCAACCGATCCCTTCTTCTAGTCGAGTTGTGCCACAAACTCCTCTTCTCCCCAATTCCATTCAATACCTCCTCATTAGTTATGTGATATATCCATCTAATCTTCAGCATTCTTTAGTAGCACCACATTTCGAAAGCTTCTATTCTCTTCTTGTCCAAATTATTTATCGTCCATGTTTCACTTCCGTACATGGCTACACTCCATACAAATACTTTCAGAAACAACTTCCTGACATTTAAATCTATATTTGATGTTAACAAATTTCTCTTCTGCAGAAACGCTTTCCTTGCCATTGCCAGTCTACATTTTATATCCTCTCTACTTCGACCATCATCAGTTATTTTGCTCCCCAAATAACAAAACTCCTTTACTACTTTAACAGTCTCATTTCCTAATCTAATTCCCTCAGCATCTCCCTTAATTCGACTACATTCCATGATCCTCGTTTTGCTTTTGTTGATGTTCATCTTATATCCTCCTTTCAAGACACTGTCCATTCTGTTCAACTGCTCTTCCAAGTCCTTTGCTATCTCTGACAGAATTACAATGTCATCGGCGAACCTCAAAGTTTTTATTTCTTCTCCATGGATTTTAATACCTACTCCGAATTTTTCTTTTGTTTCTTTTACTGCTTGCTCAATATACAGATTGAATAACATCGGGGAGAGGCTACAACCCTGTCTCACTCCCTTCCCAACCACTGCTTCCCTTTCATGTCCCTCGACTCTTATAACTGCCATCTGGTTTCTGTACAAATTGTAAATAGCCTTTCACTCCCTGTATTTTAGCCCTGGCACCTTCAGAATTTGAAAGAGAGTATTCCAGTCAACATTGTCAAAAGCTTTCTCTAAGTCTAGAAATGCCCTTCCTTCATCTAGCTTCTAAAATAAGTCGTAGGGTCAGTATTGCCTCACGTGTTCCAACATTCCTATGGAATCCAAACTGATCTTCCCCGAGGTCGGCTTCTACAAGTTTTTCCATTCGTCTGTAAAGAATTCACGTTAGTATTTTGCAGCTGTGACTTATTAAACTGATAGTTCGGTAATTTTCGCATCTGTCAACAACTGCTATCTTTGGGATTGGAACTATTATATTCTTCTTGAAGTCTGAGGGTATTTCGCCTGTCTCATACATCTTGTTCACCAGATGGTAGAGTTTTGTCAGGACGGGCTCTCTCAAGGCCGTCAGTAGTTCTAATGGAATGTTGTCTACTCCGGGAGCCTTGTTTCGATTCATGTGTTTCAGTGCTCTGTCAAACGCTTCACGCAGTATCATATCTCCCATTTCATCTTCATCTACATCCTCTTCCTTTTCCATAATATTGTCCTCAAGTACATCACCCTTGTATAGACCCTCTGTATACTCCTTCCACCTTTCTGCTTTCCCTTCTTTGCTTAGAACCGGGTTTCCATCTGAGCTCTTGATGTTCGTGCAAGTGGCTCTCTTTTCTCCAAAGGTCTCTTTAATTTTCCTGTAGGCAGTATCTACGTTACCTCTAGTGAGATAAGCCTCTACATCCTTACAGTTGTCCTGTAGCCATGCCTGCTTAGCCATTTTGCACTTCCTGTTGATCTCATTTTTGAGACGTTTGTATTCCTTTTTGCCTTCTTCATTTACTGCATTTTTATATTTTCTCCTTTCATCAGTTAAATTCAGTATTTCTTCTGTTACCCAAGGATTTGTACTAGCCCTCATCTTTTTACCTACTTGATCCTCTGCTGCCTTCACTACTTCAGCCCTCAGAGCTACCCATTCTTCTTCTACTGTATTTCTTTGCCCCATTCCTGTCAATTGTTCCCTTATGCTCTCCCTGAAACTCTGTACAACCTCTGGTTTAAGCAGTTTATCCAGGCCCCATCTCCTTAAATTCCCACCTTTTTGCAGTTTCTTCAGTTTTAATCTACAGTTCATAACCAATAGATTGTGGTCAGAGTCCACATCTGCCCCTGGAAATGTCTTACAATTTAAAACCTGGTTCCTAAATCTCTGTCTTACCATTATATAATCTGTCTGATACCTTTTAGTATCTCCAGGCTTCTTCCATGTATACAACCTTCTTTTATGATTCTTGAACCAAGTGTTAGCTATGATTAAGTTATGCTCTGTGCAAAATTCTACCAGACGGCATCCTCTTTCATTTCTTACCCCCAGTCCATATTCACCTACTATGTTTCCTTCTCTCCCTTTTGCTACGCTCGTATTCCAGTCACCCATGGCTATTAAATTTTCGTCTCCCTTCACTACCTGAATAATTTCTTTTATCACATCATACATTTCTTCAATTTCTTTGTCATCTGTAGAGCTAGTTGGCATATAAACTTGTAGTACTGTAGTAGGCATGGGCTTCGTGTCTATCTTGGCCACAATAATACGTTCACTATGCTGTTTGTAGTAGCTTACCTGCACTCATATTTTTTATTCATTATTAAACCTACTCCTGCATTACCCCTATTTGATTTTGTATTTATAGCCCTGTATTCACCTGACCAAAAGTCTTGTTCCTGCTGCCATCGAACTTCACTAATTCCCACTATATCCATCTTTAACCTATCCATTTCCCTTTTTAAATTTTCTAACCTACCTGCCCGATTAAGGGATCTGACATTCCACGCTCTGATCCGCAGAATGCCAGTTTTGTTTCTCCTGATAACGACGTCCTCTTGAGTAGTCCCCGCCCGGAGATCCGAATGGGGGACTATTTTACCTCCGGAATATTTTACCCAAGAGGACGCCATCATCATTTATCCATACAGTAAAGCTGCATGCCCTCGGGAAAAAATTTCGGCCGTAGTTTCCCCTTGCTTTCAGCCATTCGCAGTACCAGCACAGCAAGGGCGTTTTGGTTAGTGTTACAAGGCCAGATCAGTCAATCATCCAGACTGTCGCCCCTGCAACTACTGAAAAGGCTACTGCCCCTCTTCAGTTTGTGATAAGGAGTATAAATGCAACTATTCTCTCTTGTATTGTAATCATGTACATTTTCTCTACATTTTGCTTCCAGTGACTTCTTTTTTGTGTAAATTAAAACATAGTACATTTATAAGTTCATTAGAGTCATGATCTTTTGTTCACAAAACAATGGTTTACAGTTTGCCTTACAAGAAGAACCGGTAATTATCCTAATAGTTTTCTTCTGCGCTAGAGTTCCCCCATACCATATGTTAGTATGCTCTGGAAGAGAGAAAAATAGTCTGTTCTATCATACTATTTGGGTACACAATCCATAAATCGCTTTAACATATAGATTACTCTTGACAGCTTACCAATAATGCTCATGATGAACACAAGATAATTGATCGTGTAATTTACATCCCAAAACTCAACATAACTAGAATCACCTGAGGGAAGCTTGCCTTTCTGATGAAGAAAGGCAAGCTTCCCTCTGATGATCCAAACCAATATATCACACGCAAACACTAATTATAAGGAAATAAATAGAATCTATCCATTATGCTTTTGTTTCGTATGTAACTAACAATGTCACAAATAACTGTATTTTACGCCTTCATTAGAGCTAACTTTTCACTTTAAATATTATTTAGTGAAACCTGCTTGAGCTACTTACATTCTCATTTATATAGTGTGGGTATCAGCCCCTTTCTGTTATTCAACCACATAAATAATTTTTCGCTTTGGGATATATTACCTCGCTTGTTAAAGAACACTCAATGGATAAAATCCAAGTCGCCATGGAACATTTGCAATTTGCCACGAAAACAATACACAATAATAATAATAAAGAGTAAGACAGTACAAGAGTACAAAATCCACTAATGTAACATAAAGGAACATGGCGGAACTGGGTTACCTTCCGATATTATCAGACAACACTGACCTTAAAACTTTCTCCCAAATAACTTGGTGGATTTGAAAGTTTCAGTGACTCACAGAGATGCACAGTTGTTCATCACACAGATAGCATCATAAGTGCACCTGAGGGTTACAACATGAAGAACTGCTTCTTGACTTCTGGCAAGATCAGTGTGTACCTTTCTTCAAGGTCGCAATTTATTTATGAAAATATACAGTCATATCACCAACAAAATTTACATTTTCACACATTCCATGTCCTTTACGCCATATATAAAGTGCCTCATCAGGACCAACCTTACATCAAACTCTTTTTCTTACAACAAAAGGCATAGTAGCAATGTATTTGGTGGGTGACAAAATTGTAATAAGGACTATATGTATAAAGTAATATATCGCACCCACTTCGACCTAGCCCTTCGATTCTCCAGAATTGTTACAATTTGGGAACATCCTATAGCTAACAATGGACCTATCTGCTGAGGATGACGTTTCGTTCGAAAATCATTTTCGAAAGAGTAAAATCAATTCTGAAAAGCTTTTGAACTACATTCGCTATACAAAAGTCTAATACACATGTGCAAGGTGCATAGCTAGCTCACATTAAATTACAAGTAAAATACGATATCTGGCAACTGGAGTCACTTCAGTAATTTCATTGCAGTCCAAAGAGAACTCTTTCTAAATTTTTAAGTTATTACAATACATTGAAGGTACATTGGAAAGTAGGGTTTAAGCTATCTGCAAGTCGAAGCAGATTAATCAGAACATAATGTTTTTGTCTCAACAGTTCAGCTTTGTTACCATTTTCAGAGTTAGTCAAGGTTCTGATATGTCACAGGTGTTTTAAATATATGTTTGTCTTACCAGTATGGTACTGATGCTTAATTTTGTAGTGAAACTGTACTATTGTGCAGAACAGTCATTACTCAGTGACAGCACCAATACGAAATTAATTGTATTCACATTGGATTCTAATGAGAGTCAAGAGTAGTTTTAAATCTCTAAAGCCACAAATAATTAATGTTACTATTTACACTCAAAGACTAAAGTAAATTTTTTTTATCATTATTCTGAAATAAAAATAGCTTTACAGTATTGACTGTTCCGCAGTAGTATGAACCTCAGCAACTTCACACTTTCAGTTTCAATATTTTTTATATTTATTTTGTGACTTGAAATGACGGTGTATTACTCTACAATAAGTAAGTCATAATAAGAAGCTGCTGAATGCTAAAACGACATTTCTATTAGTGTTTCTGAACATTTTGCTACTTTATAAAGTGTTTCCCGCTTATTTAAAAAAAAAGCCAATTATTTTGCCATGCTGCTAACTTTTCACATATACAAACAAGAAATGAACCAGAGCAGAATGAGAGCAGCTCCACACATCAGCAGTTACTGTAGTGTACAGGCAATAGGGGGGGGGGGCGTTATTTCACAAGCACGTTAAATGGCTTTTAACTTTTGTAACTCACATGTAAGTTGGCATGACAGTGTGCAATTTCATTGGTTCCATGTGTAGGTTGACTTAAGCTGGGTTTACATGAGCATGAATTTCTTACATATGCATTCCCCCACCACCTCTCGTATGAGTCAGCTTACATGTGGAGACACCCAGCCTTGCACACAGTCATGCCAACTTCTGTTTAAGTTATGAAAATTAGAAGGTGTTCTGCTTTCTTGCACAATGTCACTTCCCCCACTGTCACCAATGGACTTCATCAGTTGTCTGTCATTACATGGATCCATTCTCATTCTACTCTGGTTCATTCGACAGCACAGATTTAAAATAGTTTCCTTACACATGTGGAAAATTAGTGTCTTGCCGAAAGAATGAGCTTAGTCTTCAGCTGAGTAAAGAAATACCTTCTAAACTAGCAAAGCGGCCTTAAACAGTGTGATAGGAATATAATTCTAGTATTCAGCAGTTCCTTATAATCACTTATTTGTGACAGAGTATCGCACCATCTTCTGAAGTGATGAAATGAATTAAAAAGTACTGAAACTGAACGTGTGAATTCGCTGAGTTAAATATTACTGCAGTACAGTCAATACTGTTGTTGTTGCTGTTGTGGTATTCAGTCCACAGACTGGTTTGATGCAGCTCTCCATGCTACTCATGCATTCAGCTCTTGGTCTCCCACAACAAGTCAGCTCTCCATGCTACTCGTGCATTCAGCTCTTGGTCTCCCTCAACAAGTTTTGCCCTCCACACTTCCCTCCAATACTAAGTTGGTGAATGTGTCCTACCAACCGATCCCTTCTTTTAGTCAAGTTGTGCCACAAATTCCTCTTTTCCCCAATTCTAGGCAGTACCTCCTCATTAGTTATGTGATCTATCCATCTAATCCTCAGCATTCTTCTGTAGCACCAGGTTTTGAAAGCTTCTGTTCTCCTCTTGTCTAAACTATTCATCCTCCATGTTTCACATCCATACATGGCTTCACTCCACACAAATACTTTTAAAAAGACTTCCTGACACTTAAATCTATACTTGATGTTAACAAATTTCTCTTCTTCAGAAACGCTTTTCTTGCCCTTGCTAGTCTACATTTTATATCCTCTCTACTTCGACAGTCATCAGTTGTTTTGCTCCCCAAATAGCAAAACTCATCTACTACCTTAAGTGTCTCATTTCCTATTCTAATTCCCTCAGCATCACCTGATTTAAATAGACTACATTCCATTCCCTCAAGTACATCACCCTTGTATAGACCCTTTATATACTACTTCCATCTTTCTGCTTTCCCTTCTTTGCTTAGAATTGGTTTTCCATCTGAGCTCTTGATATTTATACAAGTGGTATCCTTTTCTGCAATGGTCTCTTTAATTTTCCTGTAGGCAATATTTATCTTACCCCTAGTGATATATGCCTCTACATCCTTACATTTGTCCTCTAGCCATCCCTGCTTAGCCATTTTGCACTTCCTGTCAATCTCATTTTTGAGACTTTTGTATTCCTTTTTGCCTGCTTCAATACAGTTAAGATATGTTTTATTTCAGTATAATGATAATAACTTTTTGGTTTAATATTTGAGTGTAAATACTGCCATGAAATGGAAATTTATTTGAGGATTTAAAGCTTTAAAACTATTCTTGACCCTTCGTTAAAATTCTGTGTAAATATAATAGCGTTCATATTGGTGCTATCATTGACTAATATAGCACAGTAGTGTAAAATTTGGTTACAAAATTTTTGTCTTTGGTTTTCTGTGGGCTCTATGGGAGATGAAAGCTGAATGTTTATATGTGAAATATTGCAGAATCAGTTTGCCAGCAAATAGTTCATGGAATAGTGTATTTTGTAGATTTGTCACTGCAGTTAATATTGTAGAAAAGGGGAGGGAAATAAAACTTGGTTCATATTTTCAGTACATTAAAGCTCATGTTACTGGCTTCTGCTTCTGGAACATTCACATATTGTACAGATTCACTGAAATTTATTTTGTGCTTTGTAGCAGTCAGCGTATTGTATAGTTGTGAAAGACAGCAGGGATGACTTCTTTGGTAGTGCCGCTGTGCCGTGGTAACACTTGACAAAAAAGAAAGAAAGAGAAATACAAGTGAATTGCACATAAAACATTGCTTAGGAGTATGTATTTTCTGATTTGAAGACGAGCATTTCACCGCCCATGCTCTCGTGGTAGTTGGCTGAAGCTTGAAGCCAACTGCAGATTGGCACCATCTGGCCTCATAAGCTCTATGTTAAAGGTTTGGCTGTCGGTGTCCACACACTCCTTATGGTGGAAGTGGAGCCACAGCTGTTATGACTCAGAGCTTTATGTTCCTTCCGCAGGAGAGCAGTTAAGTACAGAACCTATAGACGCACGCTCTGCCATGTAGCGACCAAGTTAGAATACATTGGGGTGCAAACTTCCTGTAATCCAGCCTTACAGTCTTTCTGCAAGTTAATGGTAATGCATTTGTAAACGCAAATTAATGCTTAACTAAATTGAATATAGAAATAATACACTTAAATATCATTATAAATATAATTATGCCCTTAGATTTTGAAACTGAGATGCATTATTTCAATGCTGGTATATTTTACAACAGCAGAGCTGTTGGTACCGAACTAATGTATTCACCACCTGTTGAGCATTTGCTTTCCAAGCAACAGTGTGCTAATTCTGTTTCTACTCGTTACTTTTGTGTAATACAATTCTTTACAAACACATCGTAGTGATTGTGAGATCAGGAACTGACCGTATATAGTCATGTGCAAAGTGTTATTTGTAAGGGAAAATTCATTTGACTGCGAAAATAGCAAACATGAACAAAATAAATGAGTTATTAAAAACGCCATTCAGTGACAGGACTATCAATTAAAAAATTCGGATAAAAACATTAGGTAGGCCACTCCTGAATCTGAATCTGCAGCAGCAAACAAAAACCCAATGGCATAAGTTCAACCCTGAAATCTACCAAAAGAACAAATATATTTGTGGCTGTGTAGAAAGCATCACTGTTTTTTGTTTTCCTTGTGTGTGATTCGGGGGAGATGTTCATTGGTGTAAGAGCAGAATAATTGACATTGGGCATAATGGTCTAAAATGAAAGCACATGGAATGTCACATTGACACATGAATAATGTGCTTAGTCTCTCATTTCAGGCAAAACCATCATTCAGCAGGAATTATATTCACAATATAGACAAACAATTCACAGCCATAGCAAACGTGTAGAAAAGAATAGATCTATATTGAATTTAATTGTAAATTGTTTAGGGTTCTGTGGTGCTTTGGAACTGGCTGTCAGGGGTCATGATGAATCTGATACCCCTGAAAATAAGAGTCTTTCTTGTGAGCTAATCCAGTACACTGCAGAACAGGATATAAATCTTCAAGTTCACCTCAGTCAAGCAACTGTGCTCAAAGGCATTTCTAAGACTGTTCAGAATGAAGTACTGGAATGTATCTTGGAAGTGTACTATGATAAAGTTCATAAAGAAATAAAACATGCCGATTATGTTGCAATATTCACGGATGAGACCACAAATTTCAATTGGTCATTGTATTGCGTTATATTGTTGAGGGTGAACCTGCCAAAAGATTTTGGAACTTTGTTAATCCAAAAAGTCAGAATGCTCATACTATAGCTGAGAGTATTCTGAAAGAAATTTAACCATTAATTTGTGAAGACCGAGCAAAACCAATAACTCAGAGTTGTGATGATACAAACATAATGAGTGACAAGTCGAATCGGGTTCAGAAATTAATTAAAGACAAATACCAAAATTTGAACTACATCCATTGTTAAGCACATCAGTTCAACCTAATTATGTCTACAGCAGCCTCTGTACATTACAAAGCCTGCATCTTTTTTGCACATCTTTCAGGTATTTTTTCTTTCTTTCCCAACTCGCCACAGAGATCAAAGGTGTTGCATAGCATTATTAAGAAAAGCTTGCCCCGTGTGTGTGTCACAATATGGAATTACCATCTACGGGTAGTAAAAGATGTTTTTGAAAACAGGGAAGATCTTATGACTGTTATGGAAGTCATTGAAACAAATGAGAACATAAAAGTATCTTGAAAAAGATGGTTCGTACAAACAAAGACTGCAAGATAACGAATTCATTTTCTGGCTACCACTTTTCTATAAGGTAATGCCTCATGCAGACATACCTTTTAGTCAGCTTCAGAAGAAGATAACCGAACTGACTAAAGCATAAAAAGGCATCCCAGCGGTAAGGCAAAACACCAAACATGATGTTGACTCCATCCTTAATGGAATTAGTTTCGTAAATGACAAAACAATGCCTGCCAAGAAACCATGGATTCTTGATGAGCATAAAAAGAAGTATGTGATGCCATCCTTTCTGAAATAAAATTATGTTTTCAGCTCACTGGACACCTCATTGCAGCTAATTTATTTGATGTAAATCAGTTTGAGAAATATATCACAAATTTTCCTGACAAATACTTGAAATTACAGACACATATACATTTCTGGAAAAAAGGAAGTTGAAGGGTGAGCTTCTAGTCATCTATGCTAGGCCTGAGTTGAGAGCAGTTTCTGGCACACTTTCGCTGTTTCTATAGGATGAGCTTTGTGACACATTCGAAGAGACTGTTAAAGTTTTGAAAGTGCTAATCGTGATGCCTATCTCGACAGCAGAAGTTGAGTGGTGCTTTTCAGTGCTCAAGAGAATTAAAACATTCCCACGAAACACCATGAGAGAAAAACGACTGAGTGCCTTAGGGATGCTAGCCTGTGAAAAGACACTCGTGCGTAAAATTAAAGATTTCAATTCAAGAATGACAGATTTATTTGCCAACAAGAAGGAGCGACGAATGGATTTCCAATATTGTTCCTACTAATTATTTTGGAGCTGTCTTCCCAAAGTCATGGAGTTGCTGCTTTTTGTGAGTACAATGTTTTTAATTTCAAATGTTGGTAATTTGATTAAATTTGCTTCGCAAAATCCAGATTACAAGTTCGAATAATTTATAAAAGCTCTATTATTTGTCGTACTGGCACTCATGTTGTAGCAGACAATTTTATGGCAGTCGGCCATGAACGTAAAACAAACGAGGAGTTTTGGCTGTCGAGGGTAGAAGAACAGAGTGGGGGAACAAGCCACGTCTCCCTCTACAGGGCTGGCAGCCTACATCTGTATTCTGTGCTATTGAGATGGCAGAGCCAACGTAATAATGGACATATGGACGGCTGATTCTATCTGGTGTTGTGGAAGTCCTGTTCAAAACCTGTGACAGAGCAAGATTGCTCTCTGCACTCATATCAAAATAAGAATAGGAAACAACCAGCAAGCACAACAGAAAGCAAAGCAGAGCACACAAATCATTCGGTAGCTGCTAGAGTGCAATTGTTGGCTGAGGTTGGCAGTGTTGTTAACGTTCAGGCTTGATCTCCACCGGTATGGTATCTTACGTAACCATACATAAAAACATCCCTACGTACGACTGCCACATAAACGTGTCTGCACATACCCTGTGAGCAGCAAATAATTGTGCTGTGATATGTGTGTGCGCGCATGCATTTGTGTGTGTGAGAGAGATTTTCGGAGTTTGTGTTACATTTTATGCATAAGAACGGCGCTGTTGTAATGGGTGTTTATTTCTATTTCCCTGTACGTTTTGTTTGATATAATGTCTTATGAAATGTATGAATTATTGACAAAATTCCTTAATACGTTCGATACTACCAAACTAAGATTTTTTGGCGTTGCCAACGGAATGTCTCAGTGGCCGCCACTGAAAGACAGTGAAACTAATGGTGTCATTGACTTTCACAGTATTGATATTTCGTATGCAAATTGTACAGAGTGATATGTAGACTGAATTAATTTGATCTTTGAAAAAAAGCATATTCCTTTATTTTTATTAAAGATTATCTGATAGTGGTTGCCAATACATGAAGTACTTGTAGGCATTTTATTTCTTGAGAATAACATTTGGCTGGGATGTCAATTTCAGAGACAGACAGCTGATAAGAGTAAGCCAAAGGGCACCATTAACTTTAAATGGTCATGCCAACGCCAGATAGGGCAGCATTCGCCAACTGTTGAGTGTACTGGACATTGTAGCGTTGTTCTTGGGGGACGAAAATAAAAAGAACTGTTACTTTTTTTTTAATGTCGAAAAAGTGAATATTTTGGTGGGCCACTTGGCAACAGAATCAGGGATTTATTACGCTATTATAATAACATACGTTGACCATTAAATACCTGAATAAGAGCAGCATATTGATATATATATATTTGAGATCGCTCAGAAGAAACATTATCATTTCTGTGCATTTTTATAGTCGCGATGTAGTCATACCCGGATCAACACTAAGGGACCAGAAGATTTATAGACTTTAAATGAAATGCAACACTACACAATTAAAAAAAAAGTTGGTTCAGAAATAATAGGAAAACGATAATGTTCCTTCTGCCTCATGCTGCGTTCGTCCCATCAGCGTGATCGTAATTTCTGATGATGAAGTAACACAAAATAATTAACAGTTAAGTAAATAAGGAGATGGACTCATCAAGGTTAATTTACGAAAATAAGCACACTTATCTTTAACACACGTTTTTTTTTTAATGCTACGTACCTTTTCATATTAAATTACAATAGATGACCATTGTGGTTAAATACTTTATACATAACAGTCAAAATGTCCTCTTGATGCTGTCTGTTCGATATCAGTTACAAGAAACTACATCTTTTCTGATTGGAAAAAATAACAATTAGCATATTCACTCAGTATCTTCACATCAAATATAAAATACAGTTGTGGAACGCAGCAAGTCCGCGTCCGCCTCTCATGGAATACAAACAGTAAAAGGTGAGGCGCCAAAAGCCTCATTTGTCTTGAAACAACAGAATTCTTTTTTATACCATTAATCGATACATGTACATAGAGATTTACTGGCACTGCGCAAGAACGGCAAAGATAAAGAATAATAGATTCTGTCGCTGCTATGCGATGATTCATTTCTTTTACTTTACAATTGTTCGATAACTTTAGGCCATCAGGCGTTTACTATTGAGCGTATATTAATGTTTGTGAGGCGAAAATTACTAATATTACACTGCCTCCCATGAGGAGGGAAGGAATACCGAAGGTATTACTGGACATGTGCCCATTGTTCTCCCATGGTCACGCAATCGGCCAATGCGCTCGTCACAGAGTAGTGCGTACCCTCGAGGACAGTGTTTGAGTAGAAATACAGTGCAGCACCATTACCATCATAACCAAGTCATAGACATTCTAATCAGAATTTATTTTGTTGTGTGTTCATTTACTCTTTTGTGTAGAATAAATTTGTTTACAGCAAAAGTATATTTTATGAAGTTCGTCACCATGCTGTTACCATAGCCTACATCTTGAACATAGTGCACAGATGTGGTTCACTGCTTAACTGACATGTAAGCAGAGATACCCACATGTTCTGGCTTCACTTGTGATCCTGATGTGATCTGTAGGCTAAATATGTGGTGACGAGCTTTCATCAGTGTGAATGATGTGAAACCACAAGTGGTGTAACTCTTACATCCTCACATACAAACAATGATTTTTTTGTGGAAAAACCATAAAGAACTAGGTGCAAGTGAGATGATGACCTTGATGGAATTTCAAAAGACAATTACAATAACTGCAAACAAAGCAGCATTTACTCTGTAAACCCTTGTGGAACACCGACGCATGCGAGAACTCCTTCCAATGCAAATGCCTGGCTGACAATCGATTCAGGTATAGTCCTTTTCTGATGGCTGCGGCTTCCATCAAGTGGTTATGTCTTCTTGCTTCTTCTAGCTGTTACTGGGAGTTTTGCGCATTCTTGACTGTTCTGCCAATAGCCGCATCACCACCAGCCAGTGGAACCACAGTGAGAGAGTGGAGATGGCTGGGATGAGGAATGGAAGAAAACCACCAGACCTCTTGGGCACAGGTAGAATTCGAGGTGCTTTAACCAATCATCTTTTTCTTCTTCCTGCATCCTTCTGCTTCAGAGCACTTTTAGTTGCATACATCACTGTCAGGATACAGTTATTCAAACAGCTCTGCTTCCCACTCTTCTTCTTCTTGTTTAGTGCACAACATGCAGCATTCATAACTCACTTGAAATTCATCACTCCTAATCCCAACTTAATTTTTCCATGCAAGGTTTTATCAACTACAAATGCTGCAGTGCATTGACCTACACCAATGTCCTTTCTTCTGCATATCACCTTAGCCTTATCAGCTAAAATCCTATCTGCAATGTGGTGACTTGGGAGATCTTTATTTACAGCATATGCAATGTTGTGTTCGATACATGAGTAATTGAGCTCATTAACCCCCTTATCATCCGATGCCAAGCATTTCTGAAGCTTTGTTCCAGGTTCACACTAGTTATATCCCGGAAAGTGTAATTTCACTGGCAGTTTGTATAGAAACCACCACCTCCTTTAATGCATCTCCTTGTACACATGTTATGCTACTGTGCTGGTTGTGCTCTGTGCACCCCATTATATAGCAAATTAACAATGTCAATCCAGCTGTTTTGTGCTGCAGGAAAACCAAACCATTTAACTAGTGCTCTGTTTCCCCAATGTCATATGACTTTATGAGAAACACATCCGGTTCTGAGTGCTCTGCAGCTCCTTGGTGTAGAAGCAACTTGCAATTTTTTCACTTTTACTGTCCTTCAAGATATAAGTTCTAGGATTCATCCTTTGCACCTCTGAAACTGTAAATATCTCTGAGGACCAGTTTGGTGGGTATGATTTCTCAAATGCCAACTTGTATTTTGAGATACTTAGCAAATCACCTACATTAGATTTCTGTTTATGTGGATCCAGCATTTTAACGTGATCACTCTATTAACATGAACATAAATTGGTCTCATTTTTATTGCTATGTTTGGCTCTATTATACTGAGCAATTATTTCTGGGAGGATATCTGTCCATTTGTATGAGCCACGAAGATTAAAATGCATCCACATTTGACAATTTATTGTTCTCTTCAGATATTCCACAATACTCACCTTCAGGTGGGTTAATTTTGAGTAGTGATGTATTCCATACCGTTGCATCACAGTCTTGAAATATCTATTGTAAAACTCTCCACCGTGATCTGTTTGGAGGTTGCCTGGGTGACGATTTGTCCCTGTCTGCAGCAAATGCTCAAATATGTCCACAACATTTCTCCCCATTTCTGTTTTAACAGGTAATGCTCATGCAAATTAGGAGTACCAATAACCATTAAAGTATATTTGAATCCATTATTCTCATGTGAATATTCTCTCATATCTACAAGATCAGCCTGCCGTAAGTCATCCAAACTTTTAATCATCTACATCTATGTGACTACTCTGCAATTCACAATAAAGTGCCTGACAGAGGGTTCAATGAACCACCTTCAAGCTGTCTCTATATCGTTCCATTCTTGAACAGTGTGCGGGAAAAATGAGCACTTAAATTTTTCTGTGCAATCCCTGATTTCTCTTATTTTATTGTGATGATCATTTCTCCCTATGTAGGTGGCTTCAAACAGAATGTTTTCTCATAACACGCCCACAAGGGTACGTTTTGCATGGTGGTTTGTGCAGTTCTCAAACGACTGTCTCCATACTTATTTGTCTGTCTCCATACTTATTTGATGACACCTCTCTCTCTCAGCAGGAGATTGTTCACTACTTTATGGTAAATGTCAATACCATCACCACTGCTACTGCTGTTGTTGTTTTCACCATCAAATATTGGTTTTATAATGGTTTTATTTTTCTTGTTGCTCTGGCTTTTTGTGATCTTATGTACACCAGTCAAATGCAGTGTTTCATGGTACATTTCCTCATCATTAACTGAGTAATTCTTTCCAATATTAATCTGAGGACAAGACTAATTACAGAACAAATATTTCCATTCTGCTGTACCTTATGGAATAATGTTCTTGGTGAAACAAAATCTCGCTTGAGAGAAATTACAGATAATAGCCATGAGAATTTTGTATTGCACACAGCTCTCCACAAACACACTCCAGGCCAGTTAAAAATATTTACAGTGCCATTTTTGTACATATCCAAAAGTGTACTGTATACAAAAACATACCTGAGACTGATGACCTCAGAAGTTAAGTCCAGTAGTGCTCAGAGCAATTTGAACATACCTGAGTAGTAGTTATTGTCATGGTCTTCAGTCTCAAGACTGGTTTGATGCAGCTCTCCATGCTACTCTATCCTGTGCAAGTCTCTTCATCTCCAAATAACTACTGCAACCTACATCCTTCTGAATCTACTTTCTGTATTCACCTCTTTGTCTCTCTCTATGATTTTTACTCCCCACACTTCTCTGCAGTACTAAATTGGTGATCCCTTGATGTCTCTGAATGCATCCTATCAACTGATCTCTTCTGCTAATCAGAGTGTGCCACAGATTTCTTTTCTCCCCAATTCTATTCAGTACCTGCTAATTAGTTATGTGATTTACCCACCAAATCTTCAACATTATTCTGTAGCACCACATTTAAAAAGTTTCTATTCTCTTCTTGCCTAAGCTATTTATCATCCATGTTTCACTTCCATACATGGCTGCACTCCATAAAAATACTTTCACCAAAGACTTCAAGGCACTTAAATCTGTATTCGATGTTAACAAATTTCTCTTCTTCAGAAATACATTTCTTGCCATTGCCAGTCTATATTTTATATCCTCCCTGTTTTGCGCATCATTAGTTATTTTTCTGCTCGAATAATAAAACTTATCTACATCTTAAAGTGTCTTCTTTCCTAATCTAATTTCGTCAGCATCACATGCTTTAATTTGACTTCATTCCATTATCCTTATTTTGCTTTTGTTGTTGATCATCTTATGTCCTCTTTTCAAGACACTGTCCATACCATTCATTCAACTGCTCTTCCAAGTCCT
This sequence comes from Schistocerca americana, assembly GCF_021461395.2. NCBI lineage: Eukaryota > Metazoa > Arthropoda > Insecta > Orthoptera > Acrididae > Schistocerca > Schistocerca americana. The sequence continues at coordinate 663,998,988 of NC_060119.1, read as the reverse complement.
CTGCTGTCTCTGACAGAATTACAATGTCATCAGCAAACCTCAAGGTTTTTATTTCTTCTCCGTGGACTTTAATTCCTACTTCAAATTTTTCTTTGGTTCCCTTAGCTGCTTGTTGTACATGCAGATTGAATAACATTGGGGACAGGCGTCAACCCTGTCTCAAACCCATCTCAACCAATGCTTCCCTTTCATGCCCCTTGACTCTTACAACTGCCTCTGGTTTCTGTACAAGTTGTGAATAGCCTTTTTATCCCTGTGTCAACTTCAGAATTTTGAAGAGTGTATTCCAGTCAACATTGTTAAAAGCTTTCTTTAAGTCTGAAAATGCTATAAACATAGGCTTTCCTTTCCTTAACTTGTCTTCTAAGATAAGTCGAAGGGTGAGATTGCATCATGTGTTCCTGAATTTCTTTGGTTTCTATCAGTTTTTCCATTCTTCTGTAAGGAATTTGTGTTAGTATTTTGCACCTACTTTCTTTGGAATTGGAATTATTACATTCTTCCTGAAGTCTGAGGGTATTTTATCTGTTTCATACATATTGCACACCAGATGAAAGAGTTTTGCCTCTCCCAATGCTATATGTAGTTTTAATAGAATGTTGTCTACTCCTGGGGCCTTGTTTCGACTTAGGTCTTTCAGTGCTCTGTCAAATTCTTCTCGCAGTATCATATCTCCCCTCTCATCCTCATCTACATCCTCTTCTCTTTCTATAATACTGCTTGCAAGTTCATCTCCATTGTATAGACCCTTTATATACTACTTCCACCTTTCAGCATTTCTTTCTTTGCTTGGACTGGTCTTCTGAGTTCTTGATGTTCATACAGCTGCTGCTCTTTTCTCCAAATACCTCTTTAATTTATCTGTAGGTGGTGTCTACCTTTCCCCTAGTCATATATGCTTCTAAAGCCATACATTTGTCCTCTAGCCATTCCTGCTTAGCCATTTTATATTTCGTGCCAATCTTACTGTTTAGATGTTTGTATTCCCTTTTGCTTGCTTTATTTATTGCAGTTTTACATTTTCTCCTTTCATTACTTAAATTCAGTACCTCCTGTGTTATCCAATGATTTCTACTATGCTGTGGCATTTTACCTATTTGCTCCTGTGCTGCCTTCACTATTTCATCTCTCAAAGCTACCTGTTCATCTTCTACTGTGTTCCTTTTCCTCATTTGTGCCAGTCATTACCTAATGCTCCCTCGGAAGCTGTCAACAACTTCTGGTTTTTTCAAATTATCCAGGTCCCATCTCATTAATTTCTTACCTTTTTGCAATTTCTTCAGTTCCAGTCTACAGTTCATAAACAATAAATTGTGGTCAGTCCACACCTGTCCCTGGAAATGTCTTACAAGTTAAAATCTGGTTCCTAAATCTCTGTCTTACCATTATATAATCAATCCAAATCCTTCCAGTGTCTCTTCTGTGTGTACAACTGTATTTCATGACTCTTAAAACAGATATTAGCAATAATTAAATTGTTCTCTGGAAAATATTCTACCAGACTGCTTCCTCTTTCTTTCCTTTAGTCCAGTCCATATTCACCTATAATTTTTTGTTCTCTTCTTTTTGCTACTGTTGAATTCCAGTACCCCATTATGATTAAATTTTCATTTCCCTGAATTATTTGCATAATTTCTTTTATCTCATCATATATTTCTTCAATGTCTTCATCATCTGTGGAGCTAGGTGTCAAATAAACTTGTACTGCTGTGGCGGGTGTGTACTTTGTCTATTTTGGCTACAATAATGCATTCACTACGCTGTTCATATTAGCTTACCTGCATTCCTATTTTCGTGTTCATTATTAAACCTACTCCTGGTTACTACTATTTCATTTTCAGTTTATAACCCTATTTTCACCTGACCATTAGTCCTGTTTCACGTGTCACCGAACATCACTACTTCCTACAATATTTAACTATAACATATCCACTTCTCTTTTTAAGTTTTCTAACCTAACTTCCTGATTGAGGGATCTAACATTCCATGCTCCAGTCTATAGAACACCAGTTTTGTTTCTCCTGATGATGACATCTGCCTAAGTAGTCTCTGCCTGGAGATCTGAATGGGGGACTATTTTACCTCTGAAATATATTACCCAAGAGCATGCCATCATCATTTAACCATTGAGTAGAGTTGCAACCCTTTGGAAAAAATTATGGCTGCAGCTTCCCCTTGTTTTCGGCTTTCACAGTACCAGCACAGCAAGGCTGTTTTGATTGATATTACAGTCAATCATCACTGTTGACCCTGCAGTTACCAAACAGACACCTGCCCCTCTTCAGGAATCACACATTTGTCAGGCCTCTCAACTGGTACCTCTCTGTTGTGGTTGCACCTATGATACTGCTGTCTGTATCGCTGAGGAATACAAGTCTCCCCACCGACTGCAAGGTCCACGGTCCTGGGGGAAGAGGGGGGGGGGAGGAGACTTGAGTAATTTATGTATAAAATGAGATTTTCATACAACACATGTAACAGTAAGAATCTGTCTGTAGAAAGAGCAAGAAAAATAAAAAAAAACTTAAAAAACATGTGAGCCATTATGGAATAAAGCTATATAATGCTCTGTCAATTTGCATCAAGGGAATCAAAGAAGCACTCCATCTTCAGGCTACAAGTGGCCCATGAGGACCATCCAACTGCCATGTCATCGTCAGCTGAGGATGCGACTAGGAGAGGCGAGTAGTCAGCACACTGCTCTGCCAGCTGTTATGATGGTTTTCTTTGGCCAGAGCCATTGCTGTTCGGTCGAGTAGCTCCTCAGTTGGCATCACGAGGCTGAGTGCCCCCCAAAAAATGGCTACAGCGCATGGCGGTTCAGATGATCACCCATCCAAGTGCCAGCCACGCCCGACAGTGCTTAACTTCGGTGATCAGACGGGAGCCTGTGTTTTCACTGCGGCAAGGCCATTGACGAATCAAAGGAGAGGGAAAATTAAATCAGAATCAAAACATTACTTGTTAAAGAAATGTTCTTATAAGACAGAGGAATATTTTGAATCCCTAAATCACTAACGAACACTTGTATTCTCTTCATTGTCATTTCAATCGTGCTGTACTCATTGTTAATTTCATATTTTGGTTATATACTCTTTTGACTATAAATGATGCAATAAATATGTTTCTTGGAGTGTATTTCACATATTTCAATTATTCACTTGGTCAGAGAGCGTGTATAAGACCATTGCATTAGTTCTTGGCATCATTTTTTAATACACTCCAAACATTAATTTCATATTCATTATATCAATTTGTACAACTGTGCTATGCATGTGGTGTACAGTACTACAGTAATTCCTATATCATGTAAGTGATGCAAAGAATGTTAATAAAATAAACTAAGCTAAACTAAACACACAGAGACATTTATTCATTCTTCATGTGATCTATGCACATGCATTTCACTGTGGTTTGTGAAGTATGGATGTAGATGTAGATTTATGTTATTTATTTATTTTATTGGATCCCTAGACAACATACATTGTATAGATCAAGTCAAATTTGTATCACAAGAATTGAAGTAGTAAGTAGTATAATATGCTTAATAACTAGCATTTTGCAAATTATGACTGTATACATTTTCTTACATCATCTATACTGTGTGTGTATATATATCTATATATAGGCGCGCTCACACACACACACACACACACACACACACACACACACACACACACACACATATATATATATATATATATATATATATATATATATATATATATATATATATATATATAATAGAGGGAAACATTCCACGTGGGAAAAATATACCTAAAAACAAAGATGATGTGACTTACCAAACGAAAGTGCTGGCAGGTCGATAGACACACAAACATACACACAAAATTCAAGCTTTCGCAACCAACGGTTGCTTCGTCAGGAAAGAGGGAAAGATGAAAGGATGTGGGTTTTAAGGGAGAGGGTAAGGAGTCATTCCAATCCCGGGAGCGGAAAGACTTACCTTAGGGGGAAAAAAGGACAGGTATATATATATATATAGACACACACACACACACACACACACACACACACAAGCAGACATTTGTAAAGGCAAAGAATTTGTGCAGAGATGTCAGTCAAGGCGGAAGTACAGAGGCAAAGATGTTGTTGAAAGACAGGTGAGGTATGAGCGGCGGCAAATTGAAATTAGAAATTAACGGAGATTGAGGCCAGGCGGATAACGAGAAGAGAGCATATGCTGAAGGGCAAGTTCCCATCTCCGGAGTTCCTGAAAACAGCTTTCGCATTCCGCAACTACCCTCCCAACACGGTACAGAAGCAAATAACCAGAGCCACTTCCTCATCTCCTCAAACCCAGAACCTCCCACAGAAGAGCCCCAAAAGTGCCCCACTTGTGACAGGATACTTTCCAGGACTGGATCAGACTCTGAATGTGGCTCTCCAGCAGGGATATGACTTCCTCAAATCCTGCCCTGAAATGAGATCCATCCTTCATGAAATCCTCCCCACTCCACCAAGAGTGTCTTTCCGCCATCCACCTAACCTTCGTAACCTCTTAGTTCATCGCTATGAAATCCCCAAACCACCTTCCCTACCCTCTGGCTCCTACCCTTGTAACTGCCCCCGGTGTAAAACCTGTTCCATGCACCCTCCCACCACCACCTACTCCAGTCCTGTATCCCGGAAGGTGTACACGATCAAAGGCAGAGCCACCTGTGAAAGCACCCACGTGATTTACCAACTGACCTGCCTACACTGTGAAGCTTTCTATGTGGGAATGACCAGCAACAAACTGTCCATTCGCATGAATGGACACAGGCAGACAGTGTTTGTTGGTAATGAGGATCACCCTGTGGCTAAACATGCCTTGGTGCACGGCCAGCACATCTTGGCACGGTGTTACACTGTCCGGGTTATCTGGATACTTCCCACTAACACCAACCTGTCAGAACTCCGGAGATGGGAACTTGCCCTTCAGCATATCCTCTCTTCTCATTATCCGCCAGGCCTCAATCTCCGCTAATTTCTAATTTCAATTTGCTGTCGCTCATACCTCACCTGTCTTTCAACAACATCTTTGCCTCTGTCTTCCGCCTCGACTGACATCTCTGCCCAAACTCTTTGTCTTTACAAATGTCTGCTTGTGTTTGTGTATGTGCGGATGGATATGTGTGTGTGTGCGAGTGTATACCTGTCCTTTTTTCCCCCTAAGGTAAGTCTTTCCGCTCCGGGTATTGGAATGACTCCTTACCCTCTCCCTTAAAACCCACATCCTTTCATCTTTCCCTCTCCTTCCCTCTTTCCTGACGAAGCAACCATTGGTTGCGAAAGCTTGAATTTTGTGTGTATGTATGTGTTTGTTTGTGTATCTATCGACCTGCTAGCACTTTCGTATGGTAAGTCACATCATCTTTTTTTTTTAAATATATATATATATATAGACACACACACAGACACACACAAACATACACACAAAATTCTAGCTTTCGCAACCAACGGTTGCCTCATCAGGAAAGAGGGAAGGAGAGGGAAAGACGAAAGGATGTGGGTTTTAAGGGAGAGGGTAAGGAGTCATTCCAATCCCGTGAGCGGAAAGACTTACCTTGGGGGGAAAAAAGGACAGGTATACACTCGCACATACACACATATCCATCCACACATACAGACACAAGCAGACATATTTGATTGTATATGTTTTGCGTTTATAAGACCAGCAAGCCTTGCTTTTATTGTCAGCATTACTTATGTAGGTTTTTGCTTCTTGTTGTTTGGCTGCATGCAGTACATTGGCACATATTTTTTTGTATTTTCTGTAATACATTTAAAATTTTTCATCATTACTGGTTTTATACATCCTGTGAAATATTTTTATTTTGTCTCTAGTGACCTTGACCTTTTGTTATCCAGTTTTGTTGGTGACTTTGCTACTGGCCCTTGTTATTGGGCATGTTATTAGAAAGTAATAAGAAGAGACATTTATGAAGTATGTTACTTTCTGATCCAGTGTGAAATCTTTTTCCGACATTTCCCGTCCTTCATTTCTAAGATTATGCTTAAGGGCTGTTAAGTTTTTGTTCATTTACATTCCTACTCTCCCATGTTGTTTTTGGTACCCTTTCTTTTGTGGTGGAATAATTTAAGGATATTTTTATTGCATCATGATCTGACAAGGCTGTTTCTATAGCTTCCCTTTTGTACTGAAAATCGCATAGATTTGTGAGTATATTATCTATCTGTGTACAGATGTTTGCAGTTGTGCGTGTTGGTTTTGATATTTCCTTGTTTCAGCCACATGTTTTGATTGTGTTAAGGAGTTTCCTACTGTCCTTTGTATCTTTTAATGTATAACTGTTGAGATCACATAGTGAATAAGCATGAAGTTTTTTTAGAATGATATGCAAGAGTTCTCCAATAATTTCTGATAAAGTGGCTATACAATCTTTTACTGATCTGTAGATGTTCAAGATGTACAGTGGACAAGTACCTAAATTTATTTTCTGCCCTGTTACTTCTATTACATTTTCAATATTATCTTTTTTGCGTAAATCAAGACTATGTACACAGTTTCCATTTATATTGTTGTGGATTAGCATAACACTTCCCCCATCTTTACTATTTCTCCTGCATGAACTAGCTGTTACAATGTAATTTGCTGAGGACAGATTTAAAATTTAATAAAACTACAATTCACAAAGATTAGTTGGTTCTGTGGTGTCGTGTTTGGGTTACTATTGTGAATTTCCAAGTACATTATACAGTATGTTTCTGAGAAGATGGTACAAACTTACATGGATGATGGAGGAAGGCAAATATATGAATATGAGAAAGGAAATTTTGCTTCGGAAACAGATATAAAGTTATAAGTGACAATGAAAACATTTAAAATTTATTGGTTGTTTGTTGGTGGTGAAAAACAACCTTTTTTTTTTACACAAGCTGCTACATTCACAACCACTGTACAGGTACAGTAGAGGCATAATACCGTATCTGCTCAGACAATCGTGGAGTGGTTTGAAAACTGTTACAGCAATAATTTTTGCCAAGAGATCCTCTTTAGTCTAAGACATTTCATATGATCCCACAAGAAGAACCAAATGAGGTGAACGAGATGGTCATGATTTGGGATCCCCTCTTTGAATCCCTCTTTCAGGATTATCTGATACAGATCTTCATAAACTAGATCTTGAAACTGAATGCGATCCATCATGCAGGACCAACATATATGTGCAATGAGCAGCTGTCAACTGAAGTGGATGGGGGATGTCCTCTGTGTCATTAATACCTCCCCCTCCCCCCAACCCATAAAATTAAGTGAAGTCTTTTATATTATTACTTACAACCTGTCCTGTCTTCACATGGGTGGCAGTGTCTATGGTCAGACAACTTGTTCTGCATAGTGGTAATAAATTAGACAACCCTCTATTGTGAATTAATATGTCTGTTAGTGCAACTCTATCAAAATCCCTACAGCAGTTCCTGAGATTAGCCTTCAAATACAGACAGAGAAATGCAGCAGGTGACTGTAATTTACAGTATGTATACATATACAAGGTGTTTCACAATTTCTATTAGAGTCTTCTAAGGGTTACAGAAGAGACTTAGTAGATAAAATTTGATATAAGGAACTCATACCCAGAAATGTGCCATTTGCTTGTAAAATAAGTTTGAAGACTTTCAGATCTCCCGCTTCTCAGTATCCCGCTTCTCAGTATACACACAATGGAGAAAATGAGCTCTGACCTGTGTGATCTACTGGAGCTGTTCCATGTGGACACCCTGTTGTCCATTGCAAAAGGTATACTTGCAACTCATGCTTTAACACACATGGTTCACAGATGTTGGTGTGCATCCATGGAGCACCATGGTCGACCCTCTTAACTGTATATGTACTAGTTTTGTGTCATTGTGTAGTCAGCTGAAAGTGGAGTGTGATGGACTGACATGATCTAGAAAACATACCTGACATATGCATTGTGCAGCTACCTCATTATGTACTGTACTTTGAAGTGTCTAACCACCTAATACAATGCTTACTGTAATGAACTCAAAAAAGGCAAAGTTTTGTTAATTGTAAACTGAGAATAACACCACTTTTGTACATTAGTGATAACAGTTTTATCATAGAGGTGGTAGAAAATAAACAAATACTACTCATCCAGAATGAGATTTTCACTCTGTAGCAGAGTGTGCGCTGATATGAAACTTCCTGGCAGATTAACCCAATGTCTCCACAGTATCCTTTCTTTCAGGAGTGCTAGTTCTGCAAGGTTCGCAGGAGAGCTTCTGTAAAGTTTGGAAGGTAGGAGATGAGGCACTGGCAGAAGTAAAGCTGTGAGGACGGGGCGTGAGTCGTGCTTGGGTAGCTCAGTTGGTAGAGCACTTGCCTGCGAAAGGCAAAGGTCCCAAGTTCAAGTCTCGGTCCGGCACACAGTTTTAATCTGCCAGGAAGTTTCATATCAGCGCACACTCCACTGCAGAGTGAAAATTTCATTCTGGAAACATCCCCCAGGCTGTGGCTAAGCCATGTCTCTGCAATATCCTTTCTTTCAGGAGTGCTAGTTCTGTAAGGTTCGCAGGAGAGCTTATGTAAAGTTTGGAAGGTAGGAGACGAGGTACTGGCAGAAGTAAAGGTGTGAGGATGTGGCGTGAGTTGTGCTTGGATAGCTCAGTTGGTAGAGCACTTGCCCGTGAAAGGCAAAGGTCCCGAGTTCGAGTCTCGGTCCGGCACACAGTTTTAATCTGCCAGGAAGTTTCAAATACTACTCATCTTGACACTGGCAACATTGTCTAGGGGCTGCAGTGATGTAGATCATCTTTCAAATAATCATGTCTAAGTTGTACTTTTGTGAATGAAATACCATTCTGTTATTCCACTTGTAGGCAAAACTAATACCAACAAGTAATGAAGATAACTTTTATTTAGCAAAGCAATATGATTGCAACTTGACAAGAATGAACATATACTGTTGATAAACAACTCTTTCAAAGAACAATTATCAAACTCTGTGGATTGATAACTCATTTCCACAGAGCCATATGAGCAGATTGGGTATGAAAGACATCACCTCTGAATACCAACAAGATGTGACAGCAAGTGCACATCTTCATCTGCTGTCAAGGCACACTTATGCTTTGGTGTCTTGGCTTGGCAGTGCATCAGGAGTCACAGAGCAAAGGGGCATAGGCGATAATGCCAATATCAGAACAATTAAACATTATACATTAGAATAATGTCAAATCTGTCCACAAGCACATGTTGTGATCTACATTTAGTTACTACTTAAGAGAGATCTGTTTCACCCTTAATTGTAAATCAGCAAATAACTTCCAGAACAGCGAGCACAAGATATCTGTAAGGTAAAAGGATGACAGATCATGCATGGAGTGGCATACATCATACCAAAATCCCACTTGTTTCACTTCACTACATTGTAACAATATTATGAGAAGGAAAGTTGCTACTCACCAAATAGCGGAGATGCTGAGTTGCAGATAGGTGCCTATCTGTGACTCAGCATCTCCACTATATGGTGAGTAGCAGCTTTCCTTCTCATAATATTGTTACATTCCATCCTGGATTTTCCATTGTTTGGCTTCACTACATTGGTGAGATGTACATGAAAGCAGTCTGCCAATGCCTTGGGTACAAAAATCAAGTGTTTAACATGGTGCAAAGCAGATGGTCATTGGATATATGTGATATGCTCCCAAATCTGCTGTCCCAACAGCAATGGTATGGCAGTGGTGCAGGTATGAGGTAATTTCCTGGATCCTCAGTGGCTCCCCGTAAATCATTTTACTGTAGCCATCAACACATCGATATTAGATTTATAGGCCATGCTTTGTCTTAAAAAGACCAGAGGAAGGGTTTCTGTCCACCTCTCTTGGTGACACATGATGACAGCCTTTAAAGTTCTATGCCACCTTTCAACCATCCCATAGCTGTCAGAAAGGTACCTTGTAATGTGATGATGGTGGAAGCTGAGAGCTTTAGACAACCCTTTGAACACATTGGACTCAGTTTGCCAGCTCTGGTCTGTTGTGATACGTAGTGGATAGCCAAAGCATGCTAACCAGTTTGTGATGAACATTTTTGCAATTGTCTTGGCAGATGTATTTGTGAATGGTATAGCTTCTGCCCTTCAGCTGCAGAGACAGGTAGAGGGCCAACAAGGACTGGACCTCACAGGAGACCCAGGGAAATGTCCAATATGTGCAGAACATGGTAGTGTACAGTGCTGGCATGAAGGTACACGTGAGTCCACGTGAAACAGTTGGTTAATAATTTATTCCTGGAATTTGCTCATGGATGTGCAGCACAGTGGACACTTGTCAAATGCCACTTTACAAAACTGCCACAAAACACAGGGCCATGTCTCCCATTGTGAGGCATCACATCATATTTTGAAGTTGTTACCTGATACCTTGACTTGCTTAACATCAGTCTAAGGGAATGATCATTTGATAAAATTTGCAGTTATTTATCCATTGCTTGGGCCATGGTGAGATTGTTGCAGCTCAAAACATTAACCATACTGCAGATGTAAGAAAAGTAAGTGGTGACTGTTTTTTATGCCCCTTTAAGATGTGCCAGAGCAGTCGAGGGGAACACCTATCCCTGGCATTTGATTGGTTTGTAGTCTATACAGATTGTCACTGGCCGGATTTTGATTTTAGGGAGAAAATGTCTACACCTTCATAACTGACCAATAGCTCTCTGTCGTAATCACTCCATTGCATTGGCCTTAGCTGTAATTTCTTTTGAAAAAAAAATATCTTGACTGCTTCCAACAGTTACTGACTTTTTGGTGTAGAGTGGAACCATTTCACTTTGGCTGGTGTTCATGACAATAGCCAATGGCATAGATGGTACTAGGTTGGTGAGGAGCACTGTCTTCATGAGGCTAGCCTGTAGATAATGGAGAGCTATGTCCATTTCTGGAATCTGTTTGAGTATTTGTTTGCCCTTGGTGTTGGGATCAGAATGTGCAGTCATTAGCAGAGCTTTAATGAAAGCTGTCACAGGAAGGCGACAGTGATAAAAATTCACCATGCAGAAAAGTTACTTCACTCTTGTCAGTGATACATTTGTTTCTGAATAACTCAATTTGATGGCTATATAGTCTCTGTTGTTCTTTGTCAACATGTATGTCTTGGATCTGTGCTTTAGAATAGAATACCAGGATATAATCCAAATATGAAAAATAAAATTGCAGTCACTGCAAAACTTCATCAATGAAACTTTGACACATTTGAGCAGTGTTTCTGACTTAGAATGCTATGAACAAGAACTGGTTGGTTGATTCACGGAGAGAGGACCAAACAGCAAGGGCACCAGTCCTGTTGGATTAGGGAAGAATGAGAAAGGACATCGGTCATGGCCTTTCAAAGGAACTAATCCTGATATTTGCCTAAAGAGATTTAGGGAATTATGGAAAACCTAAATCAGGTGGCTGGACACAGGTTTGAACCACATCCTCCCAAATGTGAGTCCAGTGTGCTAACCACTGTGCCACCTTGCTCAGCAAGCAAGACTTCAAAATAGTGGAAAGGTGTAATCACTACTGGTTTTGGTATATCACTAAGCACTACCAGGATCTGATTATAAGCACTGTGGCGCTCCAGAATTGTGAAAACCTTTGCATCTGCCAAAGTCTATGTGAATTCTTGGGTATTAGGTAAGGCATACCTATCCAGAGGAGTTCTAGATTTTGGTTCGTGGTACTAGCCACAGGAGATTGTGAGCTGTCTTTATTGGGGATTGGGTGTAAAGAAAATGCCCACAGACTTATATATATTTTTTGCTTAATGATGCACTGTGTAGTCAATCCCTGTGGCATCAATATTAACTCTTCATTATGCACAATGTTAGTGTCCCAGGAGAGCAGTGCACTTATACTGTTGACTCTTCTCACCATGCCAACTACAGAACAGCCTTCAGTTCACATCACTTTGTGAGTGTCAATCCAGTTTATTAAACATACCTTTGTCAAATCCACAAGTCCACCATAAGTGTGGGGAAATAAAAGGGGAAATAAAATCAGCACCTAAGATAGGCTGAGTGATGTCCACGATCACAAAAGTTCTTTCGATGTCAGATTTGTATGGCCATGAGTGAAGATAATACAGTTGCTTATAGCCATAATACAGTTGCTTATAGCCATTAAATTTAGAAGCTCGTCAGACATTTAGGGAAAAAAACGGAAATTTTATTGGAAATATGTAACTATCATGACATTGTGTTACACACTGGAGTTAGCAGAGACTGAGTCATTTGACCAGATCCTATATTGCCATCAGTAGTGTATTTGACACTGTGCTGTTGTCTGTGTATGGTTGGGAGAGGACACTCCTTTCCTTAATGCCAGTCTTTGCTGGTGCAGTGGTCTGTTACACCGCATCCAGATTGCTCTTGTGTTGTGTACTTCACAGCTTGAGATCTAAATGTCTGTGGTAGCATCAGATATTAGTAGAGGTGTCTTGGACATGGCTGTGATTTTGAGACCAAGGAGTAGTAGAACGTTGTGAATGTAATCTCTCATTTGGGCCAGCATGTAACTAACTGTATGCCTATCTTCAACTATGCTCAGCAGGTGTCGGTATGAAGCAGTAGAGCAGTGAGGTACAGTGACCTTGGGTAAGCTCAGCAGTTGTCAGTTGTATTCAACTGTAGTTGATGACATTATAGTCACCATGGCAGCATGTGCTATAAAAGCTAACTGCACCTGTGGAGACAGCTGTTGTTGCCAGATATACAATAATAACTCACCAGAAACCACACTAGTATCTATAACAGCATGTAAACATCTTCAAAAATGGATTTTTGTTACCAGATTTTTCATGATACAGCACTTGTTTTAGCTTTTGATCTGATAGTTTAGTGCAACGGGAAACTAAAACCTTTTTAATAATTAGGCAAGCTCGTTGGCAAGGTGGGTGTAAAATTATGTCTGAAACTAAAGTGATAGCTCTCTGGTCTAGGTTGCTGACTGTCAAAGTAAACTGTTTGGGGTCTGCCCTAATCAGCTGATGTCTAAAAATATGCTTCAAAATTGTGAACCATATTTCAGGTTGTACAAGCAAGCAGTTAGAAAGTCCTTAAGTTTATGTGTGGGTTTGCAATCCAGAGAGCACAAGAACTGGTAACTTTGTTGTGTCTGGTTTGATGTCACGTAGTTGTCGGAGCTGGTAGGCAGCAGTGCACACTGAAGGTGACGTCGGTATGTGAATTTGGAAGGGGGTGACAGGAAGGCCTCACTCTCCAATAACCCACTATCCGCACATCCTCCACCCAAGTTTTCCCTTCCTCTGTCCTGTCATTTCCTCCTAAATTCACATCCCTATATCACCATCAGCATGTGCCACTCCATACTGGCTCTGAGAATCATGAGTCATATGCATAGTCTGTGCTCCTTCCACACCTCCCACCCTCATTTTTAGCCAGCAAACCAGCTGCCTCCAGCCAAGCCACTAACCACTCATCACCATACCCTCTTCCAACCTTCTACCTCTGTCTCCCTCTACTCACTCTGCCTGGTGCAAACCCCACCGCAACCAAGTCCACCTGCTGAAAATACAGCATTGTGTGTCCAGTTAGTGCCATGTAGGAGCATAGGTGTGTGTGTATGTGTGTGTATTTTTACTCTAGCTTGAAAAAAGATTACTCAAAAAGCTCGCATGTTTTCCTTCTTTATATGTGTGCCTGTTGGTGACTCAGTGCTTCTCCTTTAGGACAGAGTGTTAGACAGGAATACTACACTTATCCCTCAAGATGATTGTAGAAATCAGCTCTTCTGCACTGCATGTATTTTATTAGATCCTTTGGGTATTTTTCCTTTATAGCATTTTACTAGTTTGTAATCCTAGTGTTACTTTTGACCAGTTTTTTATATATTCACTCTATATTAACTTAGACTGGGATCTAATGAAAGCACGTTGAGTGCCCTTCACCCAACATGATTTGTGCGAAGCATAGGAAATACAAGCACATATATACATTCAACAATATAAATGTCAGATGATGATGAGTTGTAATCAAGAAATTAACTTAATTTTCAAAGTACTGTCCAATCAAGTTCAAAAATTGTAAAGAACAATACAGTGCATCTGAAATAAGTAATATCAGCAAGAGTCTGTAGTGTAAAAGCAATTCCAGCATTTTGAAGCACTGTCTAGATGATACCAGCTGCAACCAATGTTGTGGAGTTGGGAGTGAATGGTCTGCAGTGATGGGCTCACACTTAGGTCCAATCCAGCATGATCTTCTGTGGCTGTGTCTGAGTCCATGATGCAGCCTAGACAAATTTGGTTCTCATGCTTTCTGGTCAGTTGTCTGAATCACTTTCAAAAGGATACACAGTGTTACCATAATATATCCACTAACATAATAGTGATTTTCAAATCAGATAAAATTCTTAGACCATTACCCTAATAATAAGATTCATAATCTGCAATCCTTCTCACTTTAAAACTATAATCTACTTCAGCAACATCATTGGTAAATCTTACAACACTAAAGGTAGAACAACATGTAAAACCACACATATAATTTACCAACTAACATGTGTTCATGGTATGGATTTTGTGCAAGAATGACCACCACTAAAGTACCTGCGTACATGAACACATATAGAAGAACTGCTTGCCTCAAGGCCTTCTAGTACCCAGATTATGAGCATGCTCTATAGACCTATGTATATGCTACGTCACAAAGGCCATTTGGATTCTTCCACTTGAAACTAATTTCCATGGGCTCTGGAGATGGGACTTTGTTCTTACACACATCGTTGCACAATCAATAAAATTTTTCTGGGTTTGTGTCTACATTATCAGTATGCAAAACTCCCAATGTTTCGGTCACTGTTACAGCTGACCATCTTCAGGGTGTTTTTGTGTAACAAAAACACCCAGAAGAAGGTCACTTGCAACAGTGGCTGAAACGTCAGTAGTTTTACATATTGACAATGTAGTCACATATCCCAGAAAAATTTTATTGTTTGTGAGAATGGCTGTGGAAGCCTATTTTTGTATGTCCATGCACCTCACTACCCTTTTGGACTGAAGCTCTGATAACAACTTCCAACCTCCCCTTCTATTCCTCCATCATTAGAATTTCATTATTTACTCAATTACTTACTAATTAAAAAAATATTTTCAGCTTCCTCATGCCTCTAATGTTTTTGGTCTTTTGTGAAGTCCTGTTGTTAACTGCACTATTCATTTTATTCCTCATTTCTCTTCCCTTTAATCCATTTTTACTTATTATTTTGCATTTATGTCTTCTCTGGACTGGAGCTGATACAATGTACATGAATATACTATCTTTGACCTCCTGCACTCTGTTATAGGCCTACCTCCCCCTTCATATTGTCTGCCAACATTCTCATAATAGGAGGGACACTTAAACCTGGGACCTGACTGACTTATCTCTCCTTTTCTCAACATACTTATCTTTTCTCCCTGAAACTAACAACTCCAATAGCTGTGTACTGTATTTTACCTTTATATGTATCTATTGGCACTCATTAGAATATGGCTTCCCAAAGATAAGTAGTGGCCAGACATTTTGTCTCCTTGTAACTTTACTTAAATGCAGGTTCCTTTTGATACCTTAATATTTTTTGTAACTTTCTCAGGTAAGTGGTGGTCATAAACTGTTTCCAGTCCACTTTTATTAGTTAAATGTTAATTTGACACTACAATAGTGAAGCCATAGTCACAGTACATAAAAATCTTTCTTTAAAAAAAAGGTTTACATTACCAGTTGAAATGAACTATGTCGTCATTTTGAAATGCAAAAGATCAGTTGGAGAATATGTAATGGGAACTGTGACATAATCTGACAGTTACAAAAAACAATGAGACCAGGCAACTGAGGCAATGGTGGCACAACCAAGTCACTACAAGTTATGCCCATGCTTACCCAACTGTTCATTCCATGTCCTAATGTACGAGGGTTGGAACTTTAATAGTGGCAACTATTTATTTACTTACTGCTCATACAAAATAGATACTTATTTCAAACTTTTACTGACCTTCAGAGTAGTCACCAGCATTGTGTATAACCCGTTGCCAGTGATGTGGAAGTTGTAGGATATTCTTAGCAGTGCCAGTTGTGTTGACAGTCATCACTTCTGTCTCTAAGCTGGTGGTAGGTTGTGTTCCAAAAATGAACAGCATAGAGACAGAAGTGATGACACTTTCTGCAGGACCTGACCATCATTTTGCAGGACAATGCTCCAGCACATACAGTGCAAGCTTTTATTGATTTGTTTGACTGATGGAGCTGCTAAGTGCTATACCACCTATTGCACTCTCCTGTCTTAAGCCCTCATGAGTTCAACTCGATTTCTAAACTGAATGAGACACTTCACGGTATTCACTTCAGAACTGCTACAAATTTGTCAGGCAATAGACTCGAACTGTCAACAAAGTTGGCACTGCTAAGAGTATCCTATGACTTCCACATTGCTGGCAACAGGTTATACACAATGCTGGTGACTACTCTGAGGCTCAGTAAAACTTTGAAACACATATCTATGTTGTACAAGCTACAAATAAATAGTTGCCACTCATAGAATAGATAAAAATTCACAACACTTGTACTTGCCACAGTAGGACATATTGCAAGAATCATTGGCAATTTTTACCCTGGTGTAGTTTTTATCTATTCTGCATTAGGACGTGGAGTGAATGGTTGGGCAAGAATGGGCATACATTGTAGTGATTTGGTTGTGTCACCATTGCCCCGGTTGCCTGGTCTCACTATTTTTTGTAATTGGTGTGAGATGTATGGTCACAATTCCCATTATACAGGGTGTATCAAAAAGGATGGCCTAAACTTACATGGCTGAAAGTACATGATAATAGAAGCACAAATGTCAAGTAAACATGGGCTCTAAAATGCATACCTTAAGATCTATGAGGTGTTCTTTTGTGAAACAAATCTCTTATACTGCAAGCTCTTTGCTTTCCACATTTTGGGAAGTGTTAGTATGGACCAAAACAAGAAAAAAATGTCCAGTAAACATGTGCTCTAAAATGCATACCTTAACAGCTATGAGCACCTGTTTATCTTTGGTACTTTGGAACACAACTCTTCTAATGAACTTTTAAGGGATGCATTTTAGAGCACATGTTTACGGGACCTTTTTTTCTCATTTTTTTTTTCATACTACCACTTCCCAAAATATGGAAAGAAAAGAGCTTGCAGTATAAGAGATTTGTTTCACAAAAGAACACCTCATAGCTCTTAAGGTATGTGTTTTAGAGCCCATGTTCACTTGACATTTATGCTTCTATTATCATGTGCTTTCAGCTGTGTAAGTTTGCGCCATCCTTTGAAAATGATGACGTAGTTTGTTGTGACTGTTAGTGAGTGTAACCCCAATTTTACAGAAAAATTTTATACACTGTGACTATGGCTTCACTATTGTAGAGTTAAATAAACATTTAACTTATATTACAGTCACACTCCTTATTGACAATTCTGTCGGTATAAAGAAAACTTTTATTAGTTTGATGAGAAAATAAAAAAGTCAATATTGGAGATGATAACACTCAAAGCAACAAATAATGCATGAGTCAATAACATCAGTGAGACATACATGTCTGTCCCAAGTGCTTCTATCTATGTACTGAACATTTAGTGATACTTTTTTGTGATTGTTGGTATATAGCGAAAGTCATTTTGTGAGTATAGTGTTTATTATGGGTGACATAAGGGAGCACAAAAAGTGTTACTTGAACTTATGACAACAATGGTGTTCATGTATTTTACATTTTTGAAAAGTGTCATCAATAGGACCTACATCCCAATTTGGAGCATGTTTCACCATTGCCAGATGTCAGGAGAAAAAACAACTGCAACATGTGTGGCATAGAGGAAGGGAGAAAACTGGCAAGGCCATGAAATTTTCTCTATCTCTCTCCAGAACAAATCATGCTGAAACTCTGATAGTACACCACACAGAGTACAAAAGTAATTAATAATATAAAAATGATATATTTACTATCAGTGATCTCTTTAAATAGACTTCTACACTAAAGTCAAAATTGGATGAAAACACAATTATCTCATTGCAGTATCTCATTGCAGTAACAACATTTATTATGAAATACTTGCAAAGTTTTAAGAAAAAAAGCTATAGAATGCTTGTGCGTACATCAATATGTATCTGCATCAGAGTCCACTACCATGGATTTGTAACTCCTGCCAATGCAACACCTTGACGCCGCCTGGAAAAAAAAGGAAGAAAAACATTTTGGTTATTTTGATAAGCTGGCTGTATATCACACTATAGAAGTGGTAGCAAAATACACATATTTCAGGCTATGAAAGAAAAAAAATAAGCTGCATACATTCTGATATTTTTGAATAAAATTTGACAATGTTCATGAAAAATGAAATTCAGCATGGTATTCATAGTGAGTATTGAATATCTTAGTTTAGTTTGTTTTCTTCCATATACAACAATTTAGGAGTATGGCATCTCAGAATAGCTGTGTAATACTTTACTTCTCTGTTTTCTTCACCAGAATGAGGATGGGATTTTTCTGGATATCTGGTAGTGTTTCTCCCATTTTATACCCTTATTTCCAAATTCTGAGTAACCAGCCAGTTCATGGACTCACTCACACTTATAGGAAAATGTGAAGTTAAACAACAGAAAATCCAGGATGGAATACTGACAATATTATAAGCGTAGTTGCTACTCACCATGTAGTGGAGATGCTGAGCCACAGACAGGCATGACAAAAAGACTGTCATACTAAGCTTTCTGCCAAACAGGCCTTCATCAGAATTAGACAACATACGCACACATCAGTCTGGCCTTGGGTACCAGAGACTGTGATCATGTGTGTGTGAGAGTTGTGTTTCTGTAAGTATTTGTGAGTTGTGTGTGTGTGTGTGTGTGTGTGTGTGTGTGTGTTGAATTCTGTTGAAGGCCTATTTGGCTGAAAGCTTTGTTTGACAGTCTTTTTGTTGTGCCTTCTGTTACTCAGCAACAACACTATATGGTGAGTAGCAACTACCCTTTTATAATACTGTCTAAATGTAAAGTTATTTCATCAACTCCATCAACTCTTACTATAAGCTTTAAGCTTCAATCTTTCAGTATTTTGCTATCATTGCTGGGTCATTATTCTTTAACAACAATCCCTTTTTTTCTTCCAAATCCCTGATAGATAATTTCCATTGAAGAGGCTTCCAAATTACTTTTTTACCATTTCCTTTTTTCGCTGAGCTTAACAGTGATTTCCTATCTGTAACGCGAAAGTCAAATTTCTTCTCTTCACTAACAGAAAACTAATTTTAATAATCTTACTGCAAATAAAAGTACACTCCAACAGTCATTTTGTTTTTAAGTTTCATTCTTCTCTTAATGCAATATAATTTTATTCCTGTGTATTCCTTCTTGATTATGTCTGTAAATGGCAGAAAGTTTGTGATCAGGAAATTTATGGTTTTACCTCTCCTCCCCTTGACAGTCAATTACTAGAGATGCAAACTTTTTCTACCACCAGGGTTCAAACCAACTAACCTCTGTGCCAACTGAGATAATATTAGTGTGTTTTAGTGATCTCATCTATGGCTTCATTCATTAAGAGCAACTGATTATGTATTTAGTAGCAAACACCAACAGAGAAACAATTCTGGTTGTAAAAATAGTACACAGTTTAAGTACTATAAATAGATCATGTGCCTTCTTACTGGAATGTTCAGATGTAACAAACTGAAAGTAGTAAGACCTACACAAGAAAATAAACTCAAATTGTGGAAAGTTTAGGACAAAGATAAAGTTGTGGCAGTTAAAGAAAGCACTGAATGGTTTGCCAAGAACAGATATGGGAACTGTGAAAGAACTGGGGGAGTGCCTTGTTGGAGCAGATGAAAAAATAAGTGGATCTAATAGCAGCAAAAGAAACTGGTAGCTACCACATTAGTAGAATGGTAGTGACGGATGCAGTCTCAAGGAAGTATAATGCCTTTAGAAATACTTCAAAGATTATTATGTGATAAAATCAATAAAGAATTACATGGGTTAGACTAAAAGGAATCAAAACAAGTCACCAGAACAAAAGAGGGAAAGGTATTTAATTAATTGGGGCAATTGGCTAAAGGATGACATAGCGGGTAATAAATTGTTACAAGGAATCTTGATAGACAAAAGATGAAACTGGCAAAATTATTGTCAGCTGATAACAGCAGCAGAAGTAAATTCCTAGTATATCACGGTGACAGTGAATAATTAATTTGTCATGCTACTGAATATAAATGAAGCACAATAGCTACAAAATAACAACATTAGAGACTGAATAGGTATTGATGTAGAAGTCAGTTGAAAGTATGTAATTAGGAAAATCAAATGGTATCAAAGAGTTAAGTGGTGAAATGAACAAAGACAACAAGCATTACAGAGAAATAATGGATGCATGTCCTTCACAGTCAGATAAGGATGTCATCAGATTGGAAGGGGGGTTTTGTTACTTCACTTTTTAAAATGAATATTAGAGAGCAGTGTTCAAACTAAAGCCATGAATTTAAATGAAAGGTGGGCAAAGTATATAAAAATGTGGGACTAGTGCAGCAGGGGATACAACCCGTCGGCTTTGAACAATGACGTCACAAGTCGCCAGAGAGCATGTATTACAGAGATGAAAGAGCTGAGGAGAATGTTGAGAAACAAAGGAATGCGAGAGAGATAAACATTGATCTTCTCAAAAGCATTAGTGTTTTTTGACTTTTTAAAAAAAAATCTCACGAGATAGAATAAACTGATCCTACTTTATTAAGCAATATCTTGTCAAAAGCCGAGAAGCGATTGTTCTTAATGTTGTAGCTCCCTTCAGTACGTAATAAGTGTTTTTTGACTTTAAAAAAAAAAAAATCTCACGAGATAGAATAAACTGATCCTACTTTATTAAGCAATAGTGTTTTTTGGCTTTTTAAAAAAAAATCTCACGAGATAGAATAAACTGATCCTACTTTATTAAGCAATAGTGTTTTTTTGGCTTTTTTTAAAAAAAATCTCACGAGATAGAATAAACTGATCCTACTTTATTAAGCAATATCTTGTCAAAAACCGAGAAGCGATTCTTCTTAGTGTTGTAGCTCCCTTCAGTAGCTAATAAGTGTTTTTTGGCATTTTAAAAAAAAATTTCACGAGATAGAATAAACTGATCCTACTTTATTAAGCAATAGTGTTTTTTTGGCTTTTTTTTAAAAAATCTTACGAGATAGAATAAACTGATCCTACTTTATTAAGCAATATCTTGTCAAAAGCCGAGAAGCGATCCTTCTAGTGTTGTAGCTGCCTTCAGTAGCTGATAAGTGTTTTTTGGCTTTAAAAAAAAAATCTCACGAGATAGAATAAACTGATCCTACTTTATTAAGCAATCAGTAAAAAAACGAAATTGAAACATAACAGCAAAAGCTTATTAGAACACAGAACTGCTTTATTATCTATGCCTCGAAGTGAGGACATTACGATCTATGACTAAGGAATGACGTCATTGTTCAAAGCCGACGGGTTGTATCCCCTGCTGCACTAGACCCAAAAATGTCACAAAAAACAGTGCACACAGAGAGCAACTGGCAGAGGGATGGTATGAATTCAAGAATGGCACAGTTACAACTGCACTAATATTTGAACTTTACCAGAACATGCAAAATCACATGGATCTTTGGATAGATTTTTCAGTATTGGGGAATTCTTTGATTCTATGACCAAAGTTAGAGTTTGAATTGTGCTATGGTAGAGGAGAATAAAGATATGGAAAAGAGAATTTGGAAACTATACCAGGGCTTCAGCAGTCATGTCAGAAAACCAATACATTCAATGAATACTCCAGGAAGTCCTGAAGTGTCACACAACCCACAGTATTTCCTTGAAGCAGCCTTGACTTCAGAGTTGTTTCGATTAGATTTGCTATTTATTGATCACACAAATTCTGTTGTAAGTTGTTACACATGGACATAGGATGAGACACAATTACAATTTGTATAATATTATAATTAACTCATAATAAGAAAAAGAACAGTTTCATCTGTAGAATGAAATAAATTGGCTAAACAGTTGTGCTATTTAATGATAAATTTAGAGAGCTGTGGGCATTCCTCAGGCACACATATGATCAGTTTACTTGTAACAAATATGATCTATTTTATGAACTTTTTATAACATTTATTGATTTCTCACTAAGAATTAGGAACTGTAACACATGGTAAACACCTATCAACAGAATAAAATATAATAACATAGAGTTGCCATCTAAAAGAAAAAGGAACATACTGGAAAAAACTTATTTGAGAGATTTGAATTGCAATTCTCAACATAAACCATTTTGTAACTTTTCAAATTGTTCACTGGGTAATGGCTTAGCTAACAAGTCAGCAAGTTTTTCCTCTGTGTCTACACAATAAACATCAATAATTCCCTTGCTCACATAGTCTCTGGCAAAATTTTATTTAATGTCAATGTGAATCATTCACTCATGCTCCCATCTTCCAAGCAAATGAATACAAGGATTGTTGTATTTTAAAATCTTTACTGGGTAGTTGATCTTGAGACCCAAGTCAGTCAACAGTTGAATGAGTCACAGACATTCAGTTGGTGCTATGACCAATGTTACATAATCAGCTTAATTTGAAGATAAGGCGATATAGCTTCGTCGTTTCATCATCCAACAAACAGCATGTCTATGCACTTGAAAAAGGAATCCTGATGTTGGCTTCCTACCTTCTCCACTGCCAAAATTTGCATCTAGGTAGCAGAGAATAAACTCTGCTCCTCCTCTTCCACAATGCAAAACAAAATTCAATGTTCCTTTGATGTATCTTAGTATTCTTTTAAGCCCCTTTCAATGACTCCCTATTGGGTTTCTTCGTTATCTGGTGAAATAATTACTGTTACTTTCAGGTCTGGTCATGTTGTAAACATGGCACACATCAGACAACCTATCAATTGACGTAATGGTTTGCATACACTGATGTAATATTGATAATTACGGGTATTAGTTCTGGCTGCTTTCCATTTGAGTTTGGTCTCCATTGGTGTATTAGTCATGTTCCTACTGTTCATGTCAAAAAATTCCATTAGTTCATGTAAGTATATAGGTTGAGCCACAATTATTTTGTCATCTGACCTTTTGAAATCAATGCAAAGAAATGATTTAAGGTCTCTGACAATTGGTTATTCCAAAGCCCTTTTAATTTTTTTGACCTCGTACAGTTACTTGCAACAATTATAATCTTCATATAATAGAAAATACGTTCTACTATCTTCCAAGTTGCCTATGTGCAAACATCTGTCAATATTTGACTGTTTAAGTCCAGTACTTTTGTTAAAACTATCAAATGTTGCAATCCACCTATGAGGAGCCTGCTTCAATCCATAAGAGACCTTTTTTAATTTGAAGATGTGATTATTTTAATCTGCGACAGCTTAGGGATCTTCATGTAGACATAGTTATGTAGATCTTCACATAGAAAGGAATCTATGGCATCCATTTGGCACATATATAGTTCCTTCGGAATGATGATTGACACCAGTGTTCTCAATATAGCTAAATGCGCAATAGGGACATACATTTCATCATAATCATAACCGTTCCTCTGAGGACAGCTTTGATTATAAGCCTTGCCGTATATCTCTCAATTTTTCCATCTTGATTATGTGTAATTTTGAACCATTTACTAGCAGTTGGTCACTTCTCTGGGAAGCCCTGAGTGAACTCTGATGTCTCATGAAGTCCCAGTGACTTTCTTTATTCATTGATCACTTGCTTCCATTCATGTTCATCATGTTTCCCTTGTACATGCTTATAGCATTCAGGAATGTCAGCAACAAAATAATTGTTCAATACACAAGGCCAGTACTGCATAATCATCAAATCATGCTGGAATCCTTCTTTCTCAGTTGTTTCATCAAACACTTCCTACCTTGTCAGGCATCCTGACTACTACTTTTGAGTTATCAATCTTTTTTTCTTCTTTATTGTTTCATCTATTTCGTATTCTTCAGTCCTGTTTTCTTCTATTGTGTATTCTTCTGTGCTGTTTTCTTATTTTCCTAAAAGCTATTGTTCACCAGATGTTCCATCAGAAGTAAATTTTGTTTCATCAAAAAATGGTACCTTTCCCTGAAATTACTTTCTTCAGCTCTGGGCACTAAGATCAGTATCCATTTGGACAACAGCCAATAAAAATGCATCCAACTGAATGAGAACTTTCTAACTACCAGTTCTTTTGGATGTTTTAAAAGTGCTACGCAACCAAACACCTACATCTTCTCCAAGTTTGGTCTCCCACACTGTAGAGCCGATGGTACTTTCCCTTCCAAAGCACTAGTTGGACTCCTATTGGTAATATAGGCTGCAGCCAACACTGCTTCTGTTCAGAAATTCTTGTCAAGTTTTGATTGAGAGGCATATAACATTTTTATCCAAAATAATCCTACTTAAGACATTCAGAAGCCCCATTTTGCTGCAGTGCATATCGCATTGTGAACTCAAATTGAATGTCCAGGTCTACACAGAAACCCTTCAGATCATTTGATATATGCTCTTATCCACTACCACTATGAAGATGACTTATTTTCAAATTAAAATGAGCTTTAGATATTGATTCAAAAATTTGAAAAATTCTGGCACTTTTAACATGGTTTCTAGAAAATGTACACAAGAGATAGGAGTAAAGTCATCAGTAAATGTTAAAACATACCTGTTATTATCATGCAAAATTCAGGTAATTGGTCCAATTAGATCACTATGGTAGTTGTCAGGTTGTTCTTATTTTTTGTGTTTTAAGGTGCTGTGACATCTGTTTTCCTTACATACATGTATGACAAAAACCACAAGCTGACTTGCTATTCCTCTTTGCTTGAAAACATTGCACAGGGATAACCACAGATCAAACAAGTTAGCATTATCTTTGGGAAACTCCAGCCACAATTCTCTGTATGATTTGAGACTTACAAATGTTGTCCCATTTTTTTCAAAGTTGCTAATTGTGTGTATTTCTTTGTGTAAACTTCTACTATATCATTCTTTTTATATACTGTCATTTCAGAATAATTCATTTGAATAAATTCCAGCTGGACAATCTCTAAATACAAACATTTAAGAAAACATTTAACTGGGTTGTTTTAGAATGTGTCAAAAATTACTCAGCTGTACAGAAGCAGTTCTTGTGAGGAAACATTTTTACATGTGCTCTGAATTCTTCTCTATCTGACTTTAACCTTTGGGTAGGATGTTGTATAGGACTGCCATGTGCCCTACACTGCAGTGTCTTTTTACATAGCAATTGGCTACCCACTGTAGTGCCTCGAGAATTTTGGGGTAAATTCTAGAGACCCTCGTATTTCTACCATCTTGAACACACGTTATTTTAGAGATGAGTGTGGTAAAGTAGAACTGCACCATAATTATGTGTATGCAGGATGGACATGTATCGGACAGATGATCGGCATTGGCAGGTAGTCACCAAGCCCGCCTAAGAAGTTACATGTCCAGCTCAAGGAATAAGCGCACCATACTCTGTGCGATGTCAAACATTATTGTGTGAACATTTGAATGTTGTTGAAAGAAAAGAAGAGACAATTACTTATTCATTCATTCTGTTACTTTCTTAAGGTCTGGGACAGTTGTCTTGCTAAACTTGGAGAGGTTTGCAGACTCTGTTTATGGAAAAATGAATGTGATAGTTTCTGACGGGCCGGAACGTGTTGAGCTTACAAAAAATGTTTTAGTTGTATGAAAATTGCTATGTGTGATGAAAATGAAATGAGATTGAGTTCAAAGTATTCTCGAGTGTATGGAGTTATTTTAAAACTATAAAAAAAATTCCTCCAAAGTAGCATCTTATCTTTGGAGAAGAAGTTGTGCAGGACATCGCAGCTGCTATCCTGAAAAATGATCGGTGAAGCACCTCGAAATAGCCAAGGGGGAGTGTGAGTCTTGCACACCAGTACCACACTGCTACCCTTAATCACTGGAAACTGCCAGACCATAAATGCAAAGCTGGAATGCAGGTCTTTATTTTTGTAAAAATATGTAAATTTTCATGAATAGAACACACTGTTACAAGAAGAAAAATGCAAGGTAGTGGATACTGAACTCCAGAAATAGATGTTTAGTGGTGGAGAAGAGAGATACTTTCCTACTTATCTTCAATAGTCTCCTGTGCACAAGAAATATCTCTCGATGTGTGACACACCAGAATGGAATGCAGTATGTGAGTAATGAGTATCCAGGTGCCAAATACGCACATTTTAGTGTTTCAGTATCACAGACTCTACTCAGATCATTAAACACTTAGCACAAACTGCTCAGTCAATTTACTAACTTTTTAAAATGTTTGTCCCACAGTAGAATGCCATCTACTCACAATCTGAGGAATTTTGTGGTTACTCTCAGTTTACAGGTACCTTTTTAAATATAACATGATATGTGATTGATGAAACTGTAAGTGATGAGTGAAAATTTTGTCTTTGTACAGTAACAGTTTAAATTTTGTAGGAAATTTCTTGTAGAATGTAAATAGAAGGAAAACTTCTCTGCTTTCAGAGTTACCCTTTTATGAGCCACAGTAAAATAAAATAAAATAAAAGACACACACACACACACACACACACACACACACACATACTCCTGTGCCCCTACACAGTGCTGGTTAGACTCACAGTGCCAATGTTATTTTTTGGCAGCTATGGCAGGTAGACTGTATGTTTGGGGGTAGTGTCAGGTGGGGAGGATAGAGGGTGAAGGAGGCAGGGGAGGGGGCTGGGGATGGGCAGCTAGTAGCATGGAGGGAAGCAGGCAGGTTGTCAGCTAGGAATGCATGAGGGATGGATGGCAGGTATATTGGCTGGCACTACTGTAATAGCTGGTAGGAAGTGACACACAATGAAGATGTCATGAGACATGAATTGGGAGATGATGGCAGGATGGAGGAAGGGGAAACTGTTGTGTGGAGGCTGCAGGGACAGTGTGTTACCTGAGACTGAAGCCAGGGTGATTATGGAAGTGGGGGATGTGTTGGAAGGACAGTTCCCATATGTGCACTTCAGAGAAGCTGGTGGTGAAGGGAAGGATCAAGATGGCTCAGGTTGTGAAGCAGCCATTTAAATAGAGCATGTTGTGCTCAGTTGCATACTGTGCCACCCATGGTCAACTTTGTTCTTGACAACAATTTGGTGGTAGCCACTCATCATGGTGGACAGCTGGTTGCTAGATATCAACAAAAAAGGCAAAGCAGAGTTTGCAGCAGAGTTTGCAGCAGAGTTGGTATATAGCATGGCTGCTTTCAGAGGTGGCTCACCCTCTGATGGGGTAGGATAAACCTATGACAGGATTGAAGTAGGATGTGCCAGGTGGGTGAGCTGGGCAGGTCTTGCACCTTGGTTTGCCCCAGTGGTATGGTCTTTGTGTCTAGGGGCTGGTCCTTCAGACTCAAACCCATCATATCATTCCTTATACACCTTATAAACTGTATACTGACACAACTATTTTTCATTTGAAGGGATGTTTTACAAACACATCTGCTGCACAGCCATGAGCACCTGCAGGGACCCTTCCTATGTCAACCTGTTTGTGGGCCATCCACTTCACCTGGTATTCCTCTAACTAATACATTACATTCCTGGATGTTGGCCTCCATCTATCCAATGGCTCCATCCACACTTCCGTATACATTTAACCCACTAACCACCAACAGTACCTGTATTTCAACAGCTCCCATCCCTTCCACATCTAAACACCCCTCCCATACAGCCTAGCACAACCCATGTATACGACTCTGCAGTGATGAGAACTCCCTTGCCCAGTATGCTGAATGCTTCAGAAAGGGCTTCACACACAGCCAATACCTCCAAAGCTGAGTCCACAAATAGATTTTTCTTGCCATATACACACACACCACCAGTCTCCCACCACCCCTAAGAATCAGTTACAAAGGAGTGCCCCTTGTCACCCAGTATCACCCTGGACTGGAACAACTCAACCCATCCTTCACAAGGAATTTTATTATCTCTCATTCTGCCCTGAAATGATCATTCTACTGAAGATCCTTCCCACCTCTCCTAAAGTAGTGTTCCTTTGCCCATCCAATCTACACAACACCCTAGTCCATCCCTGTGCCACTACCATTCCCAACCCCTTGCCACAGGGATCATATCCCTGTGTCAGACCTAGGTTGAAGACCTGCCCAGTTCACCCATCCAGCACCTACTATTCCAATCCTGTCACAGGCTTACTCCAAACCATCAGAGGCTAGGCCTCCTGTGAAAGCAGCTATGTCACATACCAACTCCACTACAAACATTGCACAGCCTTTTATGATGGTATTAGTACTAACCAGCTGTCTACCAGGATCAATGGCTACTGCCAAAGTGTTGTCAAGAACAATGTTGATCATCTGGTGGCACAATGTGCAGTGGAGCACAACATGCCCAATTTCAGTGGTTGCTTCACAACTTGAGCCATCTGGATCCGTCTCTCTTCCACGAGCTTCTCTGAACTTCACAGAAGGGAATTGTCCTTAGAACACATCCTGCACTCCGTAATCATTCTCGCCTCAGTCTCAGGTAACCACCTGTCCCCACATTCTCCATCCAACAGTTTCACCTTCCTCCATCCTGTCACCCCACTCCAGTTCAAGCCACAATGTCTTCTTCCCACATTGTGGCTTGTACTGCTTGTACTGCTTCCCACTGGCCACTACTATTGTGTCAGCCCTGCCACTCCTCCTTCCTGCATCCCTAGTCACCAAACTGGATGCCTCCCTCTCGATGGCTTGCCACATACCCACAATTCCTCTCCCTACCTCCTGCCTCTCTCTCCCTCTACCTGCCCCAGATACTACCGCCACTGCAACCATTACACTGGCTGAAAAATAACAGTTGCACTGTGAGTCTAGCCAGCATCATGTAGGATGCAGACACAAACACATTATCCTCTCTCTTTCTCTCTCTCTCTCTCTCTCTCTCTCTCTCTCTCTCTCTCTCTCTCTCTCTGTGTGTGTGTGTGTGTGTGTGTGTGTGTGTGTGTGTATTTTACTTTTATATCTTCCTGCAATGATCAGTCTGGGGGTAATCTGCATATTATAGTTAATGAAGAAAACTTCACAAGTCAAGATCACTAAGAAAAGCGCCTTATTGGACGACCAATTTTGACACAGCTATGCTGCCATCATCAGATCTTATGCTTTCATTCAAATTCAAAAGCATAAAATCCAACGATGAAAGCATAGCTCTGTCGAAACCAGTCAGCCAGTAAAATGCTTTATTAGCAATTGTGTCTTGTGAAGTTCTTCAATTACCATATTTTATTTTATTTTACTGTAGCTCATCATAGGGCAACTCCTAAAGCCAGCTAGTTTTCTTTCTCCAGTGTGTGTCTATCAATAACTCACTATGTCTGTTTTTTGGTAAGTGGTCTCCTTTAATCCCTTAATCATTTTCCAGCTTGGAATCTGTATCAGAAATGATGTCATTGAGTTTATTAGTATAGTAATTTGAATACAGTATGCTGGCATCACTGGGAAATGTTACTGAACTTTCTGAATGCTTTGGTACAGATTATTGATAAGTATAGCAAACAGAAATGGATCAAGTGTCGCTTCTTGAGGAATGCCTTGTCTTATGGCTTGTTCCTTTGATTGTATACTGCCATTATTTCTGAACGGATTTCAACTCTTTGTATCCTGTCTGGAAGATCTGATTTAAAACAATCATTGCATTTTCCCTCAGTTCCTTAATGTACCAGTTTCTCTGTCAGTAACTCATGACTGACAAGATCTAAGGCAGTAATGAGATCAGATAATACTCCTGTTGTATGGTTTCTGTCATTGGGTTACTATAAACATCATTTAGGAATGAATATAGGGTCCCATTTATTCATCTCCCTTTTCAAAAGCCAAACTGATAACAGCCAAATAAACAGTTACTAATAGGATCTTTTTAGGCCAGCCAGTGTGGCTGAGCAGTTCTAGATGCTTCAGTCTGGAACCGTATGACTGCTATGGTCGCAGGTTCGAATCCTGCCTCAGGCATGGATGTGTGTGATGTCCTTATGTTAGTTAGGTTTAAGTAGTTCCAGGTCCTAGGGGACTGATGACCTCAGATCTTAAGTCACATAGTGCTCAGAGCCATTTGGACTTTTTTTAAACCTTTTTAACATGGTCACCCTCACATAATGCTTTCTCAAGAACTTTTGATATGCTTGAGGGTTTGAGATGGGTCTGTAGTTATTAGCATCACCATTTTCATCATTTTTAGGGAGGAATCACTTTTATTGCCTTGAAATTTTAGGGAATTGGTCATACAGGAAGGAGCAGTTTATTATATCTGACAAGGTATGAGACACATGAGGGCAGATTTGTCTGAGAAGGCAATTGGGTATGTCATCAAAACCACATGAGTGTGAGTTTGGTTTCTGCATTGTAAAACTGTGACAGCCAGCAGGCATCCACATCACAGTGGTCTTCATCGTGAGATGATGTTCATGAGAGCAGTGCATCAAGAGTCCCCTACGGGTGGGGGAACCAAGGTGAGCCCTTCTGAATATAGACAATATAGACAGGGTATCGCTGCCAGGTATCACTGTGGCTGAGAAATGAAGCAAAATTTGTTGCTATGTGGGTTCTCCATGGTGAAGTGACAGATTTCTCATAAAAAATTCTAGTCTTGCTTGTCAAAATATGATGACGAGAGTGCAGGGGGACAAAACTGAAAACACATGATGCAATTTTTTCTGCTAAGACAATGCACTTTAATGTGGTTGGCCCAGGCATGTGTGCTGATGATATTTATTACAATGTCTTGCATTGTGTGACACATTTGCCCAATATACAACATACCACTGTGAGGCAAAATCTCATATACATTTGTTGGCTAAGGCTAAAATGATCTCTCATGGGACCCAGCAAGTTCCTCAGTTTTGCGGATGGATGAGCCATATATTTAATGTTGTGCTGTTAAGTATTTTTCCAATTCCAAGGAAGGAAAGATGGATGTGATGTTGGAAACCTCCATTTCTTTACATGGTTCCTTACATGAACTTAATCTACCAGCAATGAATGATTATTTTGCTTTTCTGCATACCCTTTCTCTCAAAAAGCTACCGTCAGCTGTTGAATCTCACAACACGTCATCAGATCAGAAACAAACATACCATGTGAAACTGAACATTGTGAAGTATGGTGACAACTTGCAGCCTGAAAATATAGAGCTTGCTGCACCCTTTGTGCCCCCAGTGTTCTCAGGATTTATTACATAACAAAATGTCCAGCGTTTTTCCTGTTTATCATAAAATAAATTTAATTTAAATGCTGAATGAACATTAGAAGTGTTTCTGATGTACAAGAGGAGATCACAAGTCTCATCCTTTTGACAATGGGCATAAAGTTACACTGTTTCTGAATATAGTGCTTTCTCTTAAAAGTCATGTGTAAGACAGTTGGCCACTATGAGAGATACTGTTCTCCTAATGGTGACCTCTTCTATTTACTCCTAGTGGCAACTTAATTTACTTATAGCACTGGTTGCTGAATAAAAAGTGTGTTTAAGTAGCACAAGTCTGAACAAAGCATAATGTTTACCTCATAATTCCTCCCAAGTAGCTTCAAAGGAATGTATAAAGGAACTTTTGTATACAGAGATATATTATCAAAACTAACTGGGAGATCTGAGAGTTTTCAGATTGTCTATAGATTAATAAATTTTCTATGGTAGCCCAGTCACAGCAACCATTTTTGTTTAGGTTTTCAACGAAAGCAATGCTCAGCAGCAGCACTGGTGGGCTTGTGCACAGTAGGAGCAGTACTATGCTGTGGGAGGCATCCAACTGGGCTTCCATGTGATCTGTGGTAGTAAATGAAGACTGGGGATTACATGAACATTACTGCAGACCACATGCACCCATTCATGCCTGATGTTTCCTTCATAGATATGACTTCTTCTGGCAGGATAATAGTCTGCATCATAGCCTTAGTACAGTAGTCTGAGGAGCATGATAGTGAACTCCTGTTGATGCCTTGGGCATCAAATTTGTCCGATCTGAACCCAATGGAAAACATCTGAGATGCTGTCAGGTGTCAGCTCTGTGCCACCCATAATTTATGAGATTTAGTGACCTGTCCATAGACATCTGGTGAAAAATACGGGAAACCTACTATATTCTTGTCAATTTTATGTCACCCAGAATCACTGCTGTACTGAATTCCAAAGGTGGGACAGTATGCTATTACACACAGAGCTGTAGTGCTTTGTATCTTTAGTGTAACTGTTATCAACAATGTCACATGACATGAGTACTATGTAACATTTAATGTATGCATGTCTTCTGCAGAGTAATGCAATATGTTTAAATAACCTCTGTAAATTCTTTCCTTTTGACAGAAACAAGCCACAATAGCATAATAATTGCCTTACATGTACATGCATATGTTGATTTTAAGTTTTTTTCCATGGAAGGTCTTTGCTGGATTCTAAGAGATAAGGAAGGCGCAAGACAGATAGCATTAAAAATCAAACAGATGCAACATGGAACCAAGTTAATGGATGCCTAATGCTTGCCACTGCCTACAATATGGCTTAATCAGCAGTGGATCTCTTGGCTTATGATGATGATGAAATCTCACTTCACTTTCGTCCCAACTTCTGTCTGGTTAATTATATTTTTGATTCTATCCGAAGCATTCAAATTTTTTATGCAACTAGTATATTTATCTTGTCATAAAACTATGAATAATAATGTTTTTGTTGCTCTGAAGAACGAATATCAAATGCGAGAAGCTCAACATCAAATTAGGTTTTTAAAGTTAGTCTTTGCTTTGGTACTCTCTACTGCTATGACACACACAATCAATACAGATTCTGTAACATAGTTTGCAATTTCAGCTTTACAATATTATAATTAAAATAAGGTACCCAAAATTGCATATGAAAATTACCCATATCGTTTGTCGAAACTGCTTCGCATCATATTAAGTGCTTGCAGTGAATCCGATTTTGTTCTATGCGGAGCTGCTTCAACAATGGCATTGTGCTGTGGTCTCAGTTTGTACCACCAGTATTCAAACGCCAGAGTGATACATGCAAGCCCAATTCCCACAAAAATCACAATGAATACACCACCTGTAAAAAAATCACATAAATAAGACCCTAGATGAAATTGTAAATTTTCTGTATGACAGAAATTTACCAAATTTAGTCAAAAATACAGAGAAATTAAAAGTATCATCGTAATTATCATTGCAGCTAAAAATAAAAAACTCAGACATCAAGGTTTAAATTACACGTTTTTGTTGTTATTGTTTGTCTTCAGTCCAAAGACTTGTTTGATGCATTTCTTCAGGCCATAACTGCTCCCGCTCAGTTTCTTTTAATTCAAGTACATTCAGTTACTCTTGTTTCCTTTTTGTTGATGTTCATCTTATAATCTCTTTTCATGACATCTAGAACTACACATATACTCTGCAAACTACCTTATAGTATGTGGCAGAGGGTACTTTGTGTACCAGTATCACTTCCCCCTTTTCCTGTTCAAGTCATGAATGGTTTGTGGGAAGAATGATTGCTGGAAAATCCCTGTATAGGTTTGAATCTCTTTAATTTTATCTTGATGTCTTTTTGTGAGATATACATAGAAGAAAGCAATACATTGGTTGACACTTCTAAGGACATACGCTCCCAGAGCTTTTAACAGTCAACCATACTGTGATATAGAACGAATCTCTTGCAGCATCTGCCACTGGAGTTGGCTGAGCATCTCTGTGATGCTTTTGCTTTTATTAAATGAACCTATAATGAATTGTGCTGCTCTTCTTTGGATCTCAGTCCTATCCTATCTGGTATGGATCACAGACTGCCAAAATTGAAGTGTTGGTCGAATGAAGGTTTTGTAAGCTATCTCCTTCATGTGAGGATTCTTCCAGTGAATCTTAGTCTGGCATCTGCCTTACCAAAGATTAGTTTTATGTGGTCATTCCACTTCAAATCACTCCATACACATATTTCTAGATATTTTATGGAAGTAACTGTTTCCATTCTTTTCAATACACTATTTGTTCCATTTAGCTGCTCTACCATGTCATTTGCTGTCTCTGACAGAATTACAGTGTCATCAGCAAACATCAAAGTTTTTATTTCTTTTCTCTAACTTCTAATACCCTTCCACAATTCTTCTTGTTTCCTTTACTGCTTGCTCAACATGGAGGTTGAATGACAATGGGGAAAGTCTACAACACTGTCTTACTCCCTTCTTCATCACTATTTCCCTTTCATGTCCTTTGACTCCTGTACATGCAGTCAGGTTTAAATGGTATAAATGCAGGTTTGCCTTTCTTCAGTCTACCTTCTAAGATAAATTGTAGAATCAATATGGTTTTGGCGACAAGAGAAGCGGTGCAAAACTGGATTGTGAATTTCACACTTCTCTTACTACAGTTGACTTGCTTGAAATGTTTAGCCGATCCTCTTCTCTGGATATGCGGCTGCGTCAATCTCCATAACTTCTTCTCCAAAGAAATAATGCTGGTTAGAGTAATCAATAAATTACTATCTCTCTCACTTGAAATAACTCGGTACTCTCATACTTTCAGTTCAGCTCAGGTGTATTTTCCTCTCCACAAGTTTCATATAAGCATCATACAAACTCTTGCAAGTCAACTACACCAATACCCATTAGATACAATTAAATATCACAATTGCCCGGTTTTAACAACCAAATAATTTATAGATGTTCCATGCATCTTGCTTCCTTCAGGGCTAAGACATGGAGTAAGTTAAAAGCCTGTAGTAAAAAGTTCGTTTTTCTTTTTTTTTTCAACAATCACAGTCACTAACACAGCAAAGAATAGCATTTAATTACTTCGCATCCTCTCAAACAGCATCTGTGGCTCTTGTGGCAAACACTTGTCAGCGTTGTTCGACTGTTCCGTTTATTGTCTTCTCATTACAAACTGCATACGGAAACCGGCGGTGCAGTGGATACATTTCCGCTCTCTTACTTACTTTTAAAATATTGGGTGTTTGAGACTGTGGAAGGCTGAGTGTCTCTAGAATTTACACCTAAATTCTTGAGTCACTACATAACCCTCCCCTTAGCTTGAACACGCGATATTTTATACATATTCAATATGTACTTTAATATCTCACATAACGCTAATTTACATTTTAATCAGTATACATTCTATTTCTTTTAGTAATTGTGTACTTAATATCTTGCTCTTCTTTTTTCATTTTGATAATAACTATCTGTTTTCATTACCTACAGTAACTTGTAATCTGGAGGAACTCTATGTAAATGAAAATGTTCTGACACTCGTAAACATAAAGCATAATAATGCCATTGGAATATAGAATTCAAATTTACCAGAATAATTCCTACAAAATGTGTGACTTCTTCCACGATGCTGTCCTTTTCCCTTTAGGAACAATACCTATACTTTACATATGGGTTGACCCTATGAGAGCATTTCCTCCTTCTGTTTCGGTAGGTACATCCCTCTTAATTCCTATTTTCCTTTGGTACAGGTCAATCCCCTTCTTGGTTCCCCTGTTCGCACAGTATAGGTCAGCCTTTCTCAGGTCTGCCTATCTGCCCTTTATATCCAGTAAATGCTGGGTGCAGCCCCCACCCCCCTCCCCTCTGCCCCCTTTATCCATCCTGAGCATGACTCATGGTTCATTTCCCAAGTATACATCTTTATATACTCTATAATTAAATATCCTCTGGAAAATAAAATGTATTTCACACTTAACACTCACTTCCTAATGCTTCACTTAATCACCTAGAGTCCTCCGCTACTCTTCCACTTCTAAGCTTGCAGTAGACACCACATTTATATAGACTATACAATATATCTTACATTTACTTATGCTATACTTGTCCCACTATCTTACACATCATTAGAACAAATGTTCAACTGACATTCCTGGATAATTATCACAATTAGTTCCTCCCTGGCTTATGCTTATTAGTTCCTCCTTGGTTTATGTTCTCCTTAATTACTCACACTTCCTTCTTATTTATCCCTGATGTAGAATTATCATAGTTTTTTTTATGTACATATGCAATATAGAATCTTGATCAAAGAATAAAAAGAAGGTAGCCCCAAAGACAGGAAACGCTTCCCCAAGATCCCTACCTCGCCGAAACTTGAGTGCAGGGTGTATACGTGGACAAAGAAAAAAAAAAAAAAAAAAAAAATCTAGGATTTTCCCCAGATTTCCCGGTTAAAAATACACTTGCTCCTGGATGAAAACAACCTTTTTCCACGTTATTAAGTGACCGTATATTTTCCCTCAGAACTGTAAAACTAATCAATCCATTGAATGGTTATGTTTTTATACATGAACGTAGAATTTCCCGGCACTTTACAAAACGAAACTCAGGGAAGAAAACTCCTTTTGGGAAGATTTTTGATGTGCAGCAACATGTACGCTGCATATTTTCATATTACAAAAGTATAAATTCAAATTCCACCAAACACTGCATGTTACTTTCCGAACCATTGTAATCGAGATTGCGATGCGCTGTTGTAAGCCAGTCTTAGCTCATGTCATGTGATCCTGCCAGCCGATGGCAGTGGATATTCAGATCATAGAACATGTGATGTAGTCAGCTAATAGAAGTTAACACACATAGTGTTCTTACAAGAAAAGAAAAGCTTTCACATATAATGTTGATATTTTTTGCACGTGTTACACTTTAAGATATATCACATAAAATTTTTAGGAAAGTCCAATGGCTTGTCCTCAGAGTTTTCCACAAATAAATTAGCTACTGCAGAGAAGAGAGAGCTCCCCGTAGCATTACATCAATTTGCTCATAATAATGACGTGAATGTCTGATCTTCTGGGCTAGAAATACTTCTAAATGGCTCGTCATCAAATGCTCTGCGGTTTAAGAAATTCATCGTACATTCTCACACATAGTTCAACTTGTGTAAAAGGAAATTTACTTTGAAAGTAACGCTTTTCAAACCACCATTCACAATATTTTCCAGCGACCTGTTAGAAATAGGTTCGTTTCAGTAGACGTCAGAGAACGCCAGATAATAGGCACCACCACACTTTGGCAGCTGCTATGACACAGGAAGCCCATATGTTCGTATGTGTAAAACATTAAAAGATCTTACTTATGCCATTAAAGAAAAAAGACATCAGAGGATACTCCAAGAGCATCGGAATTTTGTCGCAGAAGAAAAATCTCAGCACCTATGGAATGCCAAATGGTGAAGAATTAGTCACACTTGTTTGCAAGGGATGTTTGGGAGGTATGGTGTGTGTTCTGTGATAGCCATGTTTGTTCTTACACTACCCACCCCTCCAAAAACTAATATAAACCCTCACCTATTCATCACATTTCGTAAAAGGTAAAAAAAAAATCTGGATTAAATACAAAATTATGTATCATATTATCACACTTATGTAATGATTCATACAAAATCATATTTTCTATTAATCTAATATTCTTTGCAGTTATTAATTGCATCCAGGTCTGCGTAGACCAACTGGATAACAAATGACTTTCGAAGGGTAACTTAAGCAAAACTGTCTGGCTAGGCAAAAATAAGACCTAACTATACATGTATGGTGGGAGAGACTGGCTAGCTAGGCAAAAATAAGACCTAACTATATGTGGAGAGCATCAGCTGCTGTCAGGATTACAATTGAGACCACCACTGACTAGAGTGGAGAGTGAAGGTGACTTAACAGGCACAATCCTCTAACAACTGAGGACAACTACTTCCAAATACTTAGC
The DNA here is from genome assembly GCF_021461395.2 of Schistocerca americana. Lineage (NCBI taxonomy): Eukaryota > Metazoa > Arthropoda > Insecta > Orthoptera > Acrididae > Schistocerca > Schistocerca americana. Next base: position 663,961,248 of record NC_060119.1, on the reverse strand, counting down.
GGACACACTCCTCCAGAGACTGCGTCAGCTACTGTCGACATTACAATCGAAACCACTGCTGACTAGAGCAAAGCGTGAAGGCGACTTAAATACTTATCGGGCATGATCCTCTTACAATCGAGGACGACTTCTTCCAAATAGTGGAAGATAGGATAGTATAAGAAGTAGAATGATAGTGTAAGAAGTAGGGGGATAGTGTAAGAAGCTGGGGGAATTTGGTGTAGGAAAATGTTATTGCAGAAGAAACACCAAAAACAACTAGGGATCCGATGGTCGTCACTCCGCCCGTTAACACAGAATGTTAATGTCCCTCGGAGACAGATGTGACTCCAGCCAGATCCCACGGATCTGACATTAACCTCACTCAATTACTTGTGAACCAATACTTCTCGTTAAATTTTGTGTGAAAGCCTCCCTACAACAAAACAATTACCACTTTATTAGGAAACACAACATTAAGTAAAGTTATTCTATTTTCTACTTTGTCATGGACAAGTTTTAATTCTTCACAGAAGTCATCTATAACATTGCTATTATCATTAAGTTTGGAAAAAGCAACAGATGAAATGTTTCCGGAGATTGTCCTTGTGGCAACTTTTTGATCGATTATTTCCTCTACCTGTTCCTCCACATTACTTATATTTATTGTGTCTGATGTTGCTAGTTTCTCTTTAAAATTCTTTTCCCTGTTATCAACTCGAATGTTAACACCTGCAATTTGTGGTTGGACTTTAGGAATTACCTTGTCCTGCTTCTCGACACGTTCCCTTAAAGTGTGTAGTCTCTGTGTTACTGCATCAAATGTGGCGTAACATATACTTTGAAATGATCCTAATTTCTCACAAAATTCAGATTCTATCTTATTACATTTATCTTCAATATCAAATTCTAGTTCTTTAGCTAAGTTCTGAGACTGGTTACTATGGGTCTGACTAAAGTCAGTGAACAGTTGGTTTACATGGATAGTCAGGGAATTACTTAATTCATTCTTTAAATCTAATTGCAAACTCTCCACTTTATCATTTAAGGCATTGAACTTCGCATTTAAAACCTCACCCTGTGCTTCTAGTTTTTCACTTAAAGTAGCACTTAGTTCCTTTCTTATCACAGCTCAATCCAGCTTTTGTTCATCTAAGCTATCATTTAACGGAGTATTTACTGAATCTAAATCAAGAGTTAGTTCTTGTCTTAAAGAAGCTAAATTTGCACTCTGTGCATCTGATTTTTTACTGAAAGTTGCAATTTGAGCATTTTCAGCTGCACTTTGGTCATCTAATCTAGCATTGAGTATTCAATGAGTCTAATTTAAGACTTAGTGCTACTTCAACCCAGTCTGGCATTTCTTTTGTTACTGTTATGGCCATGGCTGGTTCTGATTTTTCCCCAGTTTTTTGAGTATTATCCATATTTTTCTTACTTTTAGATCGTGTTATCATAAAGAATTTCACCTCTGAGTATAATATCTATACTAACAGTCTATTATTGATCAGTGTCCTTAACTTCACATTCAATTAATTGACTTTCGATCACCCAGCGTAGAGTTTTATACTGCATTGGTGAACAGGTGTGTAATCAGTGCTGGTGAACAGCATGGGTGCCGGCAGCATCAAAGGTTGGTTTCAGCATCAGTGTCAGTGAATGAATTTGTAGTCAGCACTGGTGAGCAGCAGCTGGCACTGTTGGCGTTGGTTGCTGGTTACGGGGTCCATGCCCCCGTGATGTGTGTGAGGGCTGCTTACTCTCCACACTGGATCTTCGTCATCGAATATATCTCATCATAACTTATTAATTTTCACCCTTTTTTACCATTTATGCAGAATCCAACCCAGCGAGACAATTTCCCTGCCTTGTTACTATTGGTTGCTATAGCAATTCACAGTATCTTTTTATCTTGATTTTGTTTGAAAATTCCTCTTTCTTCGAGTCCTGATCACATCAGTCACCACATTCTAACGGTTTCTGATAATAGAATGTGTGGAGTAAATATATAAACTTTATGTTTTCACTAATTAACAATGTATTGGATTATGCAGAATAACATTCTCACATTTTACATGTAAATTTTTCTGTCTTCTCGTATTTCACTCATATTTTGAGCTTTTAACCCATTTGATACAAATAAATGTAGTCACAATTGCCTGGTTTTAACAACCAAATAATTTATAGACGTCCCATGCATCTAGCTTTATTCAGAGCTAAGACATGAAGTAAGTTAAAAGTCTGTAGTCAAAAGATCGTTTTTCTTTTTTTTCTTCTTTTTCTTCCAACCATCACATTCACTAACACAGTAAAGAATAGCATTTAATTACTCCATGTTCTCTCACACAGCGTCTGTGGCTCTTGCGGCAAACACTTGTTGGCGTCGTTCGACTGCCCCGCTTTTCATCTTCTCATTACAAACTTCCAACTTGCACATAGAAACTGGTGGTGCACTGGATACATTTCCACTCTCTTACTTTCTTTTAACATATTGGGTGTTCAAGATGGTGGAAGTCCGAGTGTCTCTAGAATTTACACCAAAATTCTTGTGTCACTATAACCTTCTAAGATAAATTGTAGAATCAATATGGTCTCATGTGTTCCTATATTTCTCCAGGACTCAAACTGATCTCTTTTTAGGTCAGTTTCTACCATATTTTCTCTCTTCTGTAAATCTGGAGTTCAGTAACACTTGCACATGTCAGTGTGTGCCTTCTTTGGAAATGGAATATAACATTGTTCTTGAAGTTTAGCCACGGCTTTATCGCCCAAGGATCTCAATAATTAAAAGGGAATGTCATCTACTCCAGGGGCCTTGTTTCCACTTATCTATTTCAGAGCTCTGTCAGATTCTTCTTGTAGTATCATATATAACATTCAATCTTCATCTCTTTCCTCTTCCCTTTCTGTATTATTATCTTTGAGTTTATTTCCCTTATAGAGCCATTCTTTGAATTCCTTCCACCTTTCAGCTTTCCTGTCATTGGTCAATAAATAATGCAGATAATAAGATTAAAACTATTATCAAATGGGAGACAAGACAGCCAGTCAGTGTAGAAGATGCCATAACAACTAAACTAAATGACAATGTTGTGGCTGATAATTCACAAGTTCCAAGGACTTTAACAATTATTTTCTAACTGCAACGGCAAAAATACTGATAAATGATTCAGTTGAAGTAGTAAAAGAATATATTACAAATGTCATACCACAAAACTTAAAGCAACTAGAAGTAACAGCAACATAATATACTGAAATTCAGAGAATTATACAATTTCTAAGAAACAAAACCTCATATGTTGTTGATGGAATTTTAAACAGAATTCTGAAAAGTTATTCTAACTTAATAAGTAATGTCCTTAGTGACATATGCAGTACATCACTGACACAGGGATTTTTTTCTAGACAGATTAAGATATGCAATTTTTAAACCTCTTTATATGAAAGATGAAAAGAAAGACTTGGATAATTATCCTTATTAACATCTTTTTCCAAAATATTCGAAAAAGTAATATAGAGCCTGCTCAAGAGCAGTCTCACATTAAAGTAGAATCAATTTACTTAGCATATCATGGTTTGGATTCCAGAAGAGCTGCTTGACTGAGAGTCCTATTTATATATTCACTCACCAAATATTATGTGTCTTAAATCACAAAATATTGTCAGTTTTTTTTTGTGATTTTCTTAAGGCATTTGATTATGTAGATCACATAGCTCTCTTGCAAAAACGTAAGTTTTAAGGAAGTGATGACTTTACACACAATTGGTTTGAATCATACTTAACAAACAGTACGCAAAAAGTTATGCTGAATAATTCAAACAATGTTGAAGGTGTAGAAAATTTTAGTGACTGGAGAGAAATCACAAAGGCTTCAATTTTGGGTCCACTCCTATTCCTTATAATTGTGAATGACCTTCCATTTAACATTTAACAAGCAGAATTGATGCTTTTTACACATGGTACCAGTGTTATAACAAATCCTATCAGAAATAAAGCAACAAAAGAGACTGTTAATGAAGTTTTTCAAAGAATTATTAAATGGTTCTCTTGAAATGGACTCTTCCCATAGAAAAAAACGCCAAATGATACTCAGTTCTGAACAACAAATAGAGGCATATAAAACCTAGACACAAGCATCATCTGCGAGTGTGCACTATCATTACTTATATAAAACTGTTCAAATTCAGTCTCCTGATCAGATTCTTTTATTTCCAAATGAACAGTTTCAGGCCAGCTGCCCATATTCAGATCTATTACAAAAAATTAAATTGCAGTTGGTTCCAAGCACATATGGTTTAAGATTTATGTTTAGAAAGGTTCAAAATTATTTAGAAGTTAGTTACAATGCAATAGTAGTTCAACAAACCATTTATCAGAGTTAAAGAGCAATCTGTCAAATGCGGCACTGAAAATTCTCTGTCACAATTAAATATCGACCAACCTGGAGCGCTTTATAATTTTTTTTAAAGAAACCTGTCTGTAGAAAATCGATTTACATCATTCATAAAAAATGTTTCTTACAGAGTTAGTACTACTCAGAAGTGCTCTCTATAGACTGAAATAATTCACACAAAGATGTTCCTAAGAATAACATATAAAACATAAATGAGGAGTTTAATACAATTAAAAACTTAGACACAATATTCTCACAGTTTATGTCATGTATATATTAGGAACTTTAATGGCAGTGGAAGAAAACACTAAGATCATGAAAAGAAACATGGATATTCACAACTATGAAACAAAACATAGAAAAGATTTTCATATGGTTAACAGAAGATTAACTTTAACAGCAAAAATCCCCTATGCCAAAGGAGCTGTTTTCAAAAATTTGTTACCAAATGAAGTTAAGATATTGACGGGGGATGCTTTTAAACAGCGAGTCAAGCAGTGGCTTATCCAAAAATGCCTGTATAACTTGAATTTATCATGAGTTAAAATGTAGTAAGAAATAATGTAAACAAAAAAAACTGTAATTGTAAAAAACTTTATACTTAGTTGAAAATGCACGTGCATCTAAAATTACATGTTATGAGCAATAAATTGAATTGAACTAAACTTTAAGAGAAACTTCAGAACATTCCAAAAATAATTTCTGTCCCTCTTATTTAGAGATCACAGAGTAAGATTCTACTGTTCCAGACCTAACACCACACCATGGTGAAGTTTCCTCTGCCGTGACCAATTTGTCACCGCCAGTGTGCTGAGGGTGACAGCAGTGGATGTTTAGTAGAGCCTTTTACGCCATCCAAAAGTAAGGCTATAACATGTCTTTAAAAATGGTGTAATGATTATTATGAATTGCTCATTAGAAACTCCCTCTACAATTGCCAAATAATAGGAAGAGGAGATGTTTTTGGGACATTCTAAAGTTTCTTTTAAAATTTTTAATGATATTAGACCCCTCATTTATGTTTTATATGCTATACACTGAAGAGCCAAAGCAACTGGTACACCTGCCTAATATCATGTAGGACCCCCAGGAGCACACAGAAGTGCCGCAACATGACATGGCATGGACTCGACTACTTTATGAAGTAGTGCTGGAGGGATTTGACACCATAAATCCTGCAGGGCTGCCCGCAAATCTGTAAGAGTACGAGGGAGTGGAGATCTCTTCTGAACAGCATGTTGAAGGCATTCCAACTATAGTCAACAGTGTTCATGTCTGGGGAGTTTGGTGGCCAGCAGAAGTGTTTAAATTCAGAAGAGTGTTCCTGGAGGCACTCTGTAGCATTCTGGATGTAGGGGTGTCACATGCCCTGTTGGAATTGCCCAAGTCCATCAGAATGTACAATGGTCATGAATGGATGCAAGTGATCAGACAGGATGCTTCGTATTTGTCACCTGTCAGAGTTGTATCTAGACATATCTGGGGTCCCATATCACTCCAACTGCACATGTCCAACACAATTACAGAGTCTCCACCAGCTTGAACAGTGCCTTGCCAACATGTAGGGGCCACAGATTCATGAGATTGTGTCCATACCCATACACATCCGTCTGTTCGATATAATTTGGAACGAGACTCGTCCAGCCAGGCAACATGTTTCCAGTCATGAACAATCCAATGTTGGTGTTGACGGACCCAGGCAAGGCGTAGAGCTTTGTGTCATGCAGCCATCAAGGGATATGAATGGGCCTTTGGCTCTGAAAGCCCGTATCGATGATGTTTTCTTGAATGGTTCGCATCCTGATACTTGTTGATGGCCCAGCATTGAAATCTGCAGCAATTTGCAGAACTGTTGCACTTCTGTCACACTGAACAATTCTCTTCAGTCATAATTGGGCCCATTCTTGCAGGATCTTTTTCTGGGTGCAGAAATGTTGGGTTCCTGATCCACGCTTGTGAAATGGTTGTACAGGAAAATCTCCACTTCATTGTTACCTCGGAGATGCTGTGTTCCAACCCTCATGTGCTGACTATAACACCATGTTCAATCCCGATAACCTGCCATTGTAGGAGCAGTAACTGATCTAACAACTGCGCCAGACACTTGTTGTTTAGTCCCCCTTAAACATCCCAACAACCACCACCATCTTATATAGGCATTGCCAACCACAGTGCCGTATTCTGCCTTTTACACATTTCTGTATTTGAATATGCATGCCTACATCAGTTTTTTGGCTTATTAGTGTAAAGATCTTTTAAAGTTTTTAACAATATTAAATTTCTCATCTGTTTCATATGTTATAGTGAGGAATATCTTTTGTGTATTATATCAATCCATGGAGGGCAATTGTGAGTGCTACAGACTTTGCACCAGTTAGAATTCTTATATAAGTTTTTTTTTTAATTTTTTAAAGTGTTTATAAAATTCTATTAAAATATTGTGATGTTATTGAATTCCATATCAGTGTTTCATATGCTAAGTTTAGGATCATTTTTTATGAGCAACATCAATCTACTTTCTACAGTTAGCATTGTACTTGTTGCACCAATCAGGTTTCTTAAAAAAATTATAAAGCACCACAATCTGGTCTATGGTGTGAACTTACACAAGGTTATTTGGTAACCGTGATAGCATTATGGAGATGTTTAGCAAACTCAAGTGGTAGACTCTGCAAGAGAGGCGCTCTGCATCGCAGTGTAGCTTGCTCGCCAGGTTTCCAGAGGGTGCGTTTCTGGATGAGGTATCGAATATATTGCTTCCCCCTACTTATACCTCCCGAGGACATCACAAATGTAAAATTAGAGAGATTTGAGCGCGCATGGAGGCTTTCAGACAGTCGTTCTTCCCGCGAACCATACGCGACTGGAACAGAAAAGGGAGGTAATGATAGTGGCACGTAAAGTGTCCTCCGCTACACACCGTTGGGTGGCTTGCGGAGTATTTTAAAAAAAAAAAAAAAAAAAAAAAAAAAAAAAAAAAAAAAAAAAAAAAAAAAAAAAAAATAAATAAATAAATAAATAAATAAATAAAATAAAAAAAAAGAACTTTCAGTGAAAGCATTTAATGGGATGCCATGCAACTGTAATAACTGTTGTATTGTAAGTAATTTTTTTACAATTTTGAATCTTTCTAAACACGAATCTTAAACCATTTGTACTTTTAACAACAGTTATTTAATTTTTTGTATCGGTCTCAAGATGGGGATCTGGCCAGCAAAAAGTATTCACCTGCAGTCATCATACAAGTACCTGTTCAAACAGTTAAGTATTTTTGACAGCATCCTCACAACACATATTTTTGCTACTGAAATTCGTCGTAACTAATCCACCACAATTTCAGAAGAAGAGTGGTGTCCATAGCTATGACACTAGAGGGAAAAATTACCTTTATTGCCCATTGTATTATTAAAGCTCTCAGCAGGTCAGAGCGGAGTTCAATATGCAGCAATAAAAATTTTTGGTCATTTGCCCAATAACATAAAATGTCTCATAGGTAGCAAAGCAAGTTTTAAATCTAACCTAATATCACTTCTCTTGGACAACTCATTTTATTCCATGGATGAATTTCTATTTAAAAACTGATAGCCTGTAAAAAGTGTAGCTGCATGAGTATGGCTAAGAAAATAACATGTTCATTAATGTTAAGACTAAACTTGTATAAATATTCTGTAAACTGATTTGTTCCACATAATTTTGATAAAAGAACTGTTCATATGATCTATGGAAGATGTAACTTACCTACCATATTAAGGGTTATAACATTCCCTGCTCTGACACAAAGAATGGAAATTTTGTTTTTCTTTGATATCAACGCTCTCCTGCAGATATGAATGTGGGACTGTTTTATGTCTGGAATATTTTACCCAAAAGGATGTCGTCATCATAACCATACAGTAAATCTGCATGCCCTTGGAAAAAATAATGACTGAAGTTTACCCTTGCTTTCAGCTCTTTGCAGTACTGGTAGCAGCACAGCAAGGCCATGTTGGCAAATTTTACAAGGACGCACGAGCCAATCATCCAGACTGTTGCCCCCTGCAACTATGGTAAGGTTGCTGTCCGTAACTGAAAATTCTATATGGTTTACAGTTTTATCCTTGAAGTGAGTAAAATTCAAAGAAGCAGTACATATTTACCAATTTAGCATCAGGATTTCTCTTGGAACTTTATCTATGATTAATTTATACCATTGAAAGAGGCAATTCATATTTTTTGCTCATAGATTCCATCATAAATGAAAGGATATGATATGTAACAGCGTACACATTAACAGGGTGAAGTAGCAGTCAGAAACTGCTTCTGTAGAGTTTTAATAGTTAACTATCATTAGTCTCCCTCCCCATGAATCATGGACCTTGCCATTGGTGGGGAGGCTTGCGTGCCTGAGCGATACAGATAGCCGTACCGTAGGTGCAACCACAACGGAGGGGTATCTGTTGGGAGGCCAGACAAACGTGTGGTTCCTGAAGAGGGGCAGCAGCCTTTTCAGTAGTTGCAGGGGCAACAGTCTGGATGATTGACAGATCTGGCCTTGTAACACTAACCAAAACGGCCTTGCTGTGCTGGTACTGCAAACGGCTGAAAGCAAGGGGAAACTACAGCCATAATTTTTCCCGAGGACATGCAGCTTTACTGTATGGTTAAATGATGATGGCGTCCTCTTGGGTAAAATATTCCAGAGGTAAAATAGTCCCCCATTTGGATCTCCGGGTGGGGACTATGCAAGAGGATGTCATTATCAGGAGAAAGAAAACTGGCGTCCTAGGGATTGGAGCGTGGAATGTCAGATCCCTTAATTGGGCAGGTAGGTTAGAAAATTTAAAAAGGGAAATGGATAGGTTAAAGTTAGATGTAGTGGGAATTAGTGAAGTTCGGTCGCAGGAGGAACAAGATTTCTGGTCAGGTGGCTACAGGGTTATAAACACAAAATCAAATATGGGTAATGCAGGAGTAGGTTTAATAACGAATAGGAAAATAGGAATGTAGGCAAGCTACTACGAACAGCATAGTGAACGCATTATTGTGGCCAAGATAGATACGAAGCCCACGCCTACCACAGTAATACAAGTTTATATGCCAACTACCTCTGCAGATGATGAAGAAATTGAAGAAATGTATGATGAAAAGAAAAAGAAATTATTCAGATAGTGACGGGAGATGAAAATTTGATAGTCATGGGTGACTGGAATTCGTCAGTAGGAAAAGGGAGAGAAGGAAACATAGTAGATGAATATGAATTGGGGGTAAGAAATGAAAGAGGAAGCCGCCTGGTAGAATTTTGCACAGAGCACAACTTAATCATAGCTAACACTTGGTTCAAGAATAATAAAAGAAGGTTGTATACATGCAAGAAGCCTGGAGATACTGACAGGTTTCAGATAGATTATATAATGGTAAGACACAGATTTAGGAACCAGGTTTTAAATTGTAAGACATTTCCAGGGGCAGATGTGGACTCTGACCACAATCTATTGGTTATGAACTCTAGATTAAAACTGAAGAAGCTACAAAAAGGTGGTAATTTAAGGAGATGGGACTGGGATAAACTGACTAAACCAGAGGTTGTACAGAGTTTCAGGGAGAGCATAAGGGAACAATTGACAAGAATGGGGGAAAGAAATACAGTAGAAGAAGAATGGGTGGCTTTTAGGAATGAAGTAGTGAAGGCAGCAGAGGATCAAGTAGGTAAAAAGACGAGGGCTAGTAGAAATCCTTGGGTAACAGAAGAAATATTGAATTTAATTGATGAAAGGAGAAAATATAAAAATGCAGTAAATGAAGCAGGCAAAAAGGAATGCAAACATCTAAAAAATGAGATCGACAGGAAGTGCAAAATGGCTAAGCAGGCATGGCTAGAGGACAAATGTAAGGATGTAGAGGCTTATCTCACTAGGGGTAAGATAGATACTGTGTACAGGAAAATTAAAGAGACCTTTGGAGAAAAGAGAACCACTTGTATGAATATCAAGAGCTCAGATGGAAACCCAGTTCTAAGCAAAGAAGGAAAAGCAGAAAGGTAGAAGGACTATATAGAGGGGCTATACAAGGGCGATGTACTTGAGGACAATATTATGGAAATGGAAGAGGATGTAGATGAAGATGAAATGGGAGATATGATACTGCGTGAAGAGTTTGACAGAACAATGAAAGACCTGAGTCAAAACAAGGCCCTGGGAGTAGACAACATTCCATTAGAACTACTGACAGCCTTGGGAGAGCCAGTCCTGACAAAACTCTACCATCTGGCGAGCAAGATGTATGAGACAGGCGAAATACCCTCAGACTTCAAGAAGAATATAATAATTCCAATCCCAAAGATAGCAGGTGTTGACAGATATGAAAATTACTGAACTATCAGTTTAATAAGTCACAGCTGCAAAATACTAATGCGAATTCTTTACAGATGAATGGAAAAACTAGTAGAAGCCGACCTCGCGGAAGATCAGTTTGAATTCCATAGAAATATCAGAACACTTGAGGCAATACTGACCCTATGACTTATCTTAGAAGCTAATTTAAGGAAAGGCAAACCTATGTTTCTAGCATTTGTAGACTTAGAGAAAGCTTTTGACAATGTTGACTGGAATACTCTCTTTCAAATTCTGAAGGTGGCAGGGGTAAAATACAGGGATCGAAAAGGTATTTACAATTTGTACGGAAACCAGATGGCAGTTATATGAGTTGAGGGACATCAAAGGGAAGCGGTGGTTGGGAAGGGAGTGAGACAGGATTGTAGCCTCTCCCAGAAGTTATTCAATCTCTATATTGAGCAAGCAGTGAAGAAAACAAAAGAAAAATTCAGAGTAGGTATTAAAATCCATGGAGAAGAAATAAAAACTTTGAGGTTCACCGATGACATTGTAATTCTGTCAGAGACAGCAAAGAACTTGGAAGAGCAGTTGAACGGAATGGATAATGTCTTGAAAGGAGGATATAAGATGAACATCAACAAAAGCAAAACGAGGATAACGGAATGTAGTCGAATTAAGTCGGGTGATGCTGAGGGAATTAGATTAGGATAGACAATGTTGAGTAATTAATTTACTAAGCAATAATTTAATGTAATTTGCCCCAATTTGCAGCAATGTGCTCATACATGTAAACAAGGGGACTCACATAGTGGAAGAATAATAGGATCTCTGTACTTTTCTAAAGTTCTGACCAGTAACATTTTCTAGAGTTCAAACTCCGATCAGTTCCTGTAGTCCAATCAAAACAGTAAAATCTAACCTAATCAATTTTTGAAGTATTATGTAGTTTACAAAATAACAATTTATTTTTACACCAGTCTTTATAGGACCACATTGGTCCCAAAATTGGCAGTCTGCAGTGAGAATCTAGACATATAACACTTGTGTCAAAATATGTGAAAAAGTCTGTGTCTCATGTCAGCTTGTGTAACAAACATTAGAAAAATCTGTGTTTGTAAGCTGGAATGAAAATTAAAGACTTGGGATGCACATAATTATTTTACTTGGAGTGACTTTTAGAACTATGTTATAATTATGGCAAGTGTATTAAAAAATTTTTCTTCAGTCACATGACCAAAGATTTACCGAACTTGACCACAGCATCATCAGAATCAACCGGAAGTGAATAAATGTGCAAATTAGTGAAACAAAAATTGTTTAATCATGTACATATTGAATGAATACCTCGCAATAGTCAATAAAATATCTGCAGTTCTATTTTATCTACAGGCTGGAGGTCATTACCACTGAGACAATGAGTGGAGACAAACTCCATCAGGCTAGTGACCTTACAAGTGGCAGGACTAGCTTCTCTGCTCAGGGGAAACATGAGAGCCCAGGGTAAAACTGTCATAACACATTCTCAGTTTACATGACACATGAGATCTGGATAAACTCTTGAGTTTACAATGAAATTCTCCATCAGTTTCATTAGGAAAAACTGGCTGTCATGGCTGTTGTGGTGATTATATGTAGGCTGTAGACACAATGTGACTGGACAGTGTACGTCATCATTACATCGTGCTGCCTGAGATTCTTTTCGTGCCTGCTCTGGTGGTGCCAGTGGTCTCTTAGGAATGTAAATAATTCAGCACATTTCTCTGTATCTTCTCAGTGTTGATAGCTTGCTTCCATGCTCTGCTAACAAGAACATAGCTCCTGTCCTAGATGAAGTTCTTGCACTTTCTAATTGCTGTTGTTACTTTAATAACACAATCACTGTGATTTTTGTTTTATTTTTCAGCAGCTGCTCATTTTTCAAGAACTCAATTTGTTCTGCTCAGTGGTCAGTAATGTTAGAGATAGACTGACCAATGTACTTGCTTATGCACTCACAAGGTATGTTATAAATTCCAGGGACCGTGAGACCAAGACTTTGTTTAATCAGATAGAGACTCTCCTTCACCTTTTTGGATAGTCAGAAAATAGGTCTTCAGCATCTTATTCCCAGGACCATAACTCTTTTGCTAAATTTAGCACCACAGAAAGGAAGAAGCACTATAGGTAAATTGTCACATGATTATTCAACATTATTTGTGTTTTCATTTCTTGGAGAGTGCTTATCTTACACCTTGGTCCTCATAGCCATTCTTTCAGATTACATACTTCAGAAGATTAATGTCTGTAACCAGGTGGTTCTCATAATAAACAGTTGTAGCACTGTATATAAATATATTTTAAAAAGGAAAGGGTGGTGAAAACTTTGAGCAATGAGACGTAATTCTTTGTCAGTCAACTTGCTGTGTACAGAGTGGCTGAGCTACTCATCCAACTGTTGTTCAGGCGAAATATCTCAAAATTGTGGCTTTTTTTGCCATTCTGTCTTGACAGTCAATCAGATGTTTGGATGTATATTATTCATATGATCAGTTAACTGCTCCAGCCATTTGGCACCATGTGGACAGACAATAAATGTTTTGTCAACATATAGGTAAAATGGAGATGGGTGAAATGGAGCCAAATTCATCATCATTCCATTGGTCATTCATAAAGATTACTACTATACAAGAAGTAGGTGGTTGTTAAAGCATGACGGAACAAATTATAGTTCCAGGAGGAAGCTTATCTGCCAACATATTCAATGTGTATGCCACATGAACTTTTGTAAACAGAGAGACTACATCCACAATGATCAAAATATTGTTTGAGCCAACTCTGATTTGCTTGGTTTTGTCAGTGAGTATCTAACAAGGAAACATTGCCAACTTGAACTCATATCTTAAGCAGAAAAAAGAACACTTGCAAGATACCAGTCCCAGCAGTTGATCCCACACAAATAATTTGGCCCATAATTATGATAGGATGCAGTTATGACCTTATGGAAGTACAGCTTTTAAACTTTTGCACACACCAGATGTTGTCAGTCACTCTGTTCCACTGCAGCTGCCTAATGCCAAAGAGTAAAGTACTGTACAGTGGAATGATGACCAGAGCACTCCTATTCATGTGTGATGGAGCGATCTGAGGAACACAGGGGCAAGTTCTAATTGATGTGCTGGTTCCCAGCTCACCAGTTCTGAACCTGACTGAATATAACTGGGATGGAACTGAACATGGTGTCAGAGCTCATCACCCCCTACCCGGAATTTACGGGAATTAGGTGAACTGTGTGTGCAGATGTGGTGCCAATGTTGAATGTGAGAGAAGAGAATGGTAGAGATGGCCACATCTGCCCAACGTATTTTGAAATCTCATTCAAGCACACATTATGCCACAGGAATATGTCAACCTCATGCACAGATACACTGATCAGCCAGAACATTATGACCACTGATCTCCTATCAATATAAACCTGTCCAAGCGATAGCAGTACCACCTGGCAAGGAATGACTGCTAATCAGACACATGCACAGTGCATGTAGTATCAGTGAGCATGTCTGTGTGTAGAATGGGGAAGACACACAAGCTTTGTGAGTTTGATGGAGCTCAGACTCTGAAGGCCTGGAGACTTAGTGTGAGCATTTTGGGAACTGCACAGCTTGTCACTGTTTGAGGAGCGCTGTAATGAGTGTCTTCAACACATGGCAAAACCAAAGTGAAACCATGTCCAGACATTGTGTGGTTAGGAGGCCACCCCTCATTACATATGTCTGACATCAAGGGCTGGGAAGACTGGTAAAACAATACAGGCAGTGAACTGTGGTGAAACTAACATCAGACTTTAATGCTGGGCAGAAAAAAGAATGAACTGATAGTGTGCCATTGATGGTCATGAGGTCTCATCTAGTGAAGTTTGGCCACTGACTTGCAAGTCTTTATTTTCAGGCAAAGCCACACTGGGCAGCTTCCACATCAGTGATGACGAGATGATGATGATGATGATGACAACATAACACCCAGTCCATGAGCGGAGAAAATCTCCAACCCAGTCAAAAATCGAACCTGGGCCTGCTGCATGGTAGGGAAACATGTTACTACTCAGCTAAGCAGGTGGGCAAGTGGTAGAGTCTGAACACACAGTGAAATGAACACTCTTAACAATGAGCCTCTGCATTCAATGACCCATGCATGTGCCAATGTTAACACCATGACATTGGCAACTACAACTGAAATGGGCACATGGCCACTGGCACTGGATGCTTGTGCAGTGGCAGAGCATTATTGTATGGTCTGATGATTCCTGATACCTTCTTCATCATGTCAATGGGAGGGCACAAATTCATCGTCTTCCAGGGGAACAGCTCCTTGACACCTTTACTGCCAGATGGAGACAATCTGGCAGCTGCTCTGTTATTCTCTGGGGAACACTCATGTGGGCATCCATGGGTCCAGTGGAACTTGTACAAGACACCATGATGGCCAAGGAGTATTGTACACTGTTGCAGACCATGAAAACCCCTTCATGACGATTATGTTTCCTGATGGTAGTGGCATTTTTTGGCGAGATAATTTATGTCGCAGGGCCAGGAGTGTGATGGAGTGATCTGAGGAACACAGGGGCAAGTTCCAATTGATGTGCTGGTTCCCAGCTCACCAGTTCTGAACCTGAATGAATACAACTGGGATGGAACTGAACATGGTGTCAGAGCTCATCGCCCCCTACCTGGAATTTACGGGAATTAGGTGAACTGTGTGTGCAGATGTGGTGCCAACTCCCTCCAGTGACCAACCAAGGCCTCATTGCTTTCATGTCATGATGCACTGCTGCTGTTATCCAGGCCAAAGTTGGATGTACAGGTAAGTGGTCATAATGTTCTAGAGATGAGTGTAAGTTCAATATTATTTTAATAGTATTGTTGTGTCAGTATTCTGTGGCTGTATGTATGCCTTAAAATCAATATGAATAAATATAAGCAACTGAAGAATTATTATGAAATGGAGTTAATGAGTTATCATGTACAATTTAGTCATGCCAGTCAAGTTCAAATTCCAAAGAAAATAATGCACAATAGTGATGTTAATAATTAAATACTGCTGCAACTTATTTAATGACATAGTCATTCATTTCATTCACTTACACCACATTTTTCAACCACCACATAAAAATGTTCAAAGCAACGAGATCTCTGGCAGCAGCTACAGTTTAGAAACTGCACACTTAGACACAATAAACAAAGTATGTTATCAAGGTCAAAACAGTATTTCACAAACATCTTACTCACTTAATTCTACAGTTCTTCATGCTTGAGCATTAAGCAGCTGCAGTTGGGGAGAGGGAGTGACATCTGGTGTGTGCACATGTTTAAAAGCTGAACTTTCAGAAGATCATAACTGCGAACTATTGAAATTACAGCCCAGATTTTTATGTGGGATCACTTGCTGAAGCTGATAACTTGCAAATGTGCTCTCTTCTCCTTAAAATATGAGGGTCAAGTTGGTGATGTTTCCTTGTAATAGTTTTTAATATTCATTGACAGTAGCAACTATGGGAGTCATTAGTCAGGTTCGATATTTGCCTAGCCTTTAGGTATGAGAACCAATAACACTAATGATAGATCTTAATGAAATGCTTTCTTTGCAGCTTTTTGGAAGGCCATACAGCCTGGGAGGTCTAGGAGCTCTGAGGTTCTTCAGACATTATTAGATAGACCAAAATTCTTCAGCAGCTCTGACATTGTTCTGCTTTATGAGAAACTAGACTAAAATTATAGGCATTTGTATGTATTATCCTCCAACAGCAATGACACTTTGCTATGATCTTCTGTAGTATTAAGAATAACTGTGGCATTTTTCTTTTTAGCTGAATGCACAGCTAGATCTTCATATCTCTGTAAAGCATGGAGACCCTCTCTCTCTGCTCGGCTGATGTTTGACTGTGGCTTTAATATGACTTGTCACAAGTCTTACCTCATTGGTGATATCCTGTGAGAGATACCTTATTAGCTTCCATTCCAATAATAATCTCCACAATAGGCAATTTGCAATGCATAGGAGCAAAATTCAATCCTCCTATTCAATGCCAAAATGGTTCTTTCACCTAAGTTCTTGTCTGCAAGATTGATGATAGTGTGTACCACTCTGTGAGGTGGTGCTGGTCTTTGGTTCAGTGCAAGATGCTCAAATTGAAAGCTTGAAAAACTAGCAGCTGCTGAACAAACAGAATGATGTTTGATGTATATGAAATAATGTTCATGCTTCTACAAACTGGAATTCTGTATTCAAAAAGCAACAGAAATTGTAATGAGAACAATGGCCATAATTGCTATGATCTTAGTAGTGTATGAAAGCAAGCTCTTAATGCTGAGAAGACACTCAGAAATGTTCTGAATTGTTTCTGTAACAGTACTGGCATCACCATTGCAGTTATGGACACAATCTCCAGTAGCATAGCATATTTATGATGCACACAGACCAATCACAAATTATCTTTTGGCTATAAATGGTCACCATAACAGCAATCACAACAGATAGTTGTTCCTGATGAAGATGATGAAGGATTTTGCCAAAAGCTTCATTTTATCTGGATCTTACACACCAAATAAATCAAGAATGTTTTGTTTAAGTATGTCATCATGAAAAAAGTTTGAGCTCATATTCATCTTCTTTATTGACAAGTATGACAGTGAACATGACACAGTGTGATAGCTCAGCCTGTCAGAAACACATATACATCCCAGGCCAGGTCAAAGCAGAGATAGAAGAGGTGAGGTCTACTAATCATTAGGAATTCAGATGTACAGCATTTAATGGCATCTCTTTGAGAAATGGCAACAAGTGATGAGAAGGAGTGAGAAGGAGAACCATGTGCACTCAGAGAGAGAGAGAGAGAGAGAGAGAGAGAGAGACTCTATTTAAAATGACATCTCATCAGCAACTGAGGCACAGCTTGTAACCAGCTGAAGGTTATTGCTCACACTGAAATAAATGATGCCCATTGCCTGGATTCTGAGGTCATACTTTGTTCCTTTCACCGACTGACAGAGAAGGTGAAAACAACCAGCCTTGCCAAGGTGTTTTTACGAAGTTTGCAATCTTTAGTGTTGTTCATAACCTCTGATTCTGAGCGACTTTAAAAGTCTGGACCAGAGACTTTGACAATATGTGATAACTTAAACATGAATTCTTACACTTATGCCATAAGGCTGAGGGCTGCAAGATCCTGTTGGATGGAGCTGGGGTGCATTACACACCTGAGGTTGTTACCAATCTAGCAGCCTGTATGCAGAATGCTTATAAGGACTTTTTTTAAAGAATATGTGATTCTGATTAGCAGGGATAAACATTGTTACAAAGGGTATCAAGTGAAATTTGTGACTGGACTGAGGACTTTTTGGCAGGGAGGACACAGCATATTATCTTGTATGGAGAGCCATTATCAGATGCAGAAGTAACTTTAAGTTTGCCTCAGGTAAGTGTGTTGGGACCCTTGCTGTTCATGTTGTATATTAATGACCTTGTAGACAATATAGTAAAATATGGCGTTTTGCAGATTATGCAGTTATCTATAAAGAAGTACTATCTGAAAGAAGCTGCATAGATATTCAGTCTGATCTTGATAAAATTTCAACATGGTGCAGAAACTGGCAACTTGCTCTAAATGTTCAGAAATGTAGAACTGTGCACTTCACAAAACAAAAAAATTTAGTACCCTATGACTATAATACCAATGAGTCTGTTGGAATTGCCCAACTCATACAAATACCTGGTTGTAACACTTTGTAGGGGTATGAAATGGAATGATCACGTAGGTTCAATCATGGGTAAAGTAGGTGGCAGACTTCAGTTTATTGGTTATTCAAGTTATTGGTAGAATACTGGGGAAGTGCAATCAGTCTACTGAAGAAATTGCTTACAAATCACTTGTGCGACCCATTCTAGAATATTGCTCAAGTGTGTGGGACCTATAACAGATAGGAATTAGAGGGGATATTGAATGTATACAGAAAATGGCAGCATGAATGGTCACAGGTTTGTTTAATCCATGGGAGAGTGTCACAGTGATAATGAAGGAACTGAAATGGCAGACTCTTGAAGACAAGCATAAACTATTCAAGGACAGGATTTAAATGACTACTCTAGGAGTACACTAAAACATCCTACATATCACTCACAAAGGAATCATGAGGATAAGATTAGAATAATTACTGCATGCACAAAGGTATTCAAACAATCATTCTTTCCACACTCCATGTGTGAATGGAATAGGAAGAAACCCTAATAATTGGTACAATGGGACATACCCCCTTCCATGCACCTCACAGTGCTTTGCAGAGTGTAGATGTAGATGTAGATGTAGACTAATATCACAGTCAAGAAATGCCCCATGTAGATGGGAATGTGAAACTATTAGTGACAAATTGTAGAAGTGTTAAAACAGTGTTAAGATTTCAAGTATCATAAATAAACTGTGGGGACTCATATGACATTTGGAACCAACAGATGTTTAAGGCCATAATTTGATAGTAGCAAGATCTCCAGAAAAACTGAAGTGTTTGCCAAAAGGACAATCTTCACAGAATGTGGTGTGACAAATAAATAAGAAACTAGGTTTGTATAAGTAATGGGATAGGCATGAATAACAATCACATATGATGTAAAAGTTGCAGTTGGATTCTGCTATCAGCCACAAACTTGACTTGAGAAGTGACAGATCAAATAACAGAAATAAATCCATCACTTAGTACATATGCCGGGTGTCTCACCTAACTCTGCCACCTCAAATATCTCTGGAACAACAATAGATATCCAAAAACGGTTTTCACCAGCATGAACATACGGAAGGGCTTAGGAAACCAAATACTATATGAACTTTTAAAACGTAAACAAATACTATTTTCAACAAAAACCTGTGTATTTTTAAATGGACACCCCTTATTATTTCATCTGAAATCAATAGCATGAAAAATCACAAAAATAATGGCATTGGTTGCATCACAATACGTCAATTACATCCCAAGAAATTGTGAAGCGAAGTTGATGCTTGAAATAAATGGAGCGCACAGGTAGTGTACTATGTCAGTAGAGTGTTAATGTATGGAGTGGTAGTGTATGACAACACATCATTGGCCCATAATTCATTTATGGCACTCTTAAAGGGGGATAGTTTAGCCCCTTCTTGAGCTGCACCTTACTTGAACTAGTCCACCTCTTATAATGTGTCAAATAATGTGGTATCAGAATGATGGATGTCCTGCACATGTTTATTGTTGTGAAATGACAACTAGAGGTACAAATAGTGGTAACACACTTGGTTTCACGTTTCTAAACCTCATAAGTTCTGAAATGTGTGGCTTGTAAAGGATAGCAATAGCGTCACATTTTCTAACATAATGTATCACATGTAATACTGTGCTCAGAACAGGGGTTGCCTGCACTGGCACCTGTATCGTGCAGTAAACATACAAACATTACCATGACACACTCTACCTTCAGTGAACAAGAGTCTCCTGATCTGGTCTGCTGAACTGCTCTCATACTGTAACGTAATTCACATATGTTGCCACATTAAATCCTGTTTTCTGGTGGCTTGTTATATTTGCCATCATCTAGTCAATATGCTGGCCTTCAATAATAAAGCAGAAGTAGATTTTATTTTAATTTATGGCGAATGTCACAGAAATGCAACTGCAGCTGTGACACTGTATGCTGCATACTATCCAGATCGGCAGTGTCAGTCAAACCATTGCCAACATCTGCAAGACACTCACAGAAAAAGGAAGCTGGGCTCCCACAAAATGTCGACATACAATGCCAGTGACTGGCAATGGAAACAAAATTTCTTTTCTGGCTGCTGTAGTGCACAATCCTCAGGTGGGTGTACGAGAAATTGCACGAGGTGTAGGAATCAGCCACAGTAGTGTGTGCAGAATCTTGCATCAGCATTGGTTTCATCTGTACCATATCTCACTGCACCAAAAACTGTACAGGAATGACTTTGAATCCCCCATTGCATTCTGTCATTTTGCCCTACAGCAGTTGTAAGGTAATTCAGTATTCCTAAGCAATATGTTTTTATGGATGAGGCTTCATTTACAAATCATGGTAATGTGAATCTGTGGAACATGCGCTACTGGTCTGCACAAAATCACCACTGGATTCACCAAGTTATTCATCAATGACAGTGGAGTGTCAATGTTTGGTGCCGTATCATTGATAACTTTATTGTAGGTCCCTATTTTTACCATGGAACATTGAATGGACAGCAATATGCATCATATCTTCAACACACACTAGCGCTCCTCATGGAGGATCTAGGATTGGAAACTCATCTGTCAATGTGGTTCCAACATGATGGATGTCCTTCACACAATGCAAAAGTTGTCAGAGATGTTCTAGATGTGACATTTCCAGATAGATGGTTGGGGCAGGGAGGCACTGTGCGATGGCCAGCATTTAATAAACTCAAGTGGCAGACTCTGCAAGAGAGGCGCTCTGCATCGCAGTGTAGCTTGCTGTCCGGGTTTCGAGAGGGTGCGTTTCTGGATGAGGTATCGAATATATTGCTTCCCCCTACTTATACCTCCCGAGGAGATCACGAATGTAAAATTAGAGATATTAGAGCGCGCACGGAGGCTTTCAGACAGTCGTTCTTCCCGCGAACCATACGCGACTGGAACAGGAAAGGGAGGTAATGACAGTGGCACGTAAAGTGCCCTCCGCCACACACCGTTGGGTGGCTTGCGGAGTATCAATGTAGATGTATGTAGATGTAGATGGTCCCGCCATTAGACTTCTTTCTCTGGGATGCAGTGAGAGACAGAGTGTATCAAGATCCCCCAATGACATTAGAGGATATGCAACATTGTATTACTGTGACATGTGCGGCAATATCTGTAGAAACTCTAAAATCTGTGCAGCACTCTCTTGTTACCCGTCTGCAAACATGTATTGATGCAAATGGAGAACACTTTGAACATATGTTGACGTGACACAATTTCATCGGTCAAGATGTGGGTGTATTTTCTATGCTGGATGTAATATACAACAATACAGTTTCTGTGGGTGACAGGGCACTAGTAAATGTGTTTAGAAAAATGAGTTCAAGTGTGTTATCTCTAATTGTAGCTCTAGTTGTCATTTCGTTGAAATAAACATACATTTACAATTTGAAAAATGTAACTTTGCATTGGATGTGTTATTGTTTATTTTTGTGGATTGTGCATATCTTCCCATTGTGTGAGCCCCTGACACAGGCAGCGTGAGGTGTATGCTTGGGTCTCAGGACGTGCACTAGCTGTGCACTTCATTTATTTCAAGCATCAACTTTGCTTTGCAATTTCTTGGGATGTAACTGACATTATTTTTGTGATTTTTCATGCTATTGATTGCATATGAAATAATAGGGGGTGACTATTTAAAAATGCACAGGTTTGTGTTGAAAATATTATTTTTTTACTTTTTAAAATTTTGCAAAGTATTTGGTTTCCTAAGTCTCTGCTGTAAGTTCATTCTGGTGAAAACAGTTTTTGAATATCTATTGTTGTTCCAGATATATTTGAGGTGGGATTGTTAGGTGAGACAGCCTGTATATCCAAGCACAAAACACTTAGAGTCATGGACAAAAGAAAAGCTGGAGTTCAAGTTTCTCTCAATGTATAAAATATACAAATAACTTATGAGAATGGAGCCAGGTAATGTTGTTTGATAATTTACAATATCTTGACAGGTGCACACCCTGCTAGCTTCAAGACATAAATGCATCAGGAAAACTCCATCCAAGAAAATTTAAAATATCAGTATGCACAGCATATGCAGGAAGATAACACATGCACACAGTAATAAATGCTACTGCCATTACTCAGCAAAAGAGATGCTCAATATCAGAAGTTATTGATGGTGAATAATAATAACCAGTGGATGATGTAGCATTAACCCTGTACCTCTGCTTTATAATGAGGTAGAGAACAGAACTCCACACCAAATTTAAGCAAAAATCTCCATCTCTATGTATAAAGCAACTTTCTAATTTAGTCTTTACAAATCCCTCAATAACACTATTTCACTAGTTGGAACTGTATGCCACAATCTCCATGTTGTTACATTCCATAGGATGACTGGTGCCAAGGCAATGCTCTGAAACAGCAGATTTACTCTGCTGTGGTAAGCTTGTGTGACATAGCAGCAGCGCGGTTCTAGACTGAAGCGCCTAGAACCGCTCGGCCACAGAGGCCGGCCTGAATTTTGTCTACATAATTTTCTTACTTCAATTTTTCTGTAGAATATGACATACAAAATTGAATAATTAACTCGCTAATTAATAACTGCTTATAATTTACCATGATTTGCAATATGGCACTCCTGTACATAACATCAGCTATCTAAATCACAAGAGAATAAGTGTCCAGGTACTTCTCTACATTTATAACCAGTAACATTTTTATGAGTAAACGTTCTATTGGGTATTGTATTGTATCTAAAACAGTAAAATCCAACCTAGCCATTTTTAAAACATTATATGGTTTACAGAATAAGAATTTATTCCTGTGCCAGTCCTTATAAGGCCAAATTAATCACAAAATTGCCAGTTCACTGGTAGAAAGAGCACAAGTAAGACTTTTGTCAGACACACTCCTGATATTGGGTCATGACAGAGTCATGAATGTTTTTATATGAAAATATGTGCACCAATAACCACAAGACTAATTAATATTAATGTTTAGTCGGCACTATAAACTAAAGTATGAAGAAAGAAAAAAGTTGTGCTTTCTCAGAAAACTGCATAGGCAGGTAGGCCAGCATTCTACCCAAGAAGAAAGTGTTACATGAAACAATGTATATTCATTACAAACTGAGGTTGTGGATGATCAGTATCTCCATGATCCACAAATACTTCAATATACTAAATAATTGATTTTAAGTTTACACGATATAGAATGGATAATGTTCTCAGTAATAAAACCATTTAAAGTATTTAAGTGAATATATATATAATAGAGGGAAACATTCCACGTGGGAAAAATATATCTAAAAATAAAGATGATGTGACTCACCAAATGAAAGCACTGGCAGGTCGATAGACACATAAACAAACACAATCATACACACAAAATTCTAGCTTTCACAACAAACGGTTGCTTCATCAGGAAAGAGGGAAGGAGAGGGAAAGACGAAAGGATGTGGGTTTTAAGGGAGAGGGTAAGGAGTCATTCCAATCCTGGGAGCAGAAAGACTTACCTTAGGGGGGAAAAAAGGACAGGTATATACTCGCATACACACACATATCCATCCGCACATACACAGACACAAGCAGACATTTGGGCCTTTACAAATGTCTGCTTGTGTCTGTGTATGTGCAGATGGATATGTGTGTGTATGCGAGTGTATACCTGTCCTTTTTTCCCCCCTAAGGTAAGTCTTTCTGCTCCCGGGATTGGAATGACTCCTTACCCTCTCCCTTAAAACCCACATCCTTTCGTCTTTCCCTCTCCTTCCCTCTTTCCTGATGAAGCAACCGTTTGTTGCAAAAGCTAGAATTTTGTGTGTATGTTTGTGTTTGTTTATGTGTCTATCGACCTGCCAGTGCTTTCATTTGGTAAGTCACATCATCTTTGTTTTAAGATATAAGTGAATATATATGTGTTTGTGAAGCTATTTTACAGGAAATTACTACTGCAAGTGCTTTGAGAGTTATATAGGCCTATCAAAGCATTATTAATATTCACTCAAGTACATAAAGTCAAAATAATAATTAATGTTGACACTCAAGAATTGATAGATTGCTATCTGTGGTCATCCAAAATTATGATCGTGTGAAATTGATCACGAATTTTTTAAGTTGAAATGATAACCACTACACAGTATTTGAGAGTGAGGAGATAGACTTATTCACATTATCAGTGGGTGAGCTGACTGATACCCCACACTTAGGAATTATCTTTGGTTGTATAACATTATGACAGGCTGAGATTATTATCATAAAATTCACAGTTTTTGAAAGGACAGGTCTACACTTTGTCCATCACTGAAAAGTGATGGGATTTGCTGATTAGAAAGAGCTCAAACCGAATTTAAGACTTAAAATCATAATTTTATTTTACGTGGACACTGATACTGTACATGCAGAGACTTAGTGCAAACAGATACATAGCAGGGTTTGAATATTTTGTTTGCCATAGGAACCAAATCAACTGTGCTTAGTAATAGCTGCTTGTTATATGATTAAGCTGAATAAACTTCTCTATGAAGGACATGAATTAATGCCTACAATTTTTAACTGCTGGCTTGGAAAGGTTCTGCTTTAATATATACATTTAATTCTTTGGAGGTTGATTATGTGCAATCCTCAGAAACATGTAATGAAATTCAATCTAGAATTGGTGATAAGTAAGACACATACCACCAAATAATCAAATATGTGACTGCCCCAAAATAGAGGGTCACTGATTTATTACACCACTCGATAAAAATTTTTTATTGCAGCTCTTGGTATTAAATAATGACTTTCTTCAAATATTTATGAGCTTTGGGGAACCAGAGCATTAGTTTGTTAAAATGCAGTTGGCAAGGAGGGGAGTATTTCTGGCCTTCTTACAAATGTTAATCTATCATCTTTTCAAAATGTTCATGTGAGCAGGAAGCTGATTACTACCTTGGCACAAGTGTATACCAACCACAGTTTGACTCCTTCCCATAGGCATTAAATAGGCATCAAGAATAAGCCTTTCTGTGACTGTTAGAAGAAAGGAGATCTAAATCAAATGTTGTTTTTCTGAAGTTTTTCAAAAACACAACAACACTGTTTACTGCAAAATGTTGTGAACCTAAAGGTTCCCTTTCCAACAAGTGCTCCTGTTTTATGTATCATGAAGATCGTCAAACATACAAAATCCTTTTTGTTTTACACGAGACAGTAATGCGTGTATATGAAATTTGGTGTACTATCTGTGGTTACACAATCACTTTGGTCTCCAGGTATATGCTTCCCAAGCTCTGCTGTGTTCTCCTTTTTTTACATTCCATTCTGTCTGTAGTTGTGGCTGTAAGAATTGAATGTATGTGGAAATTGTAAAATAATTTAAAATCATGTTCAAACTATTTATATTGTAATTTCTCTGTGTATATTATTTTAAATTTGTACCAAGCTGTTGGCACTATGGTTTAATCAAGCTAAGGAAAAAAAAATTTAGCGTTTAAAAGATTTACTACATTTAAAGCTATTCACAGTTCCATGGAGAAAGTATCACAACTTACCAATATTTTGTATACTAATCCCATCAGATTGATCATCTTGTTTCTCACAGTCATTCCTCTTTTCTGGATTCTGATTCCACCATTGTTCCTTCAGTTTCTCAAGCTTTCTCTTGTTTAGCAGTTGCAAAATTCTGGAGAAACAATATAGGTGCATTTCCATTATACACTGATGTATTATTACATTGTTCAGTATTCCTTTATGCTGAAACTCAATAAACACAAAGAAGCAGGACTGCATCACTAAGAGAAAAGAAATTATCATTGATTGTGCATAATCAAATACAGAAAAAAGAAACTTATTTAAAATCAGAAGAAAAAAATCTATGTTAAAATGGCTGACTTGATGAAAGACAAGTGTGATTTGTCTTTTGCAATTTAAATTCCTGACAAATTTGCTTTGTTTGTGTGTGTGGTGTGGTTGGGAGCAGGGGTGGGGTTGGGGAGGTGGGGTAATGTGATTATAGGAAAGATGGCAGACAGAGTGGAAGCAAATGAAATGAAATGGAAAAGCAAGGAAATGAAATAATGAGAAAGGAGGACAAGACCAGAAAAACTATGACAAACTGAAGCCAGGTAGATGGTAGAACCAAACACAATTTATAGAGCAAATACCAACCTTTAAAATTCTGAGGAAGTGGCAGAGGGGAGGAGAATCTAGATAGCATATGTAGCAGAACAGGAATTAGGGCCATGATTTTCATGCAACAGGGCAGTATTTGTTTCCAGTATATAGTCTCTGGCTATGTCCTCTCATTGTTATTAACAATTTTTTGGCTGTCATACCACTATAAAAGGCTGGCCAGAGTCTGCATTTAAATCAATATTTGAGATTTGCTTTGTGGGCAGCACTTCCTGCTATGATATCTGTTTTGTATATATAAAGCAGAGTGTATATGTGTGTCCTGGATCTCCTTCCAAACTGATGGAGTGATTTCAACCAAATTTGGCATAGAAACAGCAGGCCTCATTGGTATCAGCACTGTGGGGTTTGTAACGTCCTAGCTCCAATGGGAGTGGAGATAGGGTAATAACGTCTTTCTCTCACCTCCTGGTGTATGGGCTGCCCTGCACGACAGGCACATTATTTGGGAGCAGTCTTTGCATGTCAAATCAACCTGCTTTGCAGGATTCCCTACATGTTGGGGGCAAGAAATGGTTTGCAGGACCCCGACATGTAGGCCACGTTGTATGACTGGCATGCTGGCCTGCTTCATCGATCTGCTTTGTGTGCCTGCCTGTACATAAAGGACAAATAAATGATTTTCAAACCCCTGATGTGTAGCCTGCTCTGTATGACAGGCATGTTGGAGTAATATCAGCCTGCTTTATTGAAGTGTACTGCATGGACTCCAAATGTCAATGAGAATGGTGGGGAGCAGATTGTGATGGATAGAGGATGGACAGAGTGAGGGGGCTGAGGAAATGGACAGAAAGGCAAGGAGGGGGATATGCATGAGGCAGGTTTAAAGTATAATGGGCCAGTGGCCAAGTGGAAAATAGGGGGAGGCGGAGATGAAAAGAAAGAGAGATAAGAGGAGATGGTCAGAGGCTGGGGTGGAGGAAATGGACAAAGAGAGGGGGAGGAGGAGATGAAGAGACAGAGTGGTGAGGAGGAGATAGAGAGGTAGAGGTGGGAGGATGAGGTAGACAGGTAAAGGGAGGAAGAGATGGTCACAGAGAGGGGGAAGAAGAAGTGTGTTCAATATATGAGTCAAATGCATATGCAGGCAATGTTGCAGGGGAAAGATCAGTATTTGGAAGTTGGTGAGTCCGTAGAGCAAGTCTTAAAGGATGTGGTTGAGAGGATAAGAACCATAAGGCAAAGGGAATGGGTTCATAAGAATTATAGAATCTGACCAAAAACCTGCAATGAATTTTTTGGCTGATTTGCATTTTTGCATATTGTGTGTGTGTGTGTGTGTGTGTGTGTGTGTGTGTGTGTGTGTATGTGTGTGCGCAAAAGAGAGAGAAGGGAGGGGGAGGAGGGAATGATGAAATATGCTTGATTTTATGGAAAAAGTATTAGATAGGGAGAACCTCATTTCAGGTCATGGTTTCAGTAAACCAAGCTCTGGTGAAAAAGTCGCTAATGCAGCTGGTGATATTCTAACAGATATGTAGATGATATGGAAGCATACAGGGTGAGAAACTTGGTGAAGAGGGGTGCTACCTCTAGCAGCAATAATGGCTCTAATCCACCTGGGCCTCAAGCTCGACTGAGCTTAGTTGACAGACATGAGTAATATTTTTCCATGCTGTTTGTACTCTATGCCAGAGTTAATCAATGATAGTGACTGGCAAGTGATGACAGCCTAGTATCTCAGCAACCCGTAACCAAGAGCTTCCAGTGGTTGAGAAATCCGAAGCATATGCTGAACTAGGTCAAGACCAAAATTAGCAACAAACATTGCTTTTTGGTATTTTGTTGAATGGTAACATCATAGAGACCTCAAAAATAGGGCACAGCCACTGTCTCAATACATCGGCAGTGTAACAGCTGTTTTCTAAATTACTGACACTGCAAATCAGATGTGACAGTGGTGTGTACCTAATGGCATGCTCTGTACCACCACACCAGGTACCAGAGCTGTATGATGATGATGAACACCAATTGACAACTTTTGTTCTTCTAGGAGCTTTCACACACAGATACACTCATCATGATCTTGTATACAAACCTGGGACTCATCTGAAAAGATGATTTGATGCCACTTCTTTGTTCAGCATTGTTATCGAACACATCACTGTCAGTGTAACTCCTGCTGCTGGGTCGAGGTAAGCCACAACAATTCTCATGATGGTGATAGTCTGTGGTGCTCTAGAGATCTTCACATTGTCTGTGCGGATAATGTGTTGCTGCAAACAAGTCCATTTCCTGACATTAGGTATGTGAGGTGGCATTATGATCTTGCCCAGTCAGATGAAATGTAAGTTGTGTTTTGCAGTTGTTAGCCATATGGATCATTGGAGATCATTCATGGCATTGAATATGGACTTCCTAAACCCACTGATTCCATAATTATATGACAATCATGAGATTCTGATCAACATAAGCAGCAGTATCACAGAATGATAAACTGCAGCCTTGATGCGTAATGATCCTGCAGCTGTTAAATCCTGACACATGCTGGTAAATATCTCTCCTTACATGAGCCATAACATGATCTTCTCACAGACATACAACACACAAATGTGATTTATGAATGATAAAAATTCTGCAAAATCTGTATCTATGCACAGCATGTAGATGGCATTACTGCTATCTTTGTGTGGTTGTGCAGAAAAGCAAATCATTTGCATACCCAGATATACTGTGTTCCTAATACGTAGTATACTTCTTGCTGATTTGACATTCCCTTTGTGTCACATTCATGGTGTTGCAACTTCAATGGCCAGTAGCATGTTATCATGGCTACAACATACTGCACGGCTTTATGATATCTCATTTTAGTGAAGGAATAAATGAAAACTTCCTGACACGAAAAACCTCTAAAAAGAGTTTTGCCCTTTTACATTTTATATAAGTAGTAACATTTTGATCCAAGTGTTAATAATAATAATAATAATAAATGGAAAGTTAACAGCAGTTATCTTTTCTAGAACAGTGTACTATCATTATTGCTGGGTACAAGTCTCTTCTATTTGGCTTCACCTCTTCCAATCCTAAATGCCCACATCCACACTTCAAACCAGCTAGTGAAGTTATAATTACTTATTATATAAAACATGGAAACCAACAAATCTTCAACTAGCCTAACATTGTTAAAGAATTCAGTTACCTATTATTTTATATCATATTTTACATAATTACACATATAAAAAAACTTTTGCATCACCTCGGTTCCGAGAGTTCCAGAACTTGTACAGAAAATTGGAATAGAGATCAACATAAACATCATTTCCACCCTTTTTATTGCTCATGAAAATCATACATTCCATGTTGTACCACCATATAGCGAAACCTTCAGAGATGGTGGTCCAGAATGCTGTACACATCAGTACCTCTAATACCCAGCTGCAGGTCCTCTTGCATTGATGTATGCCCATATTTGTCGTGGCATGCTATCCACAAGTTCATCAAGGCACTGTTTGTCCAGATTGTCCCACTCCTCAATGACGATTTGGCATAGATCCTCAGAGTAGTTGGCAGGTCATGTCATCCATAAACAGCCCTTTTCAATCTATCACAGGCATGCTCAGTAGGGTTCATGTCTAGAGAACATGCCGGCCACTAGTCAAGCAATATTGTTATCCTGAAGGAAGTCATTCACAAGATGTGCATGATGGGGGCGCGAATTGTCACCCATGAAGATGAATGCATCACCATTATGCTGCCGATATGGTGGCACTATCTGTCGGAGGATGGCATTCACTTATCGTACAGCCATTACAGCACCTTCCATGACCAACAGCAGCATACTTGGTCTCACATAATGCCACCCCAAAACATCAGAGTACCTCCAACTTGCTGCACTCGCTGGACAGTGTGTCTAAGGCATTCAGCCTGACCAGGTTGCCTACAAACACATCTCCTACGATTATCTGGTTGAAGGCATATGCGACACTCATTGGTGAAGAGAACGTGATGCCAATCCTGAGCGGTCCATTCAGCATGTTGTTGGGCCCATCTGTACCTTGCTGCATGGTGTCATGGTTGCAAAGGTGGACCTCACCATGGATGTTGGGAGTGTAGTTGGGTATCATGCAGTCTATTGCACACAGTTTGAGTCATAACACAAAGTCCTTGTCTCCACAAAAAGCATTATTCAACATGGTGGCATTGCTGTCATGGTTCCTCAGAGCCATAATCTGTAGGTAGTGGTCATCCACTGCAGTAGTAGCCCTTGGGTGGCCTCAGTGAGGCATGTCATCGACAGTTCCTGTCTCTCTGTATTTCCTCCATGTCCAAACAACATCACTTTGGTTCACTTTGAGATGCCTGGAATACTTCTCTTGTTCACACAAAGTAACAATGGATGTGATCAAACCATGGTCTTGACCATCTAGGCATGGTTGAACTACAGACAACAAGAGCCATGTACCTCCATCCTGGTGGAATGACCGGAACTGATTGGCTGTCAGACCTCCTCCTGGTCATGCATGATTGGTTACATCTTTGGGCGGGTTTAGTGACATCTCTGAACAGTCAAAGGGACTGTGTCTGTGATACAATATCCACAGTCAACATCAATCTTCAGGAGTTCTTGGCACCCGGGTGATGCAAAACTTTTTTTTTGATATGTGTATATACAAACTTAGCTTCATGCATTAATCTATCTTACAAGGCCCATGTCCTGCAGTGTCCCTTAGTAGTCCCACTATGTGACAGCACTTGTGTCAAAATATTACTAGTTATATTAAACTCAAAGGGGCAACACATATTATTTTTTAACTTTTTATAGATTTTTTGTGTTGGAAGGCAGATAGGGAGGGAGGGTGGGGGGAGGGCAGGGAGAGAGAGGGATAGAGAGAGAGAGAAGCAAAGAGAAGAAAGGAAGAACAAAGAAGATAAGATTGTTCTTGTGACTAGCATCTACGTGCAATAGTACATAAAAAGCAGATGAAAAATATAACTGTAAAACAGTTTTTTCATAAGACAGTGGTAACCTGCTGATTTTAAGATTAAGTATAGCAAAATTTGATGCTCCCAATGTAGTATTCAGAGGGCAGACCACCAAAGAACTTGCAGAAATCCACTACTATAAACATAGGCAGCTGTTTTCTCAGCTTTATGAAATGATTGCTAGTGATATACTACTGATTTTTAAGTATTAACAAAACCACAAAGATATTTATTAGAGACTAATTTATATACAAGCTGTAATTACAGAAGAACGTTTACAGCGGCCATTTTTACCTGTGATTATCTTAGTAGCAATTAACATTTCTATATCTAAGATGTACCATGATTTACTGAATGGTCAACAAAATATTGTGATGTAATGTATGTACAGGGATGGCAGAATTAGAAGTCTGAGACACCTGAAGAATGGAAAACTGACTCTATAGATCAGACTGATCACATATTTCTGTGCTAGTAATATTCCTTGTGAGTGCACACAGTTGCCTTATAATACAACATCATGTAAGACAATAGTGTGAAAGTAAACAAATCTTTGCATTTCATAGTCACAATGTAGCATTAACATTTGGTGAGGAGGTCACTGATGCAGAGAAAGAAAAGAGATTCACTTATATATTTATGTTTAAACTGTATGTTAATAATGGTGATGCATTGAAATATTTATGAAGAAACAAAAAGAAATGAAAAGGAAAATTTGAGGCAGAAGGTAGGCTCATATTAAGCCTATAGGCAAAGAGAGATAGGTTGGTTGATAGGTGTAAGAGGAGATGATTAATGGGATACACTTTTCGAAACCACTGACATGAAGTGGTTGCAATTATGTGCCATGTTTCCTCAGGGGATTCACAGTCTTTGTGAATTTTGTTGAGTGACACAAGTACCCAAGCTGACCACTCTATTTCTTCATACTTCATTTTCTGTACAATGTTACACATAAGGCATGGGATGTGTCTGATGAGTCTTAGTGTCAGAAGATAAGGTGTATGGCAGAAGGTTTTTTTCCA
This sequence comes from Schistocerca americana, assembly GCF_021461395.2. Classification (NCBI taxonomy): domain Eukaryota; kingdom Metazoa; phylum Arthropoda; class Insecta; order Orthoptera; family Acrididae; genus Schistocerca; species Schistocerca americana. The sequence continues at coordinate 663,928,748 of NC_060119.1, read as the reverse complement.
GATTATTTGTCTTCATTTAAGTCCACTCATTTGCAAAACATTTAAATGTTTTCAATTAAATTTGCCCCATATGAACTGTGTGTTGTGATCCATACCCCTTTAAGGAGCTTATGTAGGTCTTCCAGTGTACATATTGGTGTGCAAGGAATGTTATTGGTTATAATATCGTGCAGTATCATATTTTCTATCTTTTAAGCAATTTCAGTACTAAGTAAAGGCTAGAGATGCAGACATATAAGGTCCAGTCACATTAAAGTGAACACCTGTCAAATGTCTTAACAACCACCACTTGCAGCACAGATGGGCAGGAAGAGTGTCAACAAGGTTCTGGAAGGTACTGACAGGGATACGGAGCCATGCTAACTCCAGTACTGTGACCAGCTCTGCTAGGTTTCTCAGTTGATGATTCATAGTGCAAATAGCGTGATCAAAGTAGTCCAACAGGTTCTCAATTGGGTTTAAATCCAGGGAGGTTGGTGCCCAGGGGAGTGTAGTAAATTGATCCTGGTGCTCTTCAAACCAAGCATCTACACTCTGAGCTGCATGACACATTGCATTGTCCTGCTAGTAAATGACAGTGTGCTGATGAAAAAATAAATAGTATCTAGGGAAGAAACATACTTCTGGTGACCCATTGTGCCTATGAGAATGCCAGGATTACCCAGAGAATGTCATGGAAACACTTCGCAAACCACAATGGTACATCCTCCACTCCTGGACCCTTAATGGTGATTGTTTCAGGGCCATACACGCCAATGGCCATCTGTCTGATGGAGCAGAAAATGTGATACATCTGGAAAGGCCATCTGTCAACACTCATCAGGCATCCAGTTATGGTATCAACATGAAAATTCAAGCCTTTGTCGCCGATGAACAACAGTCAGCATGGATGGATGAACCAGGTGCCTGCTGCAGAGGTCCATAAAAAGCAACTTTTGCTGAACAGACCTTGAGGGAATACTGTTGGTAACCCTTTGGTCAATCTGGGGAGTCAGTTGCACATCATACATCAACACAGCCACAATTCACCCCTGTCATCTAAGGCCCGTTGTGCCCACAGTGGCCTCAGTGTCAGTTTTGGATAGCGTCATTTCACCATGCATGGTATACTTTAATCACAACAGCATGCAAACAGTTTACAAACATAGCTGTTTCAGAAATGTTTCCAACCTAGATCCAAAAACCAATGATCATGCTCTTTTGGATGTCAGATAAATTACTCCATTTCTGCATTATGGCACAACTGCCCCGCTTTCTAGTTCCCCTGGACACATATTATATACCCTCCATTGCTAGTGCTATTACCAGCTATCTGTGAGTGGTTATTGTAATTTGGATGTCAAATACAGGCAGTGGTCATAGTAATGGAGCTGGACAGTGTAATAGTCTGAGCACAATGCTATTGAGAGTAGTTAAGGCCAGGGGCAATTCTAGGTGTCAGTCATGAGGGGGGGGGGGGGGGGGGGAGGGGGTGCTAATGGCAGGGGGGCGGGGGCGGTTTGGGGGAATGGAATATCGCTTAACAAATAGAGAGTTGGGGCCCTCTACCAACAAATTGGTAAAATATGGTGTTGCTTAAAGTAGTTTTTGGTAATTGTTTTGGAGTTCAGGGTAAAAAATGAGTATTAATAAATAATAAGATGCCCATTCTGAGTTAAATGATATTTATTGGTTTACATAGTAAGCTATTTGCCACTCTTATTCTTTTGTTAAAATGTGTTTGAAATACATTGCAACCTATATTGCTACATAGTGTAACGGAACTGAAATGATCGTAGGCTGCCAGTAATTTGGAGTCCTGCACATCGAAAGCGAGCGTGCTGGTGTGAGACGGCCAGGGCGCGCATCCTGATGCCATCTCTTGGCAAAACCTGGAATTAGTGCGAGCTGAGGCCAGTGAGAATGAGTGAAAAGGCATCACCACGCTATCTGTCAGCCAACGCAATAAGCTCTCAGACTTAAATGTATTCTTTTTATTGTTAATTGTAAGTTATTACTGTATAATTTAATGTTGTTAAGTGCTAGTTGGTGAATAATTACAAATGGTATTAACTCCAGGGTAATTGATATAATTTGCTTAAACACTAAATGATTTTGATAAATTTATGGAAGGGGAACCCCCCACTCTTGGGGAGACGAGCGTCGCTCGTGGTAGCTGGAGGCACAGGGACTGAACAAAGGGAGTAGCTTGGGTAGTGTTGACGTGATTGGACTGGTGTAAGTGTGCTCATGCAAAAGTGGTTGTGCAACAGTGAAGAGGTGAATACCATCACTGTTAGTGGAATAAAACGCGACTAATATTTATCAAAGTCATCTCTACACTATTGGGGCGGGTTGCAAGGGTTTCTGAGCCCAAATTTTATGGCAAATGTGCAGTGGCTTATATGAGTGTAATGGCTCATAGTTCCAGCTGCCATTGAGAGTATGAGGCATGAACGGTTGCGTTTTCCACATACCTATCACCATGTGCACCTGTTTGAGTACCCAAGGCAAGACAGTTTATAATTGTTTAGTTCTAACTTTATAGAACTGTAAAAGGAGAATACCAGTCACATTCTGATGCAAGTACAAAGGACAGAATACAATTATGAGTAAAAATACAATGCATGTTGTTCATGGTAAAGTATAGTAACCCCATCGTAGTATAGTGAAATCAGACTGAGGCCACCATCGCCTCTTTCATTGACAATTTCTTTTATTGTAGAAAACTTTAGTGTATAAGAATGTTGAAAAGAACAACGGTCACACAAGAATTTGCTAGTCACCATTTTATAGTTAACTTAAATTTTTCTGAGTAACTTTTCAAGCAACGTTTCTTAAATAATTCTGTATTAACTGTTCCAAGAGTAATATCCAAAATCATTACATAAAGTTGAAAGATAGAATTTTGTTAAGCCCAGCTGTATAAATTTCCATGGTAGTAATTATCAAGTCAACACACAGAAATTGAAAGAGTATTTGGTTTATTGATTCATCTTGACTGATCAGTAATAGAAATATTCAAAATTAAGTTTAAATTTAACTCAAGCCGTTTCACTTTGAAACGAGCACAAAATTGATTTATTCTTTTGCTCCTTCAGAGCTGGTTACCATAGTTATAAGTATTTTCAGGAGGAATCGATGGTAAGTCTGCTTATCTCGTCATGCTGGAAGGATTACCCACTGCTGATAGCAGTGATGATTGGATACTTAAGCTCACTACAAAGTTAAGTGGGTCAGGTAGGCAGTGTTACTGTGTGAACTGTAAGGCGCTGTAGGCTGTGGATTGAACCCACTCAATCATCACAGCTCTTTGGGTCATAGTCTGGTTAGAAGTGTGCTTTATCCTTTGGTAAATACTGGCAAGTAATGGTCAAAAAGTACACGCAAGTGAATTTAATAGCTTAGCAAGGTCCAAGCAGCACATAGTTAATGTTGTGCAATGGCAAGGGTAGTAGCGGAGTAAAAGTGAACTGAGAGTGTGGCAGCTGTGCTGTATTCAAATATTAACAACTTGAAGTCACTACTACCTCTTACCATTAGGACCGTGCTAATTACTGTTAATATATGTAGCAGTAAGCGCAAAAGCATGATAGCTACAGGACCACATTTGTGATGTACATACGGAATTAGGAAGCGGGTCATTCTGTCAGTGGAAGGGGCAAAACAACCGAGTCGGTTGAAAATATACCAGTTTTACTGACAGAGGGATTCGGCAGTTTGGTCGCAATAGTTATTTAAAAAAATGATTGAATCTGTTGGAGTAATGTATCCACTGATTTCTGAAGTAATTTTATCTAGTAATATGATACTCCATTGTAATATGATACCCCCCCCCCCCCTCCCCCCGTCTTGCCACCACCACTGGTTAAGGCCACCGCAAACCTTTATGGCTATTTACTAACCAAATAATATGTGAACACTTTAGTGAATTTTAAAAGGAATTTTGTCTAGATTGTTTAAACAAATATTTCATCATATACAATGAAAATTACATAGATACTGCTGCAAGCTCATACTTCAGTACGTATCAGTGGAAAATAAGCATGTAAGATGTAGTGCAGTAACAATTCACCATCTTTCCTCCCCTAACCTATCTCTTAGTGAGCACATAATCGACATTAGTATGAAACAGTAAGTTGTTGAGACCACTTTCTGGGACCTGTGGAAGTGAAGTTGGTGGTGTCCACTCTGGGGGACTGAGCAACATAACTATCCTCCAGCTCACCAGTGATGCACCCTCCCCGCCAAACCTTATGCATGTTAAGCAGACTTGATAACCACTGCACCACAGAAACTGCTATGCTCTGCACTGCATCTCAGACAGAACTTGTAGAAAGATCACCATTTTGGCATAAAGATCACTTTGCGGAAATGCACAGTGCAGGTAGTTTACATTTGTCTGCAGCAATCAACAACACCAATCACAAGGAACAGCTCAAGTAGTCATCAGAAATGCTTGCATGCATGTCCTCAGTAGCATCACCTGCTCTTTATTTCCATATGAGATACTGTCGATATGCACAGCTGTTATGGCAAAAGGTGTCAGCAAAAGCAATCACCTTGTTAGCAGCAGTGAGCCTGGGTCTAGAAGCTGGGAGCATATCTGCATTTGGGGCTGTTGTCTTCTCTTCTCGGGTCTAAATATTCCTGGTTTCTTTTTCCTCATTCTTACTTCCCTCTTTTGGTAACTGATTCTATTCTTCATCATTCCACATTCAATAGCCTTCATAGTGAGACACAAGTTTAATTTCCTATAAAATTATTTTTGGAGAAGTTTACCAGGATTACATGCTCATACACAACAAAAAATATTGATTAAGAAGCTTACAGCTACACCCTCTACCTCAATCAGAATTAAGTATGTCATACATTTAGACTGCAACCAGATTTTATCCTCTAATGGATGTTATAATGCACCATGAACTAAATATGACATTTGGAACATTGACTTTCATTTGTACTTTTTATATTAGTTTCATGTTCTTATTCAAATGCACATGAAATAACTGCGTACAGTCAACTATATGCTACTCAAATACTTACATTGCATTCTGAATACATCTGTCAGATACATGTTTACCCTCTATTATATTTTATTGTCACAGGCTTCATGACATGCTGTCATCATTTTCATGTTATAAAAGCATTCTAAGCATTCATAGCTGCAAAATTTGAGATGATATTTGGACAACCTCACATAAATTTTAACAGGCACAACAAAAAGACTGGTATTCATTTAAGCTCTCAGCCAAAAGGCCTTCAAAGAAAACAGTTGTGCCTGTTAAAGTTTATGTTAGGCTGTCCAAAAATGATGTCAAATTTTGCAGCTATGTATACTTAGAATGCTTTTACAATGTAACATTGATGTTAGCATGTCATGTACCCTGTTCTGAATCAAATACTTTGAGCCCTCCCTAGTCTTCTTCTCATCAACATGATGTTGCTAACATCTGCAAACTGACACAAAAATATAGTTCTTGGAAAACGTGTATCTTCAGTAGATATTCAGAATGCAATATAAGTCTTTGTGTAGCATGTAGTTGATTGTATGAAGTTATTTAATGAGCATTTAAATAAAAACACAAAGTTATCGTATAAAGTACAAAGTGAAAGTTAATGTTCCAAATTTCATTTATAGTTCAAGGTGCATTATAACACCCATTAGAGGAAAAATTATGGTTACAGTCCAACAGTGTTACATACTACTTTCTGTCTGAGGTAGTGGTGTAACTGTAAGCTTACTAAAAGAGATTTTTTTGTTGTGTGTGAGCTTGCAATTCTGGTAAACTTCTCCGAAAATAACTGTTAGGAAATAAAACTCATGGAAAAAAGGTCTCACTATAAAGGCTAATGAGTGTGGAACAATGGAGGATATTATCAATGCCCAAAAGAGGGAAGTAAAAATGGGGAAAAAGAAACCAGGAATGTTGTGACCTGAGAAGAAAACATAACAGCCCCAAAGGCAGATACCTTCCCAGACTCTGATCCCATCCTGGGGAGGCATGGAGAGTGCATCACTTGTTGGTTAGAGGACAGTGATTTTACTCAGTCCCACAGCACAGAGTGGACACCAGCAACTCCACCCCTACAAGTCCTGAAAAGTGGTCTCAACACCCAACCATTTCAGACCAATGTCAATTATGTGTTCACCAAGAGATATGTTTGGTGGTGGAGAGGGGGGGGGGGGGGGGGAGGGGAAAATGGGGGGGCGGGAGGGGGGGGGGCAGGAGGTGATGTGTTACTGCACTACATCTTGCATGCTTATTATCCATTAATATTTATTGAAGTATGAGCTTGCAGTGGTATCTATGTAATGTTCATTGTATATGATGAAACGTTTGTTTAAATGATATAGACAAAATAAAGTCTTCTTAAAATTCACTCAGGTGTTTACACATTATTTAATAAGTAAATAACCATATAAGTTTCCAGTGGCTGTAACAGTTTTGAGATCACCTGGTTCTCAATAGTCCTATGCTCGAAGCACTACATGGTCCTGCCTCATTAATATGACCATTGTCTGTACTTGATGCCCAAAATGCAATAACCACTCACAGATGGCTGGTAAAAGCACTAGCAATGGAGGGTATATAAATGCGTCTGGGGAAGCAGGAAACAGTGAAGCTGGGTCATTATGCGGAAGTGGAGTAATTTATCTAATGTCCAAAAGGGCATGATCATTGGCTTTTGGATCTAGGTTGGGAACATTTCTGAAACAGCTATGTTCATAAACTGCATGCTGCTGTATTTAAAGTACACAATGCAAGGCAAAATGGCACTATCCAAAACCGACACTGAGGCCACTGTGCAGCACCACTGGCCTTAGATGACAGGGGTCAACAATGGCCATGTAGATGTATAGGGGTGTAAGATGTCCAACTGACCACCCAGATGGACCAATGGGTTACCAACAGCATCTCCTCAACATCCGTTCAGTGAATGCTGCTGTGTATGGGCCTTTGCTGCAGGCACCTGGTTCACCCATCCATTCTGACTGCAGTTCAGTGGCGACGAAGCTCAGAATCTGCATGTTGATACCACAACTGGACGCCTGCTGAGTGTTGACAGATGGCCTTTTCAGATGAATCAGATTTTCTCCTCCGTTGGACAAATGGGCATTGGTGTGTATGGTTCTGCAACAATGCCTTTTAAAGGCCCAGGTCAGAAGAAGCAGCATGATGGTCTGGGGAATGTGTTCATGGCATTCTCTTGTCATCTTTACAAACGTCAATTCATATGTCTGATCTGAAGGGAACAGTCCATACAGTGTTCATGTATTAAGAAAGATTGGCAAAGAGAAGTTAAATGTATTGTTCCTGAAGAATATACTGCAAACATCTTTGAAGAGGCTTTTCATATTTATTTCAAAGGATTTGTTATTGTGTTAAGCCAAATAACATGTTATGTCACATAACTTGTTAAGCTATATAATTTTCAGCATTACTTCTTACTATAGCACCTGGAGCAGATGTAGTCCATAAAACTTTACAGCCATGGTCAAGATATGCTGTGACTGAACCTATTGCATATTAAAATCAGTGCTCAAATTGGGTTCCATAAACTCTGAGAACAGAACTCAAGATTCAAAGAAAATCCATTTCATTTGAAATTTTGGAGCAGTTTAAGGCCAACGGAGAGGCCTCTCAGTCACACATTATTGCAGGTGATTGTGTATGTTCTTTAAATGACCTACACATATAAATAAATATTCACATCATCCCCATGCAGAAAAGATATTGAAGGAAGTATGATGATGTCAATGACAACAGAAAATTGAAACAAAAAACTATCAATTTTTTATGTACTTCATCTGTTTTTTTTTCCCCTCTAATCTCAGTATCTGTCAGTCTTTTGAGCTGGTGTGATGAAGACACATGTAATTGTGCTCTCTCAGTGTTGTGTTAAGTAAAAGTTATAATATGCAGAAGTTGAAGTTTTCATTCTACTACTGAGCTACATCCTAATTTCCTTCTCCAGATGTGCATGAGAACTTGCATTTTTAAATGAACATTTTCAGAGACGAAGTCAACATGAAAGGAAAATAGTCACCACAGCTACACCAGCATTGTTGTACATCATTGGGAAGAAAAGATAAATACCAAGCCACAAACTGAAGCTAAAAGGAATTAACACTGAATAAATGTTCCAGACCTGACACAATATTGTTAACATGCATGCACTTATACTTGCGCATGTTTCTGGGCAGATAATTTTTTGGTGCGGCTAAATGATAATTACTTCAGCTTTGGATAATTCACATTATCTCTCTCCCCAACCATGACATGATGAAATATGGATGCATCACTTTCAGCCAGAAACAAAAGGGCAGTCACTGGAGTGTCTCCACCCACAAGTATCAAAAAAGTAAAAATTCAAGGCAGCTTTCTCTGGTGGCAAAGTCATGATGACAGTCCTTTGGAATGGTTGATGGTTTCATTCTCATGGATTTGTTGCTAAAAGGGTCAAACATACATTCAGAATATATATGAAGAATCTGAACAAACTCAAGAACCATTTCCAGTTTGTTTGGTCTGACAAGAAGGCAAAAGAAATCTTCCTTTAACATGACAATGCCCCCCCCCCCCCACCCCCCCCCCCCCCCCCACACACAAGTCTCTGAACAAAGGAACACACAAACTAATGTAGTTCATCTACATCTTCATCTACATCTTCATCTACATCTATACTCTGCAAAGCACTTTGAGGTGCATGGCAGAGAGTACATCCCATTGTACCAGTTATTAGGGTTCTTCCTGTTCCATTCACTTATAGATCATGGAGTGAATGATTGTTTGAATGCCTCTGTGCATGCACTTATTGTTCTAATCTTATACTTATGATCCCTGTGTGACCAATATGTAGGGGGTTGCAGTATATCCCTTGAGTAAACATTTAAAGCTGGCTCTTGAAACTTTGTTAATAGACTTTCTTGGGGTAGTATGTGTCTATCTTCAAGAGTCTACCATTTCAGTTTCTTCAGTATTTCTGTGACACTCTCTCATGGATTACACTAAGCTGTGACATTCATGCTGTTCTTCTCTGTATATGTTCAATATCCTCTATTAGTCCTATTTGGTATGGGTCCCACACACTTGAGCAATATTCCAGGATGGGCCACACAAGTGATTTGCAAGCAATCTCTTTAGTAGAGTGATTGCACGTCCCCAATATTCTACCAAAAACTGAAGTCTATCATCTGCTTTACACATGACACAACCTACGAGATTATTCCATTTCATATCCCTACAAAGTGTGATGCCCATGTATTTGTATGAGTTGGCCAATTCCAACAGTCACTCATTATAGCCAGAGGATATTACATTTTTTTTGTTTTGTGAAATGCACAATTTTACATTTTTGAACATTTAGAGCAAGCTGCCAATCTCTGCACCACGTTCAGATCTTATCAAGATCAGATTGAATATTTATGCAGCTTCTCTCAGTACTTCATTATAGATAACTGCATCATCTGCAAAAAGCCTGATTTTACTATTAATATTGTCTGCAATATCATTAATATACAACATGAACTGAAAAGGTCCCAACACACTCTCCTGGGGGCAGCTGAAATTACTTCTACACCTCATGATAACTCTCCATCCAAGATAACATGCTGTGTTCTTCTACCAAAAAGCCCTCAATACAGTCACAAATTTCACTTGATACACCATATGATTGCACTTTTGACAATAAGCATAGGTTCATTACAGAGTCAAATGCTTTTTGGAAATTGAGAAACACTGCAACTACCTGGTTCCCTTGGTCCAAGTATATCATGTGAGAAAAGTGCGAGTTGGGTTTCACATGATCGATATTTTAAAAAACCATGCTAGTTGGCATTGAGGAGGTCATGCTCTTCAGGATAACTCATTGTGTTTGAGCTCAGAATATGTTCTAAGATTCTACAACAAATTGATGTCATGGATACTGGACGGTAGTTCTGAGGATCACTTCTACTAGCCTTCTTGTATATGGAGACAACTTCTGCCTTTTTCCGAGAACTGGGCATGGTTTTTTGTTCAAGGGATCTATGATAGATTATAGTGAGAAGAGGGGCTAACTCAGCTATGAATTCTGTTATATCCTAGCCAGTAATGCCACCCGAGCCCGCTGCCAAAAGGTTGGCAGCATCAAAGTCCGGACGCCGTCCGCATAAGCAGCGCCAGCGAGACAGGAAATCGCCGCAAGTCTACGCGCGCCACCGCTGGCTTCTGGCTTCTTAAGCGCTGGAGTCGCGAGCGCTAGGACAGTTCTGTATTCGCCGCTCAGTTGTATACTCGCCACCGAATTGTGTACTTGCTAGTCAGTTGTGTGTTCATCGCAGCAGAGTTGTTGTTTGTCGTCAGCCGACGCTGACCTAGCCGCTCCGACTCGAACTAGACAGATTTCTGTAGACACGGAGTTCACTACTGTTTCTGTATCTTCGTTAATAAAGATAAGTACCGACTTTTATTTAATCAGAGTGTTTGGGTTTTCATCTTTCTGTTCACTGTTCCAGCGGACCGGTCGGCCCGCTATTAAAAGTGTGGCGGTGACTTCGTAAGCCGTTTCTACAGCGAATTGCTTGTCGCTACGAACGCCGCCACAAAACTGGCGACGAGGACTTCCGAACTCGTGTGCAGGGCTGGTTCAACTTGTTTCTGGTTATACTAATTATAGCGATAAAATTTTGGGGGCTGGTTTAATTTGTGTTCACTATGTCTGCCAACTTACAACAGTTGATCTTGTTACAGAGTCAGCAAATACAAAGTCTGGTGGAAGCAATTGCCCAACAAGCGGCTAATCCTCCAACACAAATGGAACAAGCACAGGCAGCACCACCTTTCCATGCTTTTGATGCATCACGAGAAGAATGGCGAGAATATTTCGCGCAGTTGCAGGCGCACATGACAGTCTACAAAATCGCGGGTACTGAGCGGCAGCTTTATTTAATTTCCACTGCAGGCATGGAAGTCTATCGACTACTTTGTAAGTTGTTCCCGGAATCCCAGCCAGAAGCTTTAGACTATGACGTTGTTGTTAACAAGCTTGCTGAGTATTTCGAGTCGCGAGTTCATGTGGCAGCAGCCAGATTCAAGTTCTTCAGATTAAAGAAACTGCCACATCAATCTAATAAACAGTGGTTAACAGATTTACGGGGCCTCACCCGTCAGTGCCGATTTAATTGTGTGTGTGGAGCTTTCTACAGTGATGTCATGTTACGAGACGCTATTACTCAAAACATTGCAGATTCTCGTATTCGTGCTGCTATCTTAAAGTTGCCTGACCCGTCATTAGCGACTGTGATGAACATCATTGAAGCCCAAGATACTTTTGACTATGCTGAGTGTGAGTTAGATCAGCCATGTATTTCTCAAATTGCCTGTGCTAAGCAAGTTATGTCACGCCCGCGGCCCCACCGGCAGAGTCAGACTGTAAACACTAGCCGGCCGCGTCATGTTAAACACATTCGTCAGCCGCGTGTGCAAAATGATAGAGTTAAGTCTTGCCCTAAGTGTGTTCTTGCTCATCCTCGTGAACGTTGCCCATTGAGAAACGCGGTTTGTCACTTTTGTCAAAGGAAAGGACACATCTAGACTGTTTGTTTGCGTAAACGCAAGAACAATTCTAGTGCTGCCCAGCCCATGGATATTCATGTTCTTCAAAGCCAGCCCGCCCAGAAGGTCGCGTTTAAAGACTCTTCCACGGTTCGTGTGGGTAATAAACTTGTTCGCAATAAGCCACCCACCCAGCCCTCTGCTATGCGACCCAAGCGTAATTCAAACGCTGTAAAACGTAATGTACAGACTGCAAGTGAAGCGGGAGTTGTTGTTCCACCCGCCCAACCCACGAGTTGTCGTAAGCAGCGAACACGCGCTAAACGCGCTGATTTTGTGTCTTCCGCCTCCACTGCACCGATCCAGAGACAGTGTAATAAACTATTTGTGAAGCTACGCATCCAGGATAAGACCTTCAATTTTCAATTAGACACTGGTGCGTCTGTGACTCTCATAAATAGTGCTACGTATGCAGCTATCGGCCGCCCTAAACTTTCAGCGGCAAAACATTCTTTGGCTACTTATAGTGGAGAACAAATTCCTGTGTTAGGTGTATGTAGCGTGCCAGCCACATTACGTGGCAATACAAAAACAGTTTCATTCACAGTGCTCCGCGCTACAGACAGTGTAAACATTTTCGGATTAGACTGTTTTGACTTGTTTGGCCTGTCTATCCAAGACAATGTGTTGCAAATTAATTCTGTTGTTGTTCCTCCAGACAGCATAACCGATTTGTGTAAACGATACAGTGACATATTTAAAGACGAACTAGGTTGTGCTGCGAACTTTGCCGCTCATATTACGTTAAAAGATAATGCTCAGCCTCGATTTTGTCGTGCTCGTCCAGTGCCTCACGCCCACCGGGCACCTGTAGAAGATGAACTTTGTCGTTGGCAAAACAACGGTGTTATTCAACCCATTTCAGCGAGCCAGTGGGCTTCTCCCTTAGTTATTATAAAGAAACCGTCTGGCAAGTTACGTTTGTGTGCTGATTTTAAGTCGACAGTTAATCCTCAGACTGTCATTGTTCTTTTCCTTTGCCTAGACCGGACGAGCTGATGGATAAGTTAGGGGAAGCTCGTTTCTTTTCCAAAATTGATCTCCATGAAGCATATTTGCAATTGCCCCTCGACGAGCAATCACAACAGTATTTTGTAATAAACACGTCATTGGGGTTGTTCCGTTTTCTGCGTTTGCCTTTTGGTTGTGCGTCAGCTCCAGCTGTTTTTCAGCGTTTTTTATCACAACTTCTGGCTAATGTGCCATCGTGTTGCAACTATTTAGATGATATTGTTGTGTCCGGTCGGACGCCTGCTGAACATTTCCGTAATTTGGAGTGTTTGTTTACAGTGTTGTCTCAGGCAGGGCTACGTTGCAACATCGATAAATGTTCATTTTCCTTACAGAGATGGAGTATCTGGGACATGTTATTAATGCTCAAGGCATTCATCCCTCCCAGTCACATTTAGCAGCTATTCGTGATTTGCCTGCCCCTCGCAATCTGCAGGAATTGCAAGCAGTTCTTGGCAAATTGACATATTATATTAGGTTTATACCTAATGCATCACAGATTGCTGCACTGTTGCATCGTCTCCGCCGTAAGAATGTTCCGTTTGTGTGGTCAGCTGATTGCCAATCAGCCTTTCAGCAGCTTAAAGAGGCTTTATTGAATGATCGTTGTCTGGTCCATTACGACCCTAACAAGCCTCTGGTGTTAGCTTGTGATGCCTCTTCTTTCGGCCTCGGTGCTGTGTTGTCTCACCGAGTCGGTAACACCGAACGTCCTATTGCTTTCGCATCTAAATTGCTAAACAAAGCTCAGTGTAATTATAGCCAATTGGACAAGGAAGCATTGGCTATTGTGTTCGGTGTCACAAAATTCCATCACTACCTCTATGGTAGACCATTCTATTTAGTAACAGATCACAAGCCCCTGACATCACTGTTTCATCCGTCTAAACCAGTTCCTCAGCGGACAGCTCAGAGACTACAACGTTGGGCTCTTTTGTTACCACAATACCAGTATGAGATACTGTATCGCCCTACAGCTCAGCATGCAAACGCTGACGCGCTTTCTAGATTGCCGATTGCTGCGGATGATGTCTTCGATTCCTCTGACGACTCTTGCCATCAGATTGACGCCGATGAGCATCAATCCCTCCGGGATTTTCCGATTGATTATCGTCAGGTGGCACGTGAGACAGTTACGGATCCTCATCTGAGTTTACTATTACGTTTTGTTCAACGTGGTTGGCCGTCCAAGGCAAAGGACATATCGGATCCTGTGGTTCGTCGCTATTATCCGCAACGTCATCTGCTGTCTGTTTCGCACGGAATTTTGCTGTTACGCACCGAGAATGACCAGCTTCGTGTAGTGGTTCCCCAAGTGCTCCAGTCCAAGGTCCTCGACTTGTTGCATCAAGGTCATTGAGGAGTGGTCCGCACCAAGCAGCTTGCCCGCCGTCATTGTACATGGATCGGCATTGATAAGCAGATTACGCAGATGTCTACAGATTGTTCGACGTGTGCCGAACACCAAGCTGCTCCGCCTCAACGCTATTTTGAGTGGGCACGCCCTGCCGGTCCCTGGCAGCGAGTACATATTGATTTCGCTGGTCCATATTGGAATTCTCGTTGGCTCATCGTGATAGATGCATTTAGTAATTTTCCGTTTGTTGTGCCCATGCAGTCTACAACGTCTGCACAAACTATACAGGCGTTGACTTCAATTTTTTGTATTGAGGGTCTTCCAGAAGTTTTAGTGTCTGACAATGGTCCACAATTTACCTCTGCTGAATTTGAAAGTTTTTGTTCTGCCAATGGCATTCGCCATGTTCTTACTCCGCCGTTCCACCCTCAATCGAATGGTGCAGCAGAACGTTTTGTACGCACATTCAAGGATCATATGGACCGCCTTCGTGCTACGCACTCTCGTCAGCGGGCCCTCATCACGTTCCTGTTGTCGTACCGGACCACGCCACGTGACGGCCCTTCGCCTGCGGAGCTTCTCCACGGCCGTCGTCATCGCACCCTACTACAGTTGTTGCACCCCCCGGATCGACCCGCCGCTTCTGCGCATCGCACGCGTTTTCAGCGCAACGACGCCGTTTTTTTCAGAGTTTATCACGGTCGCCGTCGTTGGGAATGTGGTACCGTGATCAGTGTCCAGGGTCGCGGTTTTTATACTGTTCAAGGTGCTACTGGGGTGCACAGGAGGCATCAGAACCAGTTGCGCCGTGCTGGCCGCCCAGATTCTGCCGCTCGTTCTTTGTCCACAGATTTGGTCCGCGGTGGGTTCCAGCCGCGCCTTCCGACTTCGCTGCCGCCCCCAGGGCAGCAGCAGCAGCCGTCGCTGCTACCTCGCCGACAGCCCGTCCCGTTGATGCCTCCCGCGCAGCTTCATCCCGGAGCGCCCCAGGTGGTCGCTCCGGTGCCTGCGGTCCCTCTTCAGTCGCCACCGCCTTGGGAGCTGATGGACGTCGACCCCTCAGCCGGGCTGCCTTCCCAAGCGGTGGCTGTGCAGCCTGTCCTGCAGCCGCTTTCCTTGGGCACCCCCAAGGAGTCTGACACCGCAGCGCCTTGTCCGGCGCCCACTCAGCAGCCGTCGACACAGGGCCAGGAGACGCTGCCTCTCTTAGTGGGTCCCGACGCCCCGTCGCGTCCAGTACCAGAAGCTGCGCCCATGGTCACAGGCGTGCTCCCTGACCTCGGTTTTCAGTCGGTGTTTCCCGAGGCCCCGCGCAGCCAATGCTGGGGTGCGGACCGGGGACTGCCACCGACAACCGTCTCCGCCCCAGTCTCTTCTGCTATGCCTGTGGCCAGACCCCTCCCCCGCCGTCGACGCTCGCCACGTCATTATTCAACAACGGTGCGGCGATTTGGGGGGGAGGAGTGTTATATCCTAGCCAGTAATGCCACCCGAGCCCGCTGCCAAAAGGTTGGCAGCATCAAAGTCCGGACGCCGTCCGCATAAGCAGCGCCAGCGAGACAGGAAATCGCCGCAAGTCTGCGCGCGCCACCGCTGGCTTCTGGTTTCTTAAGCGCTGGAGTCACGAGCGCTAGGACAGTGCTGTATTCGCCTCTCAGTTGTATACTCGCCACCGAATTGTGTACTTGCTAGTCAGTTGTGTGTTCATCGCAGCAGAGTTGTTGTTTGTCGTCAGCCAACGCTGACCTAGCCGCTCCGACTCGAACTAGACAGATTTCTGTAGACACGGAGTTCACTACTGTTTCTGTATCTTCGTTAATAAAGATAAGTACCGACCTTTATTTAATCAGAGTGTTTGGGTTTTCATCTTTCTGTTCGCTGTTCCAGCGGACTGGTCGGCCCGCTATTAAAAGTGTGGCGGTGACTTCGTAAGCCGTTTCTACAGCGAATTGCTTGTCGCTACGAACGCCGCCACAAAAAATTCAATATAGAATCTGGCCCCATCAGGGCCTGGAGCTTTTATCAATTTTAATGATTTGAGCTGTTTCTCAACACTACTGACACTAATACTTATTTCATTCATCTTTTCAGTGGTACAAGGAATAAACTGGGATAAGTCTTCTGGGTTTTCCTTTGTAAAGAAACATTTGAAAAGAGAGTTCAGCATTTCAGCTTTTGCTTAGCTACCCTCAATTTTGGTTTCTGTTTTATTTGCTATGAATTGGACACTCATTTTGATGCCACTAACAGCCTTTACATATGAACAGAATTTCTTTGTATTTTGTGAAATGTCATTTGACTGTATTCTGCTATGGTAGCCATTGAAGACCTCACACATTGTTCTCTTGACAGAAAAATGCATTTCATTCAGCATCTCTCTTTCTACAGCCCTATGCTTTGTTTTACACCTATTATGCAGTAATCTCTGTTTCTTAAGAAGTTTGCATACAGTGACTGTATACCATGGAGGTTCCCTCCCATTATGAACTGTTCTACTGGGTACATATCTACCAAATGTGTGGTCAACTATTCTTTTATACTTAGCCATAGTTTCTCTACATGCTCCTGACCTGTGCTGAAAGTTTTGAGTTCCTCACTGAGATAAGACATTACTGATTTTTTTTCTGGTTTACTGAACATATATGTCTTTCTGCTTGTTTTAGTTGTCCTTTGCATTTTGATAATGATTGTTGCCACAACTGCATCATGGTCACTGACACCAGTTTCCATGTTGACTTCCCCATATTACGTCAGGTCTATTTGTTGCCATTAGATCCAATATATTTCCATCCTGAGTGGGGTTCCAAACTATCTCTTCTAGGTAGTTTTCAGAGAAGGCATTTACTAAAGTTTCACAGTATGTCTTATCACGCACACCACTATGAAAACTGTAATTTTCCCAATTAATTGTTGGATGATTTAAGTCTCCACCAATGATTACAGTATGATTGGGGAACTTACGTACAAGTGAATGAGGTTTTCTCTGAAGTTTTTGGTTACATCAGGAGGTAAGTCTGGTGGGCTTTAGAAGTATTCAGTTACCATTTCATGCCCACTCCTGATACTGAGTCTTGCCCAAACAATATCATATGCAGCTTCAATTTCTGTCTCAGTGGATCTGAGTTTTCTATTTACTGTGACAAATACATCACCTTCATTTCCCATTTGCCTATCCTTTCAATATACACTTAAATTTTCCCCAAAAATCTCATTGCTGTCAATTTCAGGCATCAAGCAGCTTTCTATACCCAGTATCATGCAAACTTCACTGCTCCATGAGTGCTTCAAACTCTAGCACTTTGTTATGAATGATTCTGCAGTTTACCATTAGGATTTTAAGACTCTGATCTGTGGAAGACATTTCTTTTGATTTTATACAGATATTTCTGGGTTTCCTGCAGCCATCATTATGTGGATTGGATGTAGAGTCACCTAATCTAAAAAAACATTTGTGTGCACCCCAAACACAATCAGCTACCTGAGTAGCAGTCTCTGATACGTAGTGTACACATGACCTATTTAGAGGGACCCTACAGTTCTCAACTGTATGGCACAAGTTCAGGAAGTCTCAGCCTATGGTCTTTTCAACCTTCTCTGGCAGTCGCTGGAATGACCCAAGGCATCACTACTTCATCCACCCACCCTACAGCCCAAACCTGGTGCCCTGTGACTTTCACTTAAGTATTCTCTATATGGGACACATTTTCAAGGTAAACGCAAATGTTGTGTGACTAGCGCTTCCTGTCAGGTTTCAAGGTGATGAGAGTGTAATTCATGCATTGAAAACATGGCTATGAGCACAGGAAAAGAGTTCTTATCAACAGGGAATTAATGATTTTACTCAACACTGGTGTCATACAATAGAACATAATGGAGACTGCACAGAAAAATTGTAGATGTGGAAGAAACATTGGTGCTACTGTCACCAAATTTGAACCATTAAGAATAAATGTGTTATGAGAAAAAAAAGGGATATTATTTACTCAATGACCCTCATGCAATGTACTATCATATACTATTGCTGTTGTTGCTCTGATGGTTTATCAAAAAATTTTACAGTGTAAAACATTGTAGGAATATGGTTGCAAACATTAGATACACCTCACAAACTCAATGGTTTTATTATAAATGATGGCCATGCAATTCAATACATTAAATTTAATTTGTTTACTAATGTTCTCTCTTATCTCAAAAGCACTCAAATCTATCTTTTCTATGAGAGAATTCCTACTGGTAATAACATTTTCAATATTACACATCATCTTCATCCTCATCGTATTTGACTGAAGAACTGTCAGCATAATCACTAAAAGCAAAAAGCTGTTCTGTACTATATTTGCAAATATCTAATAGGAGATATCTTACAGGCCATCTGAACTTGTCAGTTCAGTACTTTGTGTGACACTGCTGTAATGCTACTGAGATGCTGATGTGCATCCCAAATGGTTCCTATTGTGTTTAGTATCTTGTGGCATCAAAGCTGTGGCATGACTTATGTCATCATCAAAGATATTTCTGTGTGTTGTTGTGGTAATTCAGTCACTTATCTTAATACAAATAAGTTTCACATAATAAGAGCCATTGTATCATAATCTGTGAAACAGAAAACAACTTCTGTACCACAAACTATCAAAAAATCTAAATTTTGATGGCTATCCTAAATCAATAGTCCAGGTACAATGTACAAGCCAGAAATCTAGGTCACAACAGTCTACTTAAAAATGTATGTTACTTTCCTGCAAATTCCTGTCATTGGATAAATGTCTCAAAATCTGTAATAATTATTTATTATATTATTTATTTATTTATTATAAGTTAATCCTAAAGCAATCACTTGTCACTTTCTTTCTCTGATAATACTTACGCATTATTAAACTGGTCTTTCAGAGGAGAACCTTGTTGCACAGCTATGGCATAAGGTTTGCGTGAAAATTCCTCACCAACCATCTGCAGGTCACAATTTGTCAAAACCTGATAGCGTATATCAGTTGCATCACCTGGTAATCAAGAATTTGAGTTAAAAATATGTATTGAAATGACGAATAGTGACTCATCACAATGTTTGTTTTTCTTTTTAAATTTTTTTTGGCGCAAGTAGATATGGTAAGATATTATTGGAGTTTCTTGAAGATATTGTGGCAACAGAGAAGTGCAAAACTTCCTACAGGAATGAGAAAGAAGTATTTAAGAAGATACAGAAATTAAGGCAGTGGACAGGGACAAGATGGAACTAATTGCATTTTGTATGAAAAAAATAATAAATTAGAATGAATAAGGCTCTAATCTAGCAACCAAAAGAGAGAAAATAATAAAAAATGTCAGTTTTAGGTTGTTTGGGTAGTGAAGTGATATTTCCAGTTGAGGTTCCGGGTGAATGAGAGGAGGCCCCCAAATACTAGACCCAGTGTTGAACCCTGTCTAGAACAATTCCGACCGCCTTCTCAAAGGGATCCTCCTCCCCTCCCCCAAAACCATCCCTTGCAGACATTTCAGGAATTCCTCACATCCACTGTTGCCTCCCAGTCCTTCTTGAAGAACACCCCATCATCATCCCAGCTGAATCCTGTGCCATTAAGGAGCTGAAAACAGACCGCTCTATTGTCATCCTCCCGGCGGATAAAGGCTCCACAACTGTGGTACTTGACCATGTGGAGTATGTGGCAGAAGGACTATGTCAACTCTCCGACACCTCAACCTACAAAGCTGTTACCCAGGATCCCATTCCCTCCATCCAGACTGAGCTGCAGAAAATCCTAAAAATCCAAGGTCCCTCACAAGGCCTCACAACGGCTTCCATAGACTTATTCACTCCACCTGAGCCCCGTACTCCTACCTTCTACATATTACCCAAAATCCACAAAGAGAACCATCATGGCTGTCCCATTGTAGCAGGCTTCAAAGCCCCAACAGAACATATCTCAGCTCTGGTAGACCAACACCTCCAACCTATCACCCGCACACTCCCATCCTACATCAAAGACACAAACCACCTCCTAGAACGCCTCAAATCCATTCCCACTTCTCTCCCACCTGAAACCTTTCTTGTCACCATAGATGCTACATCCCTTTACACAAACATCCCACATACCCATGGTCTCTCTGCCCTTGAGCACTACCTCTCCCAACGCCCACCCGAAGATCTTCCAAAAGCCTCGTTCCTTATCATGCTTACCAACTTCATCCTAACCCATAATTCCTTCACTTTTGAAGGCCAGACCTACAAACAAATCAGGGGAACAGCCATGGGAACCAGGATGGCTCCATCCTATGCTAACCTCTTCATGGGCCGCATGGAGGAGGCTTTCCTGAAGACCCAACAACTGATTCCCCTGGCCTGGTATAGGTTTATAGATGACATCTTTGTGGTCTGGGCTCATGGTGAAGAAACACTCCTTAATTTCCTCCATAACCTCAACTCCTTTTCGAATCTGAATTTCACCTGGTCCCTCTCCAAAACCCAAGCCACCTTCCTGGATGTTGACCTTCATCTTGTTGAAGCTCACATCCACACCTCTGTCCATATCAAACCCACAAACAAACAACAGTACCTTCACTTTGACAGCTGCCATCCATTCCACATCAAACGTTCCCTTCCCTACAGCCTAGGTATTCGTGGCAAACGTATCTGCTCTAGTGATGAATCCCTCAACAATTACACCAATAACCTGACCAGTGCTTTCCTCTCCCGCAACTATCCTGCAGACCTTGTCCACAAACAGATCTCCCGAGCAATACATTCCTCCCCGTCCAACAACAATGTTCCTACCCCCAGACCACACAGAAGTACCCCCTTGTCACCCAATATTATCCTGGCCTTGAATACATCAACAAATTACTCCACCAGGGATATGACTTTATCAAGTCAACCCCTGAAATGAGATCATCCCTTGACAAAGTTCTCCCCACACCACCCAGAGTTGCCTTTCGTTGCCCCCCCTAACCTCCGTAAAGTCCTTGTTAAACCCTACAATATTTCCAGACTACCTTCTCTACCCAGCGGTTCCTACCCCTGTAACCGACCTCGCTGCAAAACCTGCCCCATGCATCCCCCCACAACCACCTACTCCAGCCCCGCTACTGGTAAAACATACACAATGCAAGGCAGGGTCACGTGTGAAACAACACATGTCATTTATCAGCTGACATGCCTGCACTGCACAGCCTTTTACATCGGTATGACAACAACCAAACTGGCTGAGTGCATGAACGGACACAGACAAACTGTCCGCCTAAGAGATGTCCAATACCCAGTAGCAGAGCATGCCCTCCAGCATAATTCTAGGGACCTAGGAACCTGCTACACCGTGTGTGCCATTTGGCTTCTCCCACCCAACACCAGTCCCTCTGAACTGTGGAGATGGGAACTTGCACTCCAACACATCCTTTCATCCCGCCATCCCCCTGGACTGAACCTACATTAAACAACCTCACTCCCATTTACTCTTCAGTCTTCTCCTCTTTCCCTTTCGTCTTTAGCCATTCACGCATCTTTTCATCCTACATAGTTGTGTTTATCTTTATACTGTATACCTCTTTACTTCTGTATGCATCCTCTTTGGTTTGAAGCTGGCACAGTACTTACAGTAGAATATCTTTGGCTTCCCCCTGACAACCATGCCTCCATCCTTGCTACCCTCCCTGTTTTCCTTTCCCTGTTGCTTCATAACCTGGGTTGTGAGTAACTGAATCCACTTTCCCTTCTTCCCTTTCTTTCCCCTCTCTCCTCCCTGATGAAGGAACATTTGTTCTGAAAGCTAGGAACGTAAATTTTCGGTTCTGTTTTTTGTGTATCTATCGGCTGTACTGAGCTGAGGTAAGTACTGGCCAGCCCCTCTATCTCTTTGTTAGTATTTGTTTCACATCTTTATATGAGATTTTCCATTAATCATTTACATCACACTATTTTGACAGACACGATCCTGTTGCGGGCTTATCCAGCCAATTAATGGGGCACCTAATTCAACATGTAAATCAAATCATGATCAATTTGTTTTTCATGCACCTGAAATACTGTCACAGATTATAATCACAACGAATATGAGAAAAAATTATTGTACTGACTGAGTATTGAACCTCGAATATTTTTATTTATACTCTCCGAATTACCTGAATGGGCAGTAAGTCATTACAGTGAACTCATGATACAATGACCACAGGAGACTGCAGTTTTTGATAGCTGTTATTGAAAGTCACATATCAGGCTCTAGGCTTCACTAACAGGAGCAAGTATCGGGATGCAGACTTGACTAACAGTGTCACTGCTGTTAAATATATTTCTGGGCACTCTGCTTGTCAGTCCATAATTTTTTTTTTTTTTTTTATTTTGTTTATAATTGAGTTTCATGGATCCTTGATATGAGTATATTGATAGGAAGTAGAATGTGTCAGATTACTACAGTAATAACCATATGTAAATGCTCTTGAGGCTTACATTTTAAATAACATGCAAACAAATATGTAGGACTCGTGTGTTAAAATAACAACATGAATTACAGTAGTAATAATGGTTACACAAATAAATCATAAGGTTTATGTTCTAATTCACATAAAAAGCTTCCTGTGAATGATTGATATACTAGTGCTACACAATCATTTGTTATAGGAATGCTTAAAATAAAACACATTTCACTAATTATTACATATTGACAAAAACTTCCTGTAAATAACTGTAAAGAGGAGAAAGAACTATTCAAAAGATAAAGTTTCAGCTGTTTTTTGAATTTAGTCTTATCTCCAAGGACTGATTTAACATGAACTGGAAGTTTATTGCATGCTTTTATGCTTGAATAATGTGCTCCTTTCAGTACCATGCTAAGATTTTATACATCTTTGTGAAGATCATGTGTTCTCCTTGTATCATGATCATGATAGTCACTCTTTGTTCTGTAAATTTATGACTATTGTTCACAAAGCACTTAGTGAAAGAATGTAGTGGCATGGCACAGTGTGCATCCCCAGTTGTTTGAAAAAAATTTTGTATGAGCATCTAGGGTACACTCCCTGTAATTCTGATGACACTCTTCTGTGAAATGAAGACTTTATTTGCTCATGACTGGTTTCCCCAGAACACAATGCCATATGGTGTAACTGAATGGAAATATCCAAATGAAATTGAATGAATGGTAAAGGCTGCCAAATTCAGTCTTTAACAAATATTGATTATATGAATTGACCAGTTTAGAGTGTTATTAACGTGTAGTCGCAGGAATATGGAAGACTGAACTCACAATATTTCTTTGTCACCACATTTTCTTTCAATATTTTCCAGTACTTTGTTTGCTGTTTGAAACTGAAGGAACTAAATCTTCTTAACAATGAGGGACAGATCTTTGATGTGAACCAGTCTAGAACTTCTTTGAATACTGTGGTTACAGAGTTCTCTAAATTGCAGTTTGGTGCTTTGTCTGTCATAATGATTGTGTCATCTGCAAGTAAGGTGAAGTGCGCTTTTTGTGTCATACACCATGGCAAATCATTGATAAAGATGAAGAAAAGTGAGGGACCAAGCACCAAGCTGAGTGGTTCTTCACATTTCACTGTGCCCCAGTCAAATCATGCACATGCACATTGCAGAATTATTCAAAACTTCCTTCTACTTTCTAGATATGATTCGACCTGCATCCCTACTTTACCATATAAGCTATAGTGCTCAGCCTCCTTAAGTAGAATGTTGTGACCTACACAGTCAAATGCTTTAAACAGATCACACAAGATTCCAACTGATGACGTTTTATTGGTCATGTATTTGAAGAGTTGGGTGGCAAATGAGAAAACGGCATGTTCATTTGAAATAGCCTTTTGGAATACAAACTGATTTTTGTTAAGGATGTTATGTTTATTAAGGTGACCTATGATACCCTTGAACATAAGTTCCCCAAGGATTTTAGAAAGACTTGTTAGCAATGAGACTGGCCAGTAGTTGGAAACCTCAGCTTTATCACCTTTTCTGAACAGTGGCATAACAATTGCAGTTTTGAGTCTATTACGGACAGTACATTGATTTATAGACTCATTCAATATGTGACAGAGAAACTTTAAGAATAAATTTGTAGCAGAGCTTCCATACTTTCATAGCTATATCATCCACATGAATGGAATTTTAATTTTTCATTTGGTTTATTACTTACTGATTGGTTGTAATATAGGGCATATGCATCTGACTAATTTTGTTCTGGACTTCTTTTTGAAGAAAGTTCTTGGCTTCAACAATAGATCCTTTACAACCAATTTGATCTGCTGCTGTCAAAAAATGGTTGTTAAAGATACTGTCAACTACATTACCTGCATCTACCATGCTTCCATTATGACTCACTTTGATACTGAAATTTTTCCTGTCTCCCTTTTGACAAACTTCCAAAGAGTTCTTGCTTTATTATTTGAGCTGTCAATTTGAGATTCAATAAACAAGTGCATTGATTTTTTAATTACATTCTTTAGGATGCTACATTATAATTTGTAGTGCTCTCTATTCTGACGTTTGTTAGAATTTCTGAATGAAACATATGGCATTCTCTTTGTTTTACATAATATTTTGATTCCCTTAGTGAACTATTGTCTCTTGCAATCATACAGGTTATCTTTTTTTCAAATTCAGGAATAGGTAAAATTTATCATTGGCATTTTCAGCCTTATATCCTGCAAATGTCTGCCAAAGGTTTCCAAATTCTCATTGCTGATTTGTCTAAAAGATCTTTCGATAAGACTACTCTTGTCAGCAGGGCTTATATCATGCACTTTTAACAGCTGCCCATCATGGCTGGAAAGGCCTTTTAAGATTTGTGTTATGTGTAGGTTATCAATATACCAATGGATTCACACATATAGGATGTTTCAAAATACTTTTGAAAAATTTGGTGACAGGTTATTTATACCAAAACAAGAAAAATATGTCCAGTAAACATGGGCTATAAAGTGCATATCTTAAGAGCTATGAGCACTTGTTCATCCTCAATATTGTGAACTACAGCTCTTTTACTAAAAGCTCTATGCTTTCCATATTTTGGGAGGAGGTAGTATGGACCAAAACAAGGAAAAAATAATTCAGTAAACATGGGCTCTAAAATGCATGTCTTAAGAGTTATGAGCACTTATTCCTCTTTGTTACAGTGAAACACATCCCTTTTAGTGAAAAGGTGGTCATAACTCTTAAGGGATCCATTTTAGAGCTCATCTTTACTGGATTTTTGTTTCTTGTCTTGGTCCACATCCAATATATGGAAAGCAAAGAACTTGATGTAGAAGAGATGTGATTCACAGTATCGAGGATGAACAAGTGCTCATAGCTCTTAAGGCATGCATTTTTTTTTCTTGTTTTTGTGTAAGGAACTGCTTCCTGAATTTTTAAAATGTCATTATGAAACACCCTGCATGCATTCTGCTTGCAACAACAAGTGTGAAAATTGTTGTCAGAATGAAATTTTCATTCTGCAGGAGAGTGGGCACTGATATACAACTTCCTGGCAGATTTAAGTTGTGTGTCAGACTGAGACTCAGACTCAGGACCTTTGCCTTTGGCAGACAAGTGCTTTACAGATTGAGCTACTAGCTACTCAAGAACAAGTCATGAACCCTCCTCACAGCTTTAGTTCTACCAATATCTTATCTTCCAATGTCGAGTTTGCATCTCGGTCCAGCATACAATTTTAGTCTGCCAGAAAATGTTGTGAAAATTATTGTTTCCTTCCCATTCTCAAAAACTATATTTGTATTCTGCACAAGAGTTTTCACTGAGGAGCTTCACACTGCAGGCATGCATGTATGGCACACAGATTGCCCAGATAATGAAACCGTTGTTCACAAAAAATACTAGTGTCACATCTTTCCATTCTTATGAAAATGGCTGGACATTGGTTAATGAATACTGCAGAGCTAACTCTCATTTATGATATTCATCAGCACAGTTCACCAATTATTTTATGCATATTAATTTCTTCAATGAAACACAGATTACATTTAACACAGAGGGACACAACCATTTGGAGATACACGACTTAATTTTTGGAATCATTCAGTTCGTATATGTCATTTGCTGATCACCAAACATATTCACTGTTTTTGTGAGACATATAGCTTGGTCATTCAAGCAGTCATCTCCACCACATTCAACTAAAATTGCAAGACCCACATCAAGACGTAAATACAGCAGAACTCATAATCTGCAGTTTTTCCTTGTTGCTGTCCTATGAACTGAACAGATGCTTTGAGGACTGGCAAAACAAGTATACCACATACACAATCTACTCCTACATGGAGTCCAGTAAACATTTGTTTGTCACAGCAGCAAGTCTACGAATGGCGTAGGAAGTTTGCAAATGGTGTGACTTCAGTGGAAGATGCTCCTCATCCAGGTCAGGCACAACGAGTTGTGACTCCACAGAATATTGCAACAGTTGAAGCCATAGTGAAGGAAAGCAGCCGAGTGACACTGAATGACATTGCAGCATGTTTACTGAGTAGTCATGGGTCAGCTCACCATATTATGCATGCTGTGCTCCAGTTTCACAAAGTGTCTGCAAGATGGGTGCCATGGCAGCTGACTCCTGAAATGAGAGAACGACGTGTTGATGCTTGTGAAGAACTTCTTCAGCTCTTTGAACGAGAAGGTGATGGCTTCCTTGTTAGAATTGTTACTGGGGATGAAACCTGGGTTCACTTCCACCAACTGGAAATGAAGAGAGTGAGCAAGGAATGGCACCATTCCTCATCACCAGAACCAAAAAAGTTTCGAACAGAACCATCAGCAGGGAAGGTTATGCTGACTCTTTTTTGGGACGAAAAAGGCATCATTTTGGAGCATTACATGCCTAGAGGGACCACTGTCACCAGTGCATCATACACAGATCTCCTAAAAAATCATCTGCGGCCTACAATCGTATCAAAGCGACGTCGATTGCTATCAGCAGGTGTCCCTTTGCAACATGACAATGCAAGGCCCCACACTACCTGCACAACAGTTGCAACAATCACAGACCTGCATTTTGAGTGTCTTCCTCATCCACCACACTCACCAAACCTTGCCCCAAGTGATTTTCTTATATTTGGACCACTCAAAGATGCAGTGGGAGGAAAGAAGTTCCGTTCCGATGAAGAGGTATGCCACGCGGTGCATGAGTGGTTGTGCGGATTATGAAAAGATTTTTTTCTAAAGGAATTCATGTTCTTTGTAAGTGCCGGAGGAATTGCATTGAGTGTGGAGGAGATTATGTTGAAAAGTGATACAGTTTTTACCACTTCTGTGCAGTAAATAATATTTTTAAAAATATTTAAGGTTTTCGTTTGACTCACCCTCATACTAGAAGCAAATTCCTGAGAAAAATCCAAATGAAGGAATAGACACATCAAGGGTCACAAAATATACTTGTGTGCTAAAAGGAAAAGCTATGTCAGTAAATCTGAATGACCAATGAGTTGATGATATAAATTGGATGTTTAGGGAGGGAGGAAAGCTACAAGTGAGGTAGAAAGCAACACATAAATTTAATGCTACAGAGTCTACCCACTTAGCTGAATGGTCAGTGCACCTGACTGCCTTGCAGTGGGCCCAGATTTGATTCCTGCTGGCTCAGAGATTTTTTGCATTCAGGAACTGGGTATTATGTTGTCCTCATCATCATTTCATCATCATCATCAACATACATGTCACCCAATGCAGTATCAATTGAAAAGACTTGCAACTTGGTGGCCGAATTTCCCCATGTGGGACTTCTGGCCATCAAAAGCCAACTCATTTCATTTTAGTGCTACAGAAAGTTGAAATTTAAACTTTTCATACTATTTTGAAATCACTCCCCCCCCTCCCCCAACAAAAATCAGTCTATTATTGGCTTGTTTGATATACCCTGCCAAGAATTTCTCTCCTCCACCAACCTCTTCATCCCACGGTAGCTTTTGCACCCAACATCCTCAATTAACTTTTGGATATATTCCAATCTTAGTCTTCCCCTGCAGTTTTCAACCTCTACAGCTCCTTCAAGTGCCATGGAAATTATTCCATGATGTCTTAACACATGTGTTTTCATGCTGTCCCTTCTGCTTATCAATATTTTTTAAATGTCCCCCTCCTTTCCAATTCTGTGGGGACCCTCCACAGTCCACATAATTTCCATCATTTATGGAACTATATCTCAAATGCTTTGATTCTACACAATGTGAGTATAAACAAAAGGGACAGGAAATTAATACCACTTTTATACATTAAATTCCAAGAGATAAACTGTTAACGAGTTCTATTTTTAATTGGTTTTGTTTTGGGGCACCCATGTCAGAACTGTAGAACACTAATGCAAAAAAGGAGTTGAAAATGACTATACATTAAGCCCAACTGATGAAAGAAATGGGAGCTAAGAACGACAACTTCCTCTTGGAGAAAGATCCACAAAATACGGCATAGAGACAATGGAGGTTCTGAACTAAAGATTAAATGTCCTTTCTCACATTGCTATGATGGATAAAAAGTAAAATGCGGTTGACAGCCTGCATTTAGTTTGCTAAAATTGCCAATAACTCAGATGACAAACATGCATTAGAACATAAGTGGTTGAAAAACAGGCATTTGGTCAGGAAATGGTGAACCATCAAAGTTTAATGATAATGAGCACAAAATGATGAGAGATCACCAATTAATAAATGACGATGGCTAAAATGACAGTGGACAATATGCAACCTAGCTAAAATGATCTCCTCAGGCAAGAGAGCCAGGAGGAGGTCAGTCACACTGCTATGAGAGGTTTAATTCCCCAGAGCTTGTTCCCATGAAGGGGAGACTAGTGGCGATGCCAAAGGGACACCACTTGCTGAAAGATGGCAACACAGAGATCATTGGAAGGAATGGAAGAACTAGCAGGCTGAGGTAGGAGGACAGCAGCCTTGGCAGCAGCATTAGCAGCCTCCTATCATACCAAAGTGACCAGGGACCTTCATAAACACCACAGTGACTCCCTCAAGAGTTAGCAAGTGGAAACTTTCTTGGAGCCATTGCACTAAGGATGGACTATTTACAGCACACACAGGCTCTGAAGAGCAAATGGCACAACTAAAAAGCCTGCATCACTGGATGTACTGTCTGGTCTGATACATGGCAAAGAGATCTGCTGTAAACACTGAGCAGTGTTCCAGAATTTTGAAAATCATCAGTTCCAAGGATGAAGGCACACCTGACACCATGGTTGTCTGAGAGCCATCAGTGTACACAAAGATAATATCACTAAGTTCCAAGCAAAGGTTGAGAAATATGCAGTGATAGATCAAATTGGAGTAGTTGCCTTAGGAAGAGAATGAAGACCAAGGTGAACACTGGCTGCCACATGAAGCCAAGGTGGTGAAGGGTTCACACCCATCAGGCAAGTGGCAGGTAGAGTGAAGTTAAGCTACTGGAGTACTAGCCAAACGAGAACTCCACGATGTAACAGGGAAGAGGGCCACATCCCATACTGGTGGTCAAAGGAGTTATTGAAGAAGAAGGCATAGGATGGGTGGCTGGGCATGGAATACAAATGCCATGCATATACACTGAGTAGATCATGACGCTGGTACAACAGTGGTAGTTTGGCAGCTTCCGCATAGAGACTTTCAATCAGGCTAGTGCAAAAGGCACCAGTGGTCAAACAGACTCCACAATGGTGGATTGCATTTAGACAGCATAAGAGGGACAGATGCGCAAATGCATAAACAAAACAGCCACAGTCTAGCTTCGAACAAACAAGAGATTGGTACAAATGGGGGACAGTGGTCCTATCCACTCCCCAGGAAGTATTGCTCAGGAGACACAGCACACGGAGGGGCTGGTACAGCAGGCAGCCAGGTAAGACACATAGGAGGGCCAATAAAGTTTCCTATCAAGCACAATCCTAAGGAATTTTGTAGTTTCAGCAGATGGAAGAGCAACAGGCCCAAGATGTAAAGATGGTGGAAGAAACCAATTGCATCACCAGATATGCAAACAAATGATTTATCAGTGGAAAAGTGAAAGCCATTGTTGATTCTCCACAAATAAAGACAATCAAGATGTGGCCAAAGACGCCACTGAAGGAGAAAAGTCCACTGATAATGGCAACAGGCCCTAAAATCGTTGATGAAAAGGTAGCCGGAGATGCCCAGCAGGAGACAGACCATAACTGGGTTAATAGTGATAGCAAAGAGGGTGACACTCAGGATAGAGCCTGAAGCACCCCATTTTCCTGGATAAAGGTATCCGACAAAGCAGAGGCCAAACATACCTTGAAAGCTCTGTCCTTTAAAGATTCCTGAAGGAAATGGGGCAGGCAGCCTCAGAAGCTCCACATGTAAAGAGTACAGAGGATACCAGTCTTCCAGCAGCAGCTGTAGGCTTTCTCTAATAAAAAAACACAGCCATAGTCTGGTATTTCCACAGAAAACCATTAATGATGTGGGTTGACAAAGTGACCGGAGATGGTCAACTGCAGGGCGGTGTATTCAAAATCCACCTTGTGCAGTGGTTAGCAAATTGTGAGACTTGAGCCACCATACTAGCCGGGCATGAATCATACATTCCATTGTCTTGCAAATACGGCTGGTGAGAGAACTGGGGCGGTAGCTAGAAGAAAGGTGTTTGTCCTTATTGGGCTTAGGTATGGGTATGAAAGTGGCTTCACAAAAAATGGCTCTGAGCACTATGGGACTTAACATCTGAGGTCATCAGTCCCCTAGAACTTAGAACTATTTAAACCTAACTAACCTAAGGACATCACACACATCCATGCCCGAGGCAGGATTCGAACCCGCGACCGTAGCGGTCGCGCGGCTCCAGACTGTAGCGCCTAGAACCGCTCGGCCACTTCGGCCGGCAAAGTGGCTTCACACCAGCATCTGGGAAACAGGCCCTCTGCCCAGATGTTGCTGTATGTATGAAGGTGCCTGCAAGAGAAAGGTGCTGCAACATCTGAATGTGACCATTGTCCAGCCCTGGGGCAGAGGATAAGGATGAAGTGAGAATATGATCTAGCTCCCTCATAGTACAGGTGTGACTGTGAGAGGAGAAGAGTATCACCCAAGCATCCCCCTCTCATTTCCAATGGAGGAAGGCAGGGTGATAGTGGGTGAAGCTCAAAATCTCCGCAAAATAGTGGCCTAAGGTGTTGGAGATTGCAATGGGCTCCACAATGACATCATCTGCTACAGTCAGGCTCGAAAGTGGGGAATGGACCTTGGTCCCAGAGAGACAGAGGTTGGTCCACATGATGGAAGAGGGAGTGTAACTGTTAAAAGAACTAGTGAATCAAATTCAGCTAGCTCTTTTGCTATCCTGAAGAATGCAACAGTACTGTGCATGCAACTGTTTGTAATGAATACAGTTCGCCATTGTAGGATGATGGTGGAAAATGTGGAGAGCATGTCTTTGCGCACAAATTATGTCATGGCATGCCTCAGTCCACCAAGGGACTGGGACATGGCGCAGTAAAGATGAAATTTGAGGAATGGAACATTCTGTGGTGGTAAGGATAACATTTGTAAGGTATTCTACCTGGGTATCACAACAGGAAAATTGTTGTTTGGCGAAAGTTGCCTGGGAGAAGTAAAGCCTCCAGTTGGCCTTAGAAAGCCACCAATTTGGTTTAGATGTGGGGGGCGGGGGGTAGGAGTCAGCAGACAGCACACAGAGCAAGAGGTTGCTCGAGTACACATGAGAGAAAACAGACCACTTAAGATGATGGGTAAGCCAGGTGGTGCAGAACCAGAGGTCCAAATGGGACTAGGTGTGCATGGAGTCTGTGTGTGCTTAAGTGTTAAGGCAGATGATGTTCAGTTGATTGAGAAGGTCAGCCAAGAAGGCACTTCTCAGACATGTTGTGGAAGAGCCCCAAAGGGGATGGTATGCATTAAAGTCACCAAGCAGCAAAAAGGGGTGAGGGAGTTGCCCAATAAGCTGGAGGAGGTCTGCCCTGGTGAAACCAAATGATGGCGGGATGTAGACATTACAAAGAGAAAAGATGAAGCGAGGAAGGAAAATGCAGAGTGCAACAGCTTGTCACTGAGTGTTCAGTGAGATGGTTTGACTGTGAACATCATCCTGGATCAGCAGCATGACCCCCCCCCCCCCCCCCCCCCCCATGAGATGGAATGCCATCCTCAGGGGGAAGGTCAAAGCAGACTGGAAAGATCGGTGTTTAGATCTATGGAGATTAGTGCAGAAGTGTCTTGCAATAGGCAGAAGGAGAAGTTTGATCGTCTACAAGAGGGTCGACAGGAAACACTGATTCCAAACAATTCCCAAACGGTTATTAATTTATTGGAAAAAGAATTGTCTAAGGAAGAACTTTCTGTTCTGTCTAAAGGAGGAAATTTTGCAATCACTCCATCCAAGGTTCCTATGGACGACATTATTGCTAATATAGAGGCAGGAATTCGTCAGTTACCATCATATTCTGCTGATGAAATTAGGATGGAAACGTCCAGGATACTACGTAAAGCTAAGCCACCCAGCAGCAATCTGTCTCAAGGAGAAAGGAAGGCATTGCGGGAGATCAATGAAGACAAGAATGTTATTATAGTTGCCGCTGACAAGGGAAATGTTACTGTTTTAATGAATACTGAGGATTATCACAAGAAGATCAGTGATCTCCTGGAACCCAGCACATATAAGAAGTTGAAAAAGAACCCCACAACGAATTTGCTGAATGCCACCAATCGTCTGATAAAACAGTCTTCCATTCCTACAGAAGTTAAAAAGTATCTTTGTAAAACGGCGGCTTATCCTCCAAGATTATATGGATTACCAAAGACACATAAGCCTGATGTTCCTTTGAGACCAATAGTCAGCGCAATTGGAGCTCCTACCCAAGAACTAGCCAGACACCTTGCCTCTTTGTTACAACCTTACATAGGCAAAACTGAGAGTCATATTAAAAACTCTCTACACTTCATTGAGAAATTGAGGGAAATTACTGTCGGTCCTAATGACATCCTTGTCAGCTTTGATATAGTGTCTTTGTTCACTATGGTTCCAGTTGATGAAGCTCTCTCTCATATAGCCGATATGTTCCCTACTGATATAGTGGCCTTGTTCCAACACTGTCTATCCTCGACCTATTTTCAGTACAATGGTGAATTTTATGAACAGATTGATGGGGTAGCCATGGGAAGTCCCCTAAGCCCCGCAATTGCGAATTTATTCATGGAATATTTTGAACATCAAGCACTGCAGTCGGCCAAAAAAAGCCCCTCGAAGTGGTATCGGTATGTTGATGATACCTTTGTAATATGGAATCATGAGTAAGAAGACTTGAATGATTTCCTGGTGCACTTAAATAGCATCAACCTGAAGATCAAATTTACTATGGAAAAAGAGAAGAATGGACAACTTAACTTTTTGGATGTATCAGTAATCAAACGGGCGGATGGGACCTTAGACCATAAGGTCTACAGGAAAGGTACACATACTGATCACTACCTCCATAAGCACTCAAACCACCACCCTAGGCAAAAGAGGGGGGTCATAAAAACACTAGTGGATAGGGCCAATAATATTTGTGAACCAGGCTACTTACAAGAAGAACTAAATCATTTACGAATGGCTTTTGCGAAAAATGGTTATACGAAAAACGAGATTAAACGAGCACTTCACCCAAGTAGAAAAATGCCTAAAAATAGGTGACAGCAACAACCATCAGCTGGAAAAGTATTTCTTCCGTTCATCCATAACATCACTGATCGCATTGGAAAAGTACTAGCCAAGTTTCAGGTAGAGACTATTTTCAGACCTACTAAGAAAATTAGTGAATGCCTAAGATCAACAAAAGATGCTCGTCACCCCATAGCCACCCTAGGGGTATATAAAATTCTGTGTAGTTGTGGCAGGGTTTACATAGGAACTACAAAAAGAAGCATCAATACACGGTTGACGGAGCACAAAAGAAACTGTCTCTTGGGACATATCGACAAATCGGCAGTAGCGGAACATGTTTTTAAGGATGGAGATCACGAAATAAAATTTGGTGAGACAAGCGTGCTAGAAAGGACGTCGCACTATTATACATGTATATATAGAGAGGCAATTGAAATCCACAAACATCAATACAATTTTAATCGTAAAGAAGAAGAATTAAAATTGAACAATATATGGCGGTCGACGTTGCATCAATCATGTGACAATCGATTGCCTGCAATCGAGAGAACAGACGATAGCCAGAGATAACCACACATCGACGCCACGTGACATGTGGTGGCGCCCTCTACGATCTCCATATATGTGGCAGCCCCAGCTCCTAGCAGCCAGTCGTCGACTCACCTCGGAAGATGTTCTCCGTAGTTGAGAACGAAACGTCAGGGAGAAGAATTTCTACAGATCGACCACGGCAACTTAGCCCGGAAGTGTTTACTGACTTTTGGCAGTGTTTTTACAGGACATTTGAATTGGGTTGTAATGTTGACACTAGTAGGAATTCATTGGGATTTAAATGTACATTCAGACTGTGATGACTTCATAGCCTGCTTTGATTTTTGATGGAAGCACTACTCGATCAAAAGTGAGAAAAAGAGTGCTTGTAGGAATTAAGGTGGCCTCAACCTTTTTCATTACCCGATGCACTGCAGTGGTGCCCTGATCAGAGAGGTAAGATTGGATTTCTTCCTCAGTCAGATCATCAAGCAGCTGGTTGCAAATAACAGCACATGAGGAATTCAACATTCGAAGGGCCTCAACATGAACAATATGGCAGTGGAGGAGAGAAGATGTAAGCAGTTGTTGGGCTCAAAAATAGCTATTGGTTTCAGAATGCAAATTCTAGTTATGTAGATGAGAGCAAGATCTAACAAGGCCAGCAATTGCATCAACACCTTTATGAATAATAAATGGATTAGCTGTAGCAAAGCACTGCCCATCTTCAGTATGTGATATCACGAGGAACCGAGGTGCGACTGGGAGCGTCTTTGAATCTTTAGCCTCATTCCATTTACAGACTGAGATGGAGGTGAGCGACTCATTGCAAAAAAATTCCCCTCGATTCCCAGTATCTCCAATGGCATACTCCTGGTGACTGAGGGCACCTCGGAGGGGGGCTCATCCACCTTATGTGAGTTTTCATACCTCAGGTCACACCTCCTGAACTTCTGACAGAGAGAACAAATGGCAGTTTGAGAAAGTCTCAGCTCAGGCAATCACCCCTCCCTGGGCCTGGTCTGCACCAGGGCACATGTGAACCCTACCTGTCGACCTGGGGCTGGGAATTATGCATTAATCAGTCACCTGTTATGTGCCAAATGTGTGGGTGGCCTTCAGGAGCACACAGGGAGGAAGAAATATAGAGGAACCTCAATCGCTGAGGTGGAAGGAGGGTATGAGATGGAAACTGAAGAAAGAAAGAAAAGACAGATGAGGGGCTGTTCTGATGTCAGGCTATTAAAACCTCAGAACACATTCCCAAAAATATCCCAGTCAAGTTCCCCAATGTAGGGTAAAAAGGATAGCAGAAGTACAGACATGCAGCATGGAAAGGAGAGAGTTGCTGCAAATGCTGGGCCCCATGGTAGCCAAGCAAGAACTCACCAAAGTTTGGTGAGCACCCTGGGGGGATTTATAATCAGTGATGTATACTCTGATTGTAATTACTTTGTGATGGGCTGATTGCAATGGTGGGGGGTAGTGTTGTCAGCATCCAGCCAGCCTTGCTTCACAAAGCACTGCATGTCCCTACAAAACTGGCAACATAGTGAGCACATGCCACTTGAGAAGACTACAATTGGCTGGTGGCTGGCCCCTACCACATGACTTACTGGAACATCAATCACAAAGTAAGTTCAATTGGAGTATAATCACCCTTGTTACCAGAACAGTTTGCCATCTAATTTACAGATTTTCAATGCTGGATCAACAAAAATCAATTGGTTTTTGAGCAACATATTTGGAGGGAGTATTTTGGAAATCATCCAAAGTTTCACATCTTCTGCCACTGAGGAAATGTTGTAACAATCAGAATAAATGGAAGACCAATGGTACAATATCAGAAAATTCATTAATTTTTTCCAGGCTTCCTCTTGTGCAGTGTTGTCTTGTATTATCGTGTTTCAGAATAATGCAATTTTTGGTAATGATTGCTGGGTACTTTTCAGTTAAAAACTTATTTACTCAATTCCACAGTTCACATTAAAGGTCTTCATTCATAGCTTGTCCATGTTTTAACTCTTCAAAATGAACAACCTGAGAAAACATATAAAAGTGGATATTTGCCATGTAAACCTGGATTAGCTGTAATTTGAGGTGATTCATTCAGAGAGAGCCATTGCCTTTCGCAATTTTGGCTTAGAACCTTTTTTTCATCTCCAGTGATCGAGAAATCAAAAATTCTTCTGTATTGTCCCACTATAGCAATAAGTTGCATGTGGTGGATTGAATAACTTCGTTTTTCATTAATAATCAGCTGCAAATGTTCTCGGATGGTGACCAATGTTAGTTGGGAGTGTGTAACAGTTCCATGGTGGTCTGACATGGATTTGCTTTGACTTCTACTCTTAACATGTCATTGTTGATAATCCTGATTGATATAAGCTGGAAGGATCGAAATTACTGGATTTGAAGGTAGAAAACCACCTTGTCATTTATGAACATCTAACACATTTGCATAAACATCACAAATGTTTTTGTAGAAACTGTTGTGTTACTAACCTTAACACAAGCAAGCACACTTTATGCACACATGACCATCATGTCCCGCAGCTTGGACCAGAGTGCAACTGTCACATGGAATGGAAACAGCAATCTGTAGTTTGGGTGTATGGGCAGGAGGAGAGAAGAGGACAGTCTGGCAGGGTGTGCAGGGACTAGACTGCCAACAGGCGCAGCATTTGGTGGCTGTGCACAGGGAGGTGGGGAGGGGGAGCGGCAATGGAGTGAAAAAGGAGAGGAATGGGGAAAGATGGATGGATGCATTGGCAGACAGTGGCACATATAGAGGGTGGGAGAATAATGCATGTGTTGGTACAAATTATTATGAAGTGTTTCCTAGTTGTAAACAAGAGTCAATATGTGAGTGTTTCTGGAGAAATATTTTAATTTGTTAGTAGAGATTTGTATCTGAAACATTTCTGACTTTCCAGTGCAGAAGAAGTTGCAGAGGAGATGTAGTCCACATATGAGGAAAATACATAGTTCTGTTGCATGCTTAGATTAGGAATCTCAGTATTCAAAAGTATTGGCAATCATAAATTTTTATCCAAAGACATACGCAATGGAACATGTCAATATTTAAATCACTGATGATGAACAAAGAATTCCACTCAGGCAGATTATCATTTAGGTACAGCCTGTTGACACTGTAGTAGGGACTACAATGTAATAACTGATGTAGATAGAATTCACTAACTACCACTTAAAAATGTGCTTTGGGTTATGTGGAGCCACGGTGGTGGGAAAAATGCCAACATGTACTTCATTAGGTCCTGTGACTTCTTCTGAGAACAAAGACAAAAATAATAAACAAAAGGATAAGACACAGATATTTAGAACGGGTCAATATATAAATATCTATAGATTTGTGAATATATCTATTACATATGTATACTGTATACAGTAAATGTAGCCATCTTGAGTTGAGTGGTTAGTCATTCGACCAAGCTCTGGAACAGATGCAGCTCGTAATTGACGGCTCTGAGTTGGAGCAACCCCAAAATATATATTAATAAATTTCTCAATAATATATTACAGAATTTAAATTATCAGAGTGCGTTTCGTATATTCCCCACATTAAGCATGCAGTGAGCTTAACATACACCACATCCGAGATATCTCCAAAATCATCTTGTAGCATGATCAGGAAATGTGATGTTGGGGGATGAATCGGCAACCCATAGATTTTATCTTGGAGTTAGCTTTTTATTTACCTAGTAGTTGGTTATGAAACAGAAAGAAGATACAGTATGTAAATGTTTTGTTAGTGTGTGATATTGCGCCAACCCTCCTGAAATCTTGGTTTGGTGGCAAAGTTTTAGGTTAGTTCTGATCACTGAATGTTGCAACCTTCACCAATATGGAAACCATGAGGCACACTTGCTCTGGAGCAAGTAAGCAGAGGAGCCGCATGGTCTTTTGTCAGTGTGATCTTGGTCAGTAAGCTTGCTAAGACTGGGTGGTCATCATGCTGAGAATATTTAAGTTCTCCAGGATCATTATGGATTTAGCATACTTGTACGTGACAGCACCGGGACATTATAGTGACACATGAGTGAGTAGTAGAACTGATGGCAGTGTCTGAGTTAACTTAATCTTTTAATGAGTTTACTTGAACTTTTGTGACCACTGCAACTTACTGAAACTGACATGCATGCAACAAACTGTTAGATAAGTTATAATTCAGAACTTTTGTTTGTTACACTACTTGCTTTGCTCTGCTCTGTCAATCAATTTATTTACTTAATTGCAGTAAATCCATTACCTTTTCATATATGTTACTTATTCTTTTGCTTGTAATAAATTTACAATATGAATGTAAACCATCCAGGATCTGTACATTATTTTGTTATTCAGTCTGATTGTAAATGTATTTGAAAATCTGTGATTAACTATATAAATGTTTCACTAATTATTGTGCTAAGCCAGATCAAACTTAATTGTTATTTGGGCCAAAAAACATGGTACACAACTAACTTTAGATATATTTGAGCCAGAATTATTGTAGTTGTGTGCTTGCCCAGTCACTCCATATTGTTACTGATAGGACCTGTGAGCATGCAGTTTGTTTACTTGTCTGGAAAATAGCCCAGTGAGCTCATAGGTTATTGTCAGTATGAGCAACTGTTTAAAGAGCTGTCTGCAAGAGCTTCTAGAGAAGACACCACATACTATCCTTATTATATGCTTCTGTTGAATCAAACAATTTTTTCCCTCACTAGTGTATTGCCCCAGAATATGATGCCATAAGCCACTAGTAAATGGTCATAAGAAAAGTAAGTGAAATTTTTTCCACTTTCATGTACAAAATCTAACATGAAACTTAACAAAAAAATGCAGAGCTATGATGTTTAAGACCATCAGTAACAGGTGACATCATAAATTGCAATTTAGAATGTTGTGTTTCATTTACTGATTTACTCTCATGCATTATTTTCATTGAAGTGAAATATTTGTATTAATCTCTTTGCTCTGTAGCATGTCTCTTTACGCAATACCTTCTGTTGTTGTCCTAAATATATGGGTTACGTCATTGTCCCTCTTTCTTGAGTTTCTACAGTAGATTATGGGACCCTTCCTTGGATTTAAGAAAGAAATTGGGTACATCTATCAGAAATGCACCTGTGTGGATTGTTTAGTTTTCACAGTTCATACTTTATGTGAACAGTTGTCTGGCATGTTCTCATGTGGAATTTTTGAAGCTATAAATATGAACTGTTTTATGTGGCTACACTGGCTCTCGATGGGATTGAGAAAGTGTATGGGGCTGAAAATTGGACCATATGGAAGTCTACAGTACAGAACATATTACATGCGTCAGATGGTGCATATGAGGTGGGCATTGGTAATGTGCAAAAACTGGTACCTTTGCCAGCAGATGTTACAACAGCACAAATAGGTGCATTTAGCGCTGCACTAAAAACATGGGACAAGGTTGATCTTGCAACAAATCAGTTCATTGCTGGATCTGTTGAACAAAAGTCATGGCACTGTTTGTTGCGTGTAAGAGAGTGTGAGATACGTGGGACAAGTTACAAGCTGCATTTGAACAGGAAACAAAGCTAGCTGCACATTCTGTTCAGTCAGAATTTTTCAATTTTCATATGATTTCAGGTGATAACATGGTGATATCTCACCCATTTGTAAAACTTTGCAAGCTGCAACTTAACACAAATCATCATTAATGGTGCAACTGCTTGACACACTACCTAATGGATATGAATGTCTACAACGATTGTGGTGGTCAAGATCTGAAGATCAACAGATACTGAAACTTATAATGGATGTTTTAACATCTGATGAAAGTCATCATGCTTATCAGAAAGAAAAATGAGATGACTTAGTTGCACTGTTGGCTACAAAGCAAATGTTAAAGAAATGAGAAATGCAGTTGGCACCACTGTCAGGAATATGAAACGTCAATAAACCAAAAGAAGCTTAAATGTTTCAGTACTGTTGGACTAGGTCATATTTAAAAAAATGTGGCCAAGTGTTAAACAAAAACAAAATAGTGTCCGTAACCAAAATAAAAGTGAACTGCCTGACAGGCTTTCATTGGTGAAGTAATGAGTGCAAGATTAGATAAGAATTCATTGATTACTGATTATAGAGTAACAAATCACAAAGCTAAGAAAGCTGAGTGTTACATAATTGTTTACTAAGTTTGCGAAATCACTGCAGATGTATAAGGGCAATGATTTGGCTATGAAAGCATTTATTTGAAGCATTTGTCAACAGAGAATGGAAGTTATGCAACATGGATAATGTTTTGTGTACTCCAGAAAGGCAGGGAAATCTCTTTTCTGTATCATATGCTATGGACACGGGATTAGATTTTAATTCATTGGAAGACAAATGTGAGTTCTGAAACACTGGTGCTGTTAAAATGCATGGCATACACAGTGAAAATTTATTGAAGATGCTGATTCAAGTGACAAAACCAATTCATCCTTGTAATCCTGAGGTAACTCTTGCATTGAAGGTATCTATGCAAATTTGGCATGAATGCTTGGGACATCAGAACAAATGTCATGTTCAACAATTCTTAGAGCAACGTGATGCTGAAGTTGAAGATAGTGGTGAAGAATTTTGTGAGGGATGAATTAAGGGTTACCAGCATCAGAGTAATTTTCAGTCATGACAGCAGCAAGCTACACAACCTGGACAAATGACTCACACTTATCTGTGTGGACCTATGGAGTGTCAATTGCTGGAAGCAGCTGAATATTTTCTGTGCTTTACCTATGATTTTTCAAGCCTAAGCATTATATATATTCTTAAGCAGAAGTCTGAGACTGCAGAAAAGATTGCAGAAATGCTGAGCTCTGTAACTGAACATAAAAGCATTTCAATTTGATGACAGACAGGAGTTTGAGAACACTGAAGTGTCAGATTTGTTTAAACTAAATTGTTTACAACTCATCATCACTAATCCTTATACTCCAGAGCATTATGGATGTGATTAGTGCACCATCAGAAGTGCTGTGGAACTAACTGAAACCCTGTTGCTAGCTCAGCGTTTGTCTAAACTCTTAAGGACAGAAGCAGGAAACACAGATGTTTATAGGATAAATAGAGCTGGTAAAAGTCATGTGAATGGTAGAACACTCTAAACAATGTTCAATGAAAAGACATTGCAGCTAAATAAGCTCCATATTTTCTGGATGAAATGTCTTATTCTTAAGGAAAGGTGAAAGAAATGGGCTCCAAAAGGAAAACCAGGCACCTTTTTTGATGATTCCAGTGGGATTTATGGCTTTTGATTGTGGATTGAATTGGAAAAACAGATTATTTGGAGGAAGGATGTTGTTATTGAACCTGTAAAAACTAGAAAGACAATGGCACTACTCCCAACTGAAGTGAGCATTGAAAAATCAAAGATTTATCATGAAAATGATGCACATGTGTTTCAAGAATGTGCAGAAACAAGTTCTAGTGAGAGAGAATTGAGAAACAGGCAACAACTAAAGAAACTAGATTGTCTTATCGACATGATACTAGCTGAAGTAAATGAGTCTAATAATCATACAAAGGCTATTAAGTCATATACCATGAACGTTGGAGAAATGCAATGTAAGAAGAAATGGCTTCATTAGAGAAATCCTACATGGACTTTGGAACCTCTGCAACCAAATCATAAGCCCATTACAAACTGTTGTGTTTATAGAATTAAGCATAAGGCTGATGGTGAAACTGATCACTTTAAAGCAAGACTAGTTGTTCATAGATTTAGTCAAACGAAATATTCAGCTTTTCTTTTACTAATGATAACCTAAAATAATTTGGATTCACTGAATTTTGTTTTTGTTCCCATGGATCTACAGGCTTTTGATTCTGAAGATATTGATGTACGCCCATTATCATTACAAAATAGTAAAAAGGTACCTTAACAATGGTACAAAGGAGAAAAGAAAATGATTTCATGACTTGAACTGACTGTGATTACAAAGTATGTGACATTAAACAAAAGTGTGAAAGTAGTTAGGACATCAGAAGCTCACTGGTCCAGTCCTGTCCCATCTAAATCACACTGGCAACTCATTATGTTCTGGGTGAATTTCAAAGTCTAAGTCCTCATCTGTATTGTTCACAGCTGTTTGAAAATTGATTATATTCTTACAGAAAAAGGAGGTTTTTGTTTCATTTCTAAGTGTGCTCAAAATGCTTTTTGACTGGGAAATCATAATGACACACATTTGCTTCCTGTAAGGCTGTTCCAGTTCAGATAACATTTGGTTCCCTGGACAAGTAGGCTTTGCCTCATGTGCCTATCCCTCTTCCTTCACCAGCATCAATTTTATAGGCATTCCCATGTTTACTTCTCCCAAAAAAACCCATTTTACAGTGGCAAATCTGACGTACCACTGACTAGATGGCTTAATGACATCGGCAACTGCATCCTTTCACCATTGGCTGTCAACATTTATTCCAAATTGGAAAATTCTTCTGCAATCCTTGAACGCTTCATTGTTCTCATTAAGTTAGGTAACTGTGGCTTTAGACCTGAGAACTTACTCTATTTGACGAAAACTTCCAGCCACACAAACAGTCCCCAGCACCTTAATTGCCATGTCTTATGAACTGCTGGTGGCAGAATAGAGGAAGGCCATGCAAATGGCCAAAAACCAGTCCACAGAAAATGTAGCCAGTTCAAATATAGTACTCCCTGTAAGGCAGTCTGAGCATTGGCTTCCACCCATCACCATGGTGGTGAAGATCAACTACAAAGGATCCCTGCAGCACCTCAAACAGTACACGACAGCCATCTACACCATGAGGGCTCACAGAAATGACAATTTGTGAGTCCATCTCTTAAGTTGAAGGGTTCAGGAAGGTCACAAGTGAGGTAGCAGAGCTCTTGATTCCTTTCTGCACTGATGCCATTGTCGAAGACAGTCCCGTCAATGTGGTTTTGAAGGATTTACCAAAGTGCACGCACACTGCCCTCCTAAAAGCAGTCCTGGAGGATGGCAAATTTGGTGTACATACAGTGATACACATCAAATTCATCCAGATGCAGAGAGAGTCAACTTCACTCCTGA
Organism: Schistocerca americana; assembly: GCF_021461395.2. NCBI lineage: Eukaryota > Metazoa > Arthropoda > Insecta > Orthoptera > Acrididae > Schistocerca > Schistocerca americana. Next base: position 663,885,644 of record NC_060119.1, on the reverse strand, counting down.
TGATCACCATCAATAACCAGGAGATCAAGAAGCCCTTTACAATGAAGAGGCTGGTGACACTCCGTTCAACACTGAATGTCTACAAAGCAAGAAAGGTTCACCCTAGTGCTTTAGCTGCAAAAGCATGGGACATATAGTATGCTGCTGTACTTTCCCCAAGGCATATGTAATTGCATGGGTGAACATGGGAGTGCAAGTTGCCCTCTACCCAGCTGTACCCACCCAAGTGCAAGAACTGTAGTGGCGCCTGAGCTACCACAGCTGTGAAGTGTTTAAGGCCACAGCAGCCCACCAGTCCCACTCAAGAAAAAGGCCAACCATCCCATCTGATGACCATGCCCAAGTGCACAGATGCTGGTCAGCACTGCCAGCAATGAGCAAGACACTAGATGCCAAATCCTCTGCATCTGGGGGCAGTAGCAGAAGATGGTGGGCATGCACCAACAAGCATATAACAGTAACCACACTGGAGGAACACAGACATCAACTCACCAAGAGGAAAATCCACAACCTGGTGAAGACACTATCATAGCAACAGGTGTCAGCAGCACAAGTGCTACCAATGCTGTCCATACTGATGCTGCAAGCTGCCACATCATACCATCTGCCATGGCCAATGAAGACCTGCCCAACTCATCAGCTCACTGTCTGCGCTGCTTGAACAGGTCTCACACCTTGCGCAGATGCTGACGATAGTTTCCGAGGAAGTGATGTTGGCTGTCCAAGCAGCACAGCTGTCTAGATAATATAGGCACCACAAGATCACTACTGATGCAATCTGCATTCAGAGTTGAGATGTCATGCCAGCCATGATCTATCTTGTGCTGTCAGTACTGCCACCAGCCACAGATGACATAAGAAATCTGAAGTGGGAGCCAAGGAGGCAAACAAAAATAGGGAAGGGACATGAAAATGTCTATTGCAGAAGCTGTTGTTTAAGCACTATGTGCCAGTAGTCCACAAAGACCAGAAACTCCTCAAGAACTTAACACATCACAGCCTAAATTACTGTTTACAGTTATGCTGATAATAAAGTTCCCTTTTTTGCACTGAAATTGTGCAAAATATGATACTTGAGATTGAATCCTATCACATGCATTTTGCTTTGTTTCTCTTCCAGTCAGAAGGATTTGCTTATCTTTTATGGCCTTTCTCTTTTGGAACAGAGCATACACATACTCCCCCATTAATGTCCATGATCATGGTGGAAATGACAAAGCACTCTTGATATTTTATCCAGCAAATACAACATACATGTTCTGCATGCACTCACACACTATCTAAGGCAAGAAAAATGCACCAATATGGCTAGACAACAGCTGGCAAACTACTATTTTTTGTTTCACAGAAGTGTGCAATATGAACAATTTGAGGACACTGTCACACAAAGGTTCAAAACATTCATGAAGTAATAAGCTGGTAAATAGCATTACTCAGACAAAATATGCAATATGTACAAAGCAAGTTCTACATCCTCAAATCTTCTAGGATAGTTGCACTTGCTAAGGACAGATACATCTAGTGTGGCTACTTAAACAAGCAATTGATTTTCGGTTGTGCTTTCCAATCAGAGGTGGATACACAAATTTTATCCTAGTGAACCATGGTCTTGTGGAATGTAAGGCAGAGCCCGCTTTTTTCAATTGAGAAGGATGCAATGATAAACTCTTTGTAGTTCTGTATGTAAATGATGGATTAATATCTGCAAGTAAGAAGGACATTGGAGTTTTCCTGAAGAAAATTCAAGATCCATTTAACATTACAGCAGAGTCAGTAGGACATCCCTTAAAAATTAATATTATATGTCAAGAGAATAGATCAATAGAGGTGAATCAGAAAAGTTATGTCAAGACATGCTTTGACAGATTGAAATGACAGAAGCAAATCCTGTCCCAACCCAAACTGACCAAGATCTACTACCAGATGAGTTGACCAATGATAAACTTGTGAAAGCTCCATATCGAGAAGCTGTTGGCTGTCTTGCATATTTAACTGTTGGTACATGGCCCAATATATTGTCAGCAATAAACTACACGTCAAAATATTTAGAGAGTCCTCAATAAAATCACTGATCTATTGTAAAAAGGATGATACTCCGAGTTGGAGCATATGGCTGCCAGTTGTAATGGAACTTGACAGTGCTCCTATCAGTCTCTCTCTTTCTCTCTCTCTCATATTAAAGAATACAATACTCACATTAAATTCATGACATGATCCAATGGAATTAAAATTTTAAATCTGAAAAGCAAAATCGTTTCCATACTTTTTCATAAGCAGAACTGATATATAAAAATCATTTAACATTTATTTCCAATTTAATTTGAAATTGTAAACATAATTTAAAATGATTGTCATTATTCTTAATTGTATGATTTACTCTGAAAACATTTTACAAGAAGTAGTTAACCCTTTAACTTCTCTGGACGTGTTAACAGGCGTACCTTTGTACCTGTCCCTGTGTGCTCTGAACATGTAGAATGTGTAGACACATTCAGAGTCCAGGTAGAAGGACTAGTGGCGCATGTAAACATGTTCAGAGCACACAGGACAGGTACAGAGGCACATGTGTTAACACGTCCGGAGCAGTTAAAGGGTTAATTATATGAGAGTATTTGGATGTAAAAGGTCAAAGTAATTCCTGATTGCGGAATTGTAGCTTCATGTATCTTTGTTGTTGATTTGTGTGAACAAGTTAGTATGGTGTTCGTCCTTTATGGAGGAGAGAACTGGAAGTTGGTGTGAACTATTAGACTGTAAATTCATTTGATTTCAGCCAAAAATTAATTTGTAAATGATCTTATTATAATGGCAATTTAGTTAGTGGAATCTTGTAGAAACACAAGTGACATGAAGAGGCTAAAACAGCCGATGAAGAAACGAATGAAAGCAGTGTCCAAATTGTATTATTGAACCTAATCATACCCAGCAGACACAAGCTTTGATTTTTACAATGAGCCACAATACTTTATGAGCAAGATATTCGTCAAGGAACTGCTATAAATGTGTATTGGGCCCTAATTTTGACAATTATTTATTCAGTGTTAGAGAGGAGGGTTTCACTCAATGAAGGGGCAAGATAAGCAAAATGGCTGTGCAAACACTATAAGGAAACTTCAGCATCCTGAAATGAGATACATTCTGTCTGAAATTTTGCGTACCACATCCAGAGTAGCTTTCCATCACCCTCTCAACCTCCACAATATTCTTGTCAGACCCTATGCTCCTCCTGCACTCATTTCCCTACCCTACGGCTCCTACCCCTGCGACCGTCCCTGCTGAAAGACTTGACCTATGCACCCTCCTACCACCACCGATAATAGCCCTTTAACTGGCAAAATGTATACTATCAAAGGGAGAGCCAACTGTGAAATGACACATGTCATATACCAGCTATTATGTAAACACTGTTCAGCCTTCTACATTGGCATGACTACCACCAAATTATCAATTAAGATGAATGGGCATAGGTAGAGGGTGTATACTGGCAACTCCCAATATCCTGTTGCAGAGCATGCTCTACAACATAACATTCGTGACCTCGGCACCTGTTTCACCACATGCCCCATCTGGATTATTCCACCAGACACCAGTTTCTTAGAACTCCACAGGTGGGAACTAGCACTACGACATGTCCTTGGTTCTCGCCACCCACCTGGCCTTAATTTACATTAATTTCTTCCATCTCAGCTTTTCTTCACTGTAATTATTCTTTGCTTCACTTTGTCTTTGTTTTCCACATCTTTCGTTGTCTTTCCTGTCTATTTTTCACTGCCCCCTCCCACCTTTGTTACATACAATGCACTTAGCTTTTCACTCTTATTAACTCATGCACAATGTTTCAGTAGTAATCTCTGTCTTGCATATTACCGTGCCTTCCACCTTTAAGCTCTTAGGTTTTCAAATCTTGTCTGATGCAGTCCCCAATAATCAGTCTTTCCTTCTCATCCCATACGGTAAGTCGCCCCTGACATGCAGTTTTGGGTAGCTTTCCCGAAATCTACCCCTTTTCCTAGACCTCTCTAGTCTTTTTCTTCACTCTTCTTCTTTCCCCTTCAACCCTTCTGCCTGAAAAAGGAGCCACTGGGTCCGAAAACTTGCCAATCACAACAGTCTTTTATGTGTGTGTTCTGCCACTGCTTGGTGAGTAAATTTTTTATCTATCTAACTGAATAATATTCTTCTTTTTGTGTATTTCTGTAGCTTTTCTGAACAAGAGGGTATGGTAGCTCTTCTCTACAGCCAGAACTCCTGTGTTGGCAAATTTTACTATGAGTATGTGTTCCGCCTCACACAGTGCCTGCTCTGCCATGGCCAATTTCTCCATCTGCCCCAACCTGCAATGTCGCTTATGTTCTGTGATTCTGGTGTTGACTGATCATCCAGTCATTCAAACATAAACTTTTCTGCATCTACATGGTATGTGGTGTATTCCCAACATTGCAAGTGGGTCCTTTTACTCCTTTGCCAATCTGGGACACTCTTTGATTTTCTTTGTTGGTTTATAAATATTCTTTATGCTGTGTTTGCATGATATATGGCCAATTCTTTTTGTCATTCTGGGAATGTATGGCAGAAAGGCCATACCTGACATTTTTTTTTTTTCCTGATGTGTCTCTTTGCCAAGTGTTTGACTCTGTTACGTTTCTTATATAAGTGGTGGAGTACCCATTGCTCCTCAGAATGCTTCCCAGGTGTTGCATCTAGCATCTAGCTCTGGGGCTCTTTACAAGCACTTTAATCATGAGTCTTCTCTGCCTCAAGTGGTGATTTGACAGACTGTGCAGGTATCAGTCCCGTGATGGCCAACTTCTTCATGGAACATTTAGAAGCACAGGCACTGGACTTGGCATGTTGTAAACCTAAGATGTGGTCCAGATACGTTGATAATACCTTCGTTGTATGGAGTTATGGTGAGGAATAGCTTGGTGACTTCCCAAGGCACTTGAACAGCATCCATGCCAACAAAAATTTTTTCTAGATGTGCTGGTCACAAGGGATGATGAAAATGTGGGACACAGCATGTATCAAAACTGATGCAAATGGACCAATACCTGCACAGACTCTCAAATCACCACCTGAGGCAGAAAAGAGGCATGATTAATAAGCTCATAATGCAAGGAAGATGAGTGTGTGAGCTGCAGCACTTTAGATGCAAGATGCAACACCTGGAAAGTGTTCTGAGGAGCAATGGATACTCCATCGGTTATGTAAGAAATGTAACAAAGTCAAACACTCAACAAAGTGACAAACTGGAAAAATAAGTGTCGGCAATGGCCATTCTGCCATACATTCCAAGAGTGACGGGCAGAATCAGCCATATATCATGAAACACAGTATAAAGACTATTTATAAACTGAAAAAGAAGATCAAAGAGTGTCTCAGATTGGCAAAGGAGAAAAACGACCCATTTGCAATGTAGGGGATATATCGCATGACATGTGCATGCGAAAAATTTTATGTTGGAATGACTGGATGATCAATCAACATCAGACTTACAGGACATAAATAACATTGCTGGTTTGGGCATATGGAGATATCAGCTGTGGCAAAGCATTGTTCTGTATAAGGTCAACCACATAGTAAAATTTGGCGATGCAGAAGTTTTGGCTGTAGAGAAGAGCTATCACACCTGCTTGTTTTGAGAAGCTGCAGAAGTACACAGACTGGAGAATAGCTTCAAAAAGAAAGAAGAAATCCTCAAGGTAAATGGATCCTGGATGCCCATGCTGCAGAGAATGATCGTTGGTATCAAGGAGAGAACTGCACCAGGAATAACTGTGGATAAGCCCTTGAACATTGATGCATCAGTATGTATAATTGCAGCTGCAGGCTCAGTTCTAGTCCACCACCAACAATTGAGGGTGAAGCTTTGACAATGCCAGCCACTCATGCTGGTGAAACATCAGAAAAGTCATCAGACAAACTTCAATTGAAGAACCTGAGACAGATCCAACAGGCAGTTTGTCAACAAGTGGCCCAAAAGCCTTAACAATTTTGTATCTTCAGGAGGTTTACTGGCTGCCTATTCATCAAGAACTTGAAGCCAGTACCACATTTAACATGTTCAGTGGTGAAATTGTATTACTGTTCAAAAAAATATTCTCACAAAGAACCTACTGACTGCACACCAAAGTGATGTCGTTGAGTATCAAAATATGCCATAAAAGGAAACAAGATCAATTCATTGGGTACACATCTTCAGATAACTCTGATAAAAAGAATGTCTACAGAAAATATTATAAGATTTTAAAAGTAATTGAAAAACTGAAAAAGAAATATACTTTTTGGACAACATGAAAAATTATGGTAACAAAATAAATAAGTTTCTACAATCTTATAAAAAGTGACACAGGTGTTGCTCTGTTGCTCTCCCAAAGGCTTCTGATACTGTCATTAATTACAACCATAATGAAGTTAGTGATAAGCAAGAGACTGCCAATATCTTTAGCAAACACTTCCTAAGGGTCACTTTGCTGGTATGCTGTAGCTCAGATCTCCATGAGGTGATGAATATTCTCAAACAGCAAGTTCCACACACTTTTGGTGAAATAATGTTACTTATCTTTTATAATGACTGGAGAATTTACGAATACCATTGTCTTATGGAGACTATTGACCACAAACACAGCACCACTTGATCCACTTTCTTTGACATCCTTGTCTTTGCAAGGGTTTTCTCATGTATTGCTCTTCTTGTGAGTGTTCTGTAGTTTTTTAATTAAAGTTGTTCCACAGAATATCTTTTGTTGGTGATTTTCATTCATTCATCATATAAAAAAGGAAGAGAATTCACCACATTGGTTATCCCAGAGTTGTTTTTGCTTCTTTGCTCATTATTTCAGTGATTGCGTGTTGTATGCATTCTACAAACTACAAGCCATATGCTGTATGATGCAACAAACTTTGTGTTCTTTTATCATGTTTTACATTCAGATTGTGAATTGCAGATGCATGCCCACCTCATGTTACTGTAAAAATGGGACAGGAACCATTCCTTCCTCATATGACACAAGTGAGCTCTCTAACCTATGAGGGTTCACAATGACATGAACCATAGGCATTTTCTTTGGTGTTTATGTAAGCTCACATCAATATGGCATTCCAAAAGCTCCACTGATTGTTGAACACATGTGTTTTGGACCTGATGTTACAGGCCAGTGCAAGGATAATGTCCTACATACATCACTAGTGGAGCTCAGTGGTCACCAGACTGTAAATTGCTACACTCAACATGCCACTAAAGGTACTGTACATTCTCTGATTCTGTACACTACACATATTCTGCTATCACCTTCTGCTGTCATGACTGTACCATCCAGAATGGCCTACCATGCTTCCATACCTTCCACATCATGGAGGTGCTATCTTACATCATGGTCTCACTCTGGAAGAAAGTACACTGCTGCTGCATTTGACAAGCACAACCCACAGTCTCCCCGCTGCATTGGTCAGCCATGCTTGCTCTCACACCTACCATACTGTGCATCATGTGGTGTGTGGTCACCACTTCAAACTCCTCCCCCCCCCCCCTCCCCATGACAATCTTAGTTGATGCTGCTCTGGGAAACCATCCATTGCTCTATCAAGATATTTCCAGTCTCAGTGCCTCATCAATCTTGAAGCCTTAGGATGCTCTAATTCAGCTTTAATCTACTACGCAGCATGTTCTGAACAGCAGGTTGCAGGTTTCCTGAGTTCCCCCCCCCCCCCCCCCCCTTCATGCAGAAAGACAACCCCCTACCTGTTTCATCATGATTGACAACTTTTTCAACATCCATAGTATTGATGACTTATGCGTTATCTTCCTGGTCAGCCATCTACATGACCATATGGACCTTATCAGTGATCCAATTCTCTGCCCATTTGCTCACTGCAAATACTCTGTTGCCAAAGCCATGGTAAATGAGCATCTGTCATACTTTCCATCCAGAGTTATTCACCACATTATACATGAAGAAAACTTGGGATTGTGGATTATACCCCAACTCTGGTGCTGACTGTAGGCACTGGTTGAAATGGAATTCATGCCTGGCAGGGTGTTATGGATCTTGTGGCTCAACAAGCTCCAGTATGCTAACTACAACTACAACTACTTTCTCATGCTTTAGGTTCTTTGGGGCCTAAACTCCACCTCACAGATCAGACGTATAGCATCCTCCGACATAGACACCTTCTCACCAATCCTGATAATGCAGGGAGAACAGGGATAGTACTACTGAAAACCCTCCTCCCCATCCCCATCCATCTCACCCAGCAACCTCTGCACACACTACCTTGCTACACCATCTACCCCCCCCCCCCCCCTCCTGACCTTTTCCAACACAGACACACAGTCACTCCATTTGGAACCAACAGATGATGCACAAGTGGCATGGAGTAACCTGCACCCCATGTACCCCCTCTGTTCATTCCATAGTACATTCGCACTGCTGCACAGGTCAGTTGACCTCCCTGCACATTTCAAAACTCTGCTCATGGACTGGTTCAGGTGTCCTGGTCTGCAATGCCTCCACATTGAGTCTTATGAAACAAAAGTCAGTGAACAACACCACCACTCTAGGTGGCCATCTCTGAGTTATGGACCATGCATCATTCCTAAGACTTCTAACAGCTAAGGGCACTGAGGCTAGCGTCATACCTATTGCATCAGCTGCTGCTCACAAATCACCAACAAAGCTAATCTTACGTGCTGATAAGAACTTTATTATCAATGACCTCAGTGCAGCAGATCTTCATGTCGCTCCAGATCTAAATTTTCTCTGGAGTTTCCAGGTCACAAATGTGGATGCAACTGTGCTTGGTATAGATTTCCTTAGACATTTCGGTGTAGCACCTAATATCCAATCTGCCTCATCACTCCAACAAGCTTCTGGTTCCCTAATCACAGGCTCTTTTGGCTCTCCTCCTTTATTGCCTTCCAAGAACTCCCCCCTTAGCTCTTTCTCTGAGTGCTCTGCTTTAACGGCTCAACGCACTGCATCCTTGATCAAGCATACACTTGAGCATTCTGCTTCTGACACTTTACGAGTTCACAATGCTGTGCTTCACCAGCTGATCAATGCAGCATCCATGCAAGTGGCAGGACCTCATCAGACCCTATGTCAGCTCACCATCACACACTCATTGCTTTCCGACATCACTCTGGCAACTATGCTCACGTTCTCTCCGATGCCGCCTCTCCCATAGGACTCTAAGGCCAGTGACACTTCATTCCCCAGTGATTCCTTCTTGTGCACCAATCTCTCAGACCAATAGTGAAGATTCTATCATGGGTTTGCATGATAAACATGTAGCTGTGATTAGTCACAGAATAAATACTGAAATACTGCAGAGAGACCACCATACAACACAAGACTCACTGACTGTGTCAATCCCTAAAAACCCCACAACCTAAAACAACCATTGGGGAGCTACCTGATGTGGGCATTATACACCCATCAGACAGCAATTAGTCTTCCATTATGTACATCGTCCAGGAGAAGGGTAGTTCATTTTGTTACTATAAGTTATCCATTTTAAGCTTACTGCAATCTAATTAAAAAGGATTACACCAGATGTGTTTTGCTTTTATTTACAAAGCATCTTCCATGGTTATTGGTGTTTCTTTACATAATCTGCTCCTTACCTTCTTGCTAGCAGTGGTTAGTGTTGACTGGATTCATTTCACATCTGCACTTGACGGTTTTTGGCATTTTGCAGTATTTCCAGTGCTGCACTATTTACAATTGACTTTCTTAACTGTTTTTCATTCTGCACTGCCACAGTGTTTATCTGTGACACCAATAGCTATGGAACATGGTTTGTAAATAAAAGCAAAATGCATCTGGTGTAATTCTTTTTAATTAGACTGCAGTCAGCTCTACACGGATAACCTATAGTAACAGATGTTAACAGCTGCTGCAGAAGATGGCCACACAACAAACATATTATAGTTCATTTTGTTTGTGTTTGTATGACAGGTTCTGAATTCTCCTACTATTATAGAAAATTTTCCATTGCCACATATTCAGAACTTTTCCCAACTGGTCGATGGTGCAAGAGTGTTCAGTGTAATTGATTGCCACAAAGCTTACCATCAATTTCCCATGCTAAAGGATGATGCCCCCAAAACTGTTATAATTACTCCTTTTGGGTTCTTTGAATACTGTTTCATGCTGTATGGCCTCAAAAACGTGACTCATACTTGGCAGCAGTTTATTGATTCTTTATTGTTCATGAGCAGCATCTGGCTCAAGTCATGGCCACACTCCATAACAACAGTATCGAAATGAGCCATGAGAAATCACAACTAACTCTTGACAGTGTAACTTTTGTAGGATATAATGTGTTGGTTGAGGGCAAACGACTAACACCTGATCATGCTGCATTTATTCATATCCTCCCCTCTATCCATGGACTACTGCAAACAGTGAAGATTCCCAGGCCATTATAAATTTATATCATTGTTACCTCCCTTATACTGCCTCTATGCAGGCTCTCTTTACTAATGCACTGATGAGAGGAAACACCTCATCCTTGAGAAAAGTACCATGGACAAGTGACACAATTCAAGCATTTGAAGCTCTCAAGTCTGCCCTCACCCACACTGTCACACCTGGAACCTGATGCCCGCATCTCAGTCACCGTTGACATAAGCAATACTTCTATAGGTGCAGTTTGCAAAAGCACATTAGCAATACCACCAAGACTCTCAAAATGTTCTCCAAAAACCTTTCATCTGCCCAATGAAAGCGGTGTATAATCTACTGTGAACTCCTCGCAGTCTATGAGGCAGTGAGATACTTCCCATATCAAGGTGTGAGAGTTCACCATCTTTATGCAGATGCAGATGCCATCCACAATCCAGATAAAGACATTCCTCCTCATCATCTGTGGCACATGGGCATAATCAGCCAACATTCTAGAGATGTACACCACATATGTAGTCCTAACAATATTGTTAATGATTACCTGTTGCAGGTGAACATTATCACATCCACCATTGACATGGCTGAGGTGATTGACCTGCAAGCCAACAACACTGAGCTTTCAGGCCTGCTAAAGAACATAAAATGTGCACTGATCCTCAAGCCATACCTACTGACAGGCTCAGCCAACACCATCATGTGTGACACCGACGGGTATTCTCCGATGAGTTTTATTACCTCCTCTCTGATGAGTAGTGTTCAAATCCCTGCATGATCTCACTCATCAAGCATCAAGGCCACTATGAAACTGGTTACCAAATGATTCATCTGGCTGGAAACTACAAATGATTACCATGATTGGACGTGGCAAGAGTAAATCAGTTGACATGCACGCACCTTCTAGGGCAATTTGGCATCACCAAAGGATGCCTGTTTCCTGCCTCTAAGGGATTTCAATATGTACTCTCAATCATACACTGAGTGACAAAGTAGGGTGATGTTGCCCCTCTATCTGATATTATAGCTGACTTAGTCGCCCATGCCTTCATCACCTCCAGAATTTCTTGTTTTGGTTGTCCGTCATCTATAATGACTGATCAGAGCCACAGGTTTGAATCCTCAACATTCACCAAACTTTGTGAGCTGTGCAGTGTTGATAAGTTTCATGCCACTGCCTGCAACCCACAGAGCAATGGCTTCATGGAGCATTGGCACTGCACCCTTAATGTGGCACTCATGTGCCACAGTGGTTCCTAGTCAGAGGCACTACTATGGACACTCCTGGGTATATGTGCCACTCACAAAGCAAACACGCAAGTGTCACTTGCTGACATCCTCTACTGTAAACTGCTCATCCTTCCTGGCAAGCTTGTTGAACACTCTCACCTTCCAAACAATAATGAGTCCCCTCTTTTAGTTGATTGAATACACAAACATGTTTTACACATCTGTATTCTTCCAGTACAGTAACTGGCCAACATTGCAAGAGAATAGAAATTACAATTTTTTTTAATGTTGGCCAATTATTCACTGGTTCATCAAAGACTGATGTCTTTACTGACTCTACATTTGGGTCTTCATGATATTTCTAAGCCGTATGTGCTTGTTATGTGTTTGTTTGATATCTGTTAATCTATATATTATGAGATAATTATAAACACAACTCAATTAGGGTTTACTTCTTACATATATGAGAATGTACTTTGTCACAGAATTGTTATAATGTTCCCATAACACTGGTGTTCAGTATCTTATATAATTTCTAGTAATGAGGTGAAACCACTGTTTTTCCCTGGTGTTCTGAATTTATGATGGTCACTTCCAGACCACTTTCTAGTGTATTTGATATTACTGCATATTTCCCCCTTGGATAATTCTCTACTGAGAATATGGGGTTCAGTTGTTGTACATGTTAGAACTGCAGTGCAATTATAATGTTGCTAGCACATTTATGCATGAATTCTTTCATTACTCCACAAATGTTTGGAAAGATTTTTGTACCGGTGATTTACCCAGGCATTGAGTGTATTGAACTAGATTTCTTGTTTCTATGTCACTTCTTTTATGATGTAATACTCCTACAACAAGCACGTAATGGATGTTACACTATGTGATCAAAAGGATCTGGACACCTGTCTGAAAATGACTTACAAGTTCAAGGCACCCTCCACCATTAATGCAGGAATTCAATATGGTGTTGGCGGACCCTTAGCCTTGATGACCACTTCTACTCTCACAGGCATAAATTCATCAATCAGGTGCTGGAAGGTTTCTTGGGGAATGGCAGCCCATTCTTCACAGAGTGCTGCACTGAGAAGAGGTATCGATGTCAGTTGGTGAGGCCTGGCATGAGGTCGGCATCCCAAAACACCTCAAAGGTGTTCTATAGGTTTCAGGTCAGGACTCTGTGCAGGCCAGTCCATTACAGGGATGTTATTGTCATGTAATTACTCTGCCACAGGCCGTGCATTATGAACAGGTGCTGAATTATTTGAAAGATGCAGTTGCCATCCCCAAATTGCTCTTCGGCAGTGGGAAGCAACGAGGTGCTTAAAAACACAATGTAGGCCTGTGCTGTGATAGTGCCACACAAAACAATAAGGGGTGCAAGTTGCTCCATGAAAAACATGACCACACCATAACACCACCGCCTCTGAATTTTACTGTTGGCAATACACACGATGGCAGGTGACATTCACCAGGCATTCGCCATACCCACACCCTGTGATTGGATCACCACATTGTCCACCTGATTTGTCACTCCACACTATGATTTTCCACTGTTCAATTGTCCAATGTTTACGCTCCTTACACCAAGAGAGGCATCATTTGGCATTTACCGGCATGATGTGTGGCTTATGAGCAACCGCTCAACCATGAAATCCAAGTTTTCTCACCTTCTGCCTAACTGTCATAGCGCTTGCAGTGGATCCTGATGCAGTTTGGAATTCCTGTGTGATTGTCTGGATAGATGTCTGCCTATTACACATTACGACCCTCTTCTTCTGTCAGCGGTCTCTTGTCAGTCAACAGACGAGATTGGCTTGTATGCTTTTGTGCTGTATGTCCCCTTCATGTTTCCACTTCACTATCACATCAGAAACAGTTAACCTAGGGATGTTTAGGACTGTGGAAATCACACTTACAGGCTTATGACACAGTGAGGTCTGTGAGTTCTGTGAAATGCTCCATTCTGCTCTCTCATGATGTCTAATGATTTCTGAGGTCACTGGTATGGAGTACCTGGCAGTAGGTGGCAGCACAATGCACCTAATATGAAAAATGGGTGTCCAGATACTTTTGATCACATAGTGTATGGGTATGTGATGTTTCGTACTTTTTATTTCTCAACAATAATTTTATTCCCGTTACTTTCAAAGATTTCTTTGTTAAGTGATTTTAGACATTGCACCATATACAAGAAAAACAATTTTGGTTTCATACCAAATGGATGTACTTTGTTCTTAAGTATAATATTGTAATCTTCAACCTCCCCCCCCCCCCCCCCCCCCCTCCACCGCCCAGTAATATGCAGATGTGAATATATTTTTTATTAAAAAATGTTATAGTCTACATTGGCTGTTTTTATAATGATCAGATGTAAATCATGTTTGTTTCATGGATTTTAATATCTTTGATGGGTACAGTATTTGCTGTGGTACCATATGTTTTCTGTGGTTCTACAGTTATTCTTGACATTCTGTATCTCAGTTACATGAGTCACAATATTTCACTGATAGCTGTCGATGTGTATCATAATATGCCCTGTAGTATGGCATTCATCCGTAGCATGATATATGAAATGTAAAAATCGTATCATTTTTTGCTTTGTAAGTACTCCTTTTTGATTATCTGATGTTCAGTACTTGATGGCTATGGATTTTTTGTGAATTGTTTCTCAGTAGTGTGTATTGTTTGCTTCTGTATGTTTAATATAGCCCCTGGACGATGGTTGAAAACTGAAACCAGTTGGAACAAGTGTATAAAATTCAATACAGTTAAGTTAACACTCATTTCCTGAAATATTAGACTGATGCCTAAAACAAAAGTTTAAAACAAATCTGTCAATGGTGCAGAGACATGCTAAGTATGCTGGTGCAGAGGTTTTTAACCTTCATCCCATAGAGATTAAAAAATTATGGAACAGTGAACCACTTTTTAAAACTAAACTATCTCAATTTTCTTGACTCATTCATTCCACTATGTTAAGGAATTTGTGAAAAGGTAAGATACAGCCAAACAGTTTCATGATTGTCAAATGTGAATACAAGTATTTCATGAAGATTAGGTTATCTCATTCATCACTGTGAAGTGTGGATACATATCTTTATTAATTTAGCACTGCTGAACTAATTGCCCAGTGGTATGACAATGACTATACCCATAGTACTGTCTGAACACATCACTATTTGTCTCTAAAAAGAATTATGTAATGTAAGCAAAAGAATTATATGTAATCATAACATCAACAGACTGAACTGCATGTTAGTGCATATACCATGGTTTGAGAATGATAGCTTTCCTACTACTGTTTTGATGTCACATGCCCAGTTGCAGCCACAAAAGTTAAACAAACTAAAAAATATAAACAGAAGTATGTGGATAAATATTGATGTCATTGAAGGAAGGGAAAGTTAAAATTATTCCATAGTGCAATGTTGAATGATAAACAAAATCTCAAGCTAACGGAGGCCTTCAAAACTTATCAAGAATATTATAAAAATCTATTAATACAGACCAGGAGTAGCTGTGCTACAAACAAACTTCATGCTTCACACAGTGTTACTACTGGTGTCTGGGAAGTGATACACAGTTTTATAAAAGGGAGAGACAAATCCTGTATGGACTTCAATATTGACCAGAATAGGATGGTAGTAAAAGATCAACATGAAATTGCTACTATGTTCAATGAATTATTTTCTTCAGACAGGTAAATATATTTGCAATTAATGTGATTAGCAAGTTCTGCAAAGACACTGTTGTCCTAAAGACTGCATACAATGCTCTCTTTTTCTCGAACCTGAATTATGGAATAGAAATTTAGGGAGCAACAACCAAAGAAAATCTAAATAAGCTGTTGCTACTTCAAAAAAGGGCTATAAGAATCATCTGTGGAGCACAATATAAAGAATCATGCCATGGTTTGTTTACAAAAACTGGTGCACTAACCATAGCAAAGATGTATATTCTAAAAGCCATATTACTTTTTAAAAGACTGCAGCCCAACATTTGTTCCAATTTGTATCAGTACAATACAAATGAAGAAAATTTTTACATCATCTGCCATAGAACAGCACTCTATGAAAAGGGTCCACAATCCACTGCCCAGAAAAGTTACGACCCTACCCACAATGAAGCTTAAATTTCAGCTAAAGAAATTTCTGTTACAAAATCCATTTTACACTCTAGAGGAATACCATACTTACATGCAGAATAAGAAGTGCTTAAAAAATTGTAAATAGCATTACGCAAACAATTTATTTGTGATTTAATAATTTTGTTAATCAATTATGTATTCAGAAGAATTTATTATTGTGCTGTATATCAAGAATTGTAACCTGTTTTTATACATATGCAATAAATTATTCGATGTTGGAAAGAGTATTATTATTATTATTATTAAGAATGAAGATAACAATTTTTCAAATGTTGATATAAGTGTTTTATACAGATGCTGTTATTTTCATTGCGGCAATGTGTGTGTATATGCATTTTTACTGTAATTATTTCACTGAAATGATTGCCCCAGTACTTGTAGTATGTCATCAATTATCTCTGTGAAGCTAGTGTAAGCCTTGCCCTATGGTTTTACAGTAGAACACATATTTTTTAAAAATGTTTTTCTAGGGACCAGAATTTTTTAACGTTAGATGGGGATTTACCTTAAATCGAGGTTTCGATAGAAAGCAAACCATTTCCAGAACTCTTTGCCTGTATTGACATGAATTGCAACAACACACATAATTTACACAATAACAACAATAAAACAAGGAGATACCTACCCTATACGCAATACTGTAATTACAAATTTTTTTGTAGCACTAATACAGTAGTCAAAGATCATATTTTCCCAGCACACTACAAAATTAAAACATCCACAAAATACTTACATAATTACAGTAATATAATGAATTGAGTTCCTTTTCCTATATACAACACACATTTACACAACTTTTACAGTGCCTCATTTTTTGAAATACCTGTAATCAAAGTTGGTAGTCTGCTTTTTAGCACTGTTGGATTTTAGGTTCAAAATGTCCATCTCCAATTGATTTACTCTGTCTATAACAGGGTTGTCCACTTTAAATCCTGTGACAAATCTCCGGACAATGTCTATGCTGGCAGTAGCTTCACTGAATGATGGTGTTTGCATTTCTTCATTCCTAACATCATCTTCTTCTTCGATATCTTCATCATTCTGTTTTACTCCATCTTCGCAGATTTCCTCAATATCTGATGTGAGTGAGCAAACTGATATACAGCCAGATTCTCCATGCAGTACACAGTAACACACAAACTGATGCAAACTTGCATAAACTGATGCTATACTGTAATGCTGCTACAAACGTACAGACCTGGACAGAGCTCGGCCGCATGCAAGCATGCAAAGCAATGTGAGTATTAGCACGCTGTACATTGTTAGTCTCCAGCCACGGTCGGCTAAGTTCGAGCTTGCTCATGCATGTAGCAAGGAATCGATATGGAAAATGATCTATCGTATCCAATATAAATGCTGGTATTCATAGTTTCTTAAAGCCTGTATTACACGATGCTTGCATTTGGAGGCAAAGCCTACGAAAGTTCTGAAAAATCCTGCTAGAAGCCGCCGCAAGTACTGTAGTTACCATATTTATCCGACTGCAAGCTGACCTCGAATGCAAGCCACACACCAGAAATTGCCCCGATTTCAAGCTGCACTTAAAAGTGAAAGATATGGCTCATAATATGATGGATAGAGCGTTAAGTGGCCCTACCTCTCAGGGATTTGGGACACTTAAAATTACAATTACATCGCAAAACACTGACAACAGTGAAAATTCATGATATCTATTGAATACAGTATTCCAGACCTACATGCATGTGAGCTGTGACATTGCAGGCGAGCTCGCTGCACTGCATACTGGAACACAGTCATGATTTTTCATGTTTTATTATTAATGCTAGCGACTCCTTGTTGCTACTTTCATAAAAAGCATCATACTCAGTGCCATCAAATGCATTAGAAATACAGTATTTTTTAAATATGTGATGAAGAATTTCACTTGGGAGACATTTCCAAGATTGACTAATGCACACACACACTTGAGAAACGCTTGCACACTTAACATGTCCTGTAGGCATTAATTGCCTATCTTCTTTCGTTAGGCACTGTGTATACATACTGTATATTTCTGCTTGTCCATAAAAGGTTTGTTTAAACTAACATCTAACAGATGCAGAATGGATGTCATCCATTCTGGAATTACAACTAAGTCTGTTCTACCCTCCACTAATTTTTTTATCACAGCTGGTGCACAGTGACTTGCGTGCTAACCTAACACAAGCCTACATGGCAAACCTAGCAAGGTACTAGGTCTGATCCACTCCAAAACCATGTCCTCCATGAACCAGCCAATTTTGGTAGCATGTACAATAACATCTGTAGGAAACACTTTGGACTTCGGTAAAGTCTTCCATGTGAAATGACTGGTGGCAGTTTATGGCCATTGGCTGTACAGCCAGCATGAATTTTATATAGCGCTGAAATGTGAAGAGTTTTTCCCCGTATTTTTCTTGAATTTTTTCTGCAGTTACAGGTAAGCACTGGCACTGATTCCTCACAAAAACGTTCACTACAACTTCCAACTCATAGTGGCGGCCACATTTTGGTCCATAAAATGCTTTACTGTTGCTGAATCAAGCTGAAAGTTATTACTTTCGCAGTCTCCGTGTCTTACCGAACTTCAAAAGCAGACTCTAACAAACGTTTTTGCAAGCACTGCTCTCTTTAGCTGGAGTTGTCAAAATGAAAAGCCAAGCTTGTCAAGTTTCTTCAAAACTTCCATTTTGATGGTGTATATGTAAAGAGTTTCATTTAATTGCTATGAATATTTGAAAAATTGCTAAATTCGCCCATGATAAAAAATACCTTAACATTCATTACTTGAAACTAACACAATGGCTTCTTTGGTGGCTTCTAGCAACAAAAAGCTGCAATAAAGGCTGCAAGCACTTATGGCAGCAATTAGCAGCATTTTTAGGAACTTCTTAGGCTTTGCACCCAAATGTTAACTGCAGGAGGTTTTTTGCATTCCGAAAACTGGAAAAAAAGTGTGACTTGCATTCGGGCCGCAAAATCCACTATTATATTGTTTTCAATATCTAATATTCCCAATGCTAAATGCAGGTTTTGCCGTAATGCGAATTACGTTAAATCGAATATAAAACTGCATTGCACTTAAGGAATAATTTTCAGGAGTTGAAATTTCTACTGTCAAATGCAGGTTTACACTAAATCAAGATCACAGAAAATCAGGGTTATACTGTATTTGTAATACTAGAATATCTGTTCAATAACAGCCAGGAAATTTAAAAAATCAAAGACGAGGATGTTATCCTGTTCAAATATCAAACTGCTTCAATAATTTTTTTTATAAATGTAGCTAAATCTAATGTAAATGTGTCTACTTATAAGGATAATGTGCAGTTCTTTGGCCTTACTCAAAATTCTGAACAGCTTCCTGTATTTACAAATGTTACACCGAAAGATGTAGAAGATGTTATACTATCCCTGCAAAACAAAAATTCCTCAGGATGGTATGGTATACCAACTAAAGTAATTAGAATGGTGTTTAAAATAATATCACATCCTCTGACAGAAATAATTAATCAATCGTTTGAGCAAGGATGATTCACAGAGTTACTGAAGTATGCCAAAGTAAGACCAGTTCACAAAAGAGACCCAAAAGAAGAAATGGGAAATTACCGACCTGTTTCTATCCTGTTAATTTTCTCTAAGTTATTTGAAAAGCTTGCAGAAACACAGATATTAAATTTTACCTCAAAATTTAATATCATTGATAAAAATCAATTTGGGTTCCAAAAAGGAAAAAGTACCTTAGATGCAATAAACACATTTGTTGAAAGAATTAGCTCCTCATTGGATAACAGCAGCAAAGTTGCAGGTATATTCTGTTACCTAAGTAAAGCATTTGATTCAGTGAATCACTCTGTGCTGCTCTATAAATTAAGATCTAACTCCGCAAATTACTCATCGAAATGGGAAACTAGGTGTTCTCCAAGGCTCATTTTTGGGACCAATTCTTTCCTGTTCTATATTAATGACTTATCCTTGAACATCAAAGCAAGGTCAGTCCTATTTGCAGATGACACTTCTATGCTGATTGGAAGAAAAAAATAACAAAAAAGAATAAAAAAAATAAAAAATAAAAAAACGAAAAGAGCTCTGCAGAAATTTAAAACAAAACAATCTAAACCAAGTGAGATCTATGTCCTACACGAAAATGTGAAGATAGAACCAGCAAGCACAGTGAAATTCTTAGGACTAAACTTGGATGAAAACTTAAGCTGGCAGGCACACTCAGAATATTTAGGTACCAAACTATACAGCCTCTCTTTTGCCATGGCAATGATACATGATGTAATAGACATGGACAGTTGAAAAAATGTGTACCATAGTTACTTTGAATCTGTCATCAGGTATGGCATAATTTTTTGGGGTAATTCAAGTTATATGGTACAGATATTAAAACTTCAAAATCATTATGAAGATGTGTGCCGCACATTCGAGAACCTCATGTTGCCCATTGTTTAAAAAACTAAATATATTATCTGTCCCCTCACTATACATTTTTGAAATTCTAATTTTCCTATACAGTAAACCTGAACTTTCCAAAGAATTTCACTTCAAACACACTGACACAACTAGGCCAAAACAAAATTTTATGCTCCCTCCACAGTGATTAATACTATATTTTATAGCTCCTCAATACATGAGCATGAAAATATACAATAAATTAAAGGGTTACAATATTCTGAGCATGGAAATTGGACATCTAAAGAAAAAAATTACATGAACTCTTAATGGAAAAATATTATTATTCAGTGGAGGAGTTTATGAATGATGAGGTCATAATTTAAACAGGGCAACCAACAACTCTATATAAATTAAATAAAATGAAATAAAAATAGTACAAAAATGTAAAAGTATTGTACTGCTAAAAATTGTTTGATACCTGTACTTGTTATTATTTTTAAGTCTGTAAACTAAATCCCTAAAATTATTTATTGACATGTATCCAGTACAACAGATCACATAATCTGAATATTGTATGTTATGAGATGAAATAACTCATATCAAATCAAATATAAATATGTGTTGTGCTTCAACTGTGAATCAATAAGAACATTGCAAGAACAATGAAAGCTGGCTTGTAAAGGGGTTACGTATAAGTAACTGGGGAGCAATGGTAGTCATGATGATAAAGGACAGGTTTAAGGATAAATTATTGCAATGAACAACAGGAGACATTTCAGTGTAGTCTCTCACTCAATTCCTTTTGGCATTATGAATAATATGTCTACCATGTACTGAAGACAGAACAGCTGATGCTGATTAAGCCTATGAAAAGTATTTAAGTGAGAACAATCACTGTAACATGGACTGCATGATCTGGAATATACTCACAAGAAAAAATCTATATTATTACACAAGAAAACCTATGCATGGTCACCGTGCACCAGTCGCAGGTTGTCTATCTAACACCTTCCAGGGGCGACAAAATCTTGATTTTCAATATTTCATGTAATTATTGACCAAACTTACTAAATTAAAATTCTCTCATAATCTACTCAATAACAAGAATAATCATGTTTAAGATTTAACATGATAAGACAAGTATTACAGTTAGAAACTGCATATATGTCTTGAGGCAGCATAACTCACAGCACACAAATACATCGACTATGTTTCATCTAGTGGTAGAGAATGAGAGCAGTTAACAACTTCAACAAGCGTTACACATAATTTCAAGTCTTTAAGAAACTCCATACTGACACATGTGAAGACATCGCTAGTTGCAAACTATATAAGATGATTTTTCTGTTTTTTTTTTTTTTTTTTTTTTTTTTTTTTTTTTTTTTTTTTTTTTTTTTTTTTTACGTGGATTTCTGGTGGTATAGGATAGTATTTATTCTGTTCTATAATGTTATGAGTAACTAATTGTTGAAAATAATAATATGGAACTCTTATTATTTCCCTTTTGGACATTAGTAATTAGGTTTTCTTGTTTACTGAATATGTAAATATTCTGATTCTTTGTTTTTCATTTATTCCTTTAATTTTGGCTTTGTAAAGTTACATGTTTACTAAGATACTGTACAAGCAGAGCAAGAGTGATCAGAATATTGATTGTGAGGGTTAACATTGTCAGTAGAGCATGTGTTGCACTAATGTTTGAACTGAAATGGTGGAAGGAAGTCAAAAGCATGCTGATCATGTTGTGTTGTGAAACAATTGGTGCAAATGAAACTGATTAATGATGAGATACATTTCTGCTCCTTCCTGTAATAGAATGTAAAAAGGTTTAAAATGGACAGACTGTATAAAACAGACTGTGTAAAACCACCAAATGAACAGTGTTGCATCACCATGACAATATAAGCTATGGACAGATGACATTGTAGTTACGGTGTTCTGAAAAGAACTGTGTCTGTGCCATGTGCATTTTAAATATTTTATAATTTCAATGCATATTCACGCCATTGCTGACTACCATGTGCATGAACCATTAATTATGCCACAGATGCATAAAAACTGTTTATTATGGGTGTGCTTGTTACTGCCAACAGTGGCTAGTTCGCAGTCATGTTATTCTTGTGATCAATGAACAGACTGTAATTCTGCAATAAAAATAACATTAAAACCCTCTACTGAACTATGTTACTTCACTGTTGTGCATGAGAGACATAATAAATCACTCGTGCATAGCTAAATGCAACAGTCAATGACAGCAGACCTGCTTACACATGATTGGTGCAACACACGCAGAGGCAAGTGTCAGACTGAGCGCTGTGTGTTCACTTGGAAGTAAATGTCCTATTGCCACATCATCATAGCCATATATAAATGCAGTTGTACCATAATTAACTGTGTATGCAAAGATAAATGTTAGGCAAAATGGTCAAACTTTTGTTAGTAGAAATCAGAGAGGGTTCCCCCCCCCTCCCCCCCTCCCCACACATCAGATTTGCAACGAGCAGGATTGATTCAGTGTTTTATGGTAATTTGAAAAAAAATTGGTGGCAAGGCTGTGACATAATCACTACACATGGCTTGATTCAAAACTGAACTAGATAACATAGCAGGTTAGGTCTCAATTTTGTTAGCCGTGTGTAGCTGGATCACTACAAACTCTCCATAAAATGGTGAAAGGGAAAGTTTAACAGTTATTACACTTTCACGGTTCATACAGTAGAGCTTCAGCATCAGGCTGATGTTTTAATTTATTATTTCTACACTGATAACACTATTCACAACATATTTGGCAGATAGTATCCAAAAATACCACTGAATGTACCTACAAAATTATATCATTGTACACCACACAGTCCAGGAGATATAACATAAAACACTGAGATGGGGTAAAAAAAAAACTAGCTTTTGCTTAAAAAGAGTGGAACTACCCAGAACTTACTCATCCAGCGTTCGATAATGAGAATACTTAGTGAATTCTAACGAACTTTAAACACAATTTCAAACCTTTTCTAAACCTTTTCTTGCAAATATTTAGCACATAAACTCATTTGTAAAGGACTCAGATGTCTGAAGCTGTCTTATACTTGGGAGTTAGAATCTTCCTTTAAAGAATCACACAACCAGTTATAAAAGGAAGTGTAGCCTTAAACATATGAGATTTCTCTTAGACAGTAACATCCTAAACATAAAGTAGAAGAATTCTTTATACAAAACTGATTACACAGGATTGTGGTGCAGATTAATTCACAGATCAAAGAGCAAAAATATGGAAAATATGGTGACAGATTCATAAAAAAAGTTATTTATGAAATGTAAGATACAGGAACAACCACAAAGTAGACAAGCACAAACATGAAGAAACACAGAGAAATCCATTGAAGCTCTAGATAATTTTAAAAAAATAGTTAATGTTAAAAATAGCTGGTCATTGATGCATAGACGACGGAGTTTTAGTAACTTGTTCTTTTTCTTGTATTTTTCCTGTAGCTCCAGACAAAATATCTTGAGCAATAGCAGCATGAGTTGCAGTTTTAAATGACATTATGTGAGGAGACTACGTTTATATGGAAAGTGAATCATTTACAGTATAAAATAAAAGTTATAAATTTCAAATTCTACATCGTGAGGAACTCTGAAGTCATCATTTTCTCTGCTAGAGTTTTGTTCATGAGACAATCAATTGTCATGTATCACTTATTACCATACTTATTTGCTTACCAGTATGAAGATGCAGTATTTAAATGTAACTTACCTATGAAAGCAAACCCTTCACTTGATGATTTTGAAGCCCTTACTCTTTCTAATGCTTCCTCCATGTTGGCTGGAAATCCAGCCTCAGTCATGGCTTGCAGGATTTTTGTGTATTTATCACTCACTGGGTAATCCCAAACAGCTAGCTTTGCTCTCTCAACTTCACTTAAGCTGTCATTCAGACTCATATCCTTCCATATCCTATCAGTTTAGCATGAAACAAACAAATTATTTACAAAGTTTCACAGTTAAGTGCATAGGCAATTATCAATTTAGTGTCACTTTTATTGCATCAGCATCAGACAGATCCAACAAGAAAATATGATAGATATTGGTTTTTTGTTATTACTAACACATTAAATTTCAATGAAGCTTTCATGTTTCTGCAGCAACGCATATTTTTAGTTATGCAGATTATATTTACACATGCAATCACTGAACTTCATGTACTCTCTCAGAATACACAGTTTCAGTCTTTTCCTCAACTGCTGTACTTCCTCAAGCCAGGGATGTAAGACATCTTTCAATAAACTGCTTTACTTCTGTTTCCAATGTTAAACTTATTTTTAACACAAGACCAGAAAGTTAAAGCTGCAAGATCCGTATACATATTACCTAATCTCTGAATTTTTCTCTGGCTTTTTTAATCATTTATTATTTACAACATGTTCCACTAAAATATTTGTAATACTACATGTATGTCCTCTCTCTCTCTCTCTTTGTGTGTGTGTGTGTGTGTGTGTGTGTGTGTGTGTGTGTGGAATGTAGTGTAATGTTTGTGTTAGATAATGATGAGAGAAGGGAGAAGGTGAAACCCAGTGCCAGGACATAGCCTACACCTTGCAAATAGCACCAATAGGGCCCCCAAACTTATTGTACCCATCTAGTGGGTGGATCAGCATCAACAGTGTCACATGCCCCCCTTGCTAGTCAAATACTGACAGTGAAAATGTTTTCCACCACCAGGATTTGAACTGGCTTACACTCAGGTCAAACACCACCACACAAGTGTGCATTAGTGACCTTGGCCATGGAGATGAGTTTTTCTCTGGCTTTCATTATGAGTTCCACTTCAGCTCCTTTATCATAGCAGTACTATTTCTGCATAGCTCAATATTTTCCTAGAAAGCTACTACTGTCCTTCTTTGTATTCACTCCATGTCTGAAATCACTTACAATTGGTATGAGTCGCATTCAGAATTGCAGTACTCCAGCTGAAGCCTTACAAAGGATTTGGCAATGTTTTTACTTCACCTTACTTGGTTAGTCTCTCAAGTTTCTCATTTACTAATGTATCTGTGGAAATATCTCATAGATCCTTTTATGTGTATGTGATGCTAGGATGGAGAACAAGATAAAAAACATACATAAACTTACATAACAAAGAACACAGCACAGCTGATTAAAAAGAAGTTACAGGAAAAACAAAAACATAAAACTAGGTCGCAACAGAAGCAAAGTGAAAAAAGGTATGCATGTATCAGCACATGTTGTACAATACACAACAAACAATTAGTAAAAATATATGTGAAATAAATCTACATATCTCTGTTAAAAATTCATTTAATGAATAAAAAGTTTCATCAAGTAAATGTATCTTCAATTTATTTTTAAATTCAAAAATTCAAATGGCTCTGAGCACTATGGGACTCAACTGCTGAGGTCATTAGTCCCCTAGAACTTAGAACTAGTTAAACCTAACTAACCTAAGGACATCACAAACATCCATGCCCGAGGCAGGATTCGAACCTGCGACCGTAGCGGTCTCGCGGTTCCAGACTGCAGCGCCTTTAACCGCACGGCCACTTCGGCCGGCTATTTTTAAATGATGTACTGTAACTACATAGGTCTTTGATGTTATCTGGCAATTAAATATTTTAATACTGGAATAAATGGACTACTGTACATAATTCTGTAACCAGCTTAGATTCTTGAGATCAGAGTGGAGGTCAGCCTTCCTTCTTGTACTGGGATCATGGTACATTTGATTGGTTTCATAGTACACAGGATTATCAGCTGTGAAGCCCATAATGGAATAAAAATATTTGGAAGTTGTAGTAAGTTCCTTAAATAGACTGCGACAGGAGGTTCTTATGGCATACTCTGCACATAATTTGGGCAATCTTCTCCTGCAGAAAGAAAACTGTCTTTGATGTAGGTTAATTGCCTTAGAAAATAATTCTGTAGTACATAATAGAGTGGAAGAATGCAAAATGAGTGAACTTTGTGACATGGATGCGTCTGATATGTGAGATTGTCCTAATGGCAAAAATAGCAGAGGATACTCTTTCTATGGTTTGGAGGATGCGTTGGTCCCAGCTAACACTGCTATGTATTTGGAGGCTCAAGAGTTTAGTGCAATGTATCCTTTGTATTTGCTGACTGCCATGTACAGTAGGTATCTCCTATGGGAATTTGTGATTGGAGCTTACTTTCAAACAGGTTATAAGTCCTGAAAGAAATCAAAAATTGACATCTGAATGTCCCTGGAGATAAAAATCTGCAATTACAGGTTATAAAACAGATTTATTATCTGTCTTGATTGCATTAACATTTTAAAATGACTGGTTTTGCTGGAATATGAATCATACTGAGATCTGTAGACAACACTAAAATAACTAATCTGCAGATAATTTACAAAAATACAAAATGTTACCATATCATAACATGCCATAATCAAAAATCAGACATGCCAGAATATACCTGATTGTATTGATTAGAAAAGTAATCATTGTGACTACCATCAAAACTTAGATACTGCATCACACTATTTTATTTTGTGATGTAGCATGGTGTATTTGATGTTGGATTATGGCACAGTATGATAACATTTTGTATTTTTGTAGAGTATTTGCTTATTAGTTATTTTACTGTTGTTTATAGATCTGAAGACGGCTCATGTTGAACTGAAACTGCCCTTCTTAAAAAATAATGCAACCAAAAGATAGATAATAAATGTATTCTGAAAGGTTTTTTTTTGACATCAGTGTCAAACAGTGGACTGTTTGTTCTTTATTGTTGTTGTTTCTTGTTTTAATGTTGTCACACACAGTGAACATACATGCTTTATATGACAAAGTTAAGTCATTTATTTGCTGTGTATTAGAAACAGCAGCAGACCAAGGAAAGATCTCTTGGGGACTCCACGTAGTACAGCACCTCAATCACACTCTACCGCTATAAAGCTCATTTGTTGTTCTCATCCAAAACTCCCTTCTGCTTCCTCTCTTGGGGTAGGAGTTTAGACAGTTTACTACAGCCCCTCTCATGCCATAGTGGCATGATTTGTTGAGATGTATTTTATAACTTACACAGACAAAACCCTTAGAGAGATCATAAAATGTTCCAACTGGATTAATTTTTTTATTGCATGATTCCAGTATATCATTTATGACCGAAATTACAGCTTCTGTTGTGAACATAGCTTTCTGGAAACCAACTAGTCTTTCACTGATTATGTCAAAGTTTTTGTGGTGCCTCACAATTCTGGAATACAGTACTTTCTTGAGTACTTTCCTGAATGTGATCAAGAGAGAGATGGGACAACAATTTGTGATGTGTTGTGTCTCTCTTTTTGTGGAGAGGTTTCATTATAGCAAGCTTCATTCCATCTGCAAAGACACCCTGATACATAAAAATGTTAAATATGTGGGTCAAAATTTTGCACCACTGATCTGAATAAAATTTTAGAAGTTTACTAGAAATATTATCTATACCTAATTGTCCTTTGTTTTTTTTAAAGAGGCAATGGTTTTCTTTACCCCATTTCTAGTTATGGAGCATATGCTTATCTCACATATTAGGAAAACGGTGTTTCAGTATTTAAATGTAACTTTCTAAAGAGCCAGTGCAATCTATTTGCTCAGCTGCACTTAAGAAATTGTTACAGAAGAGTTTTACCATTATCTCTTGCCTGTTTACATGTTTAATATTTAAAATGATGTCTTTGGTTTTACTGTACTGTTGGCACCTGTCTTATTCGTTATTATGTCCCAGACTACTTCGATTTTCTTACAGAATTTTTGGTTTTGGGGCTAAATTATAAACTTTTTGACTGTCTGATTTTTTTAATATATATTACAGTACATTGAGTAATTTTTGATTGAGTAGGGTAGCCTGAATTTTTTGATGCAATGTACGATTCTCCCTCTTCTGCCCCCCCCCCCCCTTTCTCTTTTTAAGATACCCTTATACATCATGAGATCCAAGGCTTTTCATTGGTTCCTTAAAGTTGATTTCTGTAAACTTTATTTGGAAAGAAATCTTCAAATACTGCTGCCATTTCATTGCTGAAGGGATCATATTTGGAACTGAAATCTATCCCACAATTGACGTATCTCCAGTTTACGTCTTGGAGATATGATTTACAGGATTTAATCATTTCTTCATTTATACGTGTCACTACCTTTCATTGTGACTGAGTTTTATCCTGACAAATATTGATAGTATTAATAATAAGTCTCTGACCATCTTGGTCAGAGAGACCATGAATAGTTTAATAATTGTGAATGTGTCCCCTTTCCAATGCTCTACAAAACTGCTTTTGACAAGGATGCTTGAATTTGTACTTAAGAAAATTGACTGCTGGGATGAGGTTAAGGTGTACATAAAATTTACCAGGTCTGTTTTCCCACACCTGTGTGTTAAAAAATTTATACTGAGTTGAGCTGTTTCAAAAAGAGGCCAAGATCCCCTGAAGATGTCCTATATATTACTACAATTAACAAAGGAGAATTATTTACAAACTGTTCAATGGCACATGATTCAAAAAAGAGAAAAGAACCATTAGAGCAGTGATCAATCATGCAAACTAGATGTATGTGAGCCTTGTGCACTCAATGTAATCGCACATGTAGAAGATAAGTACAGCAGCAAAGATAATCTTGGTTCCACTCTCACAGAATGCTAAAACATCCTCAGACATATAATTATATTTTATTTCTGACAGTTCAAATTCATCTTATATTTTTTTGTAATAACAAATAAAACATGAAAATCAGCATAAGCTTTATTTTGAGAAAACATAATTATTTTTCATGCTACTAATTTCATTCAGAATTATAATCATATTTGAAATTATCAGCATCATTCTATAATGTGCTTTTTGTAATATTCTGATAATATTTGTAAATATGTATTTAATTTTGTATAAAACTCTTTGGATGCAATATGTCAATGTACTTTAAGATCACTGAACTGTGACTTCTTGAACCTTATTACTTATTGATTCAAGTACTTGGGAGGGAATAGTGTGAGCAATTGGACTCTGAAGTCATTTGGTTTTAGCTGTAAGTGTGCTGATTGATGCTTGTAGTAGTGTAGAATTTGATTTGCACAGTACTGTATAGATATACACAAAATGAAGAAAATATAATGAATGATGAAGAAACAGATACCAACAGTGCTCAAATTTCAAGAAAAAGACAAATAATATTTTAGATGTGACAGTTATCATTTTCAGCAAGCTGTGATTTTCAATGAGTCAAACATTTTACAAGGAACAGCAAGGAGTAGGTATTGAGTGACTTCCTCCTGACTTATTTATTATTTGTACATACTGAGTGATGCAAGCTAAAAAAGTAAAATTGCTTAGAGCTTTTATTCTTCATTGTTTTATGTGATGGTACAGGGAGGGGCTCCATTCTGGGTGCTCAGTCCTGAATCTTTTAAAAGCAATATTTGGATACTGCTGCTTATTTATGTTTTGCAGATCAAGAAACAGAAATTATTTGTGAATTTACATGGGAAGCAGCACAAATGCAAAAATTATGGACTGATAGTCATTTAAGAGTTAGAAGTGGTGGATGATAATTATCAAGCACAAAAATGGAACTGACCTGACCAACAACAGCAGCATACATGGACACATCAACATAAGTAAAAAAAATTAAGTGTTTTATTTAATTGAGACATGTGACAAGTTTAGCCAAGATGACAATTTTAGAGCTGAAGATAAAAACTAGAACTGAACTAAAAACTCGGCGAGGGAGGACTGAAGAGGTGCTGGACATAAGAGATTTAGATGTAACAATTAAAGATGAGAATGAATCATTTGAAGAGGGATATTTAGAATTAAAAAAATTAATACAAATTTTGGATCAAAGAAACAAGGAACACTCAAAATCAGTTGTTTTAAATTTGCAACAAGCAACTAAGGATAAAACTGAGGAAATTATTGAAGAAAGTTTACAAATTGCAAAACACTCCAACACAAAAGTTTCATGTTTCAGTCAGTACGTTCAAACAATATACAGTGAGGTTAATTAATTGGGAAAAAGTAATAAAAGTGTAGAATAAAAAATGATATAGAATCTAGTCTCAGTAATGATTTCAAAGAGGTCAAAGATGAAACTAACACAGATAAGCAGAAAAACAAAATTATTTTTGTAAAATTCATACAGAATATCAGAAGCATTAAATTAAAAACTGAGTCATGAAAAGAATTATACTGTGTTGCCTGTAGTTAGTGCAAAAATAAAAGGTACAAAAAGAAGACACAGTAAGGTAGTCAAAAATAAATAAACAAATAAATAAAACTTTATTAACTTGTACTATTGAAGGAGTGACTTTTACATGTGAATGTTTAATTGTACCAGATCTCAGTGAGGCCTGTTGAAAAAATTCTGGTGCTTTGTCCACAAAATTTTTCTATACTTATTTTTTAGTCCTTTGAAATACTTCCTTCACAACTGGTACACTGCTACCACGCTGTTTCCACTTCTGGAAGCAGTCTTGGTACATCTCTTGCTGGATCCTGCAAAGTACCATCTGCAAATTCTCTTTTATCTCCTCTATCATTGCAGATCTTCTTTCAACAGAGTTTTCAACTCTGGAAGCAAAAAAAGAAGTCCACAGGGGCCAGGTCTGGTGAGTACTGAGGATGAGGCAGGGCAATGATTTTGTTTCTGTGGAATAGTCAAGCACCAACAGGGATGAATGTGCAGGTGTGTTATTATGATGTAAGAGCCACATTTCAGGCCATTTCCTTCTCACATATCCTCACTGGAGTTGCAACACATCCTTATAGTACCTTCAGTTATCAGTTTGTCCCTGTGCGATGAATTCATGATGAAGTAATCCTTCAAATTCAAAGAAAACTATCAGCATGGCTTTGACATTTGACCTGACCTGATGAGCTTTTTTTGGCCTTGGAGAACCTTTCCTGACTCATTATTATTATTATTATTTCTTTCTTTCCTTTCTCAGATGTTATGTCTGGTTCAAAATGGAAAGTGACGTGGACCTTGATCAAGTGTGACTTCCTTTTAGCTGTACGGTATATGTTACATTGCATTTAGGAACTTCCGGGTAATTGAACATGTATCAATAATTACAGATTTCTGTAGTTGTGTATATATGTTTGGATGTAGCTGTATTGCATTGATGTACTGGTGGATATTGTGTGGTATGACTCCTGTGGTGGATAATGTAATTGGTATAATGTCAAATTTATCCTGATGTCACATGTCCTTGACTTCCTCAGCCAGTTGGATGTATTTTTCAATTTTTTCTCCTGCTTTCTTCTGTATATTTGTTGTATTGGGTATGGATATTTCGATTAGTTGTGTTAATTTCTTCTTTTTATTGGTGAGTATGATGTCAGGTTTGTTATGTGGTGTTGTTTTATCTGTTATAATGGTTCTGTTCTAGTATAATTTGTATTCATCATTCTCCAGTACACTTTGTGGTGCATACTTGTATGTGGTAATGTGTTGTTTTATTAGTTTATGTTGTATGGCAAGTTGTTGATGTATTATTTTTGCTACATTGTCATGTATTCTGGTGCATTCTGTATTTGCTAGTATTGTACATCCGCTTGTGATGTGATCTACTGTTTCTATTTGTTGTTTGCGAAGTCTGCATTTATCTGCTGTGGTATTGGGATCTTTAATAATATGCTTGCTGTAATATCTGGTGCTTATTGTTTGATCCTGTATTGCAATCATGAATCCTTCCATCTCACTGTATATATTGCCTTTTCTTAGCCATGTGTTAGATGCGTCTTGATCGATGTGTGGCTGTGTTAGATGATACGGGTGCCTGGCATGTAGTGTTTTCTTTTTCCAATTTACTTTCTTTGTATCTGTTGATGTTATGCAATCTAAAGGGTTGTAGAAGTGGTTATGAAATTGCAATGGTGTAGCCGATGTATTTATATGAGTGATTGCTTTCTCTATTTTTCTAGTTTCTGCTCGTTCTATGAAGAATTTTCTTATATTGTCTACCTGTCCATAATGTAGGTTTTTTATGTCAATAAATCCCCTTCCTCCTTCCTTTCTGCTTAATGTGAATCTTTCTGTTGCTGAATGTATGTGATGTATTCTATATTTGTGGCATAATGACCGTGTAAGTGTATTGAGTGCTTCTAGGTCTGTGTTACTCCATTTCACTACTCCAAATGAGTAGGTCAATATTGGTATAGCATAATTATTTATAGCTTCCAACACAAAATCACCGATTTCCTGTACATGGATGATCTAAAACTACTGGCAGCAACAAATCAACAACTCAACCAATTACTGAAGATAACAGAAGTATTCAGCAATGATATAAATATGGCTTTTGGAACAGATAAATGTAAGAAAAATAGCATAGTCTTTCCCTTGACTATGCTATTTTTCTTACATTTATCTGTTCCAAAAGCCATATTTATATCATTGCTGAATACTTCTGTTATCTTCAGTAATTGGTTGAGTTGTTGATTTGTTGCTGCCAGTAGTTTTAGATCATCCATGTACAGGAAATCGGTGATTTTGTGTTGGTATGTTCCAGTAATATTATATCCATAATTTGTATTATTTAGCATGTTGGATAGTTGGTTCAGAGCAAGGCAGAACCATAAAGGACTTAATGAGTCTCCTTGGTATATTCCACGCTTAATCCGTATTGGCTGTGGTGTGATATTATTTGAATTTGTTTGGATATTAAGTGTGGTTTTCCAATTTTTCATTACTATGTTTAGTAACTGTATCAATTTAGGATCTACTTTGTATATTTACAATATTAGTTGTAACCATGAGTGGGGTACATTATCAAAAGCTTTTTGGTAATCGATGTATGCGTAGTGTAGCGAGCTTTGTTTAGTTTTAGCTTGATATGTCACCTCTGCATCTATTATTATTATTATTATTATTATTATTATTATTATTATTATCATTATAAATTGTATGGCAGTTACACACCAATTCAGAAATACAAATACAATATGTACATAATTTGGAAATTTACAAACATGTTATTTACTTAATTTATCATAGTTGGTATAGTGTCCAAGAAGTCAGAGGGTTTCCAGGGTACAAAGTTTAGGGCCACTCTTCCACAATGTCTATGGCAGTGTGTGTCTTGGAAAGCCACAGGTGCATTCTGCAGTGGTAGTCATTCCCCATCTGTATAGTGGGTCACCACTCTCCCATAGTTTATCCAGAACCTGCTAAATGTAGCCCATATCTTCTGGGACAGATCAAGCCTCCATAGTTTATTGTTGCCATGGAGAAATGTCTGGGGTGCTAGTGGAGTATTATTATACCACTCTTGTTCTCAGTGGGGGATGTCTGGAGCGGAGTCTGTTGCTTTGGACAGCAACCATACAATCAGGAATTGTCAGCTGTTGGTTGTTGAAGATTTTCTTACCTCTCCTGAGAAGATTATTCTTTCTTCTCAGTTTAGATGGTGGAATACAGCTCAGGATAGGCGGCCACAATACTGGAGTGGACTTGATTGTGCCAATAATAATCCACATTGTTTTATTTAATTGTGTTTCTGCCAGCTTTATGTGACTGCTGTTTATCCAGACAGTGCAGCAATACTCTGTTGCTTAGTAGACAAGTCGAAGAGCAGATCATCATACAGTTGAAACTACTGAACCCCATGCTATACCACATAATTTTTGCACAATATTATTTCTTGACTTCAGTTTAACTGTAGTCTTTGTTAGATGCTGTTTAAGTGGCAATGTTCTCTAGAGTATACCATGGATATTTGTTACAAGACATGTGGCTACCCATGAAAAATTTGCCCAACTTTCAGTTGGATAGGATATCACTCAAACGAAAGCAAATGAATTCAGTTTCGTTAGGTTCCAGTTGAAGACCCCAATTACAAAATTATTGTCCCATTTTACTTAGGTCTATTGTTAATATATCTTCAAAGACCTTGATTTGTTTGTGCTTTGTTGCTGTCACCCAAACTTCTTGCACTGAATGGTTGTCATACCTGCAGTACCAGTATACAAGCTAAATAGTAGTGGAGTTAGGATGGAGCCTTGAGGCATTGCCTTTGTTGAGGGTCTTCTAGTCAGTAGTGGTGTTGCCTATTATTACCTAAAATGGTCTTGTCAGTCAGCATATTGTTAAGGAGTTATGCTATTCTTCTGCAGGGTATTACACAGAGCAGGTGATAGCCAATATCCCAGTTCGATATGGTAGCTATCATAAGGTGCTCACAGGTCAATAAATATGAGGTCTGTTAAAAAAATTCCAGAACATTCATAATTTTACAGCAATGGTGTGCTGGAGTGAAATGTGGTTGGCATCCCAGCATGTACCTGTGTTTAATGTGTAAGTGTAGAATGTTGTGTTGCACAATTTGCAAATTTTGGAATGACAGAGTTAGAGGAGGAATGCATCTGCAGTAATTTTGCAGGAAACTCAAGAAAACCTTTAAAGAGACACAAAAAATAATGCAGGAAGCCTACAGGGATGAGTGCTTAAGCCATACTTGGTGTGATGACTGGTTTACATGGTTTAAAAGTGGCCAGATGGAAGTTTAAGATGACCCATGTTCAGGATGCCCTTCAACATACACCAACAATGTTTATGTCAGGAACATCAACGAAATTGTGGGTGTCAATCCAAGACTAACTGTCCTACAGATTACAGAAGAATGTAATATTTCAGTTGCATCATGTCATGGAATCCTGACACAGCATCTTGCAATAAATTGTGTTGCCACCAAGTTCATCCCATGGTTCATGAGTCAAGACCAAAGAGACATTTGCCTTACAATCTTTGAAGAGCTTTTGGGTCATGAAAATAAAAACTGGTGATGAGATGTGAGTCTCTGGTTATGATGCTGAGACCAAGTTGCATTGAGATTAAAAAATAGTGCATTGATAATGGCGAGGCACTAGCCAAAATCGAGATTTGTGTAATAAAACCTGGAAAAAAAAGGACAACTGAATGCTGCACTCTATCATATATAAATTACATGACAGTTGCTGAGTGCACCCACTTTCCCAGTGGAAGGTAACCTGATGACTGTTGTATATACTTCAAGACTATGTCAGTTGTGGTGGAGAATGATTTTTTTGTCATCACTTATAATTATGCTCATGTCATCTGTGAACAACATAATTTTGGTAGAAATATTTGGATTCTTTATGTCATTTATATAAAGCAAAAATAATAAGAGACCAAGAAAACTGACCTGCGGGACACCTATTTCCACTTTTTTGCATCTGAAACCCAATTGATTTTCTGGTTATTATGATCTAAGATGGTTTCTACAACCTGAGTGCTGTCCTGAAGGTAAGATTCAAACTATTTCCACACAAATCCTATGGGTCATCATGTGCGACTGGATTGAGGACTTCTTGGTAGGGATAATGCAGCATGTTATCTTGGATGGAGTAATCATCAGATGTAGAAGTAACTTCAAGGGTGCCCCAGAGAAGTGTGTTGGGAGGACTCTTGTTGTTCACGCAGTGTATTAATAACCTTACAGACAATATTAACAGTATCCTCAAACTTTTGGTAGATGATGCAATTATCTATAAAGAAGTTTGTCTAAAAGAAGCTGCTTAAATTTTCAATCAGATCTTAATAAGATTTCAAAAGTGGTGCACAGATTCGCAACTTGCTCTAAAAGTTCAGAAATGTAAAATTGTGGACTTCACAAAATGAAAAAATGTAGTGTCCTATGATAGTATCCTATGATTATAATATCAATGAGTCACTGTTGGACTGGGTCAACGTATAAAAGTACCTGGGTGTAACACTTTGTAGTGATATAGATTGGAATGATCACATAGCCTCAGTTGTGTGGAAAGTATGTGGTAGACTTTGGTTTATTGGTATAATACTGGGGAAGTGCAATCAGTCTACATAGGAGATTGCTTACAAATCACTTGTGTGACAGGTCCTAAATACTGCTCAAGTGTGAGGGAGCTGTACCTGCACCTGTACATGGGATATTAAATGTATGAAGAGATGACCAGCACGAATGATCAGAAGTTTGTTTGACCCACAAGAGAATGTCACTGAGATGTTCAAAAGACTGAAATGGAAGACTCTTGAAGATAGATGTAAACCATCCTGAGAAAACATATCAACAAAATTTCAGTGTCTGCAAGAAAAATTATATGAACTGAGCTGATAACTATTTTTTTACATTCAAAAGACCATAACTTACTGGAAAGAAAATAAACATTTGTAAAATATTGCTTTGTGCTATTGCAAAATGCTATGTAATTTTTATGATATTAATTGCTGTAAGGAATACTGACAAATGAACATTTAGACATTGTATGTAAAATGCAAAGAACACTTCTTTCAATAGTTTTGTGAAAAACTTTTATGCTGAATGTAACTGTATATAGTATTATTTGGTTAAATATCTAATAATCCTCTTATGCCATCTACAAATATCAGTTTGTTTTACATAACTGGGTTCACAACCACACTTAATCACCATAACTTCTATACCAGTACATATCGAACAAGTTTTACTTTTAAAAGTCACTTGTTAAAGAGACATTGGGCAATTTTATTATATAGGTTAAGAATTTTGTTCACATTTATATGCTTGCAAAGTTCTTGGTGTGTTATTGTAATACAACTGATCAGTGCATTTATCTGTGTCACATATTGTAAAATATGATACTTGCATAAAATTCATGACACAATCCACTGAATCAGAGTCATAATTTTATATTTCCAATAATTCAATTTCCTCATTTTATTTTTCATAAAAAGAAATAACACATGGAAATTAATATTAACTGTATTTTCAGAAAACATAACCATTTTCCATACTACTAATGTTATTCAGAATTATGAATGTGTTTCAAATTATAAATGCCATTCTATAATGCATTTTTAGTAATAATCTGACACTCTTTGTAAAATAAGTATTTAATTGTGTATGAAACTCTATGGATGTAAAAGATCAATGTACTTTAAGACTGTTGAACCGCAACTTCTTGTATCTTATTACTTGTTGATTCAAATACTTGGGAAGTTATGGCATAAACAGCTGGACTGTGAAGTCATTTGGTTTTGGCTGGAAGTGAATTGGCTGATGTTTGTAATAGTATGGAGTTTGATTTGTTGAAAATTGTGGCAGTATCCATGAAATGAAGAAAATAAAATGAATGATAACGGATAGCAGTAGTGTTCAGATTCAAGTTTGGTTTCAGATGGAAGTAATCTTGTTGATGTTGGTAATAATATGGAGTTTGATCTCTCCAGTATTGTGGAAATAGATATGAGATGAAGAAAATGAAATGAATGATGATGAAACAGATAGCAGCAGTGTGCAAATTTCAAGAACATGCTCAATCATATTGCTAAACAAGACAAATTATTGTTTTCAGTGAGCCATGATTTTCAGTGAGCCAAAATTCTACGAGAAGCAGCAAAAAAGAGGTATTGAGGGTGTTTCCTCCTTGTTTATTTATTATCTGCAAATACCTAGCCATGTAAGCTACAAAAGTGCACTTACTTTGAACTGCTGTCACGAAGAATAATTACTTTCTTATGTAGTTCTGGTTTTTGGGTGGATGGAGATGGGAGAACAGAAGTAGTGTCTTGTTGTGTAAGGCATGTCTTCATCGCCAAGCTATGTGGGGATATTTATTTATTTATTTATTTATTTTATCCATCTTTCAGCACTAACAGGCAATCGATGTCATCAGAAGAGTTACAGCTATTTGTACATTATGTTTTACATACCAAAATATTACATAGTAAAAATATAGCAATGTTGTAAACTATTAGCTTACAACAGCCTCTACACCTAGATCCATACATAACAGTAAGCCATAATTTATCAGCATTAACATGCAATCAATGTTGTCAGAAGTATTATAGCTATTTGTACATTATGTTTCATATAACAAAAATATTACATGGAAAAAAAGGACAGTGTTGTACCCTATTAGCTTATAGCTAGCTGCCTCTACATCCATAACTATACATAACAGTAAGCCTTAGTTTATCAATAAATTAGATCATCTTTACAACTATTCTGAAATTCTTCTACACTGTAGAAAGTATTTTTCTTCAACCACACTTTGGTTTTAGTTTTGAAAATATCCATTGAAACCAATTGAGCCTGTACGGGTAAAGTGTTGAAAAATTTTATGCCTATGTATTCATAGCTAGATTGGGTTTTCTTAAGCCTGGTTGAGGGTATATCAATCATATTTTTTTGCCGAGTATTGTGTTGATGAACTGATTTCCTTATAGTGTAGTGGTTTAAGTTTTCTTTTATGTCTAATAGGCAACAATATATGTAAAGAGATGGGACTGTGAGAATTTTTAAGTCTCTAAAATAAGGTCTACATGAGGTCTTGTTGTCAGTGATTCCGTAAAAACGTCTAATTGCTTTCTTCTGCCAAGTGAAAATTTTTTTGGCTCCTGGAGAGTTACCCCAAAAAAGAATGCCATATTGTAGAAAGAAGGCATAGTATGACTGAAGCAATAAATCTTGTGTAACACATGTGTGTAGTTTGACTAGTAGGTAGATAACTCATGATAGCTTTCGACATACATAATCTGTATGTGTGTCCCAAGTTAATTTTGAGTCAATGTGTATTCCTAGTAGTTTAACAGATGATAACTCCATGTTACTGTTTGATAAACTGAAGATTATCTTGACAGTCTTTTCATGGTTCATAGATAAGTCATTAGCTTTAAACCAGATATTAGATATTTTGAGACACTCTTCACTTTCCTCCTTCAATATGTTTATATCCTTTCCAGAATTAGCTAATGTTGTGTCATCAGCATAGAGGATAGATTTACAGTGTAAGTTATTCGGAAAGTCATTTACAAACAATATAAATAGTAGAGGTTCAAGCACTGAGCCCCGAGGAACGCCTCGTTTTATACTTAAGATCTGTGACTGTTGGTCATTATGCTTTACTATTTGTTTTCTATTGCTGAGGTATGATTCAATTAGTGAGAGTTCCAAGTGTTTGATTCCATAGCAACACAGTTTATCTAATAATAATTTGTGGTTAACTGAGTCGAAAGCCTTACTCAAGTCAATTTGAATGGCTTCAGCAGATAATTCTAACTCAAATGCCCTTAGTACGAAAGAGATAAGGTTTTCAACTGCTTTGACTATTGATACGTTTGACCTGAATCCATACTGAGAATCATTTAATATATTATTGTCTGACAGGTGTATGCATATTTGCTGCAGTATGCAATGTTCTACTATTTTTGAGAGAATAGCCATTACTGATCTTTTCATTGACATCATTCATACTTGATTTCTTATTTATTTGCATTAATAAATTTTCTTGTCTTGCATTATTCACACTGTCCTTTCGCATCTTGTGGTTCAAGAGAACTACACACTGCACTGTTGAACTTCACTTTTGGTTGCTTTCATAAACAGATTAAACTATCTAGCAAATATTTTATTCTGTTCACTTTTTTCTTCTTTTAGTTTTGTAATATCCATTTTTGGAGCACTTATTACATACTTTAAGCTAGTTATGCATGCATTCATCTTGGTAATACCATCCTTGCACTTATTAGACATTTTCCTTTTTGCATAAAGATTCACATTTTTATGGAGAGACACATGTCAGGCTTTTATCTTACCCACCATGTTTGAGATATCACAAGAGCTGTAATTACTTCAAACAGGACTCTATTTGACTAATACAACTTTCTATTAAATGTCGCTTCTCGAATACAAAAAGTTTGCTGTCACAAAAATTGTCTCTCCCTTAACCTATGCTCAGGTATTGTCTTGGACCTTTAACTTTTTTGAAGAACATCAAAGTTGGTCCTGTTGTGTGCAACCTCTCTTTTTAAAGAAAATCTAAACATTTTTTCCAAGAAAGAGATAGGATAGTTTAGTTTGTATAGCATGTTACCTGCTAGTGCCAATAGAGCAGCTGTAATGATAGTTTCAATTTAGACTGTACAATTATTCTTAAATAAAACAACAAAGAAATAATTAACTGCTATTATATGGGCAACTGAAACCAATTTGAATAAAATTAGTTTTCCATAAAAGAAAAGCATGATGGTAAGCAAATCATAAAGAAAGTACATTTCTTTAGAGGTTCCTAGTTAATTAAGCTGTAAAGACCATAGGTAATGAATTAATATAACTGGAAAATCTATGAAATAGTCTTTAAAAGCAATGAAATCATCCCAATAACTGCCTACAGTGAGTATAAAAAATATTCAGTGACAAAGTTATTCTAGCTTTGGAGCTTTTTTATGAGATGAATGTTTCTGTCAAAAACAATGTAGATTCTAGCTTTTTAATGCTATAATGTTTATTGCCTACATGAAACACACGAATAAGTTAAATATGAAAGACAATGTGACAGTTTAAGAAGTGTTTTAAGGAGTTATCCCTTTTGACAAACAACAATTACTTGGGTACTTAACAAGAAGTATTCAGGCAAAAATGTTTTGTCTGTTTAATAGTTTCTGTGGGCAAAACATTGTGCTAATGTAGATGAAATATATCTATGTACTTCTGGAAAGTGTTCTGGCACAAAGAAATTTGGTGCTGAAAGTTGTTTTGAGATAAGTTAATATGGTTTCTGTAGTCTTGCTTCAATTTACGTAACCCTCCCACTCTCATGCATGAATTATCAAGACGAAATTGAAAACAATTTGCTAATGAAAATTTCATAGGTAAGGGCACACAATAACACACACTTCGTGTTTTTCATCTACAGTTTTGATCATGACATCTGTTGGCATTTGGACCACTTGACTTGGCAGGCCACTGTGATCCACCATCGTGTTGTAATTCATTGGATATAGAATGACAGTATCTCTTTTTTGAATGTCCTGACAACAGTGGGCTTTCATCTGTAGGTCATATGTTCTCATTCACTAATCTTCCAGAATATCCAGCCATTTACTACAGTTGCATTTAGCATGTGGCACAAAATTGTCATGTACCACCTAAGGTTTGTAGGGTCATTCCCGTACAGGGCAACCGGTCCATCAGGTCAGCTCCTCCCATGTGCTTATTATAAATTCCAATACAGTGGGGTCATTTGATGTTTGTAAACTTCTTTTCCTTTTGGCTAAACCATTTAGCAGCCCCTTCAGGTTCTCTTCCAACATATGATGATAGAAGAGCTAATAGTGAATTGTCAATCCATCTCGTGAGAGTAATGTCATCCATTTATGTTGCTACTGAACAACCACTGCATTGCTTTTTCTGTAATTCTTTCCCCAACTTCAGTTTCCTCTCTGCTCCATACAGTTTATATTTGGAAAAGGTTCCAACATATCACATGGTTAGCTGTTTCAGTTTTAGCACCAAGGGAATGCTACTGAAAAGATTGGCAGCATAACCTTGTGGTTCTTTCCAAGACTGTCATGACACAGATGAAGCCCAGCAGCTCCTGCAGCCTCACATTGCGAGGCACCATTTCATCCTTCTCCATCTTGAAACAGTTTGAAGCAATACACATAATCAGACACAGCTGTTTGAATGCACATTTTGTAGCCCCATTTCTTAGGTTTCTTAGGCAGATACTATTTGAACAATGATCTCCCTTTGAGTGGATTCACTATCTCATCAACACTGTGAAACTCCTCAGATTCAAAATCCTTGTGACAGTTGTGATTCATGACTTCCAAAATTGGCTGTAATCTGACAGCTTTTTCAGTATTGTCTTGAGAAGTTGTAGAAACGTCTTTGAAGTAAATGGTGCAGTTCTTCATATATCCTGTAAGATATAACATCAACAATCAAGTTCATGCATAAAGCAGTTTCCTCAGACCAATAGTGTCATTTCCTCATATACTGCAAATAAATAATTACCAGTGTTATACTGAAATATGTCACCAGTTGAGGAACATGGGTGGAGAAATATTCTTTTCCATTCTGATCTGCTGAACTGTTTCAGCTAGGAAGCTCTTTGGAAGTAACACTACAAAGAAATGAAGGGGACTTTCTCCAGAAATGCATACTTTTGCTTTTCCAGTAAATAGTTGAACACTGATTGAGTTGCCTAATTCAATGAACCAAATCAGATTCCTTTTTACAGATTTTGTTGGTATTGCTGGTTCAGAATGATCTCTTTGAATTTCAGTTTCAAATCAGTGTTATTTGTTGCACTTGTTTCAATGTTGTGAATATCATTATTTGTATTACTTGTTTCTGAAGACATGTAATAAGATCAGTGATGGGCGTCCACTTCAGATGATGTCACAGTCAGAGTGATCACTCCAACCCAAGACATCTTCAGACACAGACCACATATCAATGAACAATTTTCACAACACAATTTTGTGGTTAAACTGAGAACAAAGTGACAGAATTAAGCTTCCCATGTAGAAACTACAGTAGAAGCCTGATATACCATGGATTCAGATATAATGCAGTATGAAGTGTGTTACCTAAAACAAAATATCATATAAGAACGATTTTTTCCACTCTCACTATAGTTTCTAAACTTGAACAAATATTATTACAGTCTACATGGAGTCTTTCTGCACTATAATTTATTGCTGCAGCCTCCAAGCTCTCTAAATGATTACCAAAATAGATGGATGTAGTTAAATTCAACCTTTAGTTTGTGTTATCAACATATCAGGACTGTTGCTGGACAGAAACTTACTATATATCTCATGGTTAACATGGTGACATATGAGGGGAGACCCAAAAATAACCGGAATTTTTTTCTAGAAAGCATATACTTTATCGTTTTGAAATACAACCTTAATTTCCTTCAAAGTACACTCCATTAGCATTAATACACTTGTCCAAACGTTCATTCCAGTGTTCGAAGCCCCCTTTAAATTTGTCCTCTTTGATATCTGCTAGAACTTTCATGACATTGCATTTTACGTCTTCCACATCCACAAAACGCTTCCCTCTAAGGTCTCTTTTCATCCTTGAGAACAGGAAGAAGTCCAAGGGTGCTAAATCTGGTGAATAGGGTGTGTGGGTCAAGGTAGTCATCTTTGTTGAGGCCAAAAACTGGTGAACACTGAGAGCTGTTTGTGTGGAAGCGTTGTCATGATGCAGGAACCACATGCCAGAATCCCACAAAGCCAGACGTTTTCGCGACAAACTTCTGCGAAGCCATTTCACAACCTCCAAATAGAATTGTTGGTTTACTGTCTGCTTTTCAGGGACAAATTCAGAGTGTACGATCCCTTTTATGTCAAAAAAAAAAAAAAAAACAGATCACCATCGTTTTCACATTCGATTTCACTTGTCAAGCTTTTTTTGGTCGAGATGAGCCAGGTGACTTCCATTGCGATGACTGTTGTTTACGTTCTGGATTGTACCCATGGCACCATGACTCATCACCTGTAATGATTTTGTTGAAAAAATGTGGATCATCTTTGAAAGTGTCCTTCATTTCGAGACAGGCTTGAACGCGGCGATCCCTTTGATCTCCAGTAAGAAGGCTCAGCACAAATTTTGTTGCCACTCTTCGCATCCCCATATCAATGGTCAAGATGTGCTGAATTGAGCTCCAGGACAACCTGGAGAAGTTCTCGAGTTGCTCGATTGTCCGGCATCGATCTTCACTGATGAGATCACGGATTTTGTCAATGTTGTCTTCGCTTCAAGCAGTTGAAGGTCGACTAGAATGGAGCTGATCTTAAACCACCATTTCTCCCTTTTTAAACCGAGAAAACTATTCTTACACTTGTGTTTTACTAAGAGCATGGTCTTTGTAGGCTGTCTGAATCATTGCAAACAGTTTCTGCTGCATTCTTGCCAAGCAAGAAACAAAACTTCACTGCCGCATGCGCACATTGTTCGTAAGAACTAGCCATTTCCTTGCGTCATGTCTGCACTGTACGCACACTCAAAGAACTGCTAAAGAAACCACACTTCTCACTGTTGGGTGACACCGCGTGGCAGAATGACTCAGCAGAGCTCATACTACAACCCTCTGGCAGTGCAACCTGCTACC
Organism: Schistocerca americana; assembly: GCF_021461395.2. NCBI lineage: Eukaryota > Metazoa > Arthropoda > Insecta > Orthoptera > Acrididae > Schistocerca > Schistocerca americana. Next base: position 663,841,582 of record NC_060119.1, on the reverse strand, counting down.
ACAAGTACAAGATGTGCAGCATTACGATTCTGGTTACTTTTGGGTCCCCTGTCATAGTCAACAAACTGACTATGCAACAATGCTAGGCAACAATCGAATTAAGCACAACCATCATGTCAAACATAAATAATCAATCATAGCATAGATTTTTAAGTGCTTGTTACAATGTCACATAAACAGAAACTGTACTCTTTGAGTGATAATCTAAAACTTATTGATGGTGTAAAGAATGGTGAAACTAAAGCAAGTCTATCACTTGAGTATCACATACCTGAAGGAACAATCAGAAGAAATGGATGAAAGAAGAGAATCAACTTAGTAGTTTTGTAAACACATTTGAAAGTAATGCGGGAATACAGGGTGGTCCAAAAGTCCAGAAACACCCTTACAAAATTCAAATGGAGTAGCAAACAAGGAAACAGAGTCCCTGTACATGAGGAATGGGAAGGGGGAAACTTTATGGGCTATGTCACCAACATGGTGACCATCTTGAAAGCCGCCATCTTGGATTCAACTCCAAAATTTCAAATGGGAATGTGGTCATGTGACATATCAAACACATAGAGAATTTCACCAGTAAAACAATGCTGTTGTTATTTTAAACATTGCTTTATTCATTCTCGGGTTATAGCCCGTTACATGTGGCAGCGGTGGGACGCTGGGCAGCATGCATGTTATGTGCCAAAGAGACATTACGCCGATGCTACACAGTCCCGAGAGACCACCAACAGTCATAGGAATGTATCGATATGTTGTCCATTATGTTGGATTGTTAAGGCTATCCTCCGAACCCAGTCCTGATGAACTTTGACCAACACATCTGGCTGAATTTGACCACACGCATCAACAATGCGCTGCTTTCGATGATGCAAATCCCATATTTTCACAGAATAAACCAGTGCTTTGCCATGACCCCAAAGATAAAAATCCAAGGGAGCCAAATCTGGTGAACGTGGTGGCCACTCAACAGCACCCCTGCGACAATCCACTTTTCAGGGAACGGCACATCCAGGTGTGCTCGCACATTGTGGCAATAATGTAGTGGGGCTCCATCATGCTGGAAGAATTCCATCAATACAAAAAAGGTTCAACGAATTTGGTACCTCACAAACCACACCAGACCATCACTTTTTGTGAGTCAACCGTTTTGGAAGCATCAATCCAGTGCGGATTTGTGTCGGACCATTATCTGTGATTCTGCTTGATCACTTCACCATTGATAAAGAAATTGGCTTCATCACTGAACAGCACCTGATAGGGAAACATGGGTTTATCTGCAGCTGCTGTGTCACGCATTCTGCGAACTGTACCCGACGGTGTCGGTCATCCTCGTTCAGGTGTTGGAGCAGCTGAATTTTGTACGGGTGCCATTTGTGCTGCGATAAAATTCGCAGTATGGAGTTACGGCTAACCTCACATTCTTGTGACAGGCGATGAAGTATTCCCTCGCAGACTCTTGCTAAATGATGCCAACACGCTCACTGTTGTTGCTTCATCGTTGGCGGATTTTGGTCTTCCAGCCTTAGGTTTATCTGTGACTCTCCTGTTGCTCGGAATTTGGCTAAAAGCTTGGCAGCTGCGCTGTGAGTGATGGGCTGTCTGGTTGGCTGACGACTGTTGAAATCCTCAGCAATGACCCATGTGCTTCTTTCTCCTGATATCAAGATGATTTCAATGCATTCTTCATGTGTTAAGGACATTTTGTAACTGGTAAATAAGGAAACAGTGATTGAGTAAATGATACCTAACAGTTAAACGCATGTAACAGATCAGGCATGGGATAGTCATTTTGCACCGTTTCAGACACCATTTTATGACTTCTCAGTATGTAATACTCACACTGCCAAGCATCCCACCGCTGCCACATGTAACTGGCTATAGCCCAAGAATGAATAAAGCTATGTTTAAAATAGCAACGGCATTGATTTTCTAGTGAAATTCTCTATCTGTTTGATATGTGACATGGCCACATTTCCATTTGAAATTTTGGAGTTGAATTCAAGATGGCGGCTTTCAAGATGGCCGCCATGTTGGTGGCATAGCCTATAAAGTTTCCCCCCTCCCGTTCCTCGTGTGTAGAGACTCTGTTTCCTTGTTTGCTACTCCATTTGGATTTTATCAGGGTGTCTCCGGACTTTTGGACCACCCTGTAGATACAAAAAGGGCAATTTAAGAAAAGACAATGTACTTGATGTATCGATGATAGGTGGTTCTTAATAAAGAGAAATGAAGATGTGCCACTTCTGGGACCAATTATCAAAGTTCAAGCTGAAAAATTTCACTTTGATTTACATGGCAACAGAGATATTATAGCTGCTGACAGATGGTTCTCAAGAGGGAAATGCTGCCAAAGACCACTGAAGGAGAAAAAAGGCCTGTGAGAGTGTATCTGCTTCACAATTTACTGAAATTCTACATAAATTAATGGCAGAGGAAAATTTAAATGATCATCAAATTGTGATGAAACAGCTCTTTGTTATTGATTGCTTCCAGCCAGATTCCTTGATTTTTTTTTTTAAAAGGGAAATAAGACAGATTTGAAAATGTATAAAGACAGAATAATCCAACTCTTTGTCACAAATAAATCAAGCAGCCATTAGCTGAAACCTCTTTGAATAGGTAGAAGTAAAAACCCAAGATGTCTGATGCATGTAAACTTGTCATCATTACAATTCACTAACAGGTATCTGAAGAATTCTTGGATGACATGTGACATTCTCAGGAAATGGTTTCAAGAAGAGTTTGTTCCATCAGTGAGAAAGCACCTATGGCCACTTAAGCTGAAAGAAGAAGCTCCACTAAACACTGATCACTGTACAACTCATCCAGCTGCTGACTTGCTGCAAACAGAACATGAAAAAGTAAAAACTTTATTTTGGCGATAAAACATGATGGCATTAATGTAGCCACTGGATCAGAGTATCATATTATCATTTAAGCCTCATTATTGCCATAAGCTGCTCAGTTCAATTGTAATTTCAGATGAAGAAATGGAAATGTTCTTGAAATCAGTAAATAATAAGAGTGTCACAACAGACCCATCACGTCAAAGCATTGGTCTGATTGCTATTAGGAATTGTTGGAACAAGTGTTACATTGAAAAAAAAAAACTGCAACAGATGAACTCCACAGTGACACAGATTTCAACAGCAATGACATCCAGTCTGCATGTGATGCTGTACAGTGCATAACTGATCTTGAAGACTTGAACTGGTGGGTAGCCATCAAAAACAAAGAACCAAATGAGGATGATAAAACTAGAGAAGAAAGTATAGGTGATTTTCCCAGTACATGTGAAAACTGAGTAATATAAATAAAGTGATTATGTGGATGGAGCGACATATTGCACCACACCAAAATGAGTTGTTGCACCAGATAAAAATAATACAAGACACACTAAAGCAAATGTGTGAAATGACCCGACAAGGAAAACTAACTGACTTCTTTAAAGCAGTAGAATAATAATATACTTTAGCATGCAGTCAGCGTTGTAAGTTATCATATTTTATTTGACAGTGTACTACATATACAGTATTGAAACTTATCTTATTGTTTGGTTGATGTCTGAGTGATGTTTGTTTAATTACTGTACACTATTAGATAAGTTTCTGAAATGTTTTGCTTCTAATATTCTTTAAACTTAAATACAGTATAGTACAATATGTATAACATTCCATTGTGTGGATATGCTAACTTTCCATGTGTAATCTGCCATTACTCAGCTCATTCTTGATATACTGCAGGTTAGGCTAAAATGCAGGAGTAAATCATGTCCCCCTGACAACTGTGCTATATCGAGCTACTACTGTATCACACTGTCATCTTGCAGACATTCTTGAAACCATTATTAGTCTGCACTTTGATGGCAACTTCAGACTTTAGGGACAAGAGAAATGAGCTGAAAATTACATGTCCTCATTTGAGGGCATGGTACATGAAACTGCTAGCCACATCTATATTCAGGCTAACGTTCTGTAGGAAAATGAAATTGTTTTTGATATTTAGTGGTTTCACTCTTGAGGAAATATTTTTATTCATTATATCACTCTGTATCATATTCTTTGTTATTCCTATAATGAAATGAAACACGATTTTTATGTCTGGCAGCTAATACTGGACCTTCTTGTTAGTTTCATTAATTGATTCAATTTTCCTTGTTAGTCTTTATGATCTGCAATTTTCTTTTGTACTTACTGCTACATTTATTGTTAGCATGTAATTCATTGGCTACTTCTAGAACATTAATTTGAGGATCTTGTTGGTAAACTGTTGGACAAACTAACTGACTATGTGCATGGGACTGTGGTCTTCCTTCTTTTGGCTTGAATTAATTGCAGTATATTAGGAATGTAAGAAAGTAATTTGACTCTATTTCAATGGATATTGAATTTTTCATGCTGATTTTGTAGTTTAGCGTATGATCTCTTACATAGACACAGCTCTTGTCACTCTGCCAAAGAACTTGTAAGCATATTTGTTATGTGTCTAAATACAGTCATCTATCTAAAACAGAAAATTACATGTGACTGCCATTTGTTTGAAATACTATATGTTTTGAGATTTGTGCAGTCATTTTTGCAATTAAATCTGACATCATCAAGACTTTCTACCTCACATATATGTTGATGTTAACTCACTGATTCATGCCCACACAATTTTCAGTGAAAAATGTCATCACTTCAGAACATATTTTGTAGCTTATCATATACTGTACACTCAATCCACGCTAACACATAACTTGTTTGGAGGTAAATTTAATGGTAATAAAGCACACTCCTTGTTAAGCATATGAATATTTGCTGAATATCAAAGAACAATGATTAATTAAAGTGCTGTTTAATTTGATGCATTGTGTTTCATTGTTAAGGATTTTGCACTTTATATGGATCAAGCAGGTACAAAGATGAGAGCTAGTAGAAATCCTTGGGTGACACAAGAGATATTGAATTTAATTGATGAAAGGAGAAAATACAAGGTGCATTCAAGTTCTAAGGCCTCCGATTTTTTTTCTCCGGACTGGAAAGAGATAGAAACATGCGCATTGTTTTAAAATGAGGCCGTGTTCATTGTCAATACGTCCCAGAGATGGCAGCACCATTCAGCAGATGGAATTTTACCGCCAGCAGCGAGAATGAGAACTGTTTTAAACACTTAAAATGGCGACGTTTTCCTTACTTGAACAGCGTGCAATCATTCGTTTTCTGAATTTGCGTGGTGTGAAACCAATTGAAATTCATTGACAGTTGAAGGAGACATGTGGTGACAGAGTAATGGATGTGTCGAAAGTGCGTTCGTGGGTGCGACAGTTTAATGAAGGCAAAACGTCGTGTGACAACAAACCGAAACAACCTCGGGCTCGCATAAGGTGGTCTGACGACATGATCGAGAAAGTGGAGAGAATTGTTTTGGGGGATTGCCGAATGACTGATGAACAGATTGCCTCCAGAGTTGGCATTTCTGTGGGTTCTGTGCACACAATCCTGCATGACGACCTGAAAATACGAAAAGTGTCATCCAGGTGGGTGCCACGAATGCTGACGGATGACCACATGGCTGCCCGTGTGGCATGTTGCCAAGCAATGTTGACGCGCAACGACAGCATGAATGGGACTTTCTTTTCGTCAGTTGTGACAATGGATGAGACGTGGATGCCATTTTTCAATCCAGAAACAAAGCGCCAGTCAGCTCAATGGAAGCACACAGATTCACTGCCACCAAAAAAATTTCGGGTAACCACCAGTGCCGAAAAAATGATGGTGTCCATGTTCTGGGGCAGCGAGGGCGTAATCCTTACCCATTGCATTCCAAAGGGCACCATGGTAACAGGTGCATCCTATGAAAATGTTTTGAAGAACAAATTGCTTCCTGCACTGCAACAAAAACATCCGGGAAGGGCTGCGCGTGTGCTGTTTCACCAAGACAACGCACCCGCACATCGAGCTAAGGTTACGCAACAGTTTCTTCATGATAACAACTTTGAAGTGATTCCTCATGCTCCCTACTCATCTGACCTGGCTCCTAGTGACTTTTGGCTTTTTCCAACAATGAAAGACACTCTCCGTGGCCGCACATCCACCAGCCGTGCTGCTATTGCCTCAGCAATTTTCCAGTGGTCAAAACAGACTCCTAAAGAAGCCTTCGCCGCTGCCATGGAATCATGGCGTCAGCGTTGTGAAAAATGTGTACGTCTGCAGGGCAATTACGTCGAGAAGTAACGCCAGTTTCATCGATTTCGGGTGAGTAGTTAATTAGAAAAAAAATCGGAGGCCTTAGAACTTGAATGCATCTCGTATAAAAACACAGTAAATGAAGCAGGCTTAAAGGAATACAAAAGTCTCAAAAATGAGATCCACAGAAAGTGCAAAATGGCTAAGCAGGAATGGCTAGAGGACAGATGTAAGGATGTAGAAGCATATATTACTAGCGGTAAGATGGATGATGTCTACAGGAAAATTAAAGATACTCTTGGAGAAAAAAAGAGAACCACCTGTATGAATATCAAGAGCTCTGACAGAAAACCAGCCCTTAGTAAAGAAGGCAAATCAAAAAGGTGGAAGGACAATGTAGTTGAGGGCAATATTATAGAAATGGAAGAGGATGTAGATGAAAGACCTAAGTTGAAACAAGGCACCGGGAGTAGACAACATTCCATTAGAACTACTGACAGCCTTGGGAGAGCCAGTTCTGACAAAACTCTACCATCTGGTGAGCAAGATGTATTAGACAGGCGAAATTCCCTCAGACTTCAAGAAGAATATAATAATGGCAATCCCAAAGAAAGCAGGTGTTGACAGATGTGAAAATTACTGAAATATCAGTTTAATAAGTCACAGCTGCAAAATACTAACGTGAATTCTTTACAGACGAATGGAAAAACTGGTAGAAGCCGACCTCGGGAAAGATCAGTTTGGATTCCGTAGAAACGTTGGAACACGTGAGGCAATACTGACCCTACGACTTATCTTAGAAGAAAGATTAAGGAAAGGCAAACATACATTTCTAGCATTTGTAGACTTAGAGAAAGCTTTTGACAATGTTGACTGGAATACTCTCTTTCAAATTCTGAAGGTGGCAGGGGTAAAATACAGGGATAGAAAGGCTATTTACAATTTGTACAGAAAGCAGATGGCAGTTATAAGAGTCAAGGGATATGAAAGGGAAGCAGTAGTTGGGAAGGGAGTGAGACAGGGTTGTAGCCTCTTCCCGATGCTATTCAATCTGTATATTGAGCAAGCAGTAAAGGAAACAAAAGAAAAGTTCGGAGTAGGTATTAAAATCCATGGAGAAGAAATAAAAACTTTGAGGTTTGCCGATGACAATGTAATTCTGCCAGAGACAGCAAAGGACTTGGATGAGCAGTTGAATGGAGTGGACAGTGTCTTGAAAGGAGGGTATAAGATGAACATGTATGGAAGTGAAACATGGATGATAAATAGTTTAGACAAGAAGAGAACAGAAGCTTTCGAAATGTGGTGCTACAGAAGAATGCTGAAGATTAGATGAGTAGATCACATAACTAATGAGGAGGTATTGAATAGAATTGGGGAGAAGAGGAGTTTGTGGCACAACTTGACCGTAAGAAGGGATCGGTTGGTAGGACATGTTCTGAGGCATCAAGGGATCACCAATTTAGTGCTGGAGGCCAGCATGGAGGGTAAAAATCGTAGAAGGAGACCAAGAGATGAATACACTAAGCAGATTCAGAAGGATGTAGGCTGCAGTGGGTACTGGGAGATGAAGAAGCTTGCACAGGATAGAGTAGCATGGAGAGCTGCATCAAACCAGTCTCAGGACTGAAGACCACAACAACATATACCGGTGTCACCTGTGCCATTTTGCAGTCATTTGGGTCTTTGGGCTTTTGTACCCCATAGTCCCTCCAATACTGAAATATCTAGGTGTCCTAATACTATTTCTGCAAGGTGCAAATGATGACTGTAAGTACTTACTCCAGAAAAGGGGTTCCAAGATGGTGGTAAGCATATTATTGTTGGCACACAAGACCATTCCAGGGGGTATGCATATAAGAAAACAAAACATGTACTGATATAAATAAAATTTGCTCTTACATTCATGTATTTTAAAGTAAAATGATAGTGAGAAAACTGATGGATAAAAGCAGCACCTGCACAATGTTAAAGAAAATGGAATTACTGCAGAATGGTTGGTTTGGACTGTAGGCAGGACACAAAAAATATTGGATTTTACCCTCCCCACCCTTCCCATCTTTTTTGTCACTCCCTTGGCCAGGAATGATTCACCTTGTTTGGACAATATTTTGATCGGGTCTTGTCAGTATTTATTTGTAAGTTGGCCTGCCACTTTGCAACTGCTGCCAATATGCTTATATGATGTACTAATGTGTAATGCTGCATTAATCATTATGTAGTTTATTGTTGTTACTGTTGCCTTGTTGCATTACATTAAATGGCATCATGGTATGAAGAAAGCTTGTATGTGGAACCAGAGTCAGTGTACAGGGTGTTTATAAATGAATATTGGGGTTTTAATGCTTTATAATATTTATTACATCACACTTACAGTTATATATGATATGTCAAATGAAAGAGCAACTCAAACAGTTTTACCAAGAACCTTATAAATGTTCAATGTGAGCACCATTTGTCACACGGCACACATCAAGTCTATAGCCAAGTTCTTTCCAAACCTTGATGAGTGTGTCTTCAGTGATTGTAGCAACAGCTGCTTCAATCCAGTTTATTAACTGAATTTAAGAAGTAGCAGTTACCTAGAAATTTGAGTCCTACTACAACCAAAATGACAGTGTAGTACCTTAAATACTGTGCAAGTTTGTTTGGTAATATTGCTGGGGGTGGATGTCATGAACAAGCAATAGGGGCTACATACAGTACCACTATAGGGCTAATGTTATTGAAAATGAGAAAGAAGACATAGAACTTAATATTATTTTTCTATGAAATGTGGAAACTCAAAGGAGCAGAAAAAGTTGATGAATCTAAGAAAACATGAACTGTGAGTTTCTTAACAGAAATAATCGAAAGAAGGCAGGAGCAATTAATTATTTTGAAGGAGCTGTGGTGCAAGAAATTTAAAGAAACAACTGCAGACAAGAAGAAGAAGAAGAAGAAGAAGAAGAAGAAGAAGAAGAAGAAATGTTAGCAGGAGAAGAAGCAGTGATGAAAGAAAGGATCTAACCAAGATAAAATGAAAATAAAAAATATATAAACAAAGTGGAAATAAAATGAAAACAAAGAGAACTAAATGATGTGAAGTACAGAATAGGGACAGCAAAGGATGACTAAGATCAAAACAGGCAGGAAAAAAGATAGAACATGAGCAGAGCCATAAGAATGATAGAGACTAAACATGCCCAAACCATGACAACTGAGCATCCCATTAGTCAAGAGGAAATTGTTGAAATTAATTAAACTGTTTATGGATGTCCACCCTATTGCATGGACAAGGGACTTCAGTTGATGACGTATATGAAAAAAAGCCCCGACGCAGCTGTATCTTGAGAATGTCTTTATTATCTCACATGACTAGTTTTGGCACACAATACCACCATCCTTAGGCACCACCATTGCCAAACGAGTATTAGATTTCCTTGGCGCATTTATTGTTGAGCCCTTATTACTAGTGCATGTGGGCTAGCTTTCCTCAGCAGTTTTTTTTCTCAAGTACACACTTCTGGGGAAAGTTAGCCCATGTGTACCAGTAACAGAGACTCCACAATAAATGTGCCAAGCAAAGCTAACACTGTTTTCACAGTGGTTGGTCTGAAGATGACAGTAATGTTACATCAAAACTAGTCATGTGAGACAATACAGACATTGTCAAGATATAGATAAAATTGTTTATATCCACTCATTAAATGCTTTACAAAAAGTGTGACACTGAATTATGGTACTTTTTCTCATATAATTAAACTTTATTGAGTGTCATTATTCCCTAAATGTAGGCAGTTGGGTTAGCTCTTTATCATTCAAGGAAGTGCACATGTAAGACGGTACATTGTTTATTCACGAAAGTAAACAGGATTTAGGTCACATCCCCTAAGAAAATTTCACAGTAGTTTAGTAGAGCTTGCAGATGATGTAGCTGCTATTGCTGGTCACTTATTCTCCTCTATGGTAAGATGTGACCCTCCTATGATGGCTGTGTCAGGACAGTTGTTACCTCCAACATGGGGAGAAGGGGGGTGGGCGGGACACCTGAGAATACCAGGGACAGGGAAGAAGATGATGTTATAAGAAGCTCCTGAGAAATTAACAGCAAGCATGGGGGAGGGGTTAGGAGGGGAGGAGTGGGGGTGGGGGGCTGGGGTTTGAGCATCTACATCTGTATCTACATCTATATTCTGAAAATGACTCTGAGGTACATGGCAGAGGGTACATCCCATTGTACCAGTTATTAGGGTTTCTTCCTGTTCCATTCACGTATGAAGTGTGGGAAGAATGATTGTTTGAATGCCTCTGTGCATGCAGTAATTATTCTAATCTTATCTTCATGATTGCTATGTATCTGGTACATACGGGGTCATAATGTAATCCTAGAGTAATTGTTTGAAGCTCAACAACATCCTTTTTCCCACTCTCCTGTAGTTTATCTGCGGTTTCTAAATGTTTATAATTTGTACAGACTAATATTCAAATAATTAACACACTTTGAAATGTTAAGTATTTCAAATTTTGTGATTATAAAGCTCAATAAAATTAAATTCCAATGTTAGGTTAAAAACACAGAATTCCTTTAGATTCTACAAAGTTCATGAAATTCCATAAGATTTCCCTGATTTTTTCCACGTAAAATGTAATTCCCTGAGAATTCCTGGTTTTCTAGAAGAGCTGCTACCCTGTGTAGGCCTATATTACAATGGGGATTGCATGGGGAAGGCACTATAAGTCATTCATGAAGCAGTTTGAATGTACAGAAAGAAATTCAAATCCACTGCAATGCTACAATGTCATCTACTTAAGCAGCATGGATGGCCAATGTTCTCATTCCATCTATTTTATTACTTGTCTAAATGTATACTGATAAAAACTATTTATATCCACTCATAAAATGCTTTACAAAAAGTGTGACACTGAATAATGGTATACTTCATATTCAAACAATGGAAACTCCAGGGAGGAATATAGGAAAAGATAGATTGCCACTTACCACAAAGAAGACACACCAACTTGCAGATAGACATGATTAAAAGACACTAATATAGGTTATGGACACAACCTCTATCAGTAAAGTAAGACACACACACACACACACACCACACACACACACACACACACACAAAAATACCTAATGCACACCTGACAACCAACTCCAGCATCTCGTGTGTGCTTCTCTCCCTGTGTGTGTGTGTGTGTGTGTGTGTGTGTGTGTGTGTGTGTGTGTGTGTGTGTGGGCGCGCGCGCATGCGCGTGTGAAGGCTGTCGCCAAAAGCTATATTTTATTTCTTGCATTCTTACACCATTACTACCATTTTCCCCTCTCCCAGATGAGAATCATTTGTTTTGTAAGATATTTGTGTCAAAAAGGAGAACAAATATTAAGTTTGATTGGATAGGCAAATTACAGTCACAGGATTGCTAATGTTCTGCATTTAAAGTCATTAGATATCCCACTGCTTAGAATTTGAAATGAAGAGCAGTAAACTTTTTAAGCTGATTGTACTAAAAAGAAGCAGCAATGCTAAACAACAGCTGTAGTAATAATGATGTCATGTACACATATACAGAATAGTGAGATGTTATAAAAATGCCAACTTACTCATAAAATCGATTTTCAATAGCAGCCATTCGTTGAAAGTATATGTGCGCTGAGGAGTTTGCAATAGGAGCATACTGAATCTTATACTGTTTAGAGAGATCATCTAGTGATTCCACTGGTGTATCTAGACGTGACACTGTAAGAAATGCAGCCAGGTTTGCAGTGTATGAAGCAATGATGATAAAACCAAACAGCCACCATGTAGCTGCTACGAGTCTTCCTGAAAGGTTTTTTGGAGCCTCTCCTCCTCCCTATAAAACATAAGTATCATGAACAACTTACTCCACATTTCTATATGCAAAGAAAATGAAAATTTGGTTCAGTAAACAGTTGTGAAGTGTATTGAAAACTATCAGCTATTAAAAAGTGCTTTATTTTTGTTATTCCATGAATCCCATCATAAAGGAGAGAACATGGAATAAATCAAGATATATATTAATTAAATTAAGCAATTGTTAGGAAATGTGGTAAAAAATAACTAAGATTTGAGTGCTATGGCGATCTGGCCTTAAAAATGTTAAGTGTATCACAAAAAATTGATAGAAATCCACTGCTTTGAAAAAAGGTTGTTACATCAACATTAAGTCAAATAGCTGATGTTTGACTCCTAGTCCTAGCATTATATCTAGACTTCTACTCCTTGCATTTTATCTAGATGATCATTCAGATATGCGTCATGGAAATATCTATCTGTTCAAATAAATCACAGAATTCCCAGCCTTCTTCCAGTGTTGTTTTATTTGAACAGATAACTAGTCACGAGTCTACAGCCATCCAAAACTCCATAAGAGGAAGATAAAAATAAAGTATTACAAATTTCTGAAACATAAATGTGAATGCATTATGTGGAAGCAGAAAAACAAGGAGCTTATAATGCACTGACATAGAAGATACATACTCATTAACTGAACTGATTAACAAAGTATGTGATAGTGAATAGTGTACAGCATCAAGATTTGTACCCAATGTATTGAATCATATTATTTTTTCATTCTTTTCTTTTCTTATATACAGGGTGATCCATTGGTAGTGACCGGGCCAAATATCTCATGAAATAAGCATCAAATGAAAAAACTTCAAAGAAGGAAACTCGTCTAGCTTGAAGGGGGAAACCAGATGCCAGATGGCGCTATGGTTGGCCCGCTAGATGGCACTGCCATAGGTCAAACGGATATCAACTCCGTTTTTTAATTAGGATCCCCCATTTTTTATTACATATTTGTGTAGTACGTAAAGAAATATGAATGTTTTAGTTGGACCACTTTTTTTGATTTGTGATAGATGGCGCTGTAATAGTCACAAACGTATAAGCACGTGATATCACGTAACATTTCACCAGTGCGGACGGTATTTGCTTCATGATAAATTACCCACGTTAAAATGGACTATTTACCAATTGCAGAAAAGGTTGATATTGTGTTGATATATGGCTGCTGTGATCAAAATGCCCAACAGGCATGTGCTATGAATGCTGCTCGGTATCCTGGATGACATCATCCAAGTGTCTGGACCATTCGCTGGATAGTTACGTTATTTAAGGAAACAGGAAGTGTTCAGCCACATGTGAAATGTCAACCAGAACCTGCAGCAAATGATGATGCCCAAGTAGGTATTTTAACTGCTGTCACAGATAATCCACACATCAGTAGCAGACAAATTGTGTGAGAATTGGGAATCTCAAAAACGACGGTGTTGAGAATGCTACATCAACATCGACAGCATCCGTACCATATTTCTGTGCAACAGGAATTGCATGGCAACAACTTTGTATGTCATGTACAGTTCTGCCACTGGGCACAAGAGAAATTACAGGACAATGACAGATTTTTTACACGCGTTCTTGTAAGTGACGAAGTGTCATTCGCCAACAGCGGTAACGTAAACCGGCATAATATGCACTGTTGGGCAATGGAAAATCCATGATGGCTGCGACAAGTGGAACATCAGCGACCTTGTTGAGTTAATGTATGGTGTGGAATTATGGGAGGAAGGATAATTGGCCCCCATTTTATTGATGGAAATCTAAATAGTGCAATGTATGCTGATTTACTACGTAATGTTCTATCGATGTTACTACAAGACGTTTGACTGCATGACAGAATGACGATGTACTTCCAACATGATGGATGTCCAGCACATAGCTCACGTGCAGTTGAAGCGGTATTGAATAGCATATTTCATGACAGGTGGATTGGTCGTCGAAGCACCATACCATGCCTGCATGTTCACTGGATCTGACATCCCTGGATTTCTTTCTGTAGGGAAAGTTGAAGGATATTTGCTATCATGAGCCACCGACAACATCTGACAACATACGTCAGTGCATTGTCAATGCATGTGTGAACATTACTGAAGGCAAACTACTCGCTGTTAAGAGGAATGTCGTTACATGTATTGCCAAATGCATTGAGGTTGATGGACATCATTTTGAGCATTTATTACATTAATGTGGTATTTACAGATAATCAAGCTCTAACAGCATGCATTCTCAGAAACGATAAGTTCACAAAGGTACGTGTATCACATTGCAACAATTGAAATAAAATGTTTGAACATACCTAAGTTCTGTATTTTAATTTAAAAAACCTACCTGCTACCAACTGTTCGTCTAAAATTATGAGTCATACGTTTGTGACTATTACAGTGCCATCTATCACAAAGCGAAAAAAGTGGTCCAACTAAAACATTCATATTTCTTTACGTACCACATGAATATGTAATAAAAATGGGGATTCCTATTTTAAAAAAACGCAGTTGATATCCGTTTGACCTATGGCAGCACCATCTATCGGGAGCACCATCTGGTTTTACCTTTAAAGCTAGACAAGTTTCATTCTTTGTAGTTTTTTCATTTGACACTTATTTCATGAGATATTTGGCCCGGTTGTGATCAATGGACCACCCTGTATATGAGCTATATGTAAACTGAATGAGTTATTGACACTGCCCAAAGTAAATTAATGAGTTATTTTGTGAAAAGAATAATGTTTTGATACATCATTAAATATCTGTATGAAACAAAGTAAGAAAAATGCTCTTCAGTTTATTAATTATGTAGATACAGTAGAAGAAGCCCTAAAAGAGAAAGAAAGTCAATTTCTAGCAAAAATGGATTCAGGTTTAAAGGAAGCAGAGGAAAGGTTATGAGGCAGTATTGCTAAAACTACAAATCCATGCTTTTAGAGAAGTTAGATACTTTCACTGGTTATGCACAATAGGTGGCTAGCCCATTGAACGAAAATAGCAAAGGTTGCAGAATGCAGTAACACTTACCGGCAGCTGTACCTGTCAAGCAAGCACAATTTCCATGCGCTACACCAAAAGTGAACATAAACATGGCTGTAACTGACAGCGCAGTGTGTTTGTCAACATTACTTGCAGATGATGGCTTAATTAAGCATCAACACTTTCTGATATTTACCTCTGAAGAAGGGAGTGCTTGCTAGTAGATGCTTAGGAAGGATTGGTTTGTGGGAGAAGACTGAGAGGAAGAAGGAGATACAAGGTGATGGACAACATAAAGGGAAGAGTAAATTATGAAGACCTGAAGAGGATGGCAGAAGACCGTACAGCCTGGAGAACTACCATGTGAAAACCTGCCTTTAGGCAGAACACTGATGATGATGATGACCTCTGAAGGGAAAAGAACCAACCCCGTGGTGTTTATCAGAGCATTTCGAAATCTTTTATATTATACATGGACCGAAGCCCAGAAAATTAGATTTGTTGTTGGATACACACAGAGTAACATTCAACTATGGGCTACAGTCATGGCGGAATGTTGTCACTACTATGAACAGTTTGAGAGAGCCTTTCTGGATACATATTGCTCTGAGGCCGTACATGAGAGGCTCAGACATGAGGTAATCAAAGCAGCTCCATTCAGTAGCAAACATGGAAGCTAAGTGGCTATTTTGAAAAATATTTGAATAAAAGTAGATACTGGATTAAACTGGTATCTCAAGTAGACATCTTGAAAATTTTAAAGAGGCATCTACCTGCCCACATTAGGGAAAAACTCACTATAATTCTGGAACAAGACACCGAATCCTTTCTGTCTGTACTGGACTCAATAGACTTTATACACAAAGAGGCCAGTACAACCCAAGCCTGTTAATATGCATATAGTGGTACAGAGATTTATAGACCAACAAGTGAACAACAAATTCGTAGTACAGCACGGATGGCAACCTTACCCCACACAGACCTATGGTAACAGTAATGGTAGTCACAATGGCAATGGAGACAGCCATAAATCCAAGGGCAGATATAAAAGAACTGGGCAAAAATTTAACAAAAACAACTACAATGGGCAAGTGGAGTATGGACAGCCTGTACAATACATACAGACACAAGCTACTGGCAATAATCAGCCAATCACTTGACAAAGACAAAACAGTACCAGACAGCCGAATAATCCACAGACAGCAGAATTCAGCCAGTAAAGTAATGCATATATGCCAAGTAACATGCAAAGACATAGAGAACTTCAATTGAGAGCCTCACAGTGTACTAAATGGCGTAATCAAACACGAACAGTCCATATAGTGGAAGTTACGCCTAACCCAGAGACCGATGCCACTGCGATGCCAGAATACTTGAACTGTTCATGGTAGGCCCCCATTCTGTGACCTAGGAGGAGAGTGGGGGCATGAGCTGAAAATGTTTACATATTGAAAAAAGGGTTGTATACCCTCTAAGTTGTATATGTATATAATAATTTTAGATTTAGACTGCTGGAAAGTAACATTCCAGAATTTATGTTGGTAGTTGTAAAGGATTTTTTTTTGTGTTTTTTCTTATATGTCAAATGTGTAAATGATAAGATGAGTGGTTGTAACAAGGAAGAATTTTATTTTTATGTGTCTAGAGATGATGATACTCTAAACACAATGCTCCGCCTTGCGTGTAGCTCAGTTGAAAACAAATAAATGAATTAGTGAAATGTGTGGTAGCATGCAGTGCAATACACAACTCACCACAATGCAAGTGGCATCAGAGGGACGCACCCGCATGTGCGCTGGGGAGCAAGTTAGTAACGAACCACATGCACATGCATGCCAGAAGATACAGCTGGCTGGAGCACCCAAAACAAATTTGATGAGCTACAGTCCACACTAGCATTTGTAAAGCCTATTGAATATACAGGGACATCGAAAATTAAAAGAGAGTCTATCCTATCTACACAATACACACACACAGAGATAAGCTAACAGATTTCATACACAGGAAAGGGACACTACAAGACTTAAGCTATGCTACTATATACATTATATCTATATTTAACAATATTTACAAATTTAAGTATTGAAAGTGCATGCACTAATTATACTTGATGGATGAGAAAGGTCTCACGGGAGGTAAACAAACGAATACGGTATAAGTGGCAAACTGAATAAGAGGTCATACTGCACCTCTCATACACCTTATTTTTCAGATTTATAAGGTAAGTAGAGATGCAACATGACATTAAATTAGTTTTGTGATAGCACAAATGCACTCTGAAGTGAATGAATACATGGTTGAATATATGAAAAAGGTATCAGTAGCCATCAAGCCACTATAAACTTACCTATGAAGATTTAGTTTTAAGTTAGTATTAAGTTTTTTCTTCCAGGGTACAATGCATCAACATATACTCAAGTGAAGAAAGATGAATGCTTGTAAGGTGTTAGTTACCATATAAACATAAGAAAGGACCACATCACAAGTGAATATAGTTGTAAGTTTACGATATGTATGAATGTGATAGTGTAAAGGTATGTGAAGGAGAAAACAGTTGCAGTACATTGCATATCACGATGCTGAACTAAGGTTGAGTACTACCAAATAACCAAGGGGTTGAAAACTAACTACTGTGAGTGTTGACTACCCATGAAAGCATCAAACACCTGCATTACATTGAAATTTTTATGCACGTTTGTTACTTATGTAAACATTGTTTTACACTCATTATATGTAACATATTATATTGATGGTACAACTCTATAAACCTCAGGATATGAAATGGTTATCCTTTATAAAATGAACACAATTGTATCAAATACTTATTCAGTGTTTAAAAATGCAGCTGCGTTTTTAAACACTGAATAAGTATTTGATACAATTGGTATCATCAGATTTGAATTGTGTTTATAAACAACAAACTATTTTGTTTTTGGGATCACAGTTAAGTCTGTTAACAAGACATAACTGAGCACATAAGTGCCTTTTCAAGGAATTTCGACAATCCTGCAGTATGTAGATCCTTCCTGGAGAATGCTAGAGAGGTGAGGCCATGTGAAGTTCACTGAGCGACACGTAGTACCTATTGTAGCAACTATTGTTTACTTCTTTGATTCTTTTGATTTGATAATTATGCTCTGACAAGAGGTCATTGAAATTGAAATGAAATGTATGTCAATTTATGCTATAAATGAAAACAGAATCTATTAGTGTATGAATTTTATATGAAGCATGTATAACAAAACGAGAGTAAAATATGTACCCCTACAATTGGAAGCGAATAATGTAATGAAAATGAAATCTAACAAAATGTACTGAAACAAAATGACAAGTAATGACCCTGTATATAAAAAGGGGAGAGAATATGTTACAGACTGTAATGTATATGAGCGACGATAATGCCATGTCAGCAAATGAAAAGCACAAGTGTATTTTGTAATTGTATTTTATTATGTTATGTGTAGAGTATGAGGAAAGGACACTACAGAAACTTTATGTAATGCAACTGCATGAAAGATGCTCAAAAATCAAGCGCAAAAACATATGAAACACAGCTGCAAAGTGCTAAGTGTATGTATGTTAAAACAACACATAGGTGTGTATGTGGTAAACAAAAAACAGCAATATTTCGCATAGAATGAATTTTCTGTGCTTGTCAACGTCATAAAAGCAGCAAGGAATCTACCTTGTCGACGGATGTCAGATGTACGGCTGGTCTCTCACTAAATAAGTGAGAGTAACAAGATGAAATAAATTCCTCGGGCCACTGATATGGAAACGAGTTGTCACCGCATTGAAGGTTTCAGAAAGGATCATGCCACTGAACACGAGCTTCACAGATTTTTGCAGTGAAAGCTACTGTTAATGAATGACATGGACACTCTAGCCTCGCATGGGATATGAGGGTGCGAACTGTGGCAATAACAGACATTGGGCTGTGTGTCCATACTTTACAAGCTAAACACTGTGCAGATGTTGACTGTCAACAATGGGACTATGCAGTTACAGCATGCACTTTGTTAGGAGAGAAAACTTATATATGCATGTGTTAAAAGAAGCTGACATGCCCATATCAATTGGTAAGCATTCAGAATAACGCCAGTGGCCAAAAATAAAGGCTATGCCCCTATGGCCAGGATTATCAAACCTCAAGAAGGGAAACAAGCTCAGACACTGGGCACCTCCGTATGGCCTCAGTGCACAGTGGGGGGCAATTGTATTGAATTATATTATTTTTTCGTTCTTTTCTTTTCTTATATGTATTAAATATCTGTATGAAACAAAGTAAGAAATACGCTCTTCAATTTATTAACTCACGTATCTTCATAGTTTTGTTTTGAGAAGTGGCAGTGTACGGACATATGCTTGGATCCATCAACCCGGCATTGTTAAAAATGTGTATTTCAATTGCTCGTTAAAAGTGTTATAAAAAGTTATTAGAAAAGCAATATTTATTCACACAGTTAAGAAGTCAACTCCTATCTGTTCATCATTTCACTCGCCACCGAGATCTTGCATCAAGAGGTTCGGTGCAAACAAGACGAATTTACGTGATATCTGGAGGAGCATTCCTGCATCAGCATTGTCACAATCAAGACTAACCGCAATGGAATTCATGTGAAGCAGAACATAAATCAAATTGTGTTTATTGACCTTGAATATAACGACATTAAAGGTCTGTTGATATTGGTGTCAGTTATAGTTCACTCAGGATTGTGCACAAATTCATAAATTACCTTCAAATTTCTTTCAAGTTTTCTTTCCAATCAATTTTTCCAGTTATTCAAGCAATTATTAATGAATTTCCATTCCCATATCCCTATTCACCAATATACATTGTTTAAGTATAACACACATTTTTTTGTCAATTCATTTAATGACTGTATGTCCTCTGTGTTGTTGCCTTACTTGTTTTTCTGCTGCTCCAAAATGGGTTCATGTTCAAGTCTCACAAATTCTGAGACACCTTATTTTCCTCTGTAAGATCTGTGATGATGTAAAGTCAAAACCAGTTATCTGTTCAAATAAAATAAAATGTGAACAATAGTGTATTTTCTAAGATTTATTTTCATATGTCTTCCAATGATCAGAGTGACTGCCTTTCAAGTTATCTGTTTACTGCAAGAATAGTCATATTTGTATTGAATATTACTACTTGTTATGCAGTTAACAAGAATCTGCCATTCTTGATTCTACATTATTTGATGATTTGTAGAGCAAATGGTGAATAAGGCATGCATCCAATTTTCTTTTGCATTTATGGTTATTGTTTTATGACTGTTGATGTTGAGAAAATTGTTAGCGGAACATGGTTGCAAGGACGAAAATTTAGCTTCATTTAATTTATTCAATGAAGAAAATAAGAATATGTGACACACTTAATAAAACCATAAACAAATGCATTTAAAGAGT
This sequence comes from Schistocerca americana, assembly GCF_021461395.2. Taxonomy (NCBI): domain Eukaryota; kingdom Metazoa; phylum Arthropoda; class Insecta; order Orthoptera; family Acrididae; genus Schistocerca; species Schistocerca americana. Next base: position 663,821,188 of record NC_060119.1, on the reverse strand, counting down.
AATAACAGATCAAGAACTCTTTATTGCTGAAGATGGATACAAGGCAATGAAATCTTTAGGAGCCACATATAGAACTGCTATTCTTTCACTTTGCCTCAGTTTTATATAACATTAGTCTACAACTTCAGACATTTACAATCCTTGTGACAATTTCTCAAATTCTTGTCTGCACAACAATTTTACAAAAATGTCACCTAATGGTGACATTGTGAGTATCCAAAATGACTTTACAGCTGTTGCTCACATTCAATATCAACCACCTCTATCTGCTGAGGCGAGGCCATATATGCAAGATAGTGAATCATTCTTGTGCTTTTGTCATGGAAGGTATAAATGACATAGCTAAAAATTAAGCAAATGATGCTATCAGATACATGAAAGTGACACTCGGTAAGTTAATTGGCACTAAAGTGATTGTTGTTAACATTCCACATGAACATGATGTAATGGAACAATCTATTGCAAACATGGATGTGTGTAAAGCAAGGCTTAAAGCATTATGTAATAAATTTCACAGTGTGTCTTCGTTAAGTCAATAAGCCACAAAGAGATCTGCCACACAACTCATTGCATGCACATGAATAAGATAGGTAAAAAGATTGTCAGGAAATCATATGAAATTTTTCACAAACTGGTGCAAATAAGTGCACTGCCATGGAATGGCACAACCGACCCAAACAGGAGTTATCCCACAAACAGCCACTGCTGGCGACCAGGGAAACTTGTAAAGCCTGCTGGATGGCCTGGTAGCCCTAAATCAATTTTTGTAGTCCTAAAAACAATGAATCTGGTAGAGTGACTTGTCAAGCCAGTATTCAGCAAATCAATTTTATATTTGAATTATTCAGAAAAACTTTCAAAGTATTAGAAATAAGCACAATGAGTTGAGTATCATTGGAGGAATTGATAACTCTGACATTTTAGTTATTAGTGAACACTGGTACACAGATGAGTTAATTATTGTGTGTCAGCCAACCTCCAAAATCTCTTGCTCTGCCTTCAACAGACTGTGGCCTACACCAGCATGATACAAGACAAAAATTCAGATACCATGCAAATAGTCACAGAACAGCTTTACATGAAAGAAATACACTTCATGCTGGGCTAAAGCATGAAGTGCCCTACCAAAAGGTCTCACAGCCAATTCTACTAGAAAATAAAAATAGGCTACAAATAACTTTAATTGAAATTCCATTTTATTCTCTACACGAATTCTTTATCTTCCTGAAAAGTCCTTTGTAACTATGTCAGGTGCATAGTTTTAAGTAATTCACAAGTGATCCAAAGATAATGAAGATATATGTAACACTGTTATTTGTGTATTAAAAAAATTTAAAATATATTAGCAAGTAATATTTATTGTTACAGATCTTTAGTTTGTAATTTGTAAACTGATGTATTCAGAAGAATGACATCCTGAAATTGTGTTATTTCTAGGGATTGTATTGGATTTTTCAATGCTGAATAAAAACTATTGTTATTATTAAATCAGGTAATGTTGAGTTGCATAAAACAAATATCCTATTAATTCACTGTAAGGCACCCTCTTAATGTGAGTGAATAAATGCTGGAAATTGGCCATCTGGACTATGGGGACTGGGTAAACACAGTTCTTGGAGCCCACATAAGGACTAGTAACATTAGACATTGCCACTGAAGATGTTTCATAAATAAAAGAAGCAAAACATGTACGTCAAAAAAAGGTCTTCAATTTACACTCCTGGAAATTGAAATAAGAACACCGTGAATTCATTGTCCCAGGAAGGGGAAACTTTATTGACACATTCCTGGGGTCAGATACATCACATGATCACGCTGACAGAACCACATGCACATAGACACAGGCAACAGAGCGTGCACAATGTCGGCACTAGTACAGTGTATATCCACCTTTCGCAGCAATGCAGGCTGCTATTCTCCCATGGAGACGATCGTAGAGATGCTGGATGTAGTCCTGTGGAATGGCTTGCCATGCCATTTCCACCTGGCGCCTCAGTTGGACCAGCGTTCGTGCTGGACGTGCAGACCGCGTGAGACGACGCTTCATCCAGTCCCAAACATGCTCAATGGGGGACAGATCCGGAGATCTTGCTGGCCAGGGTAGTTGACTTACACCTTCTAGAGCACGCTGGGTGGCATGGGATACATGCGGACGTGCATTGTCCTGTTGGAACAGCAAGTTCCCTTGCCGGTCTAGGAATGGTGGAACGATGGGTTCGATGACGGTTTGGATGTACCGTGCACTATTCAGTGTCCCCTCGACGATCACCAGTGGTGTACGACCAGTGTAGGAGATCGCTCCCCACACCATGATGCCGGGTGTTGGCCCTGTGTGCCTCGGTCGTATGCAGTCCTGATTGTGGCGCTCACCTGCACGGCGCCAAACACGCATACGACCATCATTGGCACCAAGGCAGAAGCGACTCTCATCGCTGAAGACGACACGTCTCCATTCGTCCCTCCATTCACGCCTGTCGCGACACCACTGGAGGCGGACTGCACGATGTTGGGGCGTGAGCGGAAGACGGCCTAACGGTGTGCGGGACCGTAGCCCAGCTTCATGGAGACGGTTGCGAATGGTCCTCGCCGATACCCCAGGAGCAACAGTATCCCTAATTTGCTGGGAAGTGGCGGTGCGGTCCCCTACGGCACTGCGTAGGATCCTTCGGTCTTGGCGTGCATCCGTGCGTCGCTGCGGTCCGGTCCCAGGTTGACGGGCACGTGCACCTTCCGCCGACCACTGGCGACAACATCGATGTACTGTGGAGACCTCACGCCCCACGTGTTGAGCAATTCGGCGGTACGTCCACCCGGCCTCCCGCATGCCCACTAAACGCCCTCGCTCAAAGTCCGTCAACTGCACATACGGTTCACGTCCACGCTGTCGCGGCATGCTACCAGTGTTAAAGACTGCGATGGAGCTCCGTATGCCACGGCAAACTGGCTGACACTGACGGCGGCGGTGCACAAATGCTGCGCAGCTAGCGCCATTCGACAGCCAACACCGCGGTTCCTGGTGTGTCCGCTGTGCCGTGCGTGTGATCATTGCTTGTACAGCCCTCTCGCAGTGTCCGGAGCAAGTATGGTGGGTCTGACACACCGGTGTCAATGTGTTCTTTTTTCCATTTCCAGGAGTGTAGTTGCAAAGATGGAACATAATTCAATGAATTCTGAAACAACTAAGGAATGATGGAAAACAGAAAAAAATGAGGATATATTTTAAGATGCTACAAAAAAGATGATAGAATATATCAGCAATATATACATTTGGCTGTAGGTGTGTTTCCATATATTTTATTGTTTCTTATATTCTTGTACCCTCTTTTTATATGACCAGTATGTTTTACATGCATACTTACTGTTTTTAATCCTCACATTTAATAAGTTTGTACAATTTACTGTGCCATATGCTAAATAAATAAATATCTGCCATAGTGGCTTCCCTTTTTATGGAGGACATCAAGGATAAAGCACTTAAATCAGTAGCTCTGACATATATTTATGTTGAAGATATGTAGGCAAAACCTTTAGGGTTTGGCTGCATGAGGTCACAATGCAGCATATAATCTAATGAAACGTAGACTATGTGCATCCTGTTAGAACTTCAAGTTTAACACATATACTTTGGAACGACACAACAACACATATAAGTCACAGAGTAAGTTGACAAGTAAGACGTGTACACGTTAGCATTTGAATGAGCACTGAGTCCCAGTCTAGTGGCCGCTGCTCGGCTGGCCGCTTAGGTGGCGCAGCTGCTGCATGGCTGGCAGACAGCGCCGCATGTAGAGGACGCGCGTAATTGCGCGGCGGCACTTTGAATGATCGACGAGTCACAACACTTTTCCCCCCTTTGAAATTGTTGCACTGGTCTTGATGGAGGTGTCCTGGAGATGCCTAATGTCCATAGGCGTTGTTTGACTCACCGTAAAGTCTCCAGGAGGAGGCTTCCCGTACGGACGGAAGTGTCCCCGATGATAACGGGTCGAGATGACAGGAGACGTAGGGGTCAAATCTGCTGGGGCCCCATGCACCAATCTGCCCATTGCGGCAAGTCCAGTTGATATGACAGGAGACATGGGCGATGTGTTGGCGTCCGTTGGAGGAGGAGGCGAGTAGATTTGTTCTGACAGAGGATGGTCCTCCGGTTCCTGCATGGGCACGTCTCCTGGTGGCTGGCATTGCGATGACAGTGAGTGGGCTGCGTTGTGAGTATTGAGAGATGCCAAGATCCCGAGCATCAGGTAGAGCCAAAGGTGGTGTGGCGGCATTCTCGAACAGGCGTTGCTGGCACTCGAGGCCGAAGCTGGTCTGAATGACGCACTGCAACACCCGTGTCCATCTGGATTTCATGCAGGCATCTGCCACAGTGTCTTAAGATGCAGCCCGGGCTCCATTTTGGCCGCCTGCCATATCCCCGTACCCAGATGAGGTTGTCGGCGGTGAACCGGCCAAGTGAAGACACCTGCGGCCGTGAGGTGGGAGGCCGCAGACGATGAAGTAGCGTGCGGGGCTGTCGACCATGTAAGAGCTCAGGCGGGCTGTGGGCGCCCATGGGGGTGAAACGGTAAGATGCCAGAAACTGGAGAAGTGCATCATCAGCAGCAGAAGAAGTCAGAAGTTTCCGCATCTGAGCCTTAAATGTGCGGACCAGTCGTTCAGCCTCACCGTTGGACTGTGGAAAGGAACGGTGGGGCCGTGACATGTGTAATGCCATGACAACCACAAAAATCCGCAAATTCGGAAGAGGCAAATTGCAGACCATTATCAGTAACAAGAGTAAAGGGGAGGCCTTCCAAAGAAAAAATGCAGGCGAGAGCACTGGTGGTTGCCACGGTGGTAGGTGACGTGCAACGGACAATGAAAGGAAAGTTAGAGAAGGTGTCAATTACGAGCAGCCAATAAGTACCTAAAAAGGGTCCCGCAAAGTCAGCATGAATGCGCTCCCAGGGCTTCTCAGGCGAAGGCCACGGTGACAAAGATGACTTCGGGGCAGCGGCCTGTGACGCACAAGGGCCGCAGGCAGCGACCATGTGTGCTATTTCAGAGTCGATGCCAGGCCAGTACACATGACGGCGCGCCAGAGATTTTGTGCGAGACACACCCCAGTGCCCTTGGTGAAGGAGGCGCAAGACCGAAGCACGCAAAGATGCAAGTACCACAACACGCGGCGAAGCATTATCAGTGGAGAGGAGGATAACACCATCCCTAGCCGTGAGGCAGTAGCGCAAAGCATAGTAGTTCCGCAATGGATCAGAAGTCTTAGTGGATGGGCAATCTGGCCAACCCTTCTGAATACAGCGTAAAACCCAGGAGAGGGTAGGGTCAGAACCCGTAGCAGCCACCAGCCTGTCCCCAGAGATGGGGAACCTGTCCACAACCCACTGCTCGGCAACATCCAGGAGGAAACACAAAAGTTCGTCCCTATCGAATGCCTGAGCAGGACCCATGGGAAGGCGAGACAGAGCATCAGCATTCGCATGTTGAGCTGTTGGCTGGAAATGAATCTCATAATTGAAACGGGACAAGTAAAGAGCCCAACACTGGAGGCGGTGTGCAGCCTTGTCGGGAAGTGACGTTGATGGATGAAACAAGGAAACAAGTGGTTTGTGATCCATAATAAGATGAAATTTTGAGCCATAGAGAAAAACACCAAACTTATGAAGAGCATAAATGATGGCCAAAGCTTCTTTCTCAATTTGAGAATACTTTTGTTGGGCATCCGTGAGCGTTTTGGAGGCATAAGCAAAGGGTTGTTCCGAACCGTCAGAAAAACGGTGCGCAAGGACTGCACCGACCCCGTATTGAGAGGCATCTGTGGCAAGAACAAGATATTGGCCAGGTCAATAAGTAGCCAGGCACGGGGCCTGTTTCAGCATAGTCTTCAATTTCTGGAAAGCCGCTTCACATGACGCGGACCAGTGAAAAGGCATGTTTTTATGCAACAGGCGATGCAACGGCTAAGCCACCGAAGCTGCAGACGGTAAAAACTTGTGATAGTATGCTATTTTCCCCAAGAAGGCGTGCAGTTCCTTAACAGATGTAGGGCGAGGAAGGGCATCGATTGCAGCGACAGTTTGTTGAAGCGGACGAATACCATCCCGAGAGAGTTGAAACCCCAAGTACATGATAGATGCCTGAAAAAATTGTGATTTCTGAAGATTACACTTAAGACCGGCAGTCTGTAAGACATGAAAAAGTGTGCGGAGATTTTGAAGATGTTCTTCAGTGGTGGAGCCAGTGACAACAATGTCGTCCATGTAATTGATACACCCAGGGACAGGGAGCAATAATTGTTCCAAGAATCGCTGAAAGAGAGCAGGGGCGCTAGCAACCCCGAATGGCAAGTGTTGGTATTGATAGAGGCCGAAAGGCATGTTAAGGACCAGAAACTGCCGGGAAGCAGCATCGAGAGGAAGTTGATGATAAGCTTCTGACAGGTCAATTTTAGAAAAATACTGGCCTCCAGCAAGTTTAGCGAACAGTTCTTCAGGACGGGGCATAGGGTAAGTGTCGATGAGGCATTGAGCATTTACAGTGGCTGTGAAATCGCCACAGAGACGAATATCACCATTTGGCTTAGCAACTACAATGACAGGAGAGGACCACTCACTGGAAGTGACAGGAAGCAAGACCCCTGAAGCAGTGAGACGATCCAACTCCCGTTTTAACCGATCACGAAGAGCCACAGGAATGGGCCGAGCCCAAAAAAACTTAGGCCGAGCAGTGGGTTTGAGCGTGATATGAGCTTCAAAGTCGTTTGCATGGCCTAACCCAGGAGAAAAAAGGGACAAAAATGTCGTCGACAAGGAATCCAGTTGAGCATAAGGAATAGCATCAGAGACAATACTGACAGAGTCATCTATGGAGAACCCAAAAACGCGAAAGGCATCGAAACCAAAAAGATTTTCTGCGTTGCTCTGGTCGACCACAAATATGGGAACAGTGCGAACGACGAATTTGTAAGATACCTCAGCGTTAAACTGTCCCAAGAGAGAAATCTTCTGTTTATTGTATGTCCATAATTGCCGAGTGACAGGGGACAGGAGTGGAGAACCCAGCTGAAGATACGTCTGAGAATTAATTATAGTGGCAGCAGAACTGGTATCCACTTGCATGCGAACACCTCGACCAAGGATTTGGACAGTGAGGAATAACTTCCCTGAAAGGGAAGAAGTGCAATTGACAGACAACACACAATCAGAATCAGCATCATGTTCATGAACATCGTGTATGCGGTCGGATTTGCAAACGGAAGACACATGACCTTTCTTTTTGCAATTGTGACACACAGCCCAACATTGGGGACAATCCTCGTGTGAATGTTTCGTAAAACACCGTGGACAGGAAGGCTGCGCGTGGGACGCACTGCGGCCACGTCCGCCGGCGGGGACGCGCCGCACGCGTCGTCAACAGCACACAGAGGTTGTATTTCCCCGACATCACCCCACGCCTCTATTTGTGCCCCACTGGTGCGAGAAATTTCAAAAGACTGCACAGTGGAGAGAACTTCATCTAGAGTCAGATTCGCCGACTGAAGGGCACGTTGCCGAACTTCTTTGTCGGGCGCCGACTGGATAATAGTATCCCGTACCATGGAATCGGCATAGGATTCTTTGTGAATGTCAATAACAAATTGACACTTTCGACTGAGGCCGTGAAGTTCAGCATCCCAAGCACGATAGGATTGATTTGGTTGTTTTTGACAACGATAAAAGGCAACACGAGAGGATACCACATGCGTTTGCTTTTGAAAATAGACAGACAGAATTGAGCACATTTCAGCAAAGGACAAAGACGCAGGATCCTTCAAAGGAGCCAATTGCGACAACAACCGATACATTTGAGGTGAAATCCAGGAAAGGAACAGAGACTTACATGGTTGTTCGTCCGTGACACGAAATGCCAAGAAGTGCTGTCGAAGACGTTTTTCATAATCAGACCAGTCTTCCGCCATCTTGTCGTAAGGAGGAAAAGGAGGTATAGCCAATGCCGAGAAACGCCCCACATTTGACGCCGCGACAAAAACCCGAATCGCCGCTGTTAGAAGCGTTTGCTGTTCAAGGAGATTTTGCAATAGTTGCTCAACAGTAGCCATGGAACCCTGTGAGTCAACGGTGAAAAGGAAAAATCCCATCCTCGTCGCCAATTGTTAGAACTTCAAGTTTAACACATATATTTCGGAATGACACAACAACACATATAAGTCACAGAGTAAGTTGACAAGTAAGACATGTGTACACGTTAGCATTCGAATGTGCACTGAGTCCCAGTCTAGCGGCCACTGCTCGGCTGGCCGCTTAGGTGGCGCAGCTGCTGCATGGCTGGCAGACAGTGCCGCACGTAGAGGACGCGCGTAATTGCGCGGCGGCACTTTGAATGATTGGCGAGTCACAACACATCCTAGTAGTTTTTTCATTGGAAGTGGAGAAAAAATAGAAAGTATCCTTTTCTGAAAGCAGCAGTTCATTTAAATAAATAAAAAAAAATTAAATAAAAAAATAAAAAAATAAAAAAAAATAAAAAAAACACTGTGTCTATTGAAATCCATCATATGCTGATTTGCTTTATGAGTTACCAGCTGTCATGATTTAGCTCAACACAACAATGCATAATGGACATAAATTCTGTGATCTTGAGGTATACCAGATTCTGAGAGCCTAACATCAAAATTTAGTCACAATTTTGTTTTTTGGAACGAATATCCCAAGAAGCAGATCCACTGTGCATTTAACCTGTACTGTTTTTATTAAATACAGTAAACAGCCAGAAGGTGCAGACTACTCCTTAATTATAGTTTTCTTGTCTCATAGGAGTGGTATGTTCAAAATCAACAGACATTTCAAGGAACACAAAATAAAATTTGTTTTCTGCTCTCCAGCATGAATACAAATGTTGCTGGATTCTTTAAAAGATGATACTGGTCTAAGAATCCCAAAAGTGTGTTAAGATCTCTTGTCTGTATGAGAGAACACATTAGTTAAGGACAAATGCAATGAATACAGGCATAACATTGGACTAAGTCCGCCAGAAACATCTGCTGCTCCTGACCACTGTCTTGATATTAGACACAACATGAGTATGGATAGTTCAAGATACTATCTATCACCCACTTCAATGTCCCAAGGATGCTTCCATATAGAAACAGTTAAAATATTTATAGACAATGACTTAATCAACAGAGATATAGGACATCACTTCAGTAGTGATATGGGAACCAGTTTTGATGATACTAAGATATCAGGGGTAAATGAATCTAATGAAAATGCACTAATAGAAGCTCAAAGCTATGATGGCCAGATAGGTGATAAAACAGCCTTCCCAAGCACATATACCACATGTGGTTTGTGCCCAGTTATCAATTGAAAACATAAAGTCTGAAAATGAGTCCATGATCATATTTTTGGCACTTTATTTTACAGGTATGTCTTGATCACACAAACTTTTGCACTTCACTATTACCGGTTTTGGCTACTGCCATCTTCAGATCATTAAATATTCTGATGTAGTATCAACATGAAACTAAACATGCAGGTAGATAGTAAGTGCACTTACTATGTACCTATATGTTTAGTTTCATGTTGATACTACTTCAGAATATTTTATGATCTGAAGATGGCAGTAGCCAAAGCCGGTAATAGTGAAGTGTAAAAGTTTGTGTGATCAAGATGGATCTGTAAGTGTTTGCATCCAGGCTAAATATGTTGTACAATACTCAATCTATTAATTATAATGTGAAAAATATTAAAATTAAAACTGATTTTTTCATTGATACAATCCATAAATTGTGTTTCTGGGAGGGGGTCGAGTGTGAACGTTATCTGATGATGTTACAATGCCTCCCCATTGATGAGCATCTGCATTGGTTTAGCAAGCCACCAGATAAATTGGCTAACCACAACAGCACCTTATAGTTAAAGCAGTACCTGCATATGCTGAGCAGTTACCTCATATAAATCTTGAGCATTTACTAGAAACACCAAATACATATTTAAACACACTACAAATATAACAGTTGGTTACTGTTTCCAACAATATACTGTTTGGGCTTGTTCCAGAAAGTCAATGTAATAGCATACATTGATGAGCCAAGACATTAGGACCAACTGCTTAATAGCTTGGTCATCCATCTTTTGAATGAAATACATCACTCCTTCTGCATATCAGGGATCTGACAGTTTGTTGGTAGGTTTGTGGAGGTATGTGGCATTTGGTGTCCCTGCCCAGGTCATATAATTTGCATAAATAATGGGCTACTGATCGGTGTGTGCAGTGATGGTGCCCATTAGTGACCCAGATGGGTTCCATAGGATTTACATCAGGCACATTTTGTCACTGAGACATCAACATGAGTTCACTATAATACTCTTCAACTCTTCTGGTTCCAGGAAATGGAAAATTATACTGCTGGGAGATGACACTGCCATTGGGGATGACATGAGGCATGAAGGGATGCAGGTAGCTTGCAGCTATCAGCATTACTACCACAGGTCCCACAAAATTGCAGGAGAATGTCTCCCACAGCATAACACTGTTTCCATCAGCTTATGGCCATCGCGCACTATACATTTTGAGCTGCAATTCACCTTGATGATGGCATTTGTGGAGATGACCATTGACCTAGTGTAGCAAAAATGTGATTCACCCAAAGAGATGACACATTTCCACTGATCAATGGTCAAATCTCAATGATCCCATGTCCACTGTAATTGCAATTGATGAAGTCTTTGGGTCAACATGTGAACAAGTAGGGGCAGTCTGCTGCAGTGTTCCATGTTCAACAACAATATACATGTGCTCCAAAACACTTATGTGTGCACCAGCATTGTGCTCTTTCAGCATAGATGTATCAGATTATCATCTATCCTACTTTACAGAACAGACAAGCCTCTGAACTGCACTTTCTGTGACGAACTATGGACAGCTAACCATTTAGCACCTAGCGGTAGTTTCACTGTCCTACCTCTTTCTGTAGATACTCATGACAGTAGAACATGAACTTTCAACCAGCTTCACTCTTTTTGAAATACTCGTTCATAGGTTCTGCATAGTAATAATGTGTCCTTTGTTAAAGTCACTTATCTCAATGGATTTCACCATTTGTAGCTCATATCTTTGCTAGGGAGATTCCCTATCTGTGTCTATTACATTGACATACTTTTGCTGCCATATCACATGCCCGCAATTCCACCAGGTGGCATCCAACATCACAATAGGCAGCAGTCATAATGTTTTTGCTGACCAGCACATATTTTTTGGATTTTCCATAAAAAGAAAAAATGAAACATATTTTCACCATAAAGTGTCAAAAGAGGATGTAAAAACTGGGTGAAAAGGGAAAGGTGGGGAATAGCATCAGTTTATATTTGATTACTAAGTGTCATAAAATTCTACCAGTCTGATTCACAATAATTGATGATTGACAAATTATTATTGTAACAATGCCTATTTAAATTTTGTGAGTGTCACTGCTATGGCATTACCCTTGTTATTCATCCAAATTACATATTAAACAGGAACAAAGGAATCAAATCTATCAATAATAAAATGATAGCAGTATTATTTACATATTTTAGAAAGAGAAATTCAGTGTGAAAACTGTACCATAAAGGTTTTTACAAATTCACTAAAAATTTAATTTAACGAACAAATGATTACAAACTATACGTTTAGGTGCCCCTCCCTATCCATGAACAATAGAAAACAAATTCTTGGGCACACTTTTCCTTCAGCAACAACATAAAGATATCTGTATCAGAAATAGGGTCATTCATAAACATTCCAGAATATCTGATTCAACTGATCCAAACTTTTATACGTGTTTATCAAGACTACTGGGAGTTCAATCCCCTGATAGTACATTCTGATTACTTGTCAGAATACTTGTAAATTTAGAGTTTTATCATGCAAATACTCCTTTTAGTACAAAAAACACTAAAGTTAATGTAATAATGAAATGATTAAATGGTTCAGTCACCTCAAATGTATGACATTAACATACTAGAATTTTAAAATGCATTACAAACATGTCAGATGTAGTATAATCACGTATTAGAATTTTAAAATTTTATTCACATATCAGCTAAAATATTTGTTCAGGAAGTTCCATTCAGACTCAGTCTGTTACTGTAACTGCATTAGAACAAGAAAAAGCTCTATGTGACAAATAATGAAATATTTCACTGATTTTATTCACAACAGACAGTATGAAGTGTAGCATGTTATATCTATAAAAGTCACACATTACATGAATGGTAATGTATGGCTACATGCTTCATAAGGGGTAATTATGGATTAAATTTGGAATCTTAACATTATAATTATTGAAAGTCATAATATAAATACACAAATACATGTTAAAGATATTACCTGTGGTGTTAAAGATGTCATGCAAAACCAAAGGCATTCTTTTAAATCAAATTCTCGTTTCTCTTCATCGTCTTTATATTTTTCACGATTATTCTGATAACTGTAGGGACTCCAGCGATCAAAGACCCACATTAAGAAACTGCAACACCATCAGTTGAAAACTATGTAATGGAGTCTAGAATTGCAAGGTACAATATGAAGAAAAAAAGAGGTACCAAATTACCCAACATTCGCAAAACATATATGAACATAATAGTACAGTTAGATAGATAAAAGGCAAGGACAATGAACAACAAAATGTTGGAGCTTGTTGAGTCTTCCATAGAAAGAAAGGTCATCAGGCAAAATGAAAGAGCAAAAAGTATATCAAAATAGAAAATGAGGAACTGAAAGACACAAATCATTTTAAACAACAATTGCCATTTATCTGAAAGCCCTTTTCTAGTGAGCCACCAGATAAATTGGCTCACCACAGCATCATTCTTATATTGCAGCAGTGTCTGAAGATGCTGAGCAGTTGCCTCGTAGAAATCTTCTATATTTTCTTCAAACACTTGAAAACCATTTACGCAGATAGTATATTGGGAAAACCTCGAACAGTATATTTGTCAAAGAGAGTCAAGAGGGGAGACAGGGCACATTTAGGTCTACATCTGTGTTGGATCGCATTGGCGTTCTCTTTATTTTTGATAAAAATTTGCTGTTAATTTACAATGACCTATTTGCATAAATCACAGTGCTCATTAAGGAAGCAATTAGTCACTCCCTTTCTTGTTCCATCTGTTAATGGAGAGACAGACAGAGAGAGAGACAGATGGACAGAGAGAGAGAGAAAGAGAGAGAGCGAGAGAGAGAGTGAGAGAGAGAGAAAGAGAGAGAGAGAGAGGGAGTACAGACTTTATTCCTCTGCATGTGTTCTAATGTTTTTTGTTAATTCCTTATGTAAAATTATTTTAACATAGTATCACAAGTTAGGTAATGTACAAACATAGTTTTTCTTTACAGTTACAAAAATTTTAACATGATGGAAAAATGTAGGCTTTGTCATAGATTTGTGAGTACTGGGCTATGGTGTAAAATTTGTACAAAGTATTCTAATTGGGGGGAATGCAATGGGAAAGACAGTTGGTATTCAGGTGAGAGCCTCTCCTGGAAGTGTAGGACATGTAGCAAAAGTAAGTTAATGGAGGAGCAGAAGTGTAAGATCTGTATCCTCCAGGTGCAGTTATTAAACACAAGGGACAGACTAGATAGGATGAGGGGTTGGGGTTGGTTTGTTTGGGAAAAGAGACCAAACAGCGAGGTCATTAGTCTCATCGGATTAGGGAAGGATAGGGAAGGAAGTCAGCCATGCCCTTTCGAAGGAACCATCACACCATTTGCCTGGAGCGATTTAGGGAAATCCCGGAAAAGCTAAATATGGATAGCTGCACACAGGGTTGAACTGCCATCCTCCCGAATTCGAGTCCAGTGTGCTAACCACTGTGCCACCTTGCTTGGTACAGGATGAGGAGGGAGAAGGGCACTGGGAACTGGAACTGGCAGTTGGTAGGAAGGCTGCTAGGAGGAGGATATATTCACACAACTGCAAATTGTGTGTCACCAATAGATATGATCAATTGTTAGAGTTTAGTGTAGAGGACTGTCTTGTAGCTGTAGGTGTAGGAAACATGCAGAAGACTTCAACAGTTAAAACACCAAAGTCAGTTTTAAGTTCAATAAAAAGAAAAAGATTCTGGAATTAGGTAGTTCTCATGGCCAGCGGTTAGGCCAACAGTTTGTAGTGGGACAAACTGTGCAAATGAACCTTATACCAAATGTCTCACATCTCAGTATATTATACTCATGTGTATTGCCAGAGACTATATGGTGGAACACAATGTTAATGACACCTGTAAAGCTTTGTGTCACTAATCGAGTAAAAGAGTATTATTTCATAAGTAATTTCTGGAAACAAATTGCAAACAAATAGCAGTGATTCTTCTTGCAAGAAAATGGTAATGTGCTATTGTGACATCTAACAGTTATTTTGTAGGAATATTTTGTGAAATAAAAGTGAAATAGACTCTCTATATTTTATATTACATACCACTGAGAATGGATCACATCTTGTAGTTAGTGAAAAGTTATGTGATTGGAAGAAACTCTAACACTGGAATTGTGTTACCTGTACTTAGACATATTGTATGTAGTATTATTTTGAGTTCATATTTGTTTAGGTCATCTGTAAAGGAAGAAACACTGGAGAGGTAAAATTTTTAATTGTATAGAACTTGCTATTCATGTAGAAGACTAACGAGGAAAACTAGTGGGATCAGGGAGGTCACAAACCTGTATTTTATGTATTTTAATACGTATAGTGTGAACAAGTTTGTTGAGATATTGTTTGTGACACAACCCATAATGTAATAATGTATATATTGAAGTGGAAAGTTGCAAACACACATTGATCTAATAGAAACTGTAAATATAACAACGAAAATAATCAATTTTTGACAGTATAATGTAGCTGGATAGATAGAAAATCTACTCACCAAGCAGTGGCAGGAGAACACACATATAAAAAAAGTTTTACTTATTCAAGCTTTGGAGCCACTAGCTCCTTCTTCCAGCAGAAGGGTTGAAGGGAAAGGAAGAGGGATGAAGTGAAAGGAACTGAAGGGGTTTAGGAAAAGGGGCAGAGTTTAGAAAACTCACCCAGAAGTGCGCATCAGGGGGGACTTACCGGATGATAAGGAAATAATGATTGTTGGAGACTGTACTAGACCTGGATCTGACATAATATATCTATAATACGAAATCCTAGATAATCTTTATTTTGTGTTAATTTGGTAATTTATTCCACATAAAACCACAGTAATAGAAACTAATATAATTAACTTTTTAATTACAAGCTTATAAAATGTATTGTAAATAGATATAATATATTTGTATTTTGCCAAAATATGTTCACTTCATAAAAAAAACCTGCTTAATGAGGGCATCAAGCAATATGTCTACAATTCATGAAAACATTATCCACAAAAGCCAATTTGTGATTAAGAAAAAAAATCAATGTTTTATATTTTGTATTATTGGATCAGATACAAAAGATTATTTTGCACAGTAAATTACAAAATTTACTATTATAACCACTGTGCACCACTTTAGCAATTTATTTCATGTAAAACTACTGCAGCACGAACTTTTGTAACTAACATTCTCAGTTGCCAATCATGTATATGGCAATTTTGATAATTACTGTTTTGTTTTCCCTATGTTAGCAGTCACATAAGCCAACAGTACACTAGACTTCACAATGCTGGTGATTTGCCACTCACTCACCAACATTTCCTGCAGCTTCTAACATACAGTCAGCTAATCAAGCATGAATGCTGATACTTTAAATATAATGAGTGACAAACTTTCAAACAGGTATTTGTCACCATCAGTACTTTTAGTAGACTAGAATACTCATCATGTTTTGGTAGTCATCCATATGGAATCCTGGATGTAAATCTGTCTTCACAGCCTGAGTAATCATAATTTATGGAATCTGGGTTTTCTAAAAATTAACACCATTTTACATCTGCTTTGAATTTATTGTAAATTTCCTCCACTCTATCTTAAGCATTAACAAAACTCACAACAACTCCTAAAACCTCTCTCTTCCTATCTCTTCAACTCATATTTGTATGTGTGTGTGTGTGTGTGTGTGTGTGTGTGTGTGTGTGTGTGTGTGTGTTTCAACTCATATTTGTATGTATGTGTGTGTGTGTGTGTGTGTGTGTGTGTGTGTGTGTGTGTGTGTGTGTGTGTGTGTGTGTGTGTTTGCGTGTACTCACAACAACTCCTAAAACCTCTCTCTTCCTATCTCATCGACTCATGTTTGTGTATGTGCTTTGAAGAGGTAGGAAGAGAGAGGCTGCCTTCCACAACTAGTTGATTTCACAAGCTGATACGGTTTCCCACCTGCATATGCATTCAACCGTTTCTTGCCGATGACATGTATGCTACCCTCCAAAACCAACTGAATTCACAGGCTGATACTGTTCATGTGCAGCATGCATGTTGTGCAGGGCAGGTATTGAAAAAAAAAAGAAAAGAAAAAACAGTTTTTTGCTCTATCTCCTCTCGTATTGGAGCTAGGAGGTTATCAACCCCACGGTATTGATAGTCCTGAGGCCAGACAGATTGTGCCTCACATTTCCTTGATGTTGTCATCTGCCCTAAAGCAAATGGGTGTCCCAGCCACAGTATTTACTGGGAACCCACCCACAAGGACTGATATCTGCAGGCTACCAGCTGTCACCATCTGTTGTAGAAACATTCTATTCTGAGAACCTTGGTGCAGCAAGTGGAAGCTGTTTCAGATGCATAAAAGCTGCTGAAGATACTGAGTCAATTATGGAAAGTATTCAAGGAAAATGGCTACAACAATTGCCAAATTATACTATCTTTCTGAAAAGACATAAGCAGAAAAACCCTGAGGAGCACTTGAAGAAGCTTGCATTTTTTTCCATTCTGTGGCTTAGTAACAGGGAAGGTAAGCTCAATCCTAATGGGTATAAACTTGATTCAGCCTTAAGGGTTCTAGGGTTCTAGAAAAATATTGACAACTCATGAGTACTATGAAACACAATATAAGCCTCAGAACACCAAGAGTATATAGAATACTGTGTGTTTATGTGAACCATTTTATGGAAGATAGACTGTGCATACTAATGAACAGCGATGTGTAGAACCTAAGAGATGTTTCCACTCTCAGTCCCCTGAGAAATCAGTGGCAGCAGAGCATGATCTAGAAAATGGACATTGTATTGCATTCAATGAGACACATTATTATATGGACTGTTATTGTCTGAGATAGTATAATAGAAGAAATTACTGAGATAAGAATTTGTCACAACACCCGCAGTAAAGGCAATGGCTATGCATGACTTAGGACCCAGCCATCGGAAGGTTAAAGTGGGCATGCAATGGAAATGTTAGCTTATATGTCACTGGAGTAAGCACTAGTGATGGCAAAGAAGGGAGCACAGCTACATAAAGATGATAGCAGCATCCAAAAGACAGTCACAACTTGACAATAGCCAAGAAGTACTCGGCCAAAAGCTTGTGGATTTTATACTACTCCAGGCAGCTGGAAGCCTGAGAAGATTTTATTAGAGATTTTCATATTTTCTTGCTCGCTACGTGCAAACTCCTACTCCTGCAGAAAAAAAATGAACAGGATGTTTTTGTAGGATATTAAATATAGTTAAATTGTATACTGGGATATGTTTCCACCGAAAGTCACGGTTTTCAGGTTATTCAAGAAAAACACATTGGAAGGTCATTTTTGTACATTTTTCTTGAATAATTTAAAAACCTTGGCCTTTAGCAAAGAATGTATCCAATACAAAATTTAACTACATTAAATTTCCTACAAAAAGGTCCTGTTCATAATGTCCACAGGAAAAATGGTTTTTGCATAGCAAGTGCAAGAAAATCTAGTGTCTAGTATTTAAAGGTGTTGCAGTTTGCATAAAACCCACAGGTGGCAGCAGCTGAATCATCTTGTATAACCAATAGTTTCACAATAAACTAAGAAGTGGCAGATTCCTGTTAATGATAACTTTGTCAGGATGTGTGCATGTAAACAGTGGAAAGTGCCAAAACATGGCTACCAGTAGTAGTAATACATGGGGTGTTGATGCTAGGAAAATGCATTTGAGGGTTGATTTGTATAAATCTGAGGATGATGTTGGTAAGTATGACTCAAATAAAGATCTTAAATATCTTCCTGTATGCAAATGCGCTCCAAAAATTGTTGCTAAGTGGGTATATCTATGTTAAATTAGTATAGGAAGCAAACAATGATAAGTTATGACCTTTAACACAATTGCCATGAATTTATGTGACAAGGTGATGCTAAACGTCAAGGGTCATTCTTAAAATTGTTTATATGCTGTAGTAAGGTACTTGCTAAAATTAATTTTACGTTGTGCTGAATTAATTTTTGAGGGTTTCATACTTTATTGTTGCAAAAATTGTTAATGGAATTCTTAGTATCAACAAATGAAACAATTGGGATCTTTCAGATTCGTGTTTTTGAGAGGTTTCACAAAAAAACTTCTTAAATTTGGTAAGTCAATGCTAACTCAAATTAAATGCACTGAGTTTGCAAATAAACTATGTTAAGTACCCACTGAAGAATTTACCATTTTAAACGTTGTAAGCATATTAAAAACCAATGATTTATCTAAATAAAACAATCACATTGGACATAATAGAAATATCTTATTAGAGATTTTATTGAAAATTTACTGCACAATTTCTCAAAAGAATGAACTTGTTTCATAGCACTGTTTACATTGGAGGTCTTCATTTCTTGTGCTCTTCGAAAGTTGCTTTCCATTAGAATGTTTAAACCAGGGCACTAGCACTAACCAGCATCCTTGACAGCTGACTAGTGGGGTAAGGATATCACATAGAACAAAGCAGGAATTATATCAAAGCTAGTGAATTTTAACAATCCAGATGGTAAGCTGTCCTGAAAAGCCCAGGTTCAGGATCTTGTTCAAAGACTGAATGCTGTTACATGTACCATTAGAACAGTATCTGCAATAAGCAGAATCCGCTGATATGAAAAAACTATATCTGGTAACAGCCACTGATAATAATTAATAGTCTGCAAGTAGAGACATACAGGCTCAGTTTCTATTGCTGCCCAATTACAGTAATGTCAGCTATGGATAACAGCTTCTGTATAAAGATTAACATTTTGACTATGGGAGAGTAATTTTTTGATACAAAATGGGAAGGCAAATTTCAACATCTAAGTCTTTTCATTATAGACATTATCAAAAGTTGTTTACTCAACACTTTTATATCTTTTATGTAACATGATCCTACAAGTAAGAATAGGTACAAGTGCGCCGTGGATTTGGTCTATGAGGTTCGTACTGATTCCAGGCACATGGACAAAATATTTATTTTCATATGAGGTCCACATTAAGGAAAATTATAAGTAGAGATAGCAGAAGGGTGACTGCACTACAAACCTCGTTTTCTTGTTGTAGCAAATATTTCATGTGAATTTGCACATATAGGATTACTATATTTTTCAGGAACTAATTATTTATTGTTTTTTTTTGTATAGTTCAAAATGAGTGGTATACTCATACAAAAACTGGATCAGAGATGAGGAAGACCAGAAGGGAATTGGAACCAGGATGCAGAATAAAAGGTTTTTACAAAAATTAAGAAGATCTCTGATGAATCACTCTGTAAAGGAAAGTACATTTCTTATACTCATTCATGCTTACACAGATGCTTGCATCAATTTCAGTTTCCTTGATGGTACAGAAAATAGACAGGTTTTTCCATTTAAAATCTCATCTTTCTGTTTGTCCAATGTAATGGAATGCTAGGTTCATTGGTGACCAGATAAACTTGTGCCACTAGGAAAGGGAGTGTTTGGGGTGAGGATTGCAAAGACAATGACAAATCAGCATCTCTCCGTATCAGCTGAAGCAATTTCTGCCAAACTTAGTACATGTATGATTGAAGAAAGTACTGGGACAGTAATACACCCATACAATCACTATGGCTGCCAGTTGGAATGAAATGAGGAGTCATAAAAGCATAACTCAAGAAAGCCTGGAGCAGTTTCAACCAAATTTGGTGTACACTCTGTGGCGAAGCAAGCTGGGATAATTTTAATTCCCCTATTGTTTTGCCATCTGACTCCTTAAATCATGTTTTCATGTTTAACTAATTACCATCAACTTATGTGAATATAATCTGCATTTTTATAAAAGAGAAAGATTGGCCCTCAGTTTTAAAGAGTTTAACACCAGATCTGATTTTGTGCTTAGTTTTATGTGTATAATTGATTTTCTAATTCATTTCAACTATGCCTTGTTACTACCGTATCTTTTGCTATAGGGTGAAATCAGTAATTGTTTCATAATTTAAATTCTATTGCTGACAGATAAAAAAATATAAATTCTGTTCTAATTATGAACATTTGGAGGAACAAATACTAGTAATCTTAAACTATCTATTTGGCTCAATTTGAAAACATGTTAGCAAAGCCAGCCCTTAATTAATTTCAAAGTAATTAACAGTTTTGTCAAAAGTATTGTTTGCATAATGATGTAAATTTAAGCATTTAAACAAATAATTCAGCTTAACTCTTGTGGTAGAAGAAACTGTTAAAAAGATGGAATCTTGTGATGTATTCAGTTAATTTCATGAATCAAGTTTTAATTGTAATTTCTGTAAATTAAACTTCCCCAGTTTTTGGCCATGAGACAGTTTATGGTTAGTTTCAGAGGAGTAACCTGTGCAGGTTAGAACAATAACAATGCTTCAAATTAACTGTGGAATAAGTGTTAAACAATTAGGCTGTGTAAAAACAGTGACAGTGTCTATTCCATACATACCTGATTATTCTTTAAGATCTGTGAAACTTGTGGTTAGGCTTTACTGCTCATAGATGTTCAACAGGAAACTATTGTAGCAGTATGTGGATGTTCACCTGCAAACTATTAATGAGGCTTATGGAAAGTTAAACAGTAGTGCACTGGCCATATGTGTAAATGGTGAGGCGGCAGGGGGGGGGGGGGGGGGGGGTGTTTGTGAAAAGTGAAAGTAAAAGACAGTGAAATGCAATTCCCTGTTCTGCGTTAACTGTTTTAAATAGTTTGGGTCTCTTATTCACCAGAATCTGTCGGATCACCTTGATTGGGCTGTTTGTACCATGGGTCCTCAAACAAAAAACCTAGTGGTCCGCACTACAAAATTTGGTTATCCAGCATTTTGAGAGGTGGTCACATTAATATGATTGGACAGCACATTTATCTCTTAAGGAAATATGTTGAAAATAACACTTTTTTTTCAAAACAACAGTTCAGTCCATGGAATCAACATGAGAAATAAGACTAACCTTCACAAAGATTTGAATTCATTTACTTTGGTCTTGAAAGGTGTCCATTATACAAAAATGCATAGTATCAATAACTTGTCAACACTTGTAAATAGATTATCTCAGTTCAGTTTAAGTGGAGCCTATAGGATTTATTGGTGGCCAACTTCTTCTACTTTACTGACAAATTTCTTAGTAGAACCAACTGATTTGTGTATATTATTAATAATATTATGGACTGTTGAGGGGATATGCTACTACAGAGCCCAATTGTCCACAGTATTTTTGGGTAAGTTGTCTTCAAGGAGAAAGTACCATGTCTTCTCATGGATTATGCTGTTACATTATTCAGCTACTGTATTTTGTTCTGGAGTGAGAGGTACTGTTCTCTGATACTGGCTCTTCCTTCATTCAAAACATTCATTAGCATCTTAGTTACAAACTGCTTTCAGAGCACAAGATATGAATCCTGTTTTCGGTTTGGTATTCATGACCCTTCATCAATTTTTCAGTTATTTTTGGTACCTGGTTATTATTTATTTGTGTATCATTGGTTAGAATTAGAAAGTATCCTTCTCTTCTAATTGGCATCATATGCATTGGTTGACACAGATCTAAATGACCTAATTCAAGGATTCTCTTAGCTTGAGATGTAGACAACTGTAAAGGAAGTCTAGTCCACTTAACTTCCAACTGTGTTTCACTGTAGTTTATTAACAGCTTTCATATTCATAACACCTTTGACAACAGTGTTATGTAGTTTCCATTGTGTCAGAGTATAGATGTGCCAGCCTCTTATGCCATATATTATTGTCACTTGAAAATGACTCTGACATTGCTTCAATGGCCAAATCAATCATCAGTTCAATCTGTTCATTCCATTAATAACATATTAAATTGGCAGCCATATTCTCCACTGTGTCATGAATGTATAAAAAAACAACTGGACATTTTTTGGGTGAATTTAGCACATGAGAATTGTGTGACATACATTCATATGCTCTAAAGCCTGTTTCCTAACCTGTTATAATAGCTTGCCTGAATCTGGTGCCACATAGAATGTTCCTTTTGACAGTGGTTTATGGTTGGACTGAGGTCTTCTCCAACAGTTCTGCACTAAACACTTGTGTTTATTACAGTTTAACATTTTCCCATTTGGGAATGTAATGTATTATTCTCATGATCCCTCCTTTTAGCCTGAAGTGCCACATTATCAGATGTGATTTACATCAAATGCCATCATTTACTTCTTTAGTAAGTTCTTCTTAGTTAAATACCATGTGAGGAAGTAATGCATTCATGGATTACTTCAAAACTTTAATCATTCAAATTGCTGGATGTAGAAATAATCTTTGCTACACTCCCTTCAATAGAAAAGCAGTTTTGTAGAAGGGTTTTCAGTGAGCCTTTTCTTCTTGATAATACAGAGTCTTTGTAGACAGCATGTATTATGCTTCTTTGGTGATGTTTGTTATTCTTGACATGCACATAGAGCAATAAATGAATGAAATCATCTTCGCTGATGTGGTACATATCTTTGTTTCATCAACATATCTTCCAACACATCCTCATAATTGTTTGTGTACATGTACATCTTCACAATGAACTGCCATGTGCTATAATTCTCTCTTCCCAAAAGTTTCTATCTCTAATGACCTTATTCCTGATAGGATATGAAACTCTAACCTTCCTACTTTCATTTACATTTGTTGATTGTTTGCAAGAGTTTTGAGGTAAGCCATCATATCTTAAGTCTGTATTAGAACTATAAAGTTTCAATGATAAACACATTTTCTGTTCAAGCAATACACGCCACTTTAATTAATAAGAGTATTAAGACTTAGTCACTGATATTGTGAGATCACATCCTGTGTGTGTGGTCTTCAGGCCTGGGAAATGAATGAGTAGCAAAGCACAAGCTTTTACATTATTATAAATTTCTTTGCTAAAGAGTATTGTACTCATACACAAGAGATAAACGGAATAAGGTTTCACCATTTAAACAGATTAGCATTGTATGCAGTAGGATAGAGGCTCCAGTCTCCATCCAGCCATCCTGATTTAGGTATTCACTGTTTTCCTAAATTACTTCAGGAAAATATGGGAAAGTTCCTGCTATAAGCCCATGGCTGACTATCTGTCAGATCCTTGTCAAATTATAGCTGCAAGTATGTCCTTAAACTGTAATATCAAAACATGTTCAAAATTCTTGTAAAAGTGACCCACAGATGAATGAAACTACTACTACTACTAATACTAATAGTATTAGAGCTACGATGGCCTTTGTGTCAATTAACTGAGAGCATGAGCATTCTTATGACACTACTTACCTTGGTCACATTGAAATCGGTGACATTTGTGACGAGCACCAGCTGTATATGCACTACCTACCTCCAAAGTTCAGACTGGTGGTGTTGGTGAGAACAATCTCAATGGTCTGAGTGGCAAATAAAGCATCCTTGTGTCTGTTATTTTATTCCAGAAGATGTTAAACAAAAGGAAGCTGCTGCAACAATCCTGCCCACTAGGTCATCTAGAAATGTAACAGATGTTTCATACACCCACAGGAAAAAATTAGTTGGTGACAGATCAGGTGATGATGATGGCCATGCAACTGGCTCACCCCAACCAGTCCAGTGGCCAGGAAAGGCTGCTTGCAGATGTGCCCTCACTTGCCTGCTGAAATGCACAGCGGTTCTGTCGTGCTGAAATGCAGTGATGAATAGGCATGGGAACATCATTCAACATGTCTGGTAGAACCTCTCAAAGGAATATGAGTTATGTACAATGATCATGTCAGTCCAGGAGAATATATAGACCAATTAAACAGTCACCAATGATGCCAGCCCACAATCAAGGGTAAATTTGTGTTATAAGGCATGGGTACTTGTAACATGTGGGGTCACATCGACCCACATATGCAGGTTATGAACATTCAGTCACAACCTTGAGTGAGAATGCAGCCTCATCGGTGAAGAGGACACTCACTGTGAAGCTTCAGTCTGCAGCAGATTCCTTCAGAAGCCACTGTGCAAATCCCATGGACTTGTTATAATCCCCCAGTTTCAATGCCTGGAAACATTGTGAATGGCAATAGATGCAGTCCTTAATCATGTGCAGTGCACCAGATGGAGTTTTGGGAGATATCAATGGTGTGGCATACACCTCATGCACTTGGTGGTGGCATCCACTGCACCCTTTTGAGAATGTATCTTCTGCCACAAGTGTCTGTGCTGTTTGTTGGGAACCAGCATCTGGCTTGTGCAGATGGAACAAGCTGGTTTTGCATAGTCAGCAACGCAGGATGGTGAATAATGTGTGGTGCAGCATCTTTCTATTTTGACATTTCACACAATACAATCACATGGCTTCTAGTCCATTGCAGTTGGCTGTGCCATACCTCAAATGCATCTCAGACATTTCATGGTGTGTGTAGCTAGCCATGTTGCTCCCAAGGCTTCCATGGCATGAATGGTGATGATCTCCATGCACTCAGTCCATGTTTGTGTAGCAATGTCCTCATGTGATTGTAGGTCTCTTTTGTGGTGTTTGTGATCCCCAGTTACTATTAAATTACTGCTCCTTGTTGTATGCCTGATGTGTCACATCAGTTTGTAAATGGTTTTCTGAATCGCCCTATATTTTTGTTTCTCAAAAGTGCCTCTTTTTCTTATTCATTGTACAGGGTGTGACTGCATATATTTGTCAAACTATAAGACATAAATTATGAAACTTGGGACACATATTAATGGAACATGTTTAGATTACATTTGTTCAACAAGTCCTCCACCAGCGACATGAAAAATATCACATCAGCACTCGAATTCCTCCAATACACAGGTAAGCTTGTCCATCATCAATGGTGCAATGGCAATATGTATCCGGTTCTTCTGCTTTCTGTGGTAGTGTTGGAGCATACACAATATCCATCATGAAACCCCACAGGAGGAAGTAACAAGATGTCAAATCCAGTGACTGTAGAGGCCAGCTGAGAAGTGCTAAGTTGCCAGTGTTTGAGGACCACTTCAACATCATGGTAGAGTTTCATTCAGATATTCACACACTTTGCAACTCAGTGAGGGGGTGCCACATATTGTTAAAAATGAAGTTGTTCTCATTCATGTTAACAATGTTTCCATCAAAGAAGAATGGGCTGTAAACAGTTTAGTGGTATTATTACACAAAACACATTAACTTTAGGTGAATCTTGTATAATGTTCAATGTATGAATTCTACAGACTCAAAATTCAAATGTTGTACTTGTTCACTTTCCCACTAAGGTGAAAAGTCACTTCATCACTGAACATAATGCATTGTGCATATCAGCTATCTTTGTCAATAGCAATCTGAAGCTCATTAGTAAATGCCACATATTTGTGATTATGATAATAATGCAGAAGCTGTAAAAGCTCTAACTTGTACAGCTTTCTACCAACTGACATCTCATAATACACCAGACAGTCATCGTAGGCAATTATGACTCCTGGTTGCCTCAAGGAATTGATTGGAAAGAGATTTGAATTCATCAGAAACATGAGTGCAGCCCGGACTCTCTCCTTTACATACACATCTTTTGTCTACAAACTGTTGATACTGCCTGCAAATGTTCCATTGATTCAGAGGATCAGTTTGGTACCTCAACCTGAAATATCTTTGTACTGTAATCATAGAATTACACTTCACAAACTCAAAAACACAAAATGATTTCTGCTGTGGAATAGATATTTTTCAATAATTGATAGTAACCAAACAAATAGAAGAAAACTGACATCTAGCATCAAGGAATATAAACCAGACAATGTGTTTGTTCCTCCAATAACTTACATGTGATGCAGCAATTGATAGTTTTGACAATGTAATACTTTGTGATACATATATTCTTTTTGAAACATCCTGTATTTTGATCATATTACTCTTTCCACTAATAATTTTCTAATCTTCTACTATATAGAAACTTACTTGTCACTTTTAGCCTCCTATCTACAATTTTTTAACTGAATTGTCACAATACTCGCTGTCTTTGGCTTCCTGTGCCCTCTGAAAGCTTTTCTTTAAGCTCTGTCTTTTTGCTTTCTCATACGGTGTGGTTTCCTATTAGTATGAGTTCAGAGAGAAAGTTCAGTGTCTTCCACCCTCTACAACTGTTTTTTCTATGAAGATGAAACATGTCATACCAATTTTGGTGCTTGTCACAAGCTTCTCATATTGGCAAGTAAATTTTCAGCGGTATTTATATTACTGTGAGCACCAAATACATAAACGTTTCGTCATAGGAATCAAACTTGCATCTTATTGTGCTATTCATTTTATAGTTCAACTAAAAAAAAATGTTTGTGACCGGGAATGTTTCCCTCTCAGTCAAAATATTTACCTGACATCTCTAACTACATCACTACTGCCTATGTACTCCTCTTTCAATCTTCACACTTCGAATCACCACTATGCAGTGGCATTTTCATATTAGTAGATGCCATGCTTTCCACAATCAGATTATTTGTTTGTATCACAAACACCTTTCATTCATTTATTTGCCATGTTCTGTAGATCACAGCAAGAAGAGGATTCTTCAGGGATGTCAAATGAGTGTAATAGTTCCAGGATCCTCAAAAAATATGTGTAGATTGTACTTTACATAATATTCTTATGACACGCTTCTTATACATAAATACTTTATTTACTTTAGGTGCTTTTCCACAGAAGATCTTTCCATAAGAGAAAAGAGAGTAAAAATAAGTGAAACGACCCAACAGTTTTTTCTTGATACTTCTAAGTGCAAAACAGTGCTTCTTGATTCGTTTATGTATGCTGTATATCCTTTGACCTAAGGTACTAGGTGGTTTTTTAAATTAATCCCTGTCATTTGCTCCTCCCCCTACCTCTTTTTAGGCAAATGAAAGAAACACTGTTTCTAACAGCCATTTGTTTAATGACTTTCTGTGCATGCCTGTCTCTCCTTCTGACCAGTAAACAGAACTATGGTTCAGTTTTGGTAATCTTTTTTTTTATGGCCTACCATCAAGCATATTCTTAGAATATTGATCTGGTAGTACTGACATGACTCTTTAAGTAAATAGCTGGCTTTAGAAAGCATTTTTCTACCCAATATCCTGTGAACCTTGGACAAAGGGCAACAGACAGATTCCATATTCCCAGATTTCTGGAAAACATTTGACACAGTGTTCCACTGCAGACTGTTAATGAAGGTATGAGCATGTGAAATAGATTCCAAGATATGTTAGTGGCCTGAAGACTCCTTACATAATAGAACCCATTAAATTGTCCTCAAAGGTAAGTGTTCATCAGAGACATGAGTATCATCAGGAGTGACCCAAGAAAGTGCCTTAAGACTACTCTTATTTTCTATATACATAAATGATCTGATAGACAGGGTGAGCAGCCATCTGCAGTTGTTCGCTGATGTCACTTTTGTGCATGAAGGTGTCATTGTGAAGTGACTGTAGGAGGATACAATATAACAAACAAAATTTCTGTTAGTGTGATGAACATCAGTTTTATCTAAATCTGAAAAATGTAACATAATGCAGACGAGTAAGGAAAAAATTCCGTAATGTTTGAATACAGCATTAGCAGTGTGCTGCTTGACAATATCATTCTGATTAAATAGTGATATGAAATGGAACAAGTGTGTAAGGATGGTAGTAGCAAAGGCAAATCATTGACTAAGGTTTATTATAAGAATCCCAGGAAAGTGTAGGTTCATCTGTAAAGAGGTCAAATGTAGAACACTGGTGCAACCCATTCTTCAGTACTGCTCAAGATTTCTTACCAGTAAGTCCCTCCTTTTTGGAGGGAAAAAGATTTTCTTCTGTGGAGTGCTTATGAGAAAATTTGGAGACCCAGCATTTAAACCTGGCTGCAGAACAATTCTATTGCTGCCAATGTACATTTCACATAAGGATCACCAAGTTAAGATAAGAGAAATTACAGTTTGTATGGAGACATAAAGACAGTTGTTTTTCTTTTCTCTATTTGTGAGTGGAACAGGAAAAAAAGTGGCTAGTATTGTTACCCTCCACCACACACCATACAGTGGATTGTGGAGTATGTACATAGATGTGGACATAGATATGAAAAAATAAGAACAGAACACTTGAAATACACATTGAGAAACCAAAAAAATGCAGTAACCTGTAAGGAGAGTTATATAGGAATTTAGACTAGAACACAGTAAAGAAAGAAAAAAATGTAAAACTAAGATTACTATTTCAAATAATTTATGTAGTGTGCACTGTTAAACAAACTTGTAATGTCAGTTGTGATACCTGGTGAAGAAGTAGGCTGCAAGTATGCACAGCCATACGTCATTCTCAAGAACAGTAAGAAATTTGAAGAGTGATGTTGGTGTTTTTGGTTTTTTCATCAGTATTGTGATGCCAACAAGATCGTAGTAAGGCACTGTAAAATCCACCACATTTTCACGCTCTGCCATCACTGACAGTGCTCCTAGTGCTATGTGTGCTTTCTGAAAAATATGAAGTTATGTGCTGTAATACCAAATGATTTATTCTACTACATCTCACTGAAAATCAGTTTTGAAATGTTAGCAAGTATCAGAATTCAGCTTTATCCATATTTTATGTGATAACAAATATAACACAAATATAGCTTTATTCATCAACCACAGAACCATAACAGAAACAAGCCTCTCAAGATTCCACATGTAACAAGACATACAGAGGGCGCAACATAAACGATACACAGAACAACTGATGTAAGTGGTACAAACTAAAAGAACATAGTAAGGGTGAGCCAGCACTGTTCCACATTTATATGGGTGTGAATCATGGGTAGACAGTACAGCAGGGACTATGCTATGTGCAGCTTCCTATGATGGCCTGCTGTGGCCGGCCAGTGCTGATACAGTTGATGGTTGATTTAAGTATACACACATGGTGACACTACACTTGGTGCACTGACACCCACATGTACTAGTAGCAGGGTACAATATTTTATTTTATTTGAAAATATAACTGATTTTGGCTTTATAGTAATTATCATATCCATAAGTGGAAAGAAATCACAGTTTGTTGCAATTTGTGGGACATGACAATGAAACTATAATGTGTGAGTGTAGAAACATGTAATTTTACTACCTTGCGGTGAAATCATAGTTCTTAGTTAACTGCTTAATGATATTTGTGATAGTTAAATAATGAGTAAATGTCACAAATCTTGGTGCCAGTGGTGCTGGCAGTATGAGTGGTGACAGATCCCTAATTAAAAAATATTTACTGAGGGAATTTAAATGGGAGAACATGTAGTTCATATATTTACCAATTACATATACCAATTACTTTAATAAAACAATATAAGAAACTTCAGTACAATTGTTATCTTCTGAACATAAAGGATCACAAATTAATTATTATTTATGAAGAAAAATTTACATGTTAAAAATCACTCCATGAACTAAGAACTTGTGATCACCAGACCAGTCTCAAATGAAACAAATTCATAGATTTTGTAATTCCCTTGCTGACAGCGACTGGTTTGGTCAGTGTCATGGAGACACACCCTATAATTTAAGTAACAATTTGCCAGCAAATATACTATTCGATAAGTTTTTTAAAGTATTTTTTGGCACACTTTATTGACTGCATTCCAACAAAGAAATTCAAAGTAGGCCTAACTGATCAAGTCCTGAAAACTAAAGTTCCTGCAAGCTTCTGTAAAGTTTGGAAGGTAGGAGATGAGGTACTGGCAGAAGGAAAGCTGTGAGGATGGGGCATGAGTCATGCTTGGGTAGCTCAGTTGGTAGAGCACTTGCCCGCGAAAGGCAAAGGTCCCAAGTTTGAGTCTCGGTCTGGCACACAGTTTTAATCTGCGACAATAAAATTATTCTATTCTATTCCCTACTCTGGTGCCCTTAAAATGGAAATGTATAGGTTGAAGTTCAATGTATTGGGAATTATTGAGATGTAGTGGCAGAAAGAAGAAGAGTTCTGGTCAGGGGAGCGCAGGGTTATCAACACAAAATCAGTTAGAGGTAATGCTGGCGTAGTTCCAATAATGAATAAAAGAATAGGAATGCAGGTGAACTATTGTGAACAGCATAGTGACCACCACAGCCAACATCTACTGCAATACTACAAGTTTGTATGACTACTAGATGATGAAGAGACTGAAAGAATGTATGATATAAAAGAAACGAATCCAATAGCATAGGGGGAAGTAAATTTAATTGTGGTTTGGAGCTGGAATTTGATAGTAGGAAAAGGAAGGTGAAGTAAAAATAGAAAATAGTAGGAGGCATCATCTGGAGGGGAGGGGGAGGGGGGGGGAGTGAATGAGAGGAACTGGCTTGGTAGAACTTTGCACTGAATACAATTTAATCACTGCTAATACTTGCTTTAAAGATCATGAAAGAAGACTGTATAAGGTGGGAGAGATCTGGAGACACCAGAAGGTTTCAAATACGTTATATAATGGTAAGGCAGGGACTTCAAACCTAGATTTTAAAGTGAAAAATATATCAATGAGTAGATGTGAACTCGGACCATGTTTACTGGCTATGAAATGCAGATTAAAGCTGAAGAATCTATAAAAAGGTACAAAACCAAGGAGAATTTCAAAATGACTGTCTTAAACAGGGATAAGGAACACAACAAAAGCTGAATTGGTAGCCTTGAAAGATGAAATAGTGAAGGCAACAGAGGATAAAATAGACAAGAAGACAAGGCCCAGAAGAAATCATCTGATAACATATGAGATATTAAATTTAACTGACAAAAGAGGAAATATAAACACACTGCAAATGAAGCCAGCAAAAGTTAATACACATATCTAAAAAAGTTATATTGATGGAAAGTGCAAAAAGGCTAAGCAGGAATAGTACTCCATCTTCAGGCCACAAGTGGCCTACTGGGACCATCCAACCACCATGTCATCCTCAGTGGAGAATGCAGATAGGAGGGGCGTGGGGTCAGCACACCACTCTCACGGTTGTTACGATGGTATTCTTGACCAAAGCCACTACTATTCAGTCAAGTAGCTCCTCAATTGGCATCACAAGGCTGTGTGCACCCCGAAAAATGGCAACAGCACATGGCAGCCTGGATGGTCACCCATCCAAGTGCCAACCATGCCCGACAGCACTTAACTTCGGTGATCTCACGGGAACTGGTATATCCACTGCGGCAAGGTCGTTGCCTAAGCAGGAATAGTACAGAGAGAAATGCAAAATCTCTGGAGAAAAGAGAAATGTTGTATGAGTATCTCAAGAGCTTGATGGCAAGTCAGTACTATGCAAGGAAATTAAAGGTGTAATGTGAAAGGAGCATATAGATGGCCTGTACAAGGGAAATGAAGTTGAAGATAATACTAGGAAATGGATGAAGACAATGATCAGATGGGAGATATGATACCAAAGTACAAACAACTTCCTTGAAGTAGACAAAATGCTCTCAAAATTATTTAGATCCTTGGGAGAGCCAGCCATGACAAAACTATATATGAGATACAAAAATACTCTGAGACTACACAAAGAACATAATAATACCAATTACAAAGAAGGCAGGAGCTGACAGGTGCATATATTACTGAACCATCAGTTTAATAAGCCCTAGTTACACAAGACTGAAACAGGCTATCTACAGAAGAGCAGTAAGAGTGGAAGAAGGTGCATTAGGGAGGATCAGTTTTGGTTTAAGAGAAATATAGGAACATATGAGGCAACGCTGACTCATTGACCTATCTTAGCAGATAGAATGAAGAAATTCATATTTATATTTTTTGACATGGATAACTGGAATGCACTCTTTGAAATTCTAAAGGTAGCAGGGATGAAATGTAGGAAGCAAAAGCTTTGTACAATGGTTACAAGAGTCAAATGCAGTTACAAGAGTCAAGTAAGATGAAAGTGAAGCAATAGTTGAATAGGGAGTGAGACAGGTTTATAGCCTTTCCGTAGTGGCATTCAATGTGTATGTTGAGCAAACTGCAAAGAAAAACAAAGAGAAATTTGAAAAGGGGATTTAAGTTAAGGGACAAGCCATAAAAGCTTAGAAAATTGATTATGACATGGTAATTCTGTCTGAGGTTGTGAAGGACTTGGTAGAATAGCTGAAGGAATGGGTAGTGTCTTGAAATGAGATTATAAGATGGACATGAGCTGCATCATTGGCCACCTCAAGCAGAAGAGTTGCTTTGTTGGTGACTCACAATTTTAGCAATTTTGACTTTGATAATCTGATACTGCAGTGCTCATCTTTGGCATGTCAGTGTAGAAGCATTCACAAATTCAGTTAAGTGAAAGTTTCTCACAATTGTAAATTTATTTACATGTAAAAGCTGACTTCCAAATTTTCCTTTGTGTAAGATTGCACATGACAGATCCATCCATTGAAATCCTAGAATCTAATATTTTACTGTTCATGTTGTTTTTGCACAATTTTTCATTGGTTATGTCAATGCTCATGTATATCATGATGTATTTAATTTTGAACATTTGTGAGTTCCATAAAAAAACTCATATCATATCAGCAGTTGGTGCATTTTAGAAATTTTTGGCAACAGTATTCTAGCTCAAAACTAATTGTTTGCTAATGCAATTGTACAATTATTGAAAAGTAAATATGTTTTTGAGAATTTTTTGACACTTGCAAACATATATTTTTGCAAATTTTTGTAAGTTATGAGTGTTGTACGTGACATATTTCACAGTACACTGGTGTTTGTCATTTAGTTAATGTAGCACATATTATAGCTAATATCATAAGTTATATTTAATTTTCCCTTTCAACAGGCGTGTATAATATGTACATTTATCATATCATATATAAATGCTGTGCATCTTCATATTTTCACGATGCAAAGACTGATCCATGAAATTTCAGGTAATACTATTTTCAAGTTTATTAGTGGCTGTAACCTCAAAAAAGTTTCAGGAAATCAGCATTATGACCAGTTTTTCTATTGCCTCAACAGAAGTCTCATTTTGCATTCTAACTGCTTCAGTTGTCAAAGGGAATTAGTAATACTTTTGGTTTAACAGGCCCACAAATTATCAAAAAATTAGCAGGCTTATTTTAGAGTTACTAATTACCATTCTGTAAAATACTGCACCAGGCACAATGCAACCTCACTGTGTAAAGTGTTCTTGAATATCAGGTGACTTACTTGATGTTTTCAGGCAACTAAAAATCGTTATGACTATTGTCAAATGATTGAAAGCTGCTGCAAATGGTTGTGTTGGGAGAGCTCCAGAGAGTTGTGTACGAAAGGTACCTCAAGTGCAATACTTGCTTGTAGAGCCTGTTTGCTCTGCATGAAGCATTGGCTCTGTCACTACTCAGTCACTTGGCTGTGAGTGGCATGTCAGTGGTAGGTCCAGGTAACCTGTACTGAGGTTATAAGGCAAGTGAGAACATGGGGTGTTATACCCATCCCCCTGACAGACAAATCTGAAGTGCTGCCTGTCTCTGAAACCGATTCCTTTAGGAAACCTGCTATGTCAAGAGGAGACTAACTCACAAGACATGGAACTCTTAACTGTTGGAAGTTCAAACTTAGAGCAAATAATGGTAGTACTTAGTGAAACAGTAGCAGGAATGGGAAGGAACACCAACTGAACTCAGTTTGTATGCCTGTGGGCTTCATTCAATATGTTGAAGAGGCTAGTCCAGCAGCCATAATGGAACAGGGTGCAACCAACTGCAGACTGAGGCACAGATTGGAGCAAATGATGCCTGTCATCTGGCTCCAAAGTAATACTTCAGTAATTCCAACAACTGGCACAGATGGTTGAGAATACCAGCCTTCCACAGTGAAATTCACCCCAGCTCACAATCTGCAGCTTTGTCCTCAGAACTGATCACATCCTCCCTGTTCTAAGACAATTGGAAAGATAATCCAGAGATTTAAAATGTTCAAATCCAAAACTGAGGTTGGTGAGACATTTGGGGAAAATTAAAGTGTATTTGAAAATGATATGCTAATCGTAAATGTAGATGGTGTATTTGTTGCAGTAGACAAGAAACTCAGAGTGACTGAGACAAAAGTTGAAATTGCATGTGAGATTGTCTGGACAAGAATCAGTACCAAGGGTGGGCATAAACTTATAATTGGAGGCTTCCATTGACTGTCAGACTCACCTCCAGATTTAACCAAAAACTTGAGAGAAAGCCTAAGTTCACTAGTACATAAGTTCCCCAAACAAACAGTCATTGATAAAGGAAACTTTAATCATCCAACAAACAACTGGGAAAATTAAAGTTTTGTAAGTGGTGAGCACGACATTCTGTGAAACATTGCTAAATGCCTTCTCTAAGAACTACCAAGAATAGATAGTTTAGAAGTCCATTCATGGTGGAAATGTAAAGGATCTAATAACAACAAACACACTTGACCTGTTTGAGAATGTCTGCACTGAAGCTGATATCAGTGACCATGAGGCAGTTTTAATGATAATGATTACTGAAGTACAAAGGGCCACTAAAACAAATAGAATTTATATTTTCAGCAGCAAACTAGATAAAGAGGCAATAGTGTTGTATCTCAATAAGGAATTCAAAACATTTAGCTCTGGAGAGAAGCACACAGAAGAACTGTGACTCAATTTTGGAAGAGTGGTTGGCCATGCACTTCATAGATATGTAAGTGGTAGTGTAGTTTATGATGAGAGGGATCCTCCATGGTATATAGGCACTGTAAAGAAACTTTTAAATAAACAAAGCCTAATGCATAATAGGTGTACAAGAAAGCATAGGGCTAGAGATAAGGAGATGCTGAATGAAATGTGCAGTGTTGCATTATCTCTGTTCACTCCTCATGGTGCATTGTGAACCACTCATATTTCCACAGAACTAATATTTGAAACAGCCACCATGAGCTGCTGCTATAGGGAGCTCACCAGGTAGCCCTACACATGCCACCAGAGCATGCTAAATTCCCACTGCCTCACTATCTGCAGCTCCGTTTGGTCTGCACACCTTCTAAGTCAACATTTTCAGATTATACAAAAGTTACAGAGGGCAGAGAAGTGAGGGCTTTATGAACCTAGTATGATTCTGTTGGCGCTTTGGCTGTTAGTGACTTTTGTAAACTATTACTAGTGGGACAGAGAGAGAGAGAGAGAGAGAGAGAGAGAGAGAGAGAGAGAGAGAGCGATCATAGGTTACAAAGTTATTTGCACTTTATACTGAATACACTGTAAATAAATACATATATGGTTTAGTCATTCTATAGTACAGTGTTTGATATGTTACTCTTTACTCTGATATGTTACTCTTCACATAAAGAAGATTCAAAATCTCTGCATACCAAACTAATCAATAATTCTCTCAGTGTTGAGAGAACTAACTAAAATTAACTCACGGAAACTCATCAGTCAATAACAAGTGAAAAATAGAATTCCAGCGGCCATGTGCTGGCTCCTCCCTTCTACTCTCATGATGAAAAAGAAGAGGAACAGATGGAGTACTGGTTACAGCTCTAGCAGCACTTTGCAGCCTACAAATATTGTGATTCATGACAGTCTTTCTTTTTTTCTGGATAGGAGTGCACATCTTTTGTTTGTGTAAGAAATTGTTCCTTCAAACATAGCCCCAAACCCTTCCCTATGAGGAAGTTGGTCAAAAAGTAGATGACTCATATGAAGTGAAGCTTCATGTAGCTGCTGCTCATTTCAGTTTTTTTCATACACATCATAATAGCAATCAGTTTTACAAGAAAAGGATTGCTGACCTCAAGGACATGACTAGGAACTGTAATTTTAGCTGCACTTCTGAAACTTCTTTTCAAGGTGAAATTCTTCAACACACCATTAATCAGAAACTTGCAGATAACAGAATACCGGCTGAGTTTCTAAAGCATTGCATTCCTTGTCTCAATGATGCACTTTAAGTAATCAAAGCTCAGGAAGTACACGATGTCATGGGACTTGATTTTAATATGACTTTTTTTGCAGTGGTCCCCAACCTTAGTTCTAAGGGAACTCTGCCCCACATAGCTAATCTTGACAACAGCCAACAGCTAGCAGGGCGTGAGGTGCACAACCACTTATAAAATCCATGTGCTCTGAAGTCTTGTCTCACATTTTATGTCATGAATGATCACAAACACAGCTTCTTCCACTAAATGAAAAGCTGACACAATTAGAAATCAGGCCACACAAAGAAAGTGTGCTTCCTAAGTAAGCGCAAAGCAAACTTTGTGCCACACCAGTCTAAATTTTGGCAGATGGAGGTTAATATAATCTCACAGTATGAATCTTTACCCGCTTCTACTGGAAATTCTCACAGGAACTGGAGACATATGCACACATATCACAGAGCAATGTGTACAGTGCAAAATTTGGCTAATTCAAATCAGCCTTTCTCACTTGGACAAACAGCAAATGGCTCATTAGAAACAACAGTCATATTTAGAGGAAAAAATCGCAAACTATTCTTATATTTACAGTTTTAGATCATTTTAGCCGGGCACTGGTGCTTCAGTCACACTGATTAATCAAACTACTTACTGCAAACTGGGACACCTCAGCTCTGAAAATAACAACTGTGTCTTACAGCCCATAACAGTGATGGTGTGTTTTTGGGTCATACACTTTGCAATGGGAATAGCATTAATGCTAGTTACAGTAGTTTGATCATGCTTAAGTCTCAATATTTTTGGATGTATTTGATTTTTTTGGATTAGATATTCAGGACAATGTGCATGCTATTGATAAAAAAGTTTCCCATGCCAGCATTCATCAATTGTATGTAAAATATAGACAGTTGTTCAGTGGCATATTGGGACACATGATGAATTTTCAAGCACATATTACATTCAAAGACAATGCTCAACCAAAGTTTTACTATGCACACCTGGTGACCACACGACTGACAATGAATTTGCTACTAAACTCAGTGGATAAGGACAAACTGGTGTCTTGGAACCTATTTCTGCTAGTCAGTGGGCATCTCCACTCATTATCACAAGAAAATCAGTGGGGAAAATCAGACTTTGTGTGACTTTAAAGCAAAAGTTAACACTCAAATGGTTACTGATTCTTTCCTGCTCCCACACATTGAGGAACTTATCGACTAAATAACATGTGGATGAATCTTATGTAATATTGATTTAGTTGTTACTTATCATCAATCCTGGATGAGGTAAAGAAAAAACATATCAGTTTGTATCAATACCATTACCTTCCCCTCGGAAGTGCATCTGCTCCTGCATTATTTCAATGATTTCTTGGACAAGTGATGTCAAATGTTCATTGTGTTCAAATAATTTGGATGACATCATTGTGTCTGGACAAGCACTGGAACAGAATCTCAAAAATTTGGAATCTCTTTTCAAGTTTTAATCAATGCAGGGCTTAAGTGTAATTTACAGAAGTACTCAT
The DNA here is from genome assembly GCF_021461395.2 of Schistocerca americana. Lineage (NCBI taxonomy): Eukaryota > Metazoa > Arthropoda > Insecta > Orthoptera > Acrididae > Schistocerca > Schistocerca americana. The sequence goes on along the minus strand of NC_060119.1, from coordinate 663,783,572 downwards.
TTTTAAATAGTGAAACTGAATGCTGGGGATAATTTATTGGCACCCATGTCACTCATTCCTTAACTAAACAATTAAAGGCCATCTGGAGATTACCTTCTCATAAAAATGTATGAGAAATACAGGCAGTTAAGGGCAAACTGACCCACTATGTCAAATTTATTCCAAAACAGCACAAATGCTGATTCTTTGCATCACTCGCAGTGTAAAAACGTTCCTTTCTAATGGACTGGAGAAAGTGAACAATAGCTTCAACAGCTGAAAAGTGCACTCCTTAGTTGCCCATGACTTATTCATTTCAATAGGCAAAAACCGGTAGAGCTTGCCGTTCATGCATTATCTCATGGAACAGCGGCAGTTTTAACTCACAAGGTTGGAACCACTGAATGCCCAGTAGAATTCACATCTAATACATTGACCAAGGCTCAAGACAATTACAATCAGCTCGAGAAGGAAGCCTTATCCATCACCTATCGCATCACAAAATTTCAAAAATATCTGCATGGTTAGAAAATGTATTCTCATGGGAGATAATAATCCATTGACCGCTCTTTCTCATCTGATGAAAGATGTGCTTGATCATACAGTACAGAAGCTGCAATGTTGGTCACTACTTCTTTCAAATTAATGGTATCTTCATAAAGCTTTCAGCCACAGCCTTCATCAGTAAAAGACACACACACACACACACACACACACACACACACACACACACACACACCACATTCACAGACACAAGCAAGCAGACGTCATTTACATACAACTGCCAACTCCAGCATCTCGGCCCGAGGTGCTGGAGTTGGTGGTCATGTGTGCATGAGGTGTGCTTGCTTGTGTGTGTGTGATTGGTATGTGTGTCTCTCTTTTACTGATGAAGGCTGTGGCAGAAAACTTCATGTAAGTGTCTTGTAATTGTGCCTGTCTGCAGTTTGATGTGTCTTCTTTATGGTAAGTAGCAATCTGTCTTTTCCTACATTGTTGATATTCCTACCAGGAGTTTCCATTGTTTGAAATTAATGACATGAAATTCTCTATTCCCTATGGCACAGCTTACGAATACAGACCAAATGTCTCACTTAGCTATGAGAAATGATCCATAGTTTGATGCATCATATGCTTCTTGTCTTCAGCAATCTGATTTTAAGCACTGCAAGCTTTCCACTGATTGTCAGTGGTTTGCACAAGCTACTGAATGGGATCAGTCACTACAATTGCTCATGTATTACATTCAGATGGGTTGGCCTTATAATCCAAAATCACTTTCAGGTTCAGTGGTATGCAAATGCTACACACAACACAACGGCCTTTTTCTTCAGAACGCTGTAATTTTATTGCATACTCCTAACAAATAAACAGAAGTCATGATTTCCACATCACTGTGGCAACATTTTTTGAAAATATTACACTGAGGAAGTTGGTAAATTATTAGAAGTAAGCAACTAGTGTGCCAGAATTGTACGTGGCTTGGGCTTGACTAGCAGACAAAACTGATGGTTGCCCAATGTCATCCATGTGTGGATAACCAGGCAATCAGGCAATGGTGTGCCAGGAATTTTTCAACTGGCCTTAAACTGATGGTCTTTGGTAATGCACCCAAACTTATTTTGCTAGTCCTTTCTGGAATATCTGGTGGCTACTTTTCATTAATACATACATTAGATAACCACTTGTCACTGCAAATAATTCAATAACTAGCACTAGCACAATACAACCATTCACTTCCATGTTTTGTTTAGAAAGTTTGCTATTAACTGTTGTTTCAGACAATAGTCCACAGTTTTCTTCGTTGAAAATTCAAAAATGTCGCCAAGAATGTGGGGTTCAACATATCTGAAAGACACCAAACCCTCCTCAGTCAATGGAAAAGTTGAATGTTTCATTTACACTTTCAAGGCTAAGTTTTGCCAGATGAATTATTACACAATAGTCATCATAGCACTCTGCTGCATCCATTTTACTCTTAATAGTCTGCTTCAGATACCAGTTTTACAATTAAGCTCCACATGAAGGACATAGTTTTCTAACATGCCTCTAACAAGCTTCACAACTGGGAATCTGGCATCATTGCTCAGACGACTGGCCATGCACATTATACAGTTTATGACAAAGCTGGTACCCACTGATGACACCAAAATCAACTACATTTTCTTAATTATTGCCATCATCCTGCCATAGATTTTCACATTTCATAAACACTGCCTGCATCCCAAACTGCTGCCGTCAAGCAGCCCTTGCCGGTGACTGACATTTGGATGCATGGGTTGTCAGACAACTCTGCCATGGATGTTGACCTCTGCCACCAATGTGGCAACTGTAGCATCCATGACCATTCAAAACAATGCCAGTCATGGACAATGGGCCTGCTTCAGCTACACAGCCCTTGATGTTCACAGCAGTGGTAATGCTGTGCTCACCAGTGCTGCTGGATGAATGCCATACCCCCAGTTTTTTAGCAGGTGTTCCCTGTGGTTCACAAGATGAATGTTGAGTCATGATTCAGTCGGTGCCATCTGCATCAAGCCACTGCCAATTCCATCAGCAGCACCTTGCGAACATTGTCACCCACACCAACACTATGCAATGATGGTGCGCAGTGTTCAAGGTAGCGGTGAGGGGTGGGGGAGGGGAAGAATGCAGTATTGATGGTGTCTTCACTGAACACACAAGGCATGTAAAAATCCACTTCTATCTCTGCAGAAGACAGATTTAAAATGTCCATCATGAGTTGCTGCTATATGGGGCTCACCAGATGGCACCAGTTGGTGCTACATAAACCAATTCAGATCTCACTGCCTGCAATTGTGATTGGTCTACATATCCTTTTAAGCTACTACACTTACTCAGGGCTCTGCCTCAGATTATCCTCAGACTATTCGAAGATTATGCTGTGGTTACGGAAGACAAGAGCCTAGAAATATGCGATTGTTACTCCAACTGCTAGTGACTGTTATAAAGTAGGACTGGTGGAAAAGAGAGAGAGAGAGAGAGAGAGAGAGAGAGAGAGAGAGAGAGAGAGAGAGAGAGAGAGAGAGAGAGCACAGAGACCTCAGGTTACAAAGTGATGTATACTTTACACTGAATATACTGTAAATAAATATCTTTATGTTTTAATCGTTCTATAATTTTTGATGTGTTCTACAGTGTTCATCCACCTTGTTACACTGATGGATGCAACGAAACATGTTCAACTGTAAAGAGGGCATTGTGTGAAGCATTCAATGACTATCAAAACAGACTGCCATTCCAGGATATCTCATAAAACCCAAAGAAATTCTGGCCATATACAAAGTCTATTAGTGGTACCAAAGTCATTAATGAGTTAAGGTCTAAAATTGAAAGTCAAAAGTGAAAAAAAAATTGTGAACTCTGTTTTTAAATGTTCCTTTAAAAATGAAAACTGAGAGGTACTGCCCAAAAAGAGTGAAACAGATATTAGTGTCAATGGTGTTGAGAAACAGCTGAAACTAAACAAAGGTTCAGGGTTCAATAAAATTCCTAGATTTTATACCAAATTTGCAGGTGAGTTGGCACTTATTCAATCTATAATCTACTGCAGATCCCTCACATGAAAAAGACATACGCATTAGTTGGAAGAAAGGACTGGTCACACCTGTCTCCAGGATGTGTAACAACACATATCCACAAAATTACCATCCAATATCCTTGGCATCCTTCTGCTGTATAATCTTAGGACACATTCTGAGCTCAAACGTGTTGAGATATCTCAAACAAAATGACATTCTCTTTGAAAATACCTATCATGTGAAACCAACTTGCTCTTTTCTCACATGACATCCTGAAAACCACAGCTCAAGGCAGTCAGTTATATGCAGTATTTGTCAATTTCTGAAAAGCATTTGATTCAATACTACACCTACACTTACTATCAAAAATAAGATCATGTGGTATATCAAGTGAAATTTGTGACTGGATTGAGGATCTTTTGGTAGGGATAACACAGCATGTTATCTTGGATATAGAACCATCAACAGATGTACAAGTAGCTTTGGGTGTGCCCCAAGGATATGTGTTGGTAGCCTTGCTGTTCAAGCTGTATATTAATAATCTTGCACACATTAATTAATAGTAGCCTCAGACTTTTCACAGATGATGCAGTGATATACACACATCAAAAATAGTTTTCCATCACCACAGTTTCCAGAACTCCTGAAGACAGATGTTGACTGAGAATATTGTATCACAGACACTGTCTTTTGACTGTTCAAAGATGTCACTAAATCCGTGCAAAGATGTAAACAAAAATGCTTGAGCAGCGCCTATTAGATGGAGGGGTCTGACAGCCAATCAGTTCCAGTCATTCCACCAGGAAGGAGGTACACGGCTTGTGCTGTCTGTAGCTCAACCATGCCTAGACAGTCAATACCACGGTTAGATTGTGCTCGCATTATTACTTTGAGCCAGGAAGGGCTCTCAACAAAGGAAATGTCCAGGCATCTCAGAGTGAACCAAAGCTATGTTATTTGGACATGGAGGTACAGAGAGACAGGAACTGTCGATGACATGCCTCACTCAGGCTGCCCAAGGGCTACTACTGCAGTGGATGACTGCTACCTACAGATGATGGCTCGGAGGAACCCTGCTTTTCATGCAAATACATAACATCGTGTTATGACTCAAACGGTACACAATAGGCTGCATGATGTATGACTTCACTCCCAACATCCATGGTGAGGTCCATCTTTGGAACCACGACACCAAGCAGTGCGATACACATGGACCCAACAACATGCTGAATGGACCGCTCAGTATTGGCATCATGTTCTCTTCACAGATGAGTGTCGCATATGCCTTAAACCAGACAATCATCGGAGATGTGGTTGGAGGCAACTCGGTAAGGCTGAATGCCTTAGACACACCATCCAGCGAGTGCAGAAAGGTGGAGGTTCCTGCTGTTTTTGGGTTGCATCATGTGAGGCAGATGTACGCCACTGGTGGTCATGGAAAGCTCTGTAATGTCTGTACGATAATTGAATGCCATCCTCCAGCTGACAGCACAACATATTGGCAGCATATTGACAAGGCTTCATGGGTGGGTCTTCATGGGTGGCAATTAGAGTCCCCATCATGCACATCTTGTGAATGACTTTCTTCAGGATAATGACATTGCTTGACTAGAGTGGCCAACATGTTCTCCAGACATGAACCCTATCGAACATGCCTGGGAGAGGTTGAGGAAGCATGTTTGTGGACGACATGATCCACCATCCACTCTGAGGGATCTATGCCAAATCGCCATTGAGGAGAGGGACAATCTGCACCAACAGTGCCTTGATGAACGTCTGGATGGTATGCCATGATGAATACAGGCATGCATCAATGCTGGAGGACATGCTACTGGGTATTAGAGGTACCAGTGTGTACAGCAGTCTGGACCACCACCTCTGAAGGTCTCATTATATGGTGGTACAACATGCAATGCATGGTTTTCATGAGCAATAAAAACGGTGGAGATGATGTTTATGTTGTCCTCTATTCTAATTTTCTGTTCAGGTCCCGGAACTCTTGGAACTGAGGTGATGCAAAACTTCCATTTATGTGTGTACAATGAAGTACTGTTTAAAAATGTTACGCAAATATTCAGTCAGACCTTGATAAAATTTCAAAGTTGTGCAAGGATTGTCAATTTAATTGGAGAATTAAGTAATTTATGGTAAAAGCTGACTAAAAGAAGTGGCTGCTTGACAGGATATATCCTATGGCATCAAGTAATTGTATTTGCTAATGGAAGGAATTGCTGGGGATGAAAAATGTACAGGGAGATCAAGACTTGACCACAATGATCAGGTTCAAAATTATGTAGTCTGTAGCAGTTATTCAGAGATGAGAAGCTTGCACAAAATAGACCAACAAGGAGAGTGTCATCTTATCAGTCAATTAAAGACCACAACAATAACAAAACGTTAAAAGTACTAGCAGCAAAGTAAAATATGCCTGAAAATACAAAAACTGCTTACTAAATGCAAAATAATTGTAAGTGTGATGAAGAGGCAGCTATCCAAGCTGACTCAGCAGTTGTCTCACAGCAATGACAGTCCACCAGTATGCAGTAGCCATAGAATGGACAGTAATATAGACATTTCATTATTTGTCAGTGTACTTGGAGCCACTAGTTTGTGTTAATGTTGCTGGGTTGTGTGGATGTCCACACTGGTGGTGAGTAGCTCATAAAAAGTGGACTTAGGCTTTGATAGTTGCAGCCACAATGTCTTTAAAAATGTTGTAGTAAGGACTATGGAAAAATTATTTAACTTTTTAACTATGGTGCTTCTAGTAATTATTTTCCACATTATCTAGAATAGTATAGATTTCAGTTTCTTCCAGTATATAAAATGGTATGCCTTTTTTACTATGTGAAATTTTTAAGACATACTGAATAGGAGTCATAAAATGTCCTCCAGTGGTGGTACTGCATTCACCAAATGCAGTCTCGTCACTATGTTTCTCTGTATGTTTCCCATATTCCATGATAAAGTTTTGAGACCTTTTAAATGTACCCTTATCAGCCCCAAATTTAGTACCAACATTTATAGCCACAGTGCTCACTTCCATAATGTCACATGTTCTCATGTTAATTCAGAAGCCCCTTCTGGGTTGACTATCAGCTGGCATTTACCTTAACACTCAACATAAACATAAATCAGCAATCAACTTATAATTAAATGTAAATAGATATTGCAAGTGTAAATATTTGTTATAGTTTTGGGTGGTGATTTTAATTTACCAGATATAGACTGGGAGACTTAAACGTTTGTAATGGGTGGCAGGGACAAAGAAGCCAGTGAATTTTTTTTTTAAGTTAGCAGTTAAACAGAGAACCGACTCATGGAGATAACATATTAGACCTTCTGGTGACAAACAGACCTGAACTATTTGAAACAGTTAATGCAGAACAGGGAATCAGCGATCATAAAGCAACCTAAGCATGACACATGCCCCATCCTCACAGCTTCACTTCCACCAGTAACTCATCTCCTACTTTCCAAACTTCACAGAAGCTCTCCTGCGAACCTTGCAGAACTAGCACTCCTGGAAGAAAGGATATTGCAGAGACATGGCTTAGCCACAGCTTGGGGGATGTTTTCAGATTGAGATTTTCACTCTGCAGTGGAATGTGCACTGATATGAAACTCCCTGGCAGATTAAAACTGTGTGCAGGACCGAGACTTGAACTCGTGACCTTTGCCTATCACGGGCAAGGTTCGCAGGAGAGCTTCTGTTAAGTTTGGAAAGTAGGAGACAAGGTACTGGCAGAAGTGAAGCTGTGAGGACAAGGTGTGAGTTGTGCTTGGCTAGCTCAGATGGTAGAGCACTTGCCCATGAAAGACAAAGGTCCTGAGTTCAAGTCTTGGTCAGTCTGCTAGGAAATTTCATATCAGCGCACACTCCACTGCAGAGTGAAAATCTCATTCTGGGATCATAAAGTGGTTACAGCGATGGTGATTTTAGCCGTAAATAGAAATGTTAAAAAAGGTAGGAAGATTGTTCTGTTTAGCAAAAGTGACAAAAAGCAGATTTCAGAGTACTTGATAGCTCTCAAGTACAGATAGTGCTGAGGATCAGTGGACAAAGTTCAAAACCATTGTAGAATACGCATTAGTTGAGTATGTGCCAAGCTAGATGGTAAGAGATGGAAAAGAGCCACTGTGGTACAACAACCAAGCTAGAAAACTGCAACAGAAGCAAAGGGAACTTCACAGCAAACATAAACATAGTCAAAGCCTTGCAGACAAACAGAAATTACATGAAGCGAAATGTAGTGTGAGGAGGGCTATGCGAGAGGCATTCAATGAATTTGAAAGTAAAGTTCTATGTACTGACTTGTCAGAAAATTCTAAGAAATTTTGGTCTTATGTCAGAGCGGTAGGTGGATCAAAACAAAATGTCCAGACATTCTGTGACCAAAATGGTACTGAAACAGAGGATGACAGACTAAAGGCCTAAATACTAAATGTCTTTTTCCAAAGCTGTTTCACAGAGGAAGACTGCACTGTAGTTCCTTCTCTAAACTGTCACACAGATGACAAAATGGTAGATATCAAAATAGATGACAGAAGGATAAAAAAAAAAAAAAAGAGGAAAGGCCGCTGGACCTCATGGGATACCAGTTCGATTTTATACAGAGTATGCGAAGGAACTTGCCCCCCTTCTTGCAGCAGTGTACCTTAGGTCTCTAGAAGAGCGTAGCATTCCAAAAGATTGGAAAAGGGCACAGGTCATCCCCGTTTTCAAGAAGGGACATCAAACAGATGAGCAGAACTATAGACCTATATCTCTAATGTTGATCAGTTGTAGAATTTTGGAACATGTATTATGTTTGAGTATAATGACTGTTCTGGAGACTAGAAATCTACTCTGTAAGAAACAGCATGGGCTTTAAAAAAGATGATCATGTGAAATCCAGCTTGTGCTATTCATCCACGAGACTCAAGGGGCCATAAACATGGGTTTCCAGGTAGATGCCATGTTTCTTGACTTCTGAAAGGCATTTGATACAGTTCCCCACAGTCGTTTAATGGACAAAGTAAGAGCATATGGACTATCAGACTAATTGTGTGATTGGATTGAAGAGTTCTTAGATAACAGAATGCAGCATGTCATTCTCAATGGAGACAAGTCTTCCGAAGCAAGAGTCATTTCAGGTGTGCTGCAGGGGAGTGTCGTAGAACTGTTACTATTCACAGTATATATAAATGACCTTGTGGATAACATCAGAAGTTCACTGAGGGTTTTTGCAGATGATGCTGTAGTATATTGAGAGGTTGTAACAATGGAAAATTGTACTGAAATCCAGGAGGATCTGCAACAAATCGACGCATGGTGCGGGAAATGGCAATTGAATCTCAATGTAGACAAGTGTAATGTGCTGTGAATACATAGAAAGAAAGATCCTTTATCATTTAGCTACAATATAGCAGGTCAGCAACTGGAAGCAGTTAATTCCATAAATTATGTGGGAGTAGGCATTAGGAGTGATTTAAAATGGAATGACCATATAAAATTAATCGTCGGTAAAGCAGATGCCCTACTGAGATTCATTGGAAGAATCCTAAGGAAATGCAGTCCGCAAACAAAGGCAGTAGGTTACAGTACACTTGTTTGCCCACTGCTTGAATACTGCTCACCAGTGTGGGATCAGTACCAGATAGGGTTGACAGAATACTTACAATACAGAATACAATATTTATATGGGAATGTCCTGTGCTTATAATGCTACCATACTGGTTTCTTTGCCACAACTTATAATAGTCCTATGTCCTGGGCATGGGGAAATCAGGCCATCTAAGTTGTAGCTGCTGTGTCTTTTTACTGCATCTGTGATTTGGTGTCTCGTACAGCCCATCTTGGCTATGAGGTGAGGAAACTAGTTCGTGATATACCTGTAATACTACATCAGCAGACTCACCTTGTTGAAATTCTGCTTAGCTGTTATGGTTTGACCAACTTTCCTGTGATTCTTGTGTTGTTCAGTAAAGTGTCTGAGCTTTTTCGTCACTGCAGCAAATATATTGTTTTACAGTGCAACACTCCCCTGTCCTTCAAAAAATCAGCCTTGTATTTTGCTCAGTGTGTTTCTGGGAAAGTCTTGACATATGTAGAGAAGTCAACAATTGTATACAATGCTCTTGGTTTCTTTCTTACTCTAGTCTAGCTTGACACATATGGTTCATCAGTTATGCTCTTAATGCTAAACCTTTATTTACTCCATTCAGTTCGCTGGACTTGTGTTCCTGTAGAATATATTTCCCCTAAGTTATTACTTATACACTAGTACAATCATTTTTCCACAACACAGTTCACAAACACTTTATTATTCACAGTTTTACTCACTGCTCTTCACTCATCAGGTAGATTATCCTTACTAGCTTATTTGCTGCTGGTTGACCAATTAACTGCTATCTGATGTACTGGAACTTTGAAGTGTGGGTGTACTGATCTTTGCTTATGATAGATGTACATTACACAAAATGAAATCAGAACCAATACAGCACTAGAAACTGTGACACTTACAGACATAGCATTGTGGTGTAGCTTCTAATGATTTGTTGAAATTTTTGTTCCACTGATCCATCTCTTTCATGACAATAAGAATTTGTCTATTGAATGTAGCTCTGCTTTCAGGGCATTGTTTAAATAGGTTAGGTGCTTGGCTGGCAACACATCTAGCATTCTTTCCAGCTGATACAATAAAGGTTGTGTCAGATTAATGGCAGATCTTCCAGTGACAGTAGACAGATGATGAAATGTCATGACTGCAATGTCACAGTTGTATGATTGATTAGCAACCCATAATCCTGCAATTCCATCTTCAGCATGCCCTTCAGCTCTCCTTGCTTGTAATATTTTCCCAGTATTACTTCCAGAGAAAATATCAAGCAAACCCAACATGTGTTCACTTTCTGAAAATAAAGATGTGGTGGCAACACTTCACTTTGACATTCAGCTGCTTCCGTCTTACCCAGAAATAGTTGTACTTCACATGCATGCAAACTAGTCTGAACCATCTTAGATGGATACACACTGTAATACACTTTCTGTCTGTCTGTCTCTCTGTCTCTCTCTCTCTCGGCCACCATGGTTGTTCTTCTGATATCAAAGGGTTCCTCCCATTCCAAGACTAGCAACACTTCTTGTGTCCTAACCTGTACCAATACTCCCATGGCTGCCCACTTCACTGGGTAAGGATGAACCATGAAACATTGGTACTGTGCATCCATATTTGCTACTGGTAACTGGACCATTACACATAGTTTCACTCCATCTGTGTTAACTACCATTGTTAACAAGTGATAGAATAGTTGAAACTCCATTCCATTGGTTCTACCATGCGCTGAAACTCTGCTGTTAATTCATGTTGTACTTTTTTTAGTCTGGTTACTAACTACTGTGGTGGCAACAACATAGGACTTAATTGTCTGTGTATCATGTAATGAACTGGTTCTTGCTATGTTGCTACTTCAGTTCTCACATCACTCAAACTATCCACCAGTGAGCATAATAACTTTGCTACAACCATTCTTTCACCAGTAAATTTAGTTGAATTTGTACTCCTTCCAAGCTGTTATTTATTGTTCCCATAATACTCCTTATATGTCACATCAATTCCATGGTTAGTTCTCACACTACCCTAGCGTTATTCATTTCTTCATGCACTAGATTCATCAATTGCTTTGTATGCCATTCCATAGATGCTCTATTGCTTGTATTCATATTAGTGTGCTGTTCAACTCCTGAAAATCATCATTCCACTGTTCTAAACATTATTTTCAGCAGCCTCCCACCTGCATCTGACCATCCTCTTTTATTCCAAATCAGGATTTGTGCCATCAGATCTACTACTTGATGTAACTTCTCTACAAAAGCCATAACTTTTGACAGTCTCCTTTTATTTCAGTTAACACTTCTCCTTTCTCTGCTTCCCTACACAATTCTGCAAATGTTCACTGCAACCTTCATATCCTGTTTCTCAACCTTCATATCCTGTTTCTCAACCTTCATATCCTGTTTCTCAGTTCTCATGTATTTTAGACCAGCCTTAATGTCCACTGGTGACTGTTTAGTATACATCTGTTTATCCTGAAGACAACACTTCTGATTTTCGTGGTTGGTTTCATAGTGTGTCCACTCCTTCTCCCCTGAACAGGCTTACAGTCACCAGTATTATGACATCTTTGATGCTCTCTGGAGTACCCCAACTATCAGAAAGGAATTTTCATCACTTTCCCTCCCTCTTTCAAGAAGTGTGTGCATCAGTTACTAATGCACTATTACTGTTTGACAACACCCAATGTCCTATTCTTAATACCTATACAGACACTATCAAAATCATCAAGCTTGTTATATTGTTATTTGACACTGCAATCAAAGCACATTTTTGATTCTTATTGTATACCTCGGTCATCAATTCCTGCTCTCTTCCTCTTGTCCTAGATCCAACAACCTTTACTGGTGATGGTACTGGTACTTAGGCCAAGTGTGCAAAGCCCCTTTAAATGGCACAGTGGAAGTTTTCATTGGATATTGCAACTTGATGTGGACAGGTGATGTTATCTCTACGACCTGATATGGTTCTTTGTTTCAGGACAGAAATTTCTTTTCTTTTCTCCCCCCCCCCCCCCCCCACCTCCATAGATGTGTACAGATTCACCAGCAACCCATTGCCCAACTCTCCACTGAGGTAATTTACTAATACACAATCCAGTCTGTTCCGCTCACTCAAGTGCATTTACATTTGTTTTCTTCAGTTTGTACCACACATCCTGCAAAATTTTCACAAATTTATTTACTTAGTCCCCATTCTTCTGAAGTTTAAGCTTAAACATATCAAACAAATGAAGGCATCTTTCTACGGCATGGTACCTCATAGGGTGACAGCCCAATAATGCTGCATACTTTAAACAGTTTCGAAGTAGAAAGTTGCTGCTGTGACATAAGAGGCAGTTGAAGGAAAGGTCACTGTCAAGAGATTCTAACATATCAATCTGGAACCAGCCCAACTGGTATGATTGCATTCCTATTAACCCTTTTCAACCCAATTTTTCTACTCACTGCACTCTTCCCAACTCTTATTTATTTTAAGCAAGTAAGGATGTAATAACAGTGGATTGCAGGAACTGTACAGGCTCTTCCTTCCCATAACCAGTGATCAACTGGGTCTGAGAACCAATGAATGGATTCAACATAATCACTAACCTCTTGTCATGGAATGAAAGACACATAGACACATAATTTTCATCTCACTTTGATAGGCACATAACTCACATTCGGAAGGTTTTGTCTTCTTCAAATTACATGGAAAATGCTTCCTAGAAGGCAAAACTGTACCTGTTAGAAGAAATTTCATGTTGTGTGATTCCCAAGCAAGTTGAGGGCTTGCGTAAAACCTGTCAAGAAAAATGTGATAGCCTGAACAATCTGCACAAGCTAGTGGTTGCTATGCCAAATGAAAAATCAGGACAAATTAGATTTTCTGTAGTTGTCTTTACTGAATGTGGAATGTGAGAAACAACATAATCATTTTCTGAATCACACAGATAGAAAAGTTCTAAATGCTTCTTTGTAGACTTCTTTGGGTTGTAGCACTTGAATTGAATTCTTCCTCTGAATCCTACTGTGCTCTCACCTACAACCACATTTCTTTCATTTACACAGCCAAGAAAAAATCCTTGAAAAATGGAGTTTGTTCTTGCCAGTCTTCTGTAAAATAGTCAACTAATTCTGCCATCATATTCAAGGCCATATTCAATAATACACCAAGAGTATCCTTCAATTCCTCTAATGAAACATTCCTCCACGAGTGCCATATTGAGTGTTTTGTATGTAGTGTGACTTTCAGTATCTTTTCTTTAGCATCCATACATGTAGCATTCACAATTTCACTAATAACATTGCGGTGAAGCAGAGCTGGAAACAAGTTCATAGCTTGGTTGAATGCCATGAGGAATGGTAAAACCCTGCTGCATGACAGAGAAAGGAAACTTCATGATATCACCATCGCCATCACGATAAACTTTCCAGGCATTTGCTACTGGTTGATTTCATCACTTTCCACAATAGATTCTGATTCACTAGAACTCATATCATTGCACAGGGTGGAAGATTCTTCACAGTCACTTTCAATCTTGCCTCACTGCATGCCCTAAACAAGCAACACCATCCCTGACTGTTATAACCAAAGAGCTTTAGCCACACACTGTCACAGTTCATGGAGCCTATATTTGTTCTCCTAACAAAAGAGGCACAGCAGTGGTAACCTCATAGCTATTTGACATACTTGGACATGTTAGTGTACACCGTTAAAAAGACTGTCAGTGCTACTCTTTAATGCCATACTTTCAATTACCTGAAACTAATTACCTTTCAAAATAATTAATACTTAAGTTCCTTACCATCATAATTTATAAGGCAGGTTTTGCCTATGTGCTTGTGTCTCTGACTTTTGATACTGTACTTTTGATACTCCAATTTTTTTATGACCTGGATAATATCCTTCACTAATTAATTAAGCTACTAATTAAAATGTTTCATAATTTATACTAATGGTAAATATTTTTCAAGATGGCAACCATACTCATGTGTACGGTATCACCAACATGGATGTATAATATGGTTCTATAAACTTTCCTAAGTTCCTAACACACAGTATATTATGTAAATTAAATTTCTGTCTGGGCATATAGTTCATTCAAACAGTTGAATGTTTATCCATTATTGATCACACATGCCACATCTACTATGTATATTATTTTGTGTATGACAAAGGCAGACAGCTGTTTTTATGATTGCCAATTTTAATTATGACTAAGCTAATTGGTGACACATCATGATCAGCCTGTAAAACTTAATAAGACTTCTGAAGAAGGCCCATTTACTTGGGTTGAAACCTAGGTCAAGAGCTTCCATCTTTCAAATGATTACATTGTTTCCTAAATCAAAAAATATCTTTACAACAGTCTTTGTAAGGCTGATCCCACCCAAAACTTACCAATTTGGGCTTAGAAACAGCAATGGTAACATCTAGAAAATTTAGTTCTGGGCACATTAACAAGCATGTGGTACATCTGCATAATTCTCACTATCAAATTTTGTATTCAGAAAGCAAATATGAAACAACTATGTGTAACTGTTCCATGAAACTTATGCACTGGATTTTTAATCATGTTGTTGACTGTTTATATGACAAAAATGTGTGAACTGTGCTTGTTATGATACATTGTCACTGCGTCACAGCTTCACTGTATTAATTGACTATTGTGTCACTTCACTGATTTGGTGTTATCAGAGAATTATGAAATCATTCCACAACATTCTAGTAATCCTAAGTTTAGGAGGTAGAAGTGTGAAGATGCCTACCTGTATGTAATATGCAAATGTGACACTGGGCCTTTTAATTGCACAACTTATAGTGCTGATAAATGTGAGAAATGCCACTTAACTGCAGCAAGTGTGTGTTGCACATGATTTTCACAATCCTAGAAAAAAGTTTTTATCTATTTCATTAAGACATTGAGCTACCAGATACCTAGGATTTGACAGAATTGAGACTCTGAGGACAAACAGGTAAGGACCCATCACATATGGTGCCTCCATGTGAGGATGCATTCCTGTTGTGGCAGAGTATTAAAACATGAAAATTGTGAAGGGATGACATAACAATGAACTACGTGTTGCCAGTGATATTAGATTTAAAAATCATTTGAAATAGATGAACTATGATGAACGATGTGTAATAAAGGTTTTGTATGGCACATGTCAAATGAAACAATGGTTGGAAAATAAATTGAAGGGTGCACAGGAGATTAAGGACAAGGTTAATTATAGTGTTGCATCAACAAATAGTAAATAGACACCACCATAGTGGAACTATTTCCAGTCAGCCAATGAGAAGATGGGGTCAGCTGGCACCACTTCCCCAGGGAAGAGCCAGTCATCACAGGACCTGCATACCTACAAAGGAACATAGAAATATGGTTAGGTTTCTAGCAGATAACAGTATTGATTGCAGCAGCTTTCTACAGTGAGAAAGTCTAAGGTAAAATGTTTTTGTTACTGACTGTTGTATACTACCTCGTCAAGATAAACGAGAAAAAGGAAAATGGCTGTATTTAATGATAGACAGGAGCTAAAGACAAAAAATGAACCTTATGATGACAGTATGTCTGAGGAAAGGGACAAAAAACTAGAATATAGTGAAGAAAAAGATGTAGTGATAAAATGGACTTGAAGATGATAGTGAAATAAAATTAGAGGGCTGTAGCTTTTGTGATGAAACTACTGCAGGTCTAATTATCGACAAAATATGTAGAGCAATGATACTCAAAGTGTGCTCCATGGAGCCCTGGGGCTTTGCAAGGCCTCTTCCAAAATAATCTCATCTTGAAGAACAAAGGAAACTAAGGGAAAAACGCTTATAAATGTCATTTTCCAAAAATTATTTTTTCTCACAGTGTGTAACAACTGAAAATGAAGTGACATCTACTATAATGCTTTATTCAAAAGCTACAAGCAAAAGAATTTAGATTGTATGAGTAGGTCACTCCACAAGCATTCAGTGGCTGTGCTGATTCTCTCTCTCTTTCTCTTATCTACACATGCTGCGAACAGTGCACTACACTCTCTCCATCTCTCTCTTATACAAAAACATGTTGAACTGCCTTGAAGGATACTGTCACTTCAGTTTCTGTGCTTCACTGCTCAAGGCTATATAAACCTGAATCACATAGCACTGAGTACGATTGGACTGCAATTCACAATTCATTCACATGATGAATACCCGCAATGCTCTCAGTCCGTGGTATATTCAGTTCATGGCTGTTATTGACTATGGTTGCAAAATTCAATATCTTGTGGCAATATTATTCTATATTTGTCACATTATAAAATTAAACTATTGGTTTTAAAAGACAGAACAGAGAATTGGCTTAAAGGTGTTGCAACAAAATCTTGCATTGGGAGTTCAACAGATAGTTGTTTTTCCCTCACTCTATTCGCAAGTGGAACTGGAGGAAATGACAAGTAGTGGTACAGGGTACCATGCACCATATTTCACTTGCAGAGTATCTACGTAGATGTAGATGTAGACAGTTTGCTCAAAAGATACAGCATCAACCTCAAACATTTCTGATCCATATTACGAGATTCAAGAAGGTGGTGTAATGACTTCAAGCTCCATGGTGTCAAGCAGTAATGTAGCTAACGAATTACTAAACATGAAAAAAAGTATCTTGCATCAAACTTAGATTTATTGATTCTTACAGCCCACCTCTCTGCATGTTATGTAACAAGATACTTCTAAATAGTTTCATGGTACCTGCAAAGATAGACCAACATTTAGAATCTGTACATCCAATTTCAAAGGCAAGAATGAAGAAATTTTTATATAGTTGAAAGAATAATTAATAAGAATTAAAAAAAAAAGACATATGTGACCAAACTGTAAGTTAAAAATCCAAGGAATCGTATTTAGTCAGCTATCATTTTTCACAAGCAAGTGAAGTGCACACTATCCCTGAGAATTTAATAAAACCATATGTGGCAGACATAACACAATACATGCTCAATGAAAAATTTGTAAAACATTATCCTATAGTTCTGGTTTCACATGACACTGTTTCACATCGAGTTAACAGTCTCGCAGGTTGTATCAAACTAGAGCTAGTTGGCGACTTTCAACACAACAAATTCATATTGAAAATGGATGCATTGACTGATGTTGCTGGACTGGCCATCTTACTGATAATTGTACAATATCTATATAAACATTCATTTGAAATAGATGTTGATTCACAGACAGGCAAAACAGAAAGGCTGATAAACAAGTAAGCTTTCAGCCAAAAGACTTTCCTCTGGGGTAGGCAACACACACATATTCATGCAAAGATAACTCATACACACATGACCACTGTCTCTGGCTGCTGAGGTAAGGCTGCGAGCAAATGTGCATCAAGGGGAGAAGCAATCTGAGCGGTGGGGGTAAGGAGGAGGCTCAGGTGGGGAGGGGGAGGGATAGCAGGGTAGGGGTGGGGCATGGTAAAGTTTAGACAGAGTGGATGTAGGTGGGGGATGGAATGGAATGGAAAAGGAGGTAAGTAAAAAGACGGTGGGTGCATTTATGGAATAGAAAGCAGTATAGTGTTTGAATGGGAACAGGCAAGGGGAAAGGTGGGTGAAGAACAGTGACTATCAAAGAATGAGGCCAAGGGGATTATGGGATATATATATAAGATATGAATTAATAGAGGGAAACATTCCACATGGGAAAAATATATCTAAAAACAAAGATGATGTGACTTACCAAACGAAAGCGCTGGCACGTCGATAGACACACAAACAAACACAAACATACACACAAAATTCAAGCTTTCGCAACAAACTGTTGCCTCATCAGGAAAGAGGGAGGAAAGGGAAAGACGAAAGGAAGTGGGTTTTAAGGGAGAGGGTAAGGTGTCATTCCAATCCCGGGAGCGGAAAGACTTACCTTAGGGGGAAAAAAGGACGGGTATACACTCGCACACACACACATATCCATCCACACATATCAACATTCCACGTGGGAAAAATATATCTAAAAACAAAGATGATGTGACTTAATAACAAACGTAATTGTTGGGTTTGTATTCACCTTCTCCTTTTTACCGTAATCTACTATACAATTTTATCCCGCCTATATATACTCAATAAGACGTAACCCACTTCCAAACCATAACCAAAAAAAGTCACATCATCTTTGTGTATATATGTACACACACATAGAAATCACCCTCTCCAAACCTTCCAGGAATTTCTCACTTCCAGCCTTGCCTCTCAGTCCTTCTTGAAAAACCTTAATCCTGCTCCCAACATCACCACAGCTGAAGCCCAGGCTATCCGTGATCTGGACGCTGACCTATCCATTGTCATTCTTCCGGCGGACAAGGGTTCCACAACTGTGGTACTTGATCGTCGGGAGTATATGGCTGAGGGACTGTGTCAACTTTCAGACAACACCACATACAAAGTTTGCCAAGGTAATCCCATTCCTGATGTCCAGGCGGAGCTTCAAGGAATCCTCAGAACCTTAGGCCCCCTACAAAACCTATCACCTGACTCCATCAATCTCCTGACTCCACCGACACCCCGCACCCCTACCTTCTACCTACTTCCTAAAATTCACAAACCCAATCATCCCGGCCGCCCCGTTGTAGCTGGTTACCAAGCCCCCACAGAACGTATTTCTGCCTACGTAGATCAACACCTTCAACCCATTACATGCAGTCTCCCATCCTTCTCGAAAGCCTGGAATCCTTACCCAATCTGTTACCCCCAGAAACCATCCTTGTAACCATTGATGTCACTTCCTTATACACAAATATTCTGCATGTCCAGGGCCTTGCTACGATAGAGCACTTCCTTTCATTCCGATCACCTGCCACCCTACCTAAAACCTCTTTCCTCATTACCTTAGCCAGCTTCATCCAGACTCACAACTTCTTCACTTTCAAAGGCCGGGCATACCAACAATTAAAGGGAACAACCATGGGTACCAGGATGGCCCCCTCGTATGCCAACCTATTTATGGGTCGCTTAGAGGAAGCCTTCTTGGTTACCCAGGCCTGCCAACCCAAAGTTTGGTACAGATTTATTGATGACATCTTCATGATATGGACTCACAGTGAAGAAGAACTCCAGAATTTACTCTCCAACATCAACTCCTTTGGTTCCATCAGATTCACCTGGTCCTACTCCAAATCCCATGCCACTTTCCTTGACGTTGACCTCCATCTGTCCAATGGCCAGCTTCACACATCTGTCCACATCAAACCCACCAACAAGCAACAGTACCTCAATTATGACAGCTGCCACCCATTCCATATAAAACGGTCCCTTACCTATAGCCTAGGTCTTCATGGCAAACGAATCTGCTCCAGTCCTGAATCCCTGAACCATTACACCAACAACCTGAAAAGAGCTTTCGCATCCCGCAACTACCCTCCTGACCTGGTACAGAAGCAAATAACTAGAGCCACTTCCTCATCCCCTCAAACCCAGAACCTCCCACAGAAGAACCACAAAAGTCCCCCACTTGTGACACGATACTTTCCAGGACTGGATCAGACTCTGAATGTGGCTCTCCAGCAGGGATACGACTTCCTCAAATCCTGTCCTGAAATGAGATCCATCCTTGATGAAATCCTCCCCACTCCACCAAGAGTGTCTTTACGCCATGCACCTAACCTTCATAACCTCTTGGTTCATCCCTATGAAATCCCCAAACCACCTTCCCTACTCTCTGGCTCCTACCCTTGTAACCACCCCCAGTGTAAAACCTGTCCCATGCACCCTCCCACCACCACCTACTCCAGTCCTGTAACCCGGAAGGTGTACATGATCAAAGGCAGAGCCACATGTGAAAGCACCCACGTGATTTACCAACTGACCTGCCTACACTGTGAAGCTTTCTATGTGGGAATGACCAACAACAAACTGTCCATTCACATGAATGGATACAGGCAGACAGTGTTTGTTAGTAATGAGGATCACCCTGTGGCTAAACATGCCTTGGTGCACGGCCAGCACATATTGGCACAGTGTTACACCATCCAGGTAATCTGAATACTTCCCACTAACACCAACCTATCAGAACTCCGGAGATGGGAACTTGCCTTTCACTATATCCTCTCTTCCCGTTACCCACCAGGCCTCAACCTCCACTAATTTCAAGTTGCCGCCGCTCATTCCTCACCTGTCATTCAACAACATCTTTGCCTCTGTACTTCCACCTCAACTGACAGCTCTGCCCAAACACTTTGCCTGTACATATGTCTGCTTGTGTCTGTATATGTGCGGATGGATATGTGTGTGTGTGTGTGTGTGTGTGTGTGTGTGCGAGTGTATACCTGTCCTTTTTTCTCCTTAAGGTAAGTCTTTCCGCTCCCGGGATTGGAATGACTCCTTAGCCTCTCCCTTAAAACCCACATCCTATCGTCTTTCCCTCTCCTTCCCTCTTTCCTGATGAAGCAACCATGGGTTGCGAAAGCTTGAATTTTGTGTGTATGTTTGTGTTTGTTTGTGTGTCTATCAACATACCAAAGCTTTGTTTGATAAGTTACATCATCTTTGATGCTGTGAGTTACCAAGCAGGAAAGCGCTGGTAGATAGACACAATAAAAAACACACAAACACACACACAAATTTCAAGCTTTCTCAAACCAAGGTTGCTTCATCAGGAAAGAGAGAAGGAGAGGGAAAGACGAAAGGATGTGGGTTTTAAGGGAGAGAGTAAGAAGTCACTCTAATCCCGGGAGTGGAAAGACTTACCTTAGAGGGAAAAAAGGATAGGTATACACTCACACACACACACACACATATCCATCTGCACACATACAGACACAGGCAGACATATATAAAGACAAAGAGGTTGGGCAGAGATGTCATTCGAGGCGGAAGTACAGAAGCAAAGATGTTGGTGAATGACAGGTGATGTACGAGGGGCGACATCTTGAAATTAGCGGAGGTTGAGGCTTGGTGGGTAACAGGAAGAGAGAATATATTGAAGGGCAAGTTCCCATCTCTGGAGTTCTGATAGGTTGGTGTTAGTGGGAAGTATCTAGATAACCCGGACGGTATAACACTGTGCCATGATGTGCTGGCCGTGCACCAAGGCATGTCTAGCCACAGGGTGATCCTCATTACCAACAAACACTGTCTGCCTGTGTCCATTCATGCGAATGGAATGAAATGAAATGAAATGACAGGTGTTGACAAATGCGAAAACTACTGAACTATCAGTTTAATAAGTCATGACTGCAAAATACTAACGCGAATTCTTTACAGACGAATGGAAAAACTAGTAGGAGCCGGCCTTGGGGAAGACCAGTTTGGATTCTGTAGAAATATGGAACACGTGAGGCAATACTGACCTTACGACTTATGTTTGAAGAGAGATTAAGGAAAGGCAAACCTACATTTCTAGCATTTGTAGACATAGAGAAAGCTTTTGACAATGTGGACTGGAATACTCTCTTTCAAATTCTGAAGGTGGCAGGGGTAAAATACAGGGAGCAAAAGGCTATTTACAATTTGTACAGAAACCAGATGGCAGTTATAAGAGTCGAGGGACACGAAAGGGAAGCAGTGGTTGGGAAGGGAGTGAGACAGGGCTGTAGCCTCTCCCCGATGTTATTCAATCTGTATATTGAGCATGCAGTGAAGGAAACAAAAGAAATATTCGGAGTAGGTATTAAAATCCATGGAGAAGAAATAAAAACTTTGAGGTTCGCCGATGACATTGTAATTCTGTGAGAGACAGCAAAGGACTTGGACGAGCAGTTGAACAGAATGGATAGTGTCTCGAAAGGAGGATGTAAGATGAACATCAACAAAAGCAAAACGAGGATAATGGAATGTTGTCAAATTAAGTCAGGTGATGCTGAGGGAATTAGATTAGGAAATGAGACACTTAAAGTAGTAAAGGAGTTTTGCTATTTGGAGAGCAAAATAACTGATGATGGTCAAAGTAGGGAGGACATAAAATGTAGACTGGCAATGGCAAGAAAAGCGTTTCTGAAGAAGAGAAATTTGTTAACATCAAGTATAGATTTAAGTGTCAGGAAGTCATTTCTGAAAGTATTTGTATGGAGTGTAGCCATGTATGGAAGTGAAACATGGACGATAAATAGTTTGGACAGGAAGAGTATAGAACCTTTTGAAATGTGGTGCTACAGAAGAATGCTGAAGATTAGATGGGTAGATCACATAACTAATGAGGAGGTATTGAATAGAATTGGAGATAAGAGGAGTTGGTGGCATAACTTGACTAGAAGAAGGGATCGGTTGGTAGGACATGTTCTGAGGCATCAAGGGATCACCAATTTAGTATTGGAGGGGAGTGTGGAGGGTAAAAATCATAGAGGGAGACCAAGAGATGAATACACTAAGTAGATTCAGAAAGATATAGGTTGCAGTAGTTACTGGGAGGTGAAGAAGCTTGCACAGGATAGAGTAGAATGGAGAGCTGCATCAAACCAGTCTCAGGACTGAAGACCACAACAACAACAGTATTGAAAGCAATTGAGACATTAATAACAAATAAATTAACAAATGATGAAGCTGCTGCCCGTTTGTATACAAAATGGGTCAGAACACTGTTGCAGAAACACTGAAAAAAGCATGCCAAATTCAAACAAATGCAGAATCTCCAAGATTGGCGACTCTTTACAGAACCTCATAATTTTGCATGGACACCAATTTGAGACACTTATAACAGTTTCCACAACTAAACTTTATATCGAAACCCGGCAGAAAATCCAAAGTGTTATATAAAATATGCTACTGGCAAGACACAGGTAATGCCTTCTCTGTGTTATAGCAATGGAAATACTATTGACGACAGTGCTGCAAAAGCAGAGTTACTAAACACAGCATATTGACATTCCTTCACAAAAGAAGATGAAGTAAATATTCTAGAATTTGAATTCAGAACAGCTGCCAACGTGAGTAGCTTAGAAGTAGATATCCTCAGAGTTGTTAAGCAACTTAAATCTCTTGATAAAAGAAAGTATTCTTGTCCAGACTGTATACCAACTAGGTTGCTTTCAGAGCATGCTGATGCAATAGCTTCATTCTCAATACTCATACACAACTGCTCACTCAATGAAAGATCCACACCCAAAGAGTGGAAGGTTGCATAGGCCACACAAATATTCAAGAAAGGTAGTAGGAGTAATCCACTAAATTTGAGGCCCATATCATTCATGTCAATATGCAGCAGGATTTCGGAACAATTGTTGTGAACATTATGAATTACCTCGAAGAGAATGGTCTATTGATACAAAGTCAATATGGATATAGAAAACATCATTCTTGTGAAAAATACCTGATGTATTGAGTGTTATTGACAAGGGTTTTCAAATTAATTCCATATTTCTAGATTTCCAGAAGGCTTTTGACACTTCACTGCACAAGCAGCTTGTAGTGAAATCGCGTGCTTATGGAATATTGTCTAAATAATGTGACTGGATTCATGATTCCCTGTCAGAGAGGTCAGAGTTTGCAGAAACCGAAAGAAAGTCATTGAGTAAAACAGAAGTGATTCCTGGCGTTCCCCAAGGTAGTGTTATAGGCCCACTGCTGTTCCTTATCTATATAAATGATTTAGGAGACAAACTGAGCAGCCATCTTAGGTTGCTTACAGATGATGCTGTCATTTATCATCTAGTAAACTCATTAGAAGATCAAAACAAATTGCAAAACGATTTAGAAAAGATATCTGAATGGTGCGAAAATTGGCAGTTGACCCTAAATAATGAAAAGTGTGAGGTCATCCACACAAGTACTAAAAGGAGTTTATTAAACTCCAATTTCATGATAAATAAGATTAGACAAAAGACCATAAATTCAACTAAACACCTTGAAATTACAATTATGAACAATTTAACACATGGAACACATGGAAAATGTTGTGGGGAAGGCAAACAAAACACTGCATTTTATTGGCAGAACACTTAGAAAATGTAGCAGATCTACTAAAGAGAATGCCTACACTACACTTGTCCATCCTCTTTTGGAGTATTGCTGCACTGTCTGTGATCCTTACCAGAAAGTATTAATGGAGTACATTGAGAAAGTTCAATGAAGGGCAGCATGTTATGTATTATTGTGAAATAGGGGAGAGAGTTTCACGGACGTGATGCAGGATTTGGGAGGGACACCATTAAAACAAAGGGATTTTTCACTGTGGCAGAACCCTTTCACAGAATTTTAATCACCAACTTTCTCCTAGAAATGCCAAAATATTTTGTTGAAGCCAACCTACATAGGCAAAAAGATCATAATAAAAGTATAAGGGAAATCAGAGCTTGCATGGAAAGATACAGATGTTTGTTTTTCCAGTGCACTGCTTGAGAGTGGAATAATGGAGAATTATTGTGAAGGTGGTTTGATGAAACCTCTTCCAGACACTTAAGTGTGGTTTGCAGAATATCCACGAAGATGTAGATGTAGATCTGCAGGGCCCATTGGCAACATTCACAGGGGAACATAAGCATATTTCTGTAGTTTTTGATATGTTTTCAAAACATGCAGAACTCTTGTAAACACAAAAACTACAGCAGAAAAATTAGAAACTTTTAATTTTTATAGCGTGGGATATCAAAGTTACTTTTATCAGACAGTGGACCTCGAGTTACATCTGAAATATTTATGCAATGTATGGGGATGCACAAAAGTAATGACATAAAAACTTCCACTTATTTTTCACAAGGAAACACGAGTAAGGAGGTCACAAAGAAGAACAATGTGTTCTGCAGGATGTAAAGGGACATCCTTCTCTAACAGTGCTTTTCCTTAACAGAAGTATTCAATATCACAAATATTTTTCGAACTCTGGACAAATCAGTGTTGTCTCACCTGTTCTTCTAAAAAAATTCGCATGATTTTGTACATGATGTGTTTTATTTCAAGCTAAAATCTATGAAAAGGAATTACTTTACTTTTGTTGTTACAACTGATACGTAATAGCTCTGAATGTATAGATAAAATTATCTTCTTTAGAAAAATTTGAAATTAGAAAATATTTGGCACATTTAAAATTTCTATCATTAATTACACTATCTTGTACTGTTTATTGTGTTTACTTCTGGATTCATTTATAAAATGATAATATAAACTACTAGAAATTCATTTGTCAAGAAAAATTGTAAACCCTTTGGAATATTGTTATTACCGCAGAGTGAGGTAGTAGTTGGGAATGCCTCTAATGTGATCGGACATAACTTTGTATTTTGGATGAGCAATGTAATTTCAGCTTTGTTAATGTGAAAATTCAAAAGACAGTGTGATATAGAAAAATTGACACTGAAAAAACAAAAATTCTGGACACACATTCTTCAAATTTATTTAGATCATTTGGACCATGAGAACATAAAATGGGAAAAATTCAGCTTCAAGAACCAGACCCCTAGACATGAAGAACTAGAGCCAACTGTGCAAGAAGAGATAAGTAAAAAGTTTATTGTAAATCTTACTCCTCTCGAATCATATGAAAAGACTTTATCATATCAGACAGTAGCGACTACAAAGGAGGGCGGGGAAGATTACAAGGATACTGCAGTAAGAAAACCAGTTTGTGGAAAGAATCTACAGAGTTTGGCCCTTGCGAGTTAAAGGTTTGAGACAGACCTACTAATGTTATCAAAGCAGAAACAGAATTTACAGATTTAAATGAAATAGCCCAGCATGAGAAATATGTAGAGGCTAGCTGAAGAAACGACGAAGAAAATGGCATTAGAATGAAAAACGAGACATGATGAAAATATAAAGTCAACTAGTTTCAGAATAGGGGATTTACTGTTGATGAAAACAAAGGAAAAAATCCATTAGTGTAAATGAGGACATATGACAATTTTTGCATATGTATCATAGTCTATTCACAGTAATCAAAATTACTTGTGACAATGCCTGTGTCCTTGTTTCCCCTAAATTTAATAACATGTTTGGCTTGAAAATAATAAGCAACTTGCAACCGCACATAAGAATACCAGGGAAGTGCAATCAGTCTACAAAGGACATGACTTAAAGATCACTCATGTGACTGGTTCAAAGATATTGTTCAAATGAGTGGGATCCATACGAAACAGGACTGACAGGAGATGTTGAACATATACAGTGGACAGTATGGATAGTCACAGGCTTGTTTGATCGACAGCACAGTGTTTCAGAGATTCGGAAGGAACTGAACTGGAATACTCTTGAAGATGGACATAAACTACCCCAAGAAAGTCCACTAACAAAGTTTCTAGAACTATCTATAAATGATGACTCTAGGCATATACTACAACCACTTACATATCACTCACACAGGGATTGTGAGGATAAGATTAGAATAATTACCACATACACAGAGGCACTCAAACAATCATTCTTCCTGTGCTCCATACATGATTGAAACTGGTAGAATGGGACGTTGTTGTTGTTGTGGTCTTCAGTCCTGAGACTGGTTTGATGCAGCTCTCCATGCTACTCTATCCTGTGCAACTGCTTCATCTCCCAGTACCTACTGCAACCTACATCCTTCTGAATCTGCTTAGTGTATTCATCTCTTGGTCTCCCTCTACGATTTTTACCCTCCACGCTGCCCTCCAATACTAAATTGGTGATCCCTTGGTGCCTCAGAACATGTCCTACCAACCAATCCTTTCTTCTGGTCAAGTTGTGCCACAAACTTCTCTTCTCCCCAATCCTATTTAATACTTCCTCATTAGTTATGTGATCTACCCATCTAATCTTCAGCATTCTTCTGTAGCACCACATTTCGAAAGCTTCTATTCTCTTCTTGTCCAAACTATTTATCGTCCATGTTTCACTTCCATACAAGGCTACACTCCATACAAATACTCTCAGAAACGACTTCTTGACACTTAAATCTATACTCGATGTTAACAAATTTCTCTTCTTCAGAAACGCTTTCCTTGCCATTGCCAGTCTACATTTTATATCCTCTCTACTTCGACCATCATCAGTTATTTTGCTCCCCAAACAGCAAAACTCCTTTACTACTTTAAGTGTCTCATTTCCTAATCTAATTCCCTCAGCATCACCTGACTTAATTTGACTACATTCCATTATCCTTGTTTTGCTTTTGTTGATGTTAATCTTATATCCTCCTTTCAAGACACTGTCCATTCCATGTCATCAGCGAACCCCAAAGTTTTTATTTCTTCTCCATGGATTTTAATACCTACTCTGAATTTTTGTTTTGTTTCCTTTACTGCTTGCTCAATATACAGATTGAATAACATTGGGGAGAGGCTACAACCCTGTCTTACTCCCTTCCTAATTACTGCTTCCCTTTCATGTCCCTCGACTCTTATAACTGCCATCTGATTTCTGTACAAATTGTAAATAGCCTTTCGCTCGCTGTATTTTACCCCTGCCACCTTTAGAATTTGAAAGAGAGTATTCCAGTCAACATTGTCAAAAGCTTTCTCTAAGTCTACAAATGCTAGAAACGTACATTTGCCTTTCCTTAATCTTTCTTCTAAGGTAAGTCGTAAGGTCAGTATTGCCTCACGTGTTCCAGTATTTCTACGGAATCCAAACTGATCTTCCCCGAGGTCAGCTTCTACTAGTTTTTCCATTCGTCTGTAAAGAATTTGTGTTAGTATTTTGCAGCTGTGGCTTATTAAACTGATTGTTCGGTAATTTTCACATCTGTCAACACCTGCTTTCTTTGGGATTGGAATTATTATATGCTTCTTGAAGTCTGAGGGTATTTCGCTTGTTTCATACATCTTGCTCACCAGATGGTAGAGTTTAGTCAGGACTGGCTCTCCCAAGGCCGTCAGTAGTTCCAATGGAATGCTGTCTACTCCCAGGGCCTTGTTTCGACTCAGGTCTTTCAGTGCTCTGTCAAACTCTTCACGCAGTATCATATCTCCCATTTCATCTTCATCTACATCCTCTTCCATTTCCATAATATTGTCCTCAAGTACATCGCCCTTGTATAGACCCTCTATATACTCCTTCCACCTTTCTGCTTTCCCTTCTTTGCTTAGAACTGGGTTTCCATCCGAGCTCTTGATGTTCATACAAGTGGTTCTCTTATCTCCAAAGGTCTCTTTAATTTTCCTGTAGGCAGTATCTATCTCAGCTCTAGTGAGATAAGCCTCAACATCCTTACATTTGTGCTCTAGCCATCCCTGCTTAGCCAATTTGCACTTCCTGTCGATCTCATTATTGAGACGTTTGTATTCCTTTTTGCCTGCTTCATTTACTGCATTTTTATATTTTCTCTTTTCATCAATTAAATTCAATATTTCTTCTGTTACCCAAGGATTTCTACTAGCCCTCGTCTTTTTACCTACTAGATCCTCTGCTGCCTTCACTGCTTCATCCCTCAAAACTACCCATTCTTCTTCTACTGTATTTCTTTCACCCATTCCTGTCAATTGTTCCCTTATGCTCTCCCTGAAACTCTGTACAACCTCTGGTTCTTACCCTCTGTCATTCACTTCACAGTGTTTTACAGGGAGTAGATGTATATGATGTAAATGTAGTGTCTGTATGTTAAATGTGTGAAATTTCATCCATCTAACATTGAAAGTTTTCTGAATCTGGGAAATATCCAGTTTGTTAATAGAACTGGAACAATTTAGGACAATGAATAAAGTAAGTAGGTAGGAGGTCATTGCTCTTTTTTGAAAACATTGTGGAAGTAATGCCTCCTTGAGCTGTATGATTTCATTCTTATTTTCTGGAATCATTTGCTTTTATAACAATGCTATCAATAGTGTGTCAGATAATGAAAATTATCTTCTACTGTGCTCAATTAGAGGATACTTAAATATGTGTTATTTCAAGGCAGAAATTTTCTTTGTGTCAATCATTAACTTTATGTGGTCATGAGTACTAGTAAAATAATGTACGAGGATGGAAGCCTACATTAAAATGGTATTTCAGCTGCATTTTGATAAAAAGTATCTTGGTTTGTTTTTGAATTAGGGGATGATAAAATCTGGAGGAAAATTATATTGTAGATGCTTAAATTTGATAACAATTTACAGTACTTCATTAATTAATATATTAGATAATGAAGTTTGTCAGTAGTGTTGTGATTTGTTGTTGTGGAGTCTAATTCTTTAGAGTCATTTTCTTTATATATGAAAAGCAAGGCAGGAATCTGTGATTTAAGGAGGTAATGAAGTATTTAAGAAGTGACATAATATGTGAATTAATTGAATATGATGGAATAATATGACTATGGAATAGGGAAGCAGTAATGGCTAATATGACAGATATGAGCACAAAATAGGACAATGGTTAGGGATTTTGATTTGACTTAGTGTAGTTTTGTGAATGTGCTCCTCTGAATAACAAAGTTGGTAAGTATATGATTTGGTTATAATAGAGGGAAACATTCCACGTAGGAAAAATATATCTAAAAACAAAGATGATGTGACTTACCAAATGAAAGTGCTGGCAGGTTGACAGACACACAAACACAAACATACACACAAAATTCAAGCTTTCGCAACAAACTGTTGCCTCATCAGGAAAGAAGGAAGGAGAGGGAAAGACGAAAGGATGTGGGTTTTAAGGGAGAGGGTAAGGAGTCATTCCAATCCCGGGAGCGGAAGGACTTACCTTAGGGGGAAAAAAGGACGGGTATACACTCGCCAAACTCTTTGTCTTTAAATATGTCTGCTTGTGTCTGTATATGTGTGGATGGATATGTGTGTGTGTGCGCGAGTGTATGCCCGTCCTTTTTTCCCCCTAAGGTAAGTCCTTCCGCTCCCGGGATTGGAATGACTCCTTACCCTCTCCCTTAAAACCCACATCCTTTCATCTTTCCCTCTCCTTCCTTCTTTCCTGATGAGGCAACAGTTTGTTGCGAAAGCTTGAATTTTGTGTGTATATTTGTGTTTGTGTGTCTGTCGACCTGCCAGCACTTTCATTTGGTAAGTCACATCATCTTTGTTTTTAGATATAAGTATATGATTTGATTCATAACAAACAGAAATAAATTATGAAATCTAAAGTATGTACAAGTAAATACCAATTTGCTATGGTAAAACTGTTATGTGAGTTACAGTGAAAGCTGGCACTATCTATGTAACCTATGGCAATTTCAAGAAAAAGTTGAATGAAACATTTCTGTGACATATGTTACTCATCTATGATTTTAAAAATTTACTGTTTATGTTCGTGCTAAAAGTGATTCCAAGTAATAATATATTGTAGCAAGTACACTCATATAATCAATCTGGAAGTTTAAGAAGTGTAATGCAATTTTATAACAAGAGTTAACAGAGATTCATTTTAAATGTTGCAACTATAAAGTCAGATTTTGAGACTTTCAATTGTGTATATTTCCCATTTCAGTAAGTTAAGTGGTCTTACTCAGAGCAGACCGTTAGAGTATAAAAACCAGTTTCCACCCTCCTTGCCACATTGAATAATAATAATGTGAATTTTTTGTGTATAGGAAATGCATAACAAAGTGTGAATTATTCTTCTGCAGATTAGATGATAAGTTCTACTGTTTTTGATAATGTAGAATGTTTTGTTTATTCTTTTCATGTCTGTAGTTTATGAGCACAAATACATCTATGAACACTATTAGGAGGGCCTGGAAATTGACTCACCAAATGGATCTGATAAAGCATGTAAGCATGTTTACTTGTAAAACTTTGTGAATTAACGGAAAAGTAAACTGTGAGTGGTAAAGCAGAAAGTTTCTGTTCAGAATCGTTGAAGTAAAAAATAATGTTTATAATTTCAGGTACTTTAATGTGTTTCAATTTTTGAAGTTTATGGTTTACTGTTGTATTTTATTATGACCAGGGAAAGTTTAATCATAATTTTACTGGCACTGAATTATCCAATCAGATATTTTTTCAATATCTGTCTGTATAACTCAATGTCGGGAAGGTCTAACATAGCAAGCTAGAACCACTCAACTGCTATGATTACACTCATTTTAATACTGGATATGTTTCTTTCCACTTACTGTTCACTTTTCACACAGTCATCTGCACAATATATATGTAACATGTTCATGAATATTGAAAGCCATTAACCAATGACTTACACTCAAATTTATTATCCACATTCTTATTTTTAATGAGCTGATCCTATTAGTGAGAACACTTTTCATGAGAACTCTTTTAGTAAAAAATACAATTAACTGAAGTACTACTGTTCATCACAAGCAAAATCTTGTGACCTAATCAACAAATTTGGATAAATTAATATACATCATGAAAATGCTGGCAGTGCAATTCTTTAATACATACTTTACACTGCCTGAAACTAATTCACTTACAAACTTGCTGATACAAAAATTTTCCATACCATCATATTTTCTAAGGCAGGTTTTGTCTGTGTTCTTCTTAGATTCTATACCTTTATTACCCCAATTTTTGTGGAGCAGATAACATACTTCACCAATTAAAAAATAAACCACTAATTAACATTTTGCATGACAGATCATAATGTAAAATATTTTTCAAGATGGAAGCCACACTCATATGTAGCTTATTCCCAAGACTGATGCGTAATTCAGATATATACACTTTTCTGAATTCCTAACTGTCTGAGAATACAGTCCATTAAGAATACTAAAATCTGTTGTTGTGGTCTTCAGTCCTGAGACTGGTTTGATGCAGCTCTCCATGCTACTCTATCCTGTGCTTCATCTCCCAGTATCTACTGCAGCTTACATTCTTCTGAATCTGCTTAGTGTATTCTCTAACCCAGCTATTTTTCAAACAACTACGCAGTTTAAAAAATCAACAAACAACTTTACATCAGTCTTTATAATACTGACCCCCACCACAAACTTGTGAGGCTGGGCTCAGAAATAGTGATGGTAATGTATATATAATTCATTACAATTCGCACTAGTAACAATGCAATATAATTGCATAATTCTCACAAGTAAAGTTCATATTTGAAAATGAAACACAAGGTAACTAAGTGTAACCATTTCACAGGATATAGTAGAGCACACATTTAGATTCTAAATGGGAAAAAATTTTACCAATGAATATATTCACCACTCATGATAGGACACTAGCTAATACTAATATTTAAATAAATGGACAAACATTTGGAAAAACAGAGAGAACAAAATTTATAAGTACATGGACACAATAGAAAATGAACTGAGATGAATATGTAGACTGTATAAGGAGAAAATGGAGCAAAGTATGTTTCATAATATTAATATTAAGAAATTGTACATAATGTGCAAAGCTCAAGACTACATAATTTGTTTATGATCACTCAGTATTTAAATATGTCATAGTATTTTGGGGAAATTGTGGAGCAAGTTTGAAATCACTTAAATTACTGAAAAATATTACTGGACTTATTGAAGGGATACACCAAAGGTCATTATGCAGGCCATTGTTTAAGAAAATACTAGAAAATTTAATTATTATAAAAAAATTTAAAGTAACAGTCCATCCATCACCCATAATGAATCTCTATATAGCTAACATGCAGCACAAACTGATGGCATAAACATACAACAGAACATACAGCACTATTACAGAGTGACATACCCCATCTTGGCATCAAACTGGATAATTACCTAAATCCACAACAATAATAATGGACAGAAAGAATTTCAAATCGACTATGAAGGACTGCTTGGTCAAGTACTGTTTCTAAACATTGAAGGAGTATATAGTAAAATAAAACCAATTAATATTGAATTTACAAAGTGTATAGTATAATAAAATATTGTTTAATATTAGCGTTTGCTATAATAATAAGCAAAAAATTTCAAGAAATATGTTAGGAATTAAGAAATGGTATAAAATTTTTTGTCATAGTGCATTTTAGAGTCACTGATTCAATAAATAAATACACCACAGTCTTCCATTCAAGAAGTCATCAAAATAAACAGGTATGGAAATTTCAAAAACAAAGAACATAACATCATAATATTTGAAGAAAAGGTTTTCCACTTGCTGCAATCCTTCTATGGCTGGCAGCATGCTAGAAACTGGCCAGAAGAAGACCCAAATGTCAGGATGCTTCACATTAACACAACATTTGGTTCTATACTCGTTTTCAATCTACCCATTAATGCTTCATTCAATGAAATTTACTACCATTTCTCTTTATACTGTAGAGCTTAATCTTGTACTTGAGCCTGCTGACATATAAGCTTAGTCATAACACAATCAAACACTTGTAATGGGCTATAATTACTTATATCAACCTGCTTGCTTTGTTTAACTTATTTATATTATTTTAAGCAGAGACAAAGATCACTAAATTAATTAAGCTGCCCAGAATTACTATTTATTCTCTGTTTATTCCTACTGTTGTTCTGCCAGGAATTTTAATAACATCACAAGCTTTTAACTGCAAGGGTTTGGTATTTTGTTAGCACGCAATAATCATTTCAGTTTATGTGCACCACTCTTTGAGCTGTCAAACATGATACAGTCCATGTCTGTTTCTTTCAATTTGTATTTATTTATATTCTGCTATCTAACATTTTACATGTTACTGGTGTAAATATTTACTTATAAATTTAAGGGAAAGAGTATGTAATATTTCAAGATATTTCAATCAATGTTAAAATTTTAAATACAATCTCAGTATTATATATCCAGGAACCTATTAAGAGACCATTTTATATCATTTGTATTTTCTACATTTTCTAGTGTTAAACTTGGTGTGACAGTAATTTGTGAGAGCTTCATTTTACTTAAATTTGATTCCTCATACTTTTTATACTGAATACTTTCCTTTTTTTAAACAAGTCTTCTTAAACAAATTTAAATATTCCACAGAAGACAAAATGGACAGTTTTCGGAAGTCTGTTGAAAAAACTGAGGCTAACATATTTGTGGCTGTCAGGAACCTTAGTCAGCTTACTGTGGGATAAATCAATTGATTGTCTAGTACTTGTGATGTGTTCATGTATTAACATCATATGGCTAAAATTATTTAAATTCTGTTTAACACTGGGGAGGCCATTATAATATTTGCTATTTGAAATGATCTTTATGTGATTCTCTTTGAGTAAGTGCTGCTATACAACTGACACCCTCTTTTTGGCCACTTGAAAACAATTTTTGGGTAGTTATCCCATAGAAGAATAATGTATGTAAGGGGAAGTGGGAAAATGCAAAATATGCATACACTAATAGAGTTTTGTTTATATCATTCCTCATAATATAAAACAGATAAATCATTCCAAACAATTTAGAGCATAATTTTTCTGTATGACTCACCCAGCTGAGTTTCTGTTCTATGCCGAAACCCAATTGTTTAATTATTTTGAAATCTTCATCAGTGATAGTTGAACTGAAAACTTTGTTTTCATGTTTACTATCATTAATTTGTAAATTTTACTGGAACCAGTTAGGACATCTAGCATTGCTATGTTTAAGCTGTGTCACAGCTCCTCTAGATCAGCCACTTGTGAAATTAGAGTTGTATCACCTGTGTACATTACAGCCTCACATGGCAACAATGAGCATAAATAATTAAAATCATTAAAATACAGGAAACAAACAAGTTCCAAGTGATAACAGATGCCTTTTGTAACAGGTAAGCCATCTGATCTTCCATTGTTTTTGTTACTAACTGTTCTCTGTTGCTTGGATATAACTCAATAAGGTGAAGAGCATGCTCCCCAGCTCCATAGTTATGAAGATTTTTGATAAGTGTACTACCACACACAGTATCAAAAGCTCTTCTCAAAGCCAGAAGAGCTGCAAAGATTATTTGGTTAAGCTCAAAAGACTCATAATTTTGTGATAATGGTCTCAACTGCTTTGATGTTGGAAAGATGAGATCTGTAACCATATTGAACATGGGTTATTTTGCTCAAAATGCTGGTTCATCTGTTTCTGCATACAATATTGTATTATTTTTAATATTGTTGAAAAGAGTGAGATGGGTTGATAGTTATTAAGGGACTTTCTTATGGGTAGATGTTACAATAGAAATTTTTACTTAATTGGGAAAGATTCCTTCATGTAGCATTTGACTGATGATATTGGTTAGTGGCAGTACAGTCCCTTTCTTTATATTTGAGTGAAAATGGCAGTACAATCCCTTTCTTTATATTTGAGTGAAAATAATCAATTTTGACAATACAATGCAATTAGGTTCATAATAAATCTACTCACCAAGCAGTGGCAGGAGAAAACTGATATAAAAGTGAAGGAAATACGCAAATTTTTAAAGCCAGTGGGTTCTTCTAGCAGAAGGGTTGTAGAGGAAGGAAGAGCGATGAAGGAAAAGGCCTGGTGAGGTTTAGGAAATTGGGAGGCTTACAGAGAAGTCACCCAGTATCTTGGGTCAGAGGACACTCACCATATAGCATGAGAAGGAAAGGCTTGCTTCTCATTCCATTCAGTAAGTCTGCTCTGATCCAGGGTTCTTAATGACCTTTCTGCAGTTCTACCAATTTCCTAAACCTCAAGAGTCCTTTTCCTTTACTCCTATTCCTTCTACTACAATCCTTCTGCCAGAAGAAGGAACCTCTGTCCCTAAAAAATTGCACATTTCCCTAACTTTTATGTGCATTTTCTCCTGGTCCCACTTGGTGAGAAGATTTTTTTATTCATCCAGTTACATTATAATTTATTAATATTTTTTTATTACATAATTTTACAGTACATAGAAATCTTCTGCATTTGTGTTGCTAAGTTTGGAAACTGCTTCACCAACTTGTTTGTAAGATACATGAGACTAGCATAAGCTATCAGGTGGTTTACTGACTAGAACTAGGAGCAGAGCTTAGGCTTTATTTAAATCTTCACAGAGATTTTTATTTGAGCCAGAACTGGTAAAGTGTGCATTTGAGGTGTTTAGTTGGATTAGAATGTTGTTGTGCTTATTTTCAGAGCCTATTTCTGTTTTAATAACTTTTCATCTTGCTTTACACCTGTTTTTTTTAGTGGGGTATATAATTGTCATTTGCTTTCCTCTTGGCTGCTCTAATTTCTGGCATGTACGCCAATCTAACTGCTGCATAAGCTTTCTTGTCAGATTGTCTCTGATGCATTCTGCCATAGTGCACCATTATTTATTCCATAAGCTTGCTCAGGTGTGGGGTGTACCTGTTCCTCAGTTCATGAGGTTTATTACATTGGTTCAGCTTTTTGTGATCTTTTTGCAATATCTGGGTCAACAAGTTTTCTACTAATAATTCCAAAAATTGGTGTTGATCCATTGGCAGACATATCATTAGTGAGAAATGTAACTAAATTTATGTGATTTAACTTGTTTTTCAACTGAATCAATTTATATATGTTCATTGATTGATCTGATTACCCTTCCTTGTTCAGCTGAAGAGATTGCCTGGGCCACAGTCCTATGTGATCTGAAATTCCAAAGTTTACAGTACCAAATTTAGTTTTATATAGTCAGAAGCTGCACATTATATTATCCAACTTGCTTTGAACCTGATAGATTTTTCATTTAGGCAATACTAGTTTATTGATCTTAATGTGTGTAAAGGGTGCTTCACATTTTTATTACTATATATAATGTCTATGTTACTGTTACCAAATATCAGCACTCCACCAATTTTGTACTTAACAGCTTTATTATCAATTTTTCAAGATACTCTGCAAATAAAGTTATTACTACAGGAGTGGTACACTGATTCAGCAATTACTTCCTGACTTGGTTTCAGTATCACTGTAACATCAGAAACTGCTTCCACACAACAAGAACATACATCTATCATTTCATATACTAAATTATTTGTTTCTTTGGCAAAGACTGAAACACCATCATACTTCAGACTTGTGCTACAGTAACATGTTGCTGACTAGTATTGATAAGGTACATTTAATACAGGTTTGCAGTAAGTGAGCCATTATTCGTTTGTGATCAAAACATCATTAATTAATTCTTCAAATCAATATTCCATTTCTGTATGTTTATTTTTAAGTGATAGTCTATTAGTACACAAGAGAATCACATTTTTTCCTCTGATGTTTGGTCTTAGCCTATCTATCTGGTTGGACGCACAAAATTCTAGACTACTGAAGAATTGATGAGTCAGTCTCTTTAGTGGGAGTTTTTCAAATATGTCATTCTTTTTTCCTCAGACATGGAAAGCTATCTCAGAAGACAAAATATAGTTCTCTGTTCTCGCTTATGAGTACATGCACATATTTATTATTAGTCTGTCCCAACACTATAGAAGGAAATCCAAAACTGAAATGTCAGGAAAGTGGAGCAACATCCAATTATGAGGTCTGGCATCATGTAATATATTATGACCAATATTATTATTAGTTTACTCAATTTAAAAACATCACCTACACCAC
The DNA here is from genome assembly GCF_021461395.2 of Schistocerca americana. Classification (NCBI taxonomy): domain Eukaryota; kingdom Metazoa; phylum Arthropoda; class Insecta; order Orthoptera; family Acrididae; genus Schistocerca; species Schistocerca americana. Next base: position 663,746,265 of record NC_060119.1, on the reverse strand, counting down.
TGTAATGGCACTCGAAAGCTTTTGGATAAGGATGTATTGTGATATGATACTTTTTAAACCTTGAAGTGGAAACATTTTGACCTACAATAATTAAATATGAAAGACAAAAAAGTAAAACTGCAGGTGTATGATTCACCTTAAATGTTACGAAAATCTGTCACAATAGGGAAAAAATCTGTTGTTACATTTTAAAAAGAACCATAGAGTCTTGTAATTTTTAGCACATAAAAAAGGTTCTTAAGCATAATGACCAAGTGGAAAACTACTCTCTCCTGTCCAAAACATCAGTTGTTGTGACTTTTGTTTCAATACCCCCACAAATTTATGAAGTCTCACACATGATGCATTAGTTATCAACAGCTGTGCTTTATTTTCCACAAAATTAAATAGAAGATGAATTTTAAAAAACAATTGAAAGTTATAAAGAGTGAAATGGACTCCAACAGACATCCCTTCATAGAGAAACTGCATTCCTGATGTTATAACTTTGAATGGTGCTGACAGTGAATGCAGATGCAAAAACTTCAGTCTACAATTTCAAACCAAGAAACAAGCTTAGCAGAAAATATTCTGACACTTAATTGCTGAACCAGACAAAGTGAATGACACAGGAGGTTAGAATGGTAATCCATGGACATAACACTAACTCAGAGACAGAAAATCTAGCATTTACAGGAATCATCTAAAATATCAGTATCATGACCAGTAACAGGCTTAACAGTATGGTGTGGATTACTGAAAATGTGGTCAACTGTATCCATAACAAATCAGTAGAAGATTTGTTCCCAATATATTTACACACAAAAATCAGATTCTCTATAGCCTAGAGAATTAAAGCTGTCCGATGTTGTGTGACTTGAAATATTATGTCAAACATATATGATGTCAGGATTTGACTAAATATTAGCATTTTGAATAAGGCAGAATAAAATTTGGTATTCAATGGTTCATTACACAAACAATTTCAGTCTCTTTAGACAGACTCTCCAAATCACTATAAATTGAAGTCTACTTTCTTCTTATTGTACCATATATTAAAGCTGCTCCCTGTTTAATTTCTTTATGGACTATGGGGGCCACCTGTGTGCAAGCTATTATTAGTCTACTGTTATGTTAATGGTTTTTGTAGGAGTCATATCTAGTGGGTTGCAGAATATTTGTAAATAAAACTTGTTCTTGTAATTTTCTGAGTAAGTTTTTGTGTAACATTTGGTGTCTTTTTGAGCATTTGTGAGCTGGACTTTTTGTCATTTCTTTTACATTCTGCCAACAAGAATGAATCTCATATAACGTTAATTATACGTTCTGAATTGCAGACAGGCACAACAAAAAGACTGTTACACACTAAGCTTTTGGCCAAACCCTTTTTCAGAAAAGAAAGGGAAACACATATACATGCACCCAAGCAGGCATGCCCCATTCACAATGACTGATACCTCTAGCCACTCTAACCAGACTTCAACTGCTGCAGTGAACTACATCAGCAATCAGGAGTGTGACAGCGTTTGGGGAGCGATAGCAGAGTACAAATGGGGGCAAGAGAAGAGCACTGCCTTGCACAGCATGCATGGACTAGAAGGCTGCAGAATAAGGCTGCCAGGAGCAGCTTCGGGAGGCTGTGTGTGATGTAGGATGGAGTGGAAAACAAGAAGAGCAGAGAGGGCAAGAGACTGGTGGGTGCTTTGACAGAGAGTGAAAACAATGGGGGTGAGGGGATGTGGATTGGGATGAGGTTGTAGGACAAGGGGATGGAAACTGTTGGGTATGGGGTGTAGGGAGAGTAGGTTATCATTGGTTGAGGAGTGAGAATAGATTGTAAGGATAACTCTTATCTATACAGTTCGGTAAAGCTGGTGATGGAGGGGAGGATTCAGGTGGTCCAGGTTGTGAAGCAGATATGCCCTCCTCAGTTGGCCAGGCTTATCGAAGGGATTTTTTAGTCCCTCTCGTTCAGTCTGGCCACCTGAGGAAGGTGTATCTGCAGTGACGAGAACTTCCCTGCTGAGTATACTGAGTGTCTCACAAAGGTCTTTCCAAACAAGCACTATCCCATGACTTAGTCCATAAATAGATTTCCTGTGCCACACTCCCACACACCCCTAATCATCTCACCACCTCCATGAACCTGCTACAAATGAGCACCCATTTCATCACCAAATACCAAACCAGACTGGAACAAGTGAACTAAATCCTTCCTCAGGGCTTTGATCATCTATGTCATGCTCTGAAATAAGGGGCTATGCACCCAAGGTCCTACCCCATCCCCTTAAAGTGGTATATCATTCACTCAACCTCATCAACATCCTACTCCATCCCTATGCTACTCCCAGTCCCAGTCCATTACCCTCTCTGCTTCTCTTGTTTCCTACTCCATCCTCTCTCCCCCACAGCCTCTTGATTCTGTCCCTGGCAGCCTTGTCCTGTTGCTTTCTAGTCCCTGCACACACTGCCAGGCAGCACTCTCCTCTCCCCATAGCCACACTCTGTTATCTTCCCCCCTTCTGTGCCCCTCTCCTGACTGCTGCCTTCATTCAGCACAACAGCTGCTATCCAGCTAGAGCTGCTGGAGATAGTGGTCATGTGTGAATGAGATGTGGACACTTGTGTGAATGGGGTGTGATTTCCTTTCTTTTCTGAAGAAGGCTTTGGCCAAAATCTTAGTGTGTAACAGTCTTTTTGTTGTGCCTGTCTGCAACTCAGCGTTTCATCTTTATGGAGAATAGCAATGTATCCTTTTCATAATTGCTTATATTCCAACCTGGACTCTCTACTGTTTAATTCTGCTTCTCTCATTTTGGAATTACTGTACAGGCCAAAAAAAGTGTTAACTAGAAACAGAATTAAAAGTGTTGATCATCTAAACAATATTATGAATAGGACAGATTTCTACTCACCATATCACAGAGATGATGACTGAGACACAGATAGGTACAACAAAATGACTGCCAAACAAGAAAGCTAGCCTTGGCAGCCAGCGAGCGTGCTCATGTGTGTGTGTGAGTTGTGTTTGCTTGAGTGTGTGTGTCTAATTCTAATGAAGGCCTTTTTGGCTGAAAGCTTACTTATTTAACAGTCTTTATGTTGTGCCTATCTGCGACTTGTCATCACAGCTACATCAAGAGTAGCATTCTATCCTTTCATAATACTGGCATTATTCCATCTTGGATTTCCCATTGTTTGATCTACACAGAATGATGAAGCACAGATGTAATATAAAAGTAGAAACATTAGCAGTAACAGAAGAAGTACAACTTTTGCTGTTCATACCTTGTCTATGAGATCTTTGATCATTCCATTCCATCTACCTTCTTCATCCATGTTTCCAAATTTACCATCTGCCACTTCATAAATTTCAATCTCAAAATTAGTGATATTGCGGATTGCATTGATCAAGTCAATGCAATAACCTTTAAACTTTGTACTTCCATTTTCATCCTGATATTTTATAACAAATGGTTGTTGCTGTCAATAATAACAAGATTTCAAATATAATATGCTAAACACTACAGAGAAAGAAAAATTAATGCTCATATAATTCCAGTTTCAGTTCACCTACATTTGTAAAGGTATTCATCTAACTTTACACAACAAAAACTTCATATCAGCAGGACAAAGATTGGAATTATTAAACTCAAATATCAAAGTTCATTATGAGTAACATATTCAGTCATGTAACCTATAAATTATAGCATTGATTGTAGCATGTTCTTATGCAACAGCAGTGTTATTTCTTATGCAATTGTTTTTATAAAATTTAAAGTTTGAATTATAACCTCACTTAACATTTTTAATTAATGTATCAGTATGTTACAAGATATGATGCTGTAGGCACTGTACATTGTTATGCTATATTCAGCATGAGCAACTAATGCTAGAAATACCTTCTAAATGACAGCAACATAGAAGATGGAATCCTTGGAAACTGTGTACTACAGCTACAGTACAAAAAACAGAATTTGTGTTTCAAAGCTATAGCAGAGAATGATAATAAATGAAACAATAAATCGAGTGTATATAAAGCTATTCAAAAACAGGTTGCCAAACAGAGGCCACAAAACATAGGAACACAGTTCAATTGCTGCTGGACAGTGAATAGTATGAAGTGTACCCATTTGGTGAAGCATAATACTAGTTTGTTTCTTGTCAAACACAGATCAGCAAGCCTGAGATCACAGGATCAACAATTTGATGTTACAGATCTTGAATAATGGGAAGCATAGATGTAATAAACAGACTGTCCTTCATTTACCCAAACAGATGAATATTGGGTGGTATAAGCTTGGTGAACCAGGAAGGCTCTGACAATGAACGTAGTTTTATTACCCACCTATTCTGATCCAACAACATAAAATAGTGTTGTTCAGGTAACCCCACTCAAAAGTTTCAAAGTGCCAGGAAATTAAATCATTCAAATATTTTTGAAGGTGGGTAGGATCTCGTTTTCTAGCATCTCTAGGTAGGTACCGTGTTACAGATTTTCCATGAAACAGAAAGCTCCATAAATGGCACCTTTACAGAATGTCTTCCATGTCTGGTAGCTATCAGAGGACTTTCTAAGATTATGGCACTTAATGTTGCCAGAAAGATTAAATATTGGTTAATCAGCAAAAAACTTACAGTAAAATTATTTTTTCCTTTCTTTACCTCTATAAGCACTATTGCCATCAGGATGCAAAGGCTACATTAACTATAGCTTACACTGTCAATTTTGTAACAATTTCAACAGGACACAAATGAGCTCAAAATTTTCATCTGATGGATGAGATTAACACTGTTTTTCCATTTGCATTTGTAAACAACTATTAATTTTTACATTATCTGTTTCTTTATGATAAAGTAACTGCTTCTTGGATTGATAAACTGCACATTTAGGTAGTCTGCAAGAAGACGTGGTATCCAGGCTGTGTATCAGATGTGTCATGTTTGGGGCCTACACAGCCTTGCAAAAAATGTAAATTATTAACAAGTCTACCAAAAATCCAGAAAAATCCAGAAAAATCAACTTTTTAAATGAACCTTGCAGACATTAGCAACCATATAAAATTCATTTTAACTGAACATATTTTTAAGTGAACTTGCACTAAGTATACAGTACCAGAAGTACAGTTTTTCACATGGACTATACATTCTCTCCTTCTACACTGTCAGTGTTCCTCTGGGACTTCCTTTCTATACTGCTCTGGATATTGGTTTACACATATGCATGGTACAGAAAACATAGGAAAACATAGCAAAATCAAAATTAATTCTCATACAGATAAAAAAGTCTGGAGAATTATTCATAAAATACAAAAACATCAATGCAATAGCAGTTAATTAGCTTACAGAGCAAGTGTCAAGGAAGTGGTTATTTCCTTCCCCAATTTTAAATTAGATTTGTACTATGAATTTGTCTACAAAAATGTATTCAATTTATACAAATGTCCAGAGGTGACACACTCCTTCAGCTTTCTTTTGAAGTTGGTCAGTACTTCTATGCTCTTTATGCTTAGTGTCAATCAGTTATAAAATAAGGCACTTTATCCATAATTTTAAGCATTTTTGTACAAACAAAGCAATTGATTGACAAGTCCCATATCATTTCGATGATGTACTACAAGGACGCTAATAAATTGAATTGAATTGAATTGAATTGCCTCTAGTTCTTGTCCTGTATTCATGAAAGCCTCTGTTTAATGTCACTGCCCAGTTGATAATTTCAATTCTTTCCATTTATTTTTACAGGATTCCAAAGATGCTACAATCCCTACAGAGCTGATGGTTTTCTCTTGCAGTTTTAAAATTCCATTAATATGCACATCTGCTGCTCCTCCCAGTATCTGTCAGAAAGACTGTCTTGTACAACTACAAGACAAAATATCCTAACAGTGACTGAGATGGTATGGACAAATGCAATGCATGGATGCTAACAGGCTACTAATACTATTGTATGAGAGACAGAAGATCAAGAGGATGAACAAGACTAAGGTGCAAGGATATGGCAAAATCTAATTTAACACTGAACAACGAGGACATACGTGGGACACCACTGAAGAAGGACAGACATTTTTAATGACCATAATTGCTGCAGAAGCTCATATTCTGATGCACTGAATAAGATGGAATGATGTGGGAAACAAAGATGACGATGTAGAATGGTATAAGCACAGTCCATTTTCAGTAAAGTTTTGGTATCCCTGTGTACGAACTTGTGCTTCATCACAAATACATTTGTACTTCTTTATAGTGGGTATTGTCAGTGTGTTTTCTCACATCAGAAATCTATCATCTTCTATACCCAAGAACATGTTACAGTCTATTTCTTTTATGACTGCATCCACAAAGCTATATTTATATACAAGATAAAGAGTGGAGATCCTAGTACAAAGCCCTGAGCTAATACAATTTTATCTTCAGATATCCAAAGTAGGCAATTTTTCAATATTAACACACTGATGTTTTATTTGTATACACTGATGTCTATTTTTTAGAAAAGTTGGAGGCTTCCTGCCTTATGTCATAGTACAGCAGTTTCAGAGTAAGTCTAATATGGACACAATTATGGTTGTAAAGGTCTAAGTATAATCTGGATACATCCCTCCTACGTTTGTGATTAAACTTTCATTTCTATCTTTATGGATCAGTCACTTCTTAAACCCATGCTGTGATTTATTTAAGATGTTTATAGTGTATAATGACAAAACCCAGCAGAGGGTGGGACTGACGCAAGTTGCTACATTCTGCAAACTACTATTTTTGTTTTCAGTGTAACTACAAAATTTTGAAACATAGTTTTATACTGGCAAAATTGAGTTTCTATCTTTTGATGTGAATTAAAAATAAAATTTAGAATTCTGTTTTTAGCTAAAATTTATCCACAACATTACAATAAATACAAGCTTTGAACTGTAGTAAAGAGAATCAGTATGCTAAAATTATTTACACACCTCAACTAAAGTGTGGGTATCGTAGAGTTAACTACAATGATTTATTACAGCACACCCATTGAGGTTTGTACAATACCTTATTAGCAAAATAAACATAATTCCTTCTGAAAACAACAATGATTTTGGTTAGTTACAAAAAAATAATTACAAAACAAAGCAAGCTCTCTCCTAAGTGTACATCTTGTAAACAGAAACAGAGAAAATCTTTATCTGATTATGATGATTATCAGTCTTTAGTAGTGAGAATGTCCTCTCACACAAGGATGGGTTCTTCCATTCTGTGAAGCATCCTCTGGATGAGACCTCAAGTTTATCTTGGGATGTGAGGTCTCACTCCTCAATGGCAGCTTCAGTGAGAGTCTGCAGATTGTCAAGTTGATTAGGATGCTGGTCAGTGGCCACCTTCAATGGGTCCAATGCATGCTCAACAGCATTCATTTCTGGGGGATGTGCTGGCCAATACATTTGATTGGTGCTGCATTTTTCAAGAGACTGAGAAACTGCTAAAATGCATTGTCATTGACTTGGATGAAGTTGTCACTGATTTCACATCTGTAGGGCCTTACAGTCATTTGTAGGACTTCTTGATGGTATCTGGGATGAGTCAAATTGCTATAAATGGGAATTTGGGGGGGTTCTGTTGTCCCATCATTATTACCACCCAGAATGTTACACTTCCACATTCCACATCCCAGTGGGTGGACTTCCTAAACATATCGGCATTCCTGGTGTCATCTAGCACTTCTCGAATTGCTAACACGACCAGTGTCTGATCGCAAACCGCGAACCAATTCTGCTCTTATCAGAAGACATGACATTACTCTATTCTGCAATGATCCAATGTTGATGTGGAAGAGTCCAGATCCTTCAATTGTGTCACTTCAGTTGGTTCAGTGCAAAACTTCTCATTAGTCTTCAGGAATGAAGACCACCCTGTTACAATCTTCTACACACTATTTGGTCTGAGATATGAATCCTGTCACCCAGGAGAAGCCATTTCCAATATTTCTGGCAGCTGATGTTGGGCACCTGTGAGCTGACAGTTGGAGGAAACAATCTTGCATTGGTATTGTCATATGAGGACAAGCATGCAGGGTCTATCATTCACATTTCCCATCTCTCTGTATCTTCTCTTAGACATACCACTTTGAGTTACACATAATCACCATCTTGCTGTGTATGACCTGCTGAAAGGAAAGCTACTATCCTGACTTTATCAATGTGTTGTATGCCACTATGTGGCATGTTACTGCAGTGCTGAGCACAAACTGAATGAAGCTGTTGTTGATACGAGACTGCTTACAGTTTACTGTTGTGGCAGCAGTATGTTTATATGACTGGGAAATGGACGCTTAGCATGCCAGCAGTAATCACCATCCAGTGTATGGACTCTAACTGAATAATTCATGAAGTGCCTAGGTCAATAAGACCTATAGTATCATAGACTACATTTTATTGTAGTATTCCAAACTTTTCTTGAGCAGTGTGCATTAATTACAATGAAATTCCTACTAAGAATGTAAAATATAACAATTTAAAGCTAAGTAAGAGGTAACAGAATTGTAGGAATAAGAGTATCATTTAGATTTGGTTGCAATCAACTTCAGAACAGGCTGAGAATATCATAACTAACTGTGACAGATGTATTTTAAGCCTTGGTGATGGTAAGTAGCAGGTTATTAGACTGACCAGAGGCAAAGGATGTAGGACTGACACTGTGTGACCAATCTACATCTACATCTATATATCTACTCCACTAGCCACCAAGCGGTGTGTGGTGGAGGGCACTATTCATGCCACAGTCATATTCCCCCCTCCCCAGTTCCACTCGCGGATCACGCTAAGGTAAAACAACTGTCTGACTGCTTATTCTTGGTGAAATAGAGATTGTATACCCAAATTAAGCCCTTAGGGGATGAAGTTGACATTTTTATTTTATCATTTAAAGTGCTGCGGCAAGACACAAATAGTGTGGAGAAAGTAATTATGTTATTTATGATAAAATGGCTACTGAGAGCATAAATTACAACAGTGAAAAGCTACGCAAGGACACAGGTTACACCCGTATACTAGAGAGGTAGTAGAAGCAAGACTACCATCCAACATCCTTGGTATCAATTTGTTGTAAAGTTCTAGAACATATTCTGCGCTCAAACATAATAAAGTATCTTGAACAGAATGACCTCCTCAAAGCCAACCACCACGGTTTTCAAAAACATCAATCATGTGAAACCCAAGTTGCACTTTTCACACAACACATTGAAAGCTTTGGATCAAGGCAACCAGGTAGAGGCAGTGTATCTTGATTTCTGAAAAGCATTTGACTCAGTACTGCACCTACACTTATTGTCAAAAGAATGATCACATGGGGTATCAAGTGAAATTTGTAACTGGATTGAGGACTTTTAGGTAGGGAGGACACAGCATGTTACCTTGGATGGAGAGTCATCATCAGATGTAGAAGAAAATTCAGGTGTGCTCCTGGTAAGTGTGTTGGCACCCTTGCTGTTCATGTTGTATATTAATGACCTTGCAGACAATATTAATACTAAAATCAGGCTTTTTGCAGATGATGCAGTTACCTATGACGAAGTACTGTCTGAGAGAAGCTGCATAAACATTCAGTCAGATCGTGATAAGATTTCATCATGGTGCAGAGATTGGCAACTTGCTCTAAATATTCAGAAACGTAAAATTGTGCACTTCACAAAATTAAAAAAACATAGTATCCTATGACTATAATATCAATGAGTCACTGTTGGAATCAGGCAACTCATACAAATACCTGGGTGTAGCACTTTGTTCAGATATAAAATGGAATTATCACATAGGTTCCGTCTTGGGTAAAGCAGGTAGCAGACATTAGTTTATTGGTAGAATACTGGGGAAGTGCAATCAGTCTACTGAAGAGACTGGTTACACATCACTTGTGTGACCCACTCTAGAATATTGCTCAGATGTGTGGGTCCATACCGGACAGGACTAACAGGGGATATTGCACATATACAGAGAAGGGCAGTATAAAGGTTTGTTTAATTCAAAGGGCAGGGAGTCACAGAGATGCAAACTCTTGATGGTAGACATAAGCTACCCCAAGGAAGTCTATTAACACAGTTTCAAGAACCAGCTTTAAATGATTACTCAAGGGATATCCTACAATCCCCTACGTGTCGCTCACACACGGAACCTTAGGATAAGATTAGAATGATTACTGCACGCACAGAGACAATCAATCATTCTTCCCAGGCTCTATATGTGAATGAAACAGGTAGAAACCATAATAACCGGTACAATGGGATGCACCCTCTGCCATGAACCTCACGGTGGTTTGCAGAGTGTAGATGTAGGAATGTGAACAGCATTTAGTTTTGATTGTGACCAACTTCAGGACAGATAGAATACATTGATTGATCATTTCAGTAAGCCTGTGTGATGGCAAGTACCAGGTTACTGGCCTGAACAAGTAGGGAGATGTAGGACTTTGGGAGACGGAGTCCACATAACCCTTTTGAGAATGAAATTGGTATTCTCAGTTTAATCAGGATGACTAATATCTAATTTCAAAAGCTTAATGCCCGGCTGATAAAAAAAATGCCTGGCTGATATTCTTTTACAAAATAACAGGTCCAGATAAATTTTTGTATTATTATACAAGAAGAAAGTCTTTCTAGATATTAGAAAGCTGTAGGCAGAGGCACAAATGTGAAGTCACAACTTTGCTAAATTTGAAACCATATGTTCATTCGCATGAGAAAAAACTAGAAAATATAAATAGAACTGATCAGCAATTAATTATGAAAGTCACACAGGACTTAGTGTCATGGAAGGTATGTAAGACACATCTACCTTTTTCTGTTTACATTAATTGGTGAATTCTATTTTGTGCTTTCTTACTATGTGGCACTAGATAACTTCCTTAATTAATTACTAAATTCTTTTGCTCCTTCATATTTCTTTGGTCTGTACTGTAGACTGAAGAAACTTAATTCTGAAAGCTATCATTTTAATGACTATCTGAATTGATATTTGCCAGCAGTTCCATTTTGATTGGACTTTTTCCGTCATAGCAGATTTTGAGTTCCATAAAATTGTTTTAAAGGATTCTTTTTCTAGAATCTTGATGCACTGATCTTTGCTCTCAACAGTTATATGGCACAGAGATGAAATCAATATACTCATTGACATCTCTGGAAATGAACATGAAACACAGCAACATCTCCTAGTATTAATACAAAATTGTGTCGGATACCTTCAAAATCTTACATTCACATGTTATAATATGATCTCCTCTACAATTAGTAGCAATAAACAGAATACTTTCCAAATTAAATCTGAGCTTTATGCACACTTGGTAAGATAGAAAAGAATTTTCAGGAAGAAATTGCACATTTGGTGCCTACAGGACATTTTCTGGTCATCTTTAATGCATAACACTGTTGTGACTCGCCGATCATTCAAAGTGCCGCCGCGCAATTACGTGCGTCCTATACGTGCGGCACTGTCTGCCAGCCATGCAGCAGCTGCGCCACCTAAGCGGCCAGCCGAGCAGCGGCCGCTAGACTGGGACTCAGTGCTCATTCGAATGCTAATGTGTACACATGTCTTACTTGTCAACTTACTCTGTGACTTATATGTGTTGTTGTGTCATTCCGAAATATATGTGTTAAACTTGAAGTTCTAACAAACACAAATATGATATTGCCACCTAAAAAGAATTACGAAAACAAATTTAAGATGAAGATGATTTGTTAATCTCCTTACAAATATTAGAGTTCCAGAATTATTTCCTGTTGATTTTCAGTAACTTGCATTTTTGTGTGGATCTCTGGTTCTGAGTGACGCATCACATTATCTCTCACTTTTCCATATGTCTGCTTTCCCCCTACGAAAACTCTGTTCCTTACATTCAATATATCCATATTGATGCCAGTAGTAGATAATATGAAATTCCATTTTTTAGTCTGATGCATAGCTTACTTACTTGCAAAATGTGGAAATTTTGTGAGAATAGTGTAACTTTAACTATTTACAAATACTGTTTTTTGAACATTTAATGGGAAATGAGCATTTTAGAAGTTTCAAGGAGTGGAAGCAGTGGCAGGAGATAACAACTTAAATCAATGCCCGAAAGAGCAGACACCACTTATATACACTGAAGCACCAAAGAAATTGGTATAGGCATGTGTATTCAAATACAGTGATATCCACACAGGCAGAATATGGCACTGCAGTCAGCAACACCTATATAAGAGTGTCTGGCATAGTTGTTGGATCAGTTACTGTTGATAAAATGGTAGATTTAAGTGAGTTTGAATGTGGTGCTATAGTCAGCACAAGAGCGCTGAGACACAGCATCTCCAAGGTAGTGATGAAGTGGGGATTTTCCCATATGACCATTTTACGAGTGTACTGTGAATATTGGGAATCCGGTAAAACATCAAATCTCCAACATTGCTGTGGCCAGAAAAGGAACCTGCAAGAACAGGACCAACAACGACTGAAACGAATCATTCACTATGACAGAAGTGTAATCCTTCTGTAAATTTCTGCAGATTTCAATGCTGGCTGATCAGCAAGTGTCAGTGTGCAAACCATTCAATGAAACATTATCAATATGGGCTTTGAGAGCTGTAGGCCCATTTGTGTACCCTTGGTGACTGCATGACACGAAGCTTTATGCCTTGCCTGGGCCTATCAGCACCAACACTGGACTGTTAATGACTGGAAACATGTTGCCTATTTTGTTTCAAATTTCATCGAGTGGATTGGCGTGTATGGGTATGGAGACAACCTCATGAATCCATGGACACTGTATGTCAGTAGAGGACTGTTCAAGTTGGTGGAGGCATGTGGGGCATGTGCAGTTGGAGAGATATGGGGCCCCTGTGATGTCTAGATACAACTCTCACAGGTGACACATACATAAGCATCCTCTCTGATCACCTGCATCCGTTCATGCCCATTGTGCATTACAATGGACTTGGGCAATTCCAGCAGGACAGTGCAACACCCCACACATCCAGAATTGCTACAAAATGCCCAGGAACACTCTTCTGAGTTTAAACGCTTTCTCTGGCCACAAACCCCCCCCCCCCCCCCCCCCCCCCCCCCCCCCGCCCCAGACGTGAACATTACTGAGCATTTCTTGGATGCCTTGCAACGTGCTACTCAGAAGAGATCTCCTCCCCCTCATACGACATTAGTCAAGGCCATGCCACATCATGTTGTGGCATTTCTGCATGCTTGTGGGGCCCTACATGATAGGCAAGTGTATCAGTTTCTTTGGCTCTTCAGTATATAATTAAGGTGAGGATGGCCAGACAGCTCTTAAGTGCATATGCACAACAAACTCAGACTCTTACAGGAATCAGTGAAATTCTGCAGTTATTGAGGATAAGGGGCAAGGGGCACTACGTTTGTAGTGTGTGGGTAAGTTGAGAATTTGGGTGTGATGGGAGGCATGGTAGGGAAGTCTATGCAGTTATAACGATCAATACATCTGGATGGCTCAATAGTCAGAGCAACTGCCTACTAAGCAGAAGATCCAGGTTCAAATTCTAGTCTGACACAAATTTTCAACTTCCCTGTTGATTTAAATCAATGCCCACTCACTGCCAACTTATGTAATTCCTTTGTGTATGAATTCATTGTGTCACAGCCAATACTTCCATTCCTCAGAAGGCCAGTTACCAGTACTTCACGTGGCCCATATTGTGCATTGACACAGATTATTCATGCATGACAGAGTTCATGCATATTGTAAATAAAATTTTGGACATTTATGAAACAGTCCTATACATGTGAAGCAAATATCTTGGACAAGGTACTCCTGTCACATAGCTAATGACATTTCATTTCTTAGTTCACGGTAGTGATAAGTAAGGACATAGACAATATTAGTACTAGAATGTATTTAAAAAGTTCTTGTACATAAACTGGAGCAATTTTTCAGTTTAAAGTGAATATATTTGAGATTTGCTATTTATATTCAATATCCCAAGGAATTGACAGACAAGTTAGTTAAGATATTGTAGGAAAGTTCTGGTAGAAATTAAATAATTTAAGAATAAAGGTGGCTGCTCACCAAATATGGAAGGTGTAGAGTTGTTGACAGGCACACAGGAAAGAAAATGAAAACTTAATAGAATTTGGAATAAATCCTTCCTCTAACTAGGGTACATAAACATGCATACACACACACACACATACACACACACACACACACACACACACACACACACACACACACACACGCAACACACGCCAGGGCCACTACATGGTGCTGGCTAGACACACAATGCTCAGCAGGTGGATTGATGGTGTGGGGATTGTATCAGGTGGTGTGGGTGGAGGCAAGAAGAGGCAGAAAGAAGGATTTGGGGTGAGTAGCTAGCAACTCAGAGAGAGGCAGCCAGTTTGCTGGTTGGGAATACGACATGAAGGTGTGGCAGGTGCACGGGCTAGGCATATGATGCACGGGTATCAGCACTGGTAGGGAATGGCACATGATGAAGGTGACAAGGAGACATGAAGTGAGAGGGGCTGACAGGACAGAGGAAGGGGAATCTGTTATGTGGACGGTGTGAAGACAGTGGGATAATGGAGACTGAGGCCAGGAGACTTACAGGTGCGAAGAATTTGTTGCAAGGATAACTCCCTTCTATGTAGTTCACAAAAACTGGTGATAGAGGGAAGGAGCCAGATGTGCTCGGTTGCATGTTGTGCCACAGTGTGGTCAAATTTGTTCTTAGTCACAGTTTGGCAGTGCCTATTCACTCTGGTGGACAGCTGGTTGTTACCATACCAATACAAAAAGCTATGTGTTGGTTTCAGCAGAGCTGGTAAATGACACAGCTGCTTTCACTGGCGGGTAGAGGTGCCTATGACTGGACTGGAGTAGGAAGTACTGGGAGAGTGGGTTAGGCAGGTCTTGGACCTGGATCTACCACCGGGATATGATCCCTGTGGCAAGCAGTTGGGATTGGCAGTGGCTTAGGCATAGACTAGGATGTTGTTTAGGTTGGGTGGGCAACACAATACCACTTTAGGAGGGGTGGGAAGTGTCTTGGGAAAGATGGCCCTCGTTTCACAGCATGATGATAGATAATAAAAACCCTGGATCGGATCTGATTCTTGGGGGTGGTGGATGGATTAGCAATGTGTGAGGATACAGCGTAGAAAATTTACTTGTGGACCAGGTTTATGGGGTAGTGACTGATTATTAAGGTCCTCACCTGGGAAAGGGAGTTCTTGTCATTGCAGATACGCTGTGCATGGGTGGTCAGGCAACGCAGGAGGGATCTTTTTGGTGTGGGAGGGTTTAAAGCTGATAAAATGCAGACCTACATCTACATCTACATCTACATCTACATTTATACTCCGCAAGCCACCCAATGGTGTGTGGCAGAGGGCACTTTACGTGCCACTGTCATTACCTCCCTTTTCTGTTCCAGTCGTGTATGGTTCGCGGGAAGAACGACTGTCTGAAAGCCTCCGTGCATGCTCGAATCTCTCTAATTTTACAATCGTGATCTCCTCGCGAGGTATAAGTAGGGGGAAGCAATACATTCGATACCTCATCCAGAAACGCACCCTCTCAAAACCTGGCAAGCAAGCTACACTGTGATGCAGAGCGCCTCTCTTGCAGCGTCTGCCACTTGAGTTTGCTAAACATCTCCGTAACGCTATCACGGTTACCAAATAACCCTGTGATGAAATGTGCCGCTCTTCTTTGCATCTTCTCTGGTACAGATCCCACACTGATGAGCCATATTCAAGTATAGGTCGAACGAGTGTTTTGTAAGCCACCTCCTTTGTTGATGGACTACATTTTCTAAGGACTCTCCCAATGAATCTCAACCTGGCACCTGCCTTACCAACAATTAATTTTATATGATCATTCCACTTCAAATCATTCCGCACGCATACTCCAAGATATTTTACAGAAGTAACTGCTACCAGTGTTTGTTCCGCTATCAAATAATCATACAATAAAGGATCCTTCTTTCTATGTATTCGCAATACATTACATTTGTCTATGTTAAGGGTCAGTTGCCACTCCCTGCACCAAGTGCCTATCCACTGCAGATCTTCCTGCATTTTGCTACAATTTTCTAATGTTGCAACTTCTCTGTATACTACAGCATCATCCGCGAAAAGCCGCATGGAACTTCCGACACTATCTACTAAGTCATTTATATATATTGTGAAAAGCAATGGTCCCATAACACTCCCCTGTGGCACGCCAGATGTTACTTTAACGTCTGTAGACGTCTCTCCATTGATAACAACATGCTGTGTTCTGTTTGCTAAAAACTCTTCAATCCAGCCACACAGCTGGTCTGATATTCTGTAGGCTCTTATTTTGTTTATCAGGCGACAGTGTGGAACTGTATCGAACGCCTTCCGGAAGTCAAGGAAAATGGCATCTACCTGGGTGCCTGTACCTAATATTTTCTAGGTCTCATGAACAAATAAAGCGAGTTGGATCATACACGATCGCCGTTTCTGGAATCCATGTTGATTCCTACAGAGTAGGAAGGCAGGAGACGAGATACTGGCAGAAGTAAAGCTGTGAGTACCGGGTGTGAGTCGTGCTTTGGTAGCTCAGATGGTAGAGCACTTGCCCGCGAAAGGCAAAGGTCCCGAGTTCGAGTCTCGGTTGGGCACACAGTTTTAATCTGCCAGGAAGTTTCCTACAGAGTAGATTCTGGGTTTCCAAAAACGATATGATACTCGAGCGAAAAACATGTTCTAAAATTCTACAACAGATCAACGTCAGAGATATAGGTCTATAGTTTTGCACATCTGCTCGACAACCATTCTTGAAGACTGGGACCACCTGTACTCTTTTCCAATCATTTGGAACCTTCCGTTCCTCTAGAGACTTGCGGTACACGGCTGTTAGAAGGGGGGCAATTTCTTTCCTATTGGTGGTTAGTGGATTTAATGTGAACAGAGGTGTGGAGGGATTCATCAGAGAGATTGAGCTCTAAATGCAGGCGGGCGGCATGTTGGGTTGAGGAGGACCAGGTAACACATATGGGAGAGAAGATGTTGAGGTTGTGGAGGAATGAGGATATGGTCCAGATCATGAAGATAACATCAATGAATCTGAATCAGACAAGGAGTTTAGGGTTTTGGGAGATTAGGAAAGTTCCCTCTGAGTGACTCACAAATTGGTTGACAAAGTAGGTTGACATAAGACGGTGCCAACCCAATGCCCATGGTGTGCTGTGGATTTCTTTATGTACCTTGCCCTCAAAGGAGAAGAACTAATGTGTCAGTATATGGGTGGTAATGTGTATGAGGAATGAGGTGGTGGGTTTGAAGACTGAAGGACCTTAGAAGAGGTAGTGTATGATAGTGGCAAGGTCATGGGCTTGAAGGATGTTGGAGTATAGGGAGATGGCTTCAACAGTGATGAGTAAGAATTGAGGAGGTAAAGGAGTGGGGATGGTGGACAGTGAAGGAAGTGTTTAGTACCTTAGATGTGCATATACAAATTTTCTGGAGCCCCAAAGATTATAATACAACAGTCTAAAATGCTATGTTAGTGTTATCGTTTTAATCACTTTGCTTATCATAGATGCAAAGACAATACATATCAGTCTCCCCAACTCCACACCCTTGAAACATTGCTCTGCAAACAACATGCAGAGATGCTGTTTAAGCAAACTTGTTAATAAAAAAAAGGGAGGGAGAGAGACAGGGAGGGGGAGGGGGGGGGGGGGGGGGAAGAGAGAGAGAGAGAGAGAGAGAGAGAGATTGGGGGGGGGGGAGGGACATAGGGATGGCATGATGGGGAGGGGGGGGGGGAAGGGACAGAGAGAAAGGGGGGGGGGGGTCGAGATATCTGTTAATGAATATACTCACAAGTGCCACAACAACAGTGTACTGCGTAACTGGCACTGAGGGTTTGACTTTCGTAATGAATGGTGAATCCAAATCTGCAGCCCATGTGCCCACTTCTGTAGCAGTATTGTCACTCAAACTCACATTAAGAGCTGTCATATTAAATTGCATATGGCTATGTCCATTAGAAGACAATGTTATTTGACCATAAGCTCCTGAATTCTGCATTGAAATCTGAAAATTTAACAGGTAATTCATTGTAAGTTTCATACAGTGGGTTGCATACAACTTTGTGTTCATAAAAACATAACAAAATTGAAACAACTCCCATGAATCAGTGTTCTGTTTGTAAATGTTGAAACTGTTAAATGTTTCAGAGGTGATATAACATCAAACAGTACCTCTAGACACTAGGTTGACTTGGGTGTTGTTAAATCTCCAACAGAAATTTTTGTTGTAGATGCTTAAATGACACACACATAATGAGGTGCGATCCAAAATTTTCAGGACTGGTGCTGCCATCTGTTGAAAACCTTACCTTTGGATAATGGTTACCATCACCCTCGAAGTAGTTCCCATCTACATGTACACAACGGTCACAGCACTTCTGCCACTGGTCAAATGTTTTCTGGAAGTCCTGTTCTTTGAGGGTGTTCATAACCACCAGCGACGCTTCTTGAATCCTCTCTAGAGTGTTGAACTGATGGCCTTTCAACCTGAGTTTCAGTTTTGGGAATAGTACAAAGTCGCAACATGCCAAATTTGGCAAGTACAGTGGGTGGGGTACAACCACCATGTTGTTTTTTGACCAAAAGGTCCTGGTGAGCATGGACATATGACAGGGCACGTTTTCATGATGCAGCAGCCAGTTCCCTTGACGCCAAAGCTGGGGCCATCATTGATGCACGTTTTCATGGACCATTGTGAAACATCACAGCAGTATACAGAAATCCCTGTTTGGTTGGATGCGATGAATTCTTTATGCACAATTCCCTTGGTATCAAAGAAAACGATGATCATGCTCTTCACTTTGCTCTTCATCTGTCTTGCTTTTCTGGGTCTTGGAGAGCCAGGGCTCTTCCACTAGGACGATTGTTGCTTTGTCTCTGGAGCATAACCATAAATCCAGCTCTTGTCACCGGTGATAACCTGTGAGAAGAAGGTTGGCTCATCAGATGCAGTGTGACGAAGGTCTGTGCACACTTCAACACACTGTGCCTTCTGATCAGCAGTCAAGATCCTTGGCACAAATTTTGCGGCGACATGCTGCACGCCCATTTCATCAGTCAACATTCGTTGACATGTCCCATAACCAATAGCCAATTCATCTGCAAGGTCTTGAATGGTTCAACATCGATCCGTGATCCGCATGAACCAATTGTTGAAGTTTGTCAATAATGTCTGGCATTGTGTGGCTAACGGGCCTTTCAGTGTGAGGATCATCCTCGACGTCTGTACGGCTGGCCCCAAACCGAGCATGCCACTCGAAAACATGCTCTGTTACCCAAACACTTGTTGAATCATTGCAATGGTCTCTGTAGCACTTTTCCCAAGATTCACACAGAATTTGATACACACATGCTGTTCTGTTCATGGATCCATCATAAAATCACCACACACCACACAGAGAATTACAGAAATCATTGTGGACATGCAACACGTCCACCCCCCCCCCCCCCCCCCCCCAGCTGAATGCCATTCCACACACTGACTCATCAGATATGCAGCTCTCACTACCTTGCAGTGCAAAGATCTACTAGTCATACTTTCCAGATGGCAGCACCAGTCCCGAAAATTTTGGATTCCACCTCATATTTACTTTCAGAGAAAAATGTCGGAGAAAATTTATGGAATTATTGCCCTTGCAAGAATGAAACCTGTTATTATTCATTGAGAAACATGATCATGGTGCTTTTAATCTAAGCCACATATGATACAGTACTTATATAACAATAAGTATCACATATGCATTCAAAAACAAAGTACATTCTCCAGAAATAAATTGCAGTAGTCACTTTGATTAGATCACCAAACCATATAAACATGGTGTTATTACTTTGAAATCATATTTTTCATCACACTGTTACATCATGAAATTCTTTATAAACAAATTCTGAGAATTGCACTGTATTTGTACATATATACATGAAGATGAATGTAATAATATACTACAAATGGCCTCCATGATTAATGAACTATGCAACAAAAATGGATGACATAAATGGAATCATATTATAGAATGATCAAATGTGACATAATAAAAATGTGTGTCACATCTGGACTCAAACACAGATCCCAGCTGTACAAGCACATCTCATGGACTAATCTGAAATTTCAACTTGACTCTAGTCCCTCTCCGTACCTTCTAAACTTCGTAGGCTTCCTTCCACAATGCTGTAGAACTAGCAGCCCTGGAAGAAAGAATATAGCAGAGGCTTTGACCCAAGTACACTCTGTTGAATCTTACTTATGTGGCATATTTTTTCTCCAGTGAGGCATGTATTGTGTTGAGCAATAAGTTAAAGGTGTGTGTTAAACTGAGAATGAACTTGGATCCCAGCCATTTGCAAACCTTTCATTTCCATTTGTGGTAACTGAGTACATTTTAAGTACTGCTACTGGCTCGAAGCTTCAAATTGCCACTAGCTTCTTCCACACCTTCTAAACTACAAACAGAATACACTCATCAGGTGTATAAATTGTTTGGTTCTATCCTGCTACATTATGGTATCTTGTTTATAGACAAAACATGCTGTAAAAACTTGAGAGCATGTTTGGTGTTTAGCACACAGGGTAAAATAAATAAAATGCCTCAAATGCAGTTTTCCAAACGGTATACATCACCATGCAAGCTTCCTATTACAGACAGTTCTGCACATTTTTCACTTTCTTAAAAAATTGCAAAATTAAAGAGAAAATTAATTGAAATAAACAAGAAAACACTGTAAGATGCAAAGAGGGACCCTGCATCTGAAACCAATTTGGTGTAGCAAAATGATCAATCAGTCATTGGTTGTTGTCATTAATGTATTTCCAACTGATTATCAGTATCATTGTTTCTTGTGAAGATATAAATAAATATATAGCTACAAAAATGGAGTGAATGCAATAGTTTAAACATTATGTCCTGTTTTCATCATTTTCACCAACAATGTGATAAGGGTAAATAAATTAACCTCAAATATCATCTCAAAAACAAGTAGCACACTATTGTGTCAAAAAATAAGACAGCCATGAAAAGAATGAAGAATAAAGATAAATGTCAAGCAAGCACTATATATGATTCCCAGGATGTCTCTATTAACTGGAATTTTGCAATCTTTGTAGGAAATTGAACATCACTGCTTCAGTTTGGCATGTGATTCAAAGACAACAGAAAGCAATGAATTAGCTTGGTAATTTATCAGACACTTTCTCACTTTTGTTGTGAGCACAGGGTTAATTCTTGAGGAAAATGTAAAAATTGTTACTGGTGATTTTAGAAGACATTTTGACGAACTGATGCCTTCTGATCTAAATGTATATGACAATGCCGTAACTTTATTTATCTGAAAGTTTAGCTGTTGGTAAAATATTTGCAAGAACATTGGTAAACCAATTTGTTACATATCTTTCAGTTCTTAGAAACCTACTGATTTAATATTAAATGGTTACAAGTAAAATATTTTCCATCAGGTTACATAATTAGATTAATGGTTTCATGAAGCAAACATGCAATATAGTATTATCAGGAAAGAAACAAATACAAATTATACACCTGAAACAAGGGTGGAATGATGTCAATCAGTTAATGAATGTGCACAAATACAATACACAGCAAAAGCCTACACATTATATATGTAAGCTCATCTTATGACCCACATGACACTGAAAATGATTAATGAGACACACACTGATTTTTCCAAGAAGCTTAAAGATCTTTAAAGCTTAGGCACTTACTATGCAAGTATACAATGTAGTTTTAAAATTGAGATCAGCCACATCTAGTTAAAGATAAAATCAAAGTAGAAAGATCATTCTGAGTGTAGATGAACAAAGTAGTTTTATGGAATTGACATAATCAAATTATCTGTTTTATCGCTAACTACCAAGTCCACTGCATACTCACCTCATATTTAGTTGCTATTTATTTCTGGCTGGAGTCCTCTCACCATTGGACTGAGAATGGGTGGATATGACTTTGGCTGCACACCAACGAGCCAATTTAAGCAGGACTAAGGCGAAACAGGCCGATAAATGTGAGCGGCTTAACTGTGACTGGGTCCAACGGCATTCAGCACACTGTTATCAACTTCTCTGACAGGAAACTTGATGACACTACCAGCTCGGCTCTCAGTAAAGGATTGAACTTCGCCCCAGCTCCACGTAAGTTACCTGTGGTTGAGATTATTAGTGGAATGGAACGAGCAGTTCATCATCTTCCTCAAGAAGCAGCGGATGGCGTAAGGCTTACTACTAGCTGGATTTTAGTGACATCCAAGCCGCCTAAGTCAAATATCAGCAGAGAGGAGAGACAAGGACTGAAATTGTTGCAGAAGGATGAAGACCTAGTTGTTTTACCTGCTGCCAAGGGGAACGCCATGGTAATCCTCAATGCTACAGATTACCACAAGAAAGTTGGATTGTTACTGGAGGATAGCACATATCGGATTCTCAGACAGGATACCACATCAGCGCTCAGCAGGAAGATAAGGGAGCTACTAAAAAACTCTGGCCTCTCTGACAAACTGATGAAAAACTTATGACCGAGAGCACCTAGGCCACCAAGATTGTGTGGTTGGCCAAAGGTTCAAAAGAAGAACATCCAGTTGAGACCAATTGTTAGCACTATTGGATCTCCTACGAACAGGCTTGCAAAACACTTAACTAAATTGTTGGCGCCTATAGTTGGTCACTGCCCACATCATATTAAGAATTCAAAAATGTTTGTTGATATCATAAAACAGATGAAGATAGGCCCAAACGATATCATGGTCAGCCTCGATGTGGTTTCTCTGTTTACTAAAGTACCTGTGGATGACACATTACAACTGTTGGCTGCTCATTATTCCTCAGAAATTTTGAATTTGTTCTGGCATACCTCGATGACCAATTACTTTTATACAGTGGAAATTATTATGAAATGATGGATGGAACAGCCATGAGTTCGCTACTATCACCAGAAATAGCGAATTTTTCATGGAGGATTTTGAAGAACGAGCGTTGAGCAGTGCTCACCTCTGCCCATCATGCTTCTATAGATACGTCAACGAGACTTTTTTAATCTGGCCACATAGCAGTGACACACTGCAGCAGTTCGTCAAACATTTGAATGGTGTACATCCAAACATAAAATTTACAAGGGAGGTAGAGAAGGAAGGGAAGTTACCTTTTTTAGATGTGTTGGTGGAGCGAGAACCGGATGGACGACTGGGCCATTCTGTGTACAGGAAGCCAACACATACAGACTTATATCTGCATTGCCACAGCTTCCATCATCCGTCTCAGAAGAGAGCTATGCTGAATACTTTACTACACAGAGCCAAGACTATTTCCGACAAGGACCACCTCGGTCCCAAGATAAACCATTTGATGACTGTTTTCAAGAGTAATGGTTATTCTGCCAGAGAAATTAAATCAGTATTGTCCAAGAAAGTAAGACACGATGCCGTCCATAAACAAGAAGAGGAGCAACACATAGCGTGGCTTCCATTTTGTGGTGCTACAACAAGAAAGATAGGCAGAGTCCTAAAGAGGCAAGGAATAAAACCAGTTTTCTGACCACCTAGGAAAATTAAGGAAATGTTGAGACCAGTCAAAGATAGTCTCAGCTTAAGGGTGCCGGGAATTTATAGCATTCCTTGCGAATGCGGCAAAAATTATGTGGGCCAATCTGTAAGAACCATTGGCGACCATTGCATCGAGCACCAGTGCCACCTGAAATACAGGTATTTGCAAAAATCAGAGGTGGCTGAGCAAAGCCTGCTTAACAAGCATAAGATTTTATTTGAAGAAACGGGAGTAATAACCCACGCATCAAATTACTGGGACTCTGTGATTCGGGGAGCAGTCAAAATTAGACTTAGAGATAATAACTTCAGCAGAGACAATGGCTATGCACTTAGCAACACCTGAAAGAGTGCACTGGATAAAGAAAAATCACAGAGGAAAACTTCCTGCACTTTACCTCCTGATTCAAAGGATGGCACTGCAAGCAACGTGGGATAGAAACTACATCTATGGAAGTAG
The DNA here is from genome assembly GCF_021461395.2 of Schistocerca americana. Classification (NCBI taxonomy): domain Eukaryota; kingdom Metazoa; phylum Arthropoda; class Insecta; order Orthoptera; family Acrididae; genus Schistocerca; species Schistocerca americana. Next base: position 663,722,257 of record NC_060119.1, on the reverse strand, counting down.
AGGGCACCACTTCACTACGTGCCATATCGCTGTTGCTACGACATATTCTAGCCAATCAGAAGCTGTCCTTTGCATACAAAAGTGGGAGCCTCGCTAATTTACGACAGTTAGTTTTAGCCCTGACGACGACCATGGAAGTAGTGGTCAAAAGCTTGGAGTTTTATCCTGAATTGACGTGGCATGTACACCGAGAGATTTTTATTCAAGAATTACGTCGCTAAAGACTTCGTAGCCATATAATTTCTATCATGTTATTAAGTTGAACATGTACAAAAGCCATTACTGTGTTGGTCAAATGAAAAGAAAATGAAAATATGTAAATAAATAAATACAGTTTTGGTTGAAATTTTACATTATTCTTGTAAAATATTATTTCCCTATCCTCACATTTGTGCTGAACTGCTTTTCACTGGTGAAATGTGTTGCTACTGACAAAGGTGGATAAATCATCTGTTGCATATTACTGAGCTCATTAATTTGAAACCTTGATCATGGCTGTATCTTCTTTGGTTAAATTGTCAATTATTTTAAAAGATTTGTCCATTATCTTGTACATCATCCCAATGAATCACAGTTATTTTACTGCAGACCGATAGGTACATGGTATCAAAAGTTTTGTGTGTTGCTTTCTATAAAACTGTGTATCATGCACCTGCATAACATGTATGGTTCCCCTGATATGAACATATATTAATATTACAGATGTCTCTCAGACAACGGTACATTTATGTATATTGTACAACCTCTGCTGGTGGCCATGAAAATGTGGGACAGTGACTGACCACCTCACTGCCACTCATTGCACAGCCCATGTACAGACGTTAGTCACACACTGAGCCACACCCATTTTAGTTTGCACATTCTATGTGTAACAACACATGCCTTTTCAGCCACCATATTAAGACTGATTCTTCACTCCTCTTGCTTCTTCTAAAACAAAACTTCTTTTCTCCTAACCTAATTTCAATTTTACCTTCCATTTATTTTATAGTACTCCTGTGAGTTTTTGACACTAGAGTGATTTTGCAGTAATTTTCATATCTATCCATTTCTGTTTTTACCAGAACCACAGCAAATACTTATAGATCTCATAATGAAATTTTCCCCAAGACATTTAAGCCTCATCCATCTCTTTGATAATGAAGGAAGCTGAAGAATGAATTTAAATATGTGCCACAGCCAGGACTCAAACCAAGGGGTTCTTGCTTACTAGGCACAGATGCTGACCATTAAACCACTATAGTACTATCGTCAACATTGCTGCATGAACTACCCAAGTTGAATGCCCTCCCAACACAAACTTCCTATCTTAAACTTATTTTTCCCCTAAATTGTCACTATTGCCAGGGCTCTCACAAACTTCAGTTCATATCTTCAACTTATTTTCCCCCTAAATTGTCAATTTTTTTCTTCTGTGGTTGCAACATTCATCACCCCCTTGCATGTATGTTCTCCATATGATACATAGGTGTGCAGGCAATAAACACTGCACAAGTGTTGTAATGTTTAGAGAAGGTATTTGTTCTACACCTGCATGACACATAAGCTCCGGTCACAGTGTACTGCCTGTCATGATACATAGCAGTTCACTACATGGGCTTGGTGGCGTGTCAAGTAGTCCCCTGTTTGATGTGTTGGGTGTATACAACATTGCACATAGGGTTTCCAATTAGAAGTTATGAAATACTGGTCTGTCCTACCCTTGCAGCACGGAGATGGGGTCCCATTGGCCATTGGATATTCAAGGGCCATTGAGTATTATATCATAAATTATGACTGTGTACCCATTTCTGTTTCTCCAATTACTGTACCATCTGTGGGGGAAACAAGGAAAATACTTCAGACAAAATGTATGAAGATTTTGCAGTAGAATTGTAATCTGCAAAAGATTTCAAATACCCTCACACAGGATGGGATGGCATGTCAAGTATGGTATTGCTGGATGTTCCCCTCCAAGACAAACAAATTGGAATGATCACTTCTTTGATCTGATATATAGTCTTTAAGATATTTCAATGTCTTCAGTTGCAAGGAACACCCTATATATTCTTGCAGTTCACTTTCAACATTTTTACATGTTTATCATTACTTACTAATTCCTGTATCTCATCTGTCACCCATGTCTGTCCCTTTCCTGCCTTTTTCAATATCTAGTACCTTTCCTATTGCATTTACTGAGCTGCTGAACACTTCTTTTAAGACTGTGGTGACAACGACAATGCGACTGACCACCAAAAGGAAGGCTATTGCATAAAGTGTATTATCTCTTCTGTTTTATATTCTTTGAATATTGGAGTATGGATGCTCTATTGTGCAAATAGCCCTTGTATGGTGTTTTCTAAATCAGTGTATTTAGTGAGTAACACAAGTGCTTCAGTTTCTATATTGTTGCACCTGTACGTCATATGAATAGTATACATCAAGTATCCACAAGTTGTGCCCCTGAGCCAAACAGTTTAATTTCTATGTGCATACTGATACTTAATGCTCACCACTGTGAAGTCCATCATCCCTGTTAAAGAAGAGCCTCATACCTCACAACAGAGATCAACTCCACTGTCAGCTCCAGCCATCGACAATAGTATTCGCATGGGAATAAGGAATATAAAAATTCCACCTTTCTGGCCAACCAATGCACAATTATGGTTAAGGCAAATCATCACCAATTTTCACTTCCATGGTGTTGATTCTGACGTGGAGAAATTTACTATTGTGGTTTTGCAACTGGACCTTACAGTTAGTGAACAGCTGGCAGGTGTGTTTGGCAAAGAATCTTTTGCTGTTCTTCAGGATGCTATCTTGGAATATTTTCTGAAATCATGCTTACAAAAAGTTATGGAAAGTGATGCAATAACTTGTACTTTCTCCTCACAAGTGCTCTGCTCACCATGCGCATTGGTGGAACAAGGCCTGCTAGCTGGACAGTCACCAAAGCTTTTTTGGTTCCGACATTAGCTTCCACATGTTTTGACAATACTGTCAGCTTTCTCTGACCTTCCCACTGATGAACAAGCAAAAAAAGTAGACTTTGTGGTGATTAGTTATGCAGATCCAAATTTGTGTTAAGTGAAGTATGAGATTATGATGGGCAGCCCCGAACAAGCACTGCAGCCTCACTTGTTTCAAGGGGCACTGCCTCTCCGCAAACGCGTACTCTGGTGCCGGAGCCATCAGTGAGTTGTCTCATCACTGAACTTGCCCGCCTTAATGCTTGGCTGCAGCAACATGATGATGCTATTTGCCCACCTTCTAATGACAGCTGAGTATGCAGGTGGTGCTGGTTTCATAAACGTTTTGGAAAAGTAGCTTGGCATTGCACCAAATGATGTGTGTAACCAAACTTCCTGGATGAGTGTCAGTAGGTGCACATACTCATCAAGATCAGTTAAAGCACTTGCAAGTCACACACTTGTAAGCTTTTTTTGTTCTGACATTTTCTTCCACATGTTTTGACAATACTGTCAGCTTTTTCTGACCTTCCCACAATGACAGGATCACACAGACTTTTTGTAATGGATAGGTGCACTGGAGACACTTTCCTAGTGCATTCAGGATCTGAAATTAATCCTGAGTCACATACTGTGTGCCATTACAGTGCACAACTACCTATTTCCACAGCACTTAAGGGCTCCCACATTGCTACATTTGGAACAATGTGATTGTAATCGTTTCATAGCTTCTGTTACTGCTTATAACTAGACACCAGTGCCTACAAGCTTTAATTTGTACGCTAAAGCACTGAAGATGATCATTATGTGATCAAAAATTGATTTTGCTGTTAATAAATCATCATGATTATGGCCAATTCTGACCTTCTAATTTTATCTAAGCTTAAATTAGCTATTTCGCTTATTAATGAAAGTGCTATTATTGTGCGACAGCAATATTTTATGTTTTATTCTTTTAATGTCAGTTTAGGATTTATTTAAATATTTTCAGTCTTACTATAATTTCAGTCTTTTCAGAGCTATATATTAACAGCTCTGTAATAGTCTATGAGCATGGTTATTACTGTAAATTAAATTAGCTTTCTACGAAAATACCACGTATGTTTATGCTTTGTTTCTTTTTTCAAAGCCAAAAAAATGTGTCAGGCTTGTCGAGTTTCCCGAAGTGTCGAGTTATCAAGAGTCCAGTTTTTGGGGTTCTAATGTTGATCATATGACTCTAAAATGCTTAAAAAAACTTTAAAACTCACTATTTTTCATCTAAAATTTAGAAAATTTCCCAGGGCGAGACCACCAGTGCGCCCCCCCCCCCCCCCCCCCCCCTCCCAATACTGTTAATTGTCGGTGCCACTGTGTATGACGTTACCTTACTTTTCCAGAATTCCTTGTTACCACAGTAAATCAGCATTCTCTTTTTGTCTGTGGGTCCTGATGAGTAATGTCCACCTGTGATCTGATTGGTGAACCATTTTACCTTCAGAATATTTTACTTAGGATGAATCCATCACAACATTATCAACTTATAATTACATGTGCTGGGGAGGAATGGGTCCCCACTGATTTCCACGTCATATTACTGCTCCTGCTAAGTTCACCTTCTGCTATGCCTTTGGGCAACAATGCGTCTGATATAACAATCCTCTTGATTTACACCAGTCATAACTACTGGAGGAACTGTCACCATCCTCCAGGATAGACCTTTACTGTCTACCATCGATAACAGTGGGAATCACTGCTTCCACTCCATATGCCTTATCGGTCCCACCATCGCATGTGATATAACAATCCTCTTGATTTACACCAGTCATAACTACTGGATGAACTGTTACCTTCCTCCAAGATAGACCTTTACTGTCTACCATCCATAACAGTGGGAGCCACTGCTTTCACTCCATATGCCTTATCGGTCCCAACATTGCGTCTGATATAACAATCCTCTTGATTTACACCAGTCGTAGCTACTGGAGGAACTATTGCCTTCCTTCAAGACAGAGCTTCACTGACTACCATCCATAACAGAGGGAGCCACTGCTTCCGCTTTGTGTGCCTTATCGATGATTTCCAAGAGCATCTGCTTTGTACATTGTTCCAGTCTTCATCTTAGCACTGGCAAGAGTTGTAAGTGTCTATAATCATACTACTCTCATGTAGATAGGTGGTTCTTTTCTGTTTTTATCAAGTTGTTCTTTCTGTAGGATTATATAAACAGACTAAGTTTACATAACTATCAAAACAACACGGTATGTAGAACGCAAAAAAGGGCTAAATGATGCACTGTTTATGACATTAATACATCCAAAAGATTTATACATTTTAAACTGGAAGCATAATGGACAGATAGTGACAAAAGCACAATGTTGCATGAGCAGATACTTCTTCATCTATGAAAAGAACCCCAAACGCTTAAATTAATTGAAACTAGTCAGGAATTGATTAAGAAAGGCACCCAGATGCTGTATCAGGATAGGACAAAAACTGTGATGTCTCCCTTGACACAGAGTTAGATTCTTGGGTGACTTCCCTGATTAGATCCAACATTTCCACCAACTCTTTCCTCTATTTTAGTACGTGTGAAACAATTGGCTTCAAAAACTGTCAAATTTTTTTCCTGCTCCACAATGTTACACACAGAAGAATTTTTGTGGGTGCCAATGGCTCAAATTACATGTGGCTCACTATTTTAATATATTAGATATTTTCTGTTCATTTATATGTAGAAGAATGCTGGACCAAAATAGGTACCATTAAATTGTCTTAAGGACTTTGAATGTGGCTCCATCATAGATCGCTATAGGTGTTTGGAACCACTTACCATTTGCAAGAAAAGTATACCTGTTGGCAATTAATAATGGTATGTTAACTGTGATGAAGTAATACTATATAGTTATTTGTCATGGACGTGTATCATATATATGAAAAACTTGTGGTGTCAATAGGTCACATCGACCACATAAAGCATGATCTTTGAACTCTAACTGCTCTGACGAGCTACCATGTTAATGTTCCAGTCAGCCTTTGTACCTTGTACAGTGTAAACGTGTATCTTTCTTTGTTCTGAAATATATGTATGTATAGACATTCATGGGAACAGTATGTTGCGTATACAGTTATTCGTATTCCCGTTTCCCATATTGGTGACCCCAAAGTTTCTACATCTTCCGCGACTTCTGTGCTGGCTGTGTGAAATCAACAGTTTTACGTTCGATGCCATGGCTTCCTCACCCAACCTTTTATATGAGGATTTCTAGGCTCAGCTACAACTACCAGGCCACTCCAATCCCCTGCCAATGGTTGTTTCACCACTAACAGACGGTGATTCATGATCTCCTATGAAGTTAACCTCAAACTCTGCAGCTCTACAATGGCCAAGTGTGACACCATTACCTCAGACAATGGACTTAGGTTTCATGTTGCTGGACTGTGCATGCCAACAAGTGAAAGGTGAAGTGGACGATTTCCAGAATAGTGTAATGATCGATTGCTTGTGTAGTGTTCTAAGGTACCCAAATTTGCACATGTGCTCTGATCCTCTATGTACCACAACGTTGGTTACAGTAGTGCCGTATGCAATGCCACCATTCGTGCAAAAAGTACACGCAGTCAACTGCTATCAAGCAATGTCAGTTTTGCCTTCCTCACAATTTAATAATGGAAATTTTTATACACCACGTTCGCCAGGCTCAACCACCAGATCTGTCGCCCAGTTTCTCAACCACATGGGTTCGAGCACCCCCGATGGCGCTTTGCCATCCAGGAACGTTGTACCACAACAATGTGATTGCCAGCAGGATTCAGAAGCGATTTATGGTCCTACCACACAGGGTGCACAGAAGACTCCCGCTGTTGCCACACCAAGTACCAACCCCCCCCCCCCCCCCCTCACACATGGAATGCCCCAATTCCAACCATACAGCTGCTTGCTCCTTCTGCAGTACTGTCTGCGTCTGCCGCCCCAGCCTTCTGCGTCATTTCTGAGGTGGACAATTTAAGTACTGTGCCTTTAACTTACAGTCCAGCCTCACACACCACTCACCCATTTGTTCCCATAGTACCAACCGTGCCTGCTGCGTCGTGCTTCTGTGACTCATCAGGGACATTGCAACCCGCCATTGTTCGGGATGTGTTTGCTAGAAATACACCCACACCAGTAGTGCCAGGTTACAGGACAGCCTATCCTACCATGGGACAGCATGCCTTTCAAGATACGCTGAAGCCACTCTCGTCCCCCCCCCCCCCTCCCAGCCGTCTGCTGAAGCTACCTCCTTTATACAAGGATAACACTGTCTCATGGTTCCCGCATGTGGAGCATCTTTTCAAGTTACATGAGGTGACTGATGACAACACTAAATTTCTGTGTCTCGTCACGCACCTCCATGACCACTCAGATTAATTTGTGACCTCCTCCTTTCGCCACCACAGCCGCCAAAATACGAGTTCACCAAGAAGACAACACTGGACCGACTTGCCTGCTCACCACAGGAATTAATAATCAAGATCCTGTATGAGGAATACCTGGAGACCGCACTCCGTCACACCACTGGCTGGCACTACGCCACCTGTTTATCAGCCGTCTGCGGGCAGAGTCAGGGCTTGTTCTGCCTCCACACCAACTACTCCACTGGGCAGTACTCGTTTGCTCTCTCCTCTTTCTGAGCACTCAAGAATCACTCACGCACCATATGTCCCAGTTTACATTTCAGAACAGATCAACGAGGACAAACCTCCTCCACTGTCACAATCACCTCCACCACCACATCCGACTCATCCATACTGTTGGTACTACAAGATTTTCAGGGATGAGGCCAAGAAGTGCTGCTTACCTTGCCAGCACCCAAACGCTGACTACAGGATCTAAAAGACACCGAGTCCTGTGGGGAACTTCACAGACATCCTCGAACATTGCACTCTGTCCACTCGTCCTCTTGGCTGAGCGGTTGATTATTTGTGACCAACATTTCGTCGCAGTTAGTTTTCCTAGTCGACACAGGTGCTGAGATGTTCATCATACCCACATCACTGACTTCTCCTGTTTTTTCACTGATGAAGTTGCTCCTATGCACTGTCAACGAATCAATATTACAAACTGTCGGCTCTGTTAAGGTTATGGTGGATCTATCCCCTTCTCTACATTTCCTGTGGACTTTTTACACTGCCGACATTGACGAACCATTTCTCGGTATGGATTTCTTGTCCCATTACAAACTCTTCCCGAACATAGTCCAAGGTTCAGTGCCATACCAACCTTCTAACACTCAGATACCATGCTCAGGCACTTATGCTCGTCATTGCCCAATCTGTCGCCGAGTTATTCATCACTACGGATGCCGGCAACATCGCAGTCAGGGCAGTATTACAGCAACACAAAGGCAACATGGTCTCACCCCTTCATTTCTTCTCTAAAAAACTGTCTACAGCACAGAAGAAATATTCCGCTTTTGATAGAGAACTTCTGGTGATCTATGAATCCATCAAACACTTTGGCCCTGACATTGAGGGCTGTTCTTTCTTCATCCTTACTGACCACAAACTACTGATGGATGCCTTCTGCAATCCTCCTGAGGACCCTCCCCCTCGGCGTTTCCGCCACTTCGATCTGCTCTCTCAACTTATTAGGGACGTACGCTACATCAAAGGCACAGAAAACATCCCCGCTGATTTCTTTTTGTGGACCAATACTGTCCCACGCATCATTGATTTATCTGACTTCGCCTCTCTCCAGGCCTCTGCCGAGGAATCTCAAGCTCTCCTCACAGATCCTCAGGCATCGCTTGTATTTACCAAAGCCAAGTTCCCTGGCGTTTTGGATGAAGTGTGGTGCGACTCTTCTTCTGGCAGTCTTCGGCTGTTGCTCCCTCCCACATTGCGCCCACAAGTCTTTGATGTCTTGCATAACCTCGCCCACCCTGGTGTCCGCACCACCACACAACTCATCACTGAGCATTTTATTTGGAAAAATGTTAAGCAGGACTGTCAAGCCTGGGCAAGCAACTGCATTTCCTGACAACACAACAAAATCAGACGCCACACCTCTCCCCCCCCTTGGCAAGTTTGACATTCTGCAAGGACGTTTTCATCACATACATATTGACCTTATTAGCCCTCTGCCACTGTCAGAGGGTACAGATATATCCTCTCCACAATCAACCACATGTCTTGTTGGGTGGAAGCTGTTTCTTTACCCAACATCACAGCAGAAACCGTGGCCAAGGGATTCATCTCATCATGGATAGCTAACTTTGGTTGCCCGTCCACCATCACCACTGACCAGGGTCGACTGTTCGAGTCTGCACTTTTCACTATTCTATGTAACTTTTGTAGTATTAAAAAAATTCATACAACAGCCTACAACCTGCAAAGCAACAGTTTAGTGGAACGATGGCATTGCACCCTTACAACAGCACTCAAGTGCTATGACTGCCTCAGACCGTGCTTCCTTGGGTATTACTCGGTCTCCATTCAACCTTTAAACCTGACTTACAGGGAACTATCATCAAATTCATTTTTGGTGAGAACCTGGTTCTACCTGGGGAACTTATCCTGCCTCAAGCACCCGAGGATTTCCCCACCTCCCCAGACTTTGTTAGTAGAATGCACACCCACTTTAGACACACATGGCTACACTTGCCTGTCAGTCATTCTTCACTGGACACTTACGTGTCAACCGCACTCAACACATGCTCCCACATTACACTCTGTTAGACAACCCCTGAAACCACCATACCTCGGCCCCTTTGAAGCACTCGGAGGGGTGAGATGACGTTTGACATTATGGTTAAAGATTGCCCGCAGACTGTTTTGCTACATAGGCTGAAGCCTGCTTTCGTGGAATCCAATGCCACTCCTGCCATCCAGTCGGACCATCTGGTCGAATTTTCCATTGCCGAGCCCGATAATGAGTTAGCTCATCCCATGGTAGGGTCTTCTCCTTCTGATGATTCGTCACCGCAGTTCACGGATTTCCCAAGTGTGTCGTCATCAACCCCATGTGTAGGTTTTGATGACGGTTCATCTACTGCAGAGACTTGCTCTCCAACTTCCAACTTGCGCTGCAATGCACCACCTAACCGCATTGACGATGTGTCGACTGTCACTTTCGATGACCATGTGCTCATGCTCCTTCAGACACTGCAGACTCGACACTCAATGAGGAACTAGATGTCAAGATAGTGCATAGCCTGTCCCTCCCCCGAGAGTGCGATCCATCAAGAGTTCATGCATTCATCTCCTCGGATGGCTTCATCTGCATTAGGGGCGGGCACACTTGCATGCTGCACCCCTCCCCACACCTCTACTCCCGGGCCGACTGACACAGTGTCCGCCACCGCTGGCTGTCTGATTACAATATGGAACTGCAGCTCATCACCATGCCTTCGCACGCCACCCTGACTGAGATGGATCTTCCAGTCGTCCACCTGCCACCTTGCACTACTCACTCCAACACCGATGCCCACACGACCTCCCCTCAGGCCTCACAGGCCGTACTCCATACTGTGGAGCGGGGAGGGGGGGAGGGGGGGGGGGGGAGGGCGCGGAGGCAGGGGCCGTATGGCGTTGATAGGTCACATCGACCATGTAAAGCATGATCTTTGAACTCTAACTGCTCTGACGAGCTGCCATGTTAATGTTCCAGTCAGCCTTTGTACCTCGTACAGTGTACACGTGTAGCTTTCTTTGTGCTGAAATATATGTATGTATAGACACTTATGGGAGTAGTTTGTTGCATATACAGTTATCCGTATTCCCATTTCCCATAAACTCATACAGTCACTCTAAAATTGTAATGAGTTCTGGCATCATATGTGGAGATAGTTGATGGTTGGTTAATATCATAATATAACAAACACTGAGGATACAGGTAATTAGTTTGTGGATACATCAAATAATTCAATTACAGAAACTGGTACTACCTGCTGTAAAGTGTCCAAAAGATTCAGCTTTCTCACAGGAGGAATATTTTTATTTTCTTCATATTCTTCACAGGGAATGTACTCCATATCTGGCCAGCTTCCTTCACCCATCATTTGTCTGTCAAATTAGAATATTTATATTTTAAGAAAATACATTTCAGAAATTTTATGATACACAAAATGAAATAGGGGTAATGCAGGAGTAGGTTTACTAATGAATAATAAAACAGGAATGTGGGAAAACTATGATGGGCAGCATAGTGAATAAATTATCGTAGCCATGACCTTCCACAAATGTACAAGAACACATGCTGATTAACTCCATAGACAGATGAGAATGAAAAAGGGTATGATGAGATCCAGTACATGAGGAAAGACAGAGAATTAATTGTGCAATTCAGAAGTGGAAAAGGACAAGAAGTAAAAATGGTTGGAGAACATTGGTTTAGGAACAAGAGCAAAGTGGTGTAAAATTTTACAAAGAACATAATTTAAATAAATCCAAACACTTGGTTTAAGAATCATGAAACAATGTTGTATACACTGAAGAATCCTGTAGATACAAAAAATGCTTCATATAGAGTATACAGTAAGATACAGAACAGAGATTTAGAAATCAGGCTTCAAATAGTAAAACTTCGAAAGGAACAGATGTGAATTCTGACCATAATTTATTGGTTCAAAATGCAGACTAAAGCTTAAGAAATCAGAGAAAGGAAGGAAAATAAAGAGATGGGACCTGGATAAGTTGAAACAAGCACAGAATATTGATAGTTTGGAACAGAATATTAGACATGGTTCAGCTAAAATAGGGAAAAGGACTATAATTGAGAAAAATAAAGGATTACTTTGGAAGATGAAGTAGTGTGGCATCATTGGAAAAACTTGACAAAAAGACTAGAAGGAGCAGAAGTTCTTTGATAACTTTCAAAATATTAAATTTCATTGATGAAAGGGGTAAAAATGGAGCAAATGAAACAGAAAATTAGATTGACAAAAAGTGCAAAATGTCAGAGTAAGAGAGGCCAGAGGTGAAACACAGACCAGCAGCAGCAGCAGCAGTATATACTGATATTAAGTATGTTATCAGACTGATATGAAGTATAGCATAATTCCAAATCTTTGGAAAAAAGAGAAGCTGCTGTATGAAGATTAGAGTTATATAAAGTTTATGAGAATATTTTGAAGAAGAAGGTAAAGTAGATGAAGATTAGCTAGGTTATGAGATACTGCAATAAGAATTTGACAAACCATAGATAGACCAAAGTTGAAATGTGGTACCTGAAATAAACAACATTCCTTCATAATTATTAAGATCTTTGGGACAATCAGTCATGGGAAAAGTTTTATGTGTAACAATTAGGATATATGAAACAGGCAAAATACCATTGGACTTCAAGAAGAATGCAATAATGCCAAGACAGAAGATGCTAAGTATGTGTATTAGAGCGAACCATCAGTTTAATAAGGCCTGATTGTAAAATGCTAACATTAATTATCTACAGAAGAATAAAATAAATGAAACAATGGAAAACCCATGATAGAATGTCACAATATTATGAAAACGGAAGTTGGCACTCACCATATAGCAAAGATGCTGAGTCACAGATAGCACAACAAAAAGACTGTCACAACATAACACACACACACACACACACACACACACACACACAGAGAGAGAGAGAGAGAGAGAGAGAGAGAGAGAGAGAGAGAGAGAGAGAGAGAGAGAGACAGAGAGAGAGAGAGACAGAGAAAAAGATGCAAATGCAAAGAAAACTCTCACACACATGGATACAGCCTCTGGCAGCTGAATCCAGGATGGAATAACTCTTAGAAGCTGACCTTTGGGAATATCAGATTTGATTCTGGAGAAATAAACATATAAAGGAACACTGACCCTACACTCTGTCTTGTTAAAGAAAGGCAAAGTGGATTGGAATACACTATTTGGAATTTCAAAGTTAGAAGGAATAACATACACGAAGCAAAAAGTTACCTAGAAGTGTTACAGAAACCATATTGGAGTTTTAAGGATCAAAGGATGTCAAAGGGAGGCAGTACGAGATAAGAGTGAGGCAGGTTATAGCATACCCCAGTCCCCCCCCTCTTGCATGCGCCGTGGGTCCACAATGTTATTCAATCTATATCTTGTACAAGCAGCAAGTTTTACATTATGTTACTGTGATACGGCTTCAAAATAATCACTAAAGTTGTGATGGAAAAAATGTTATCAGATGACTGCTGACAAAAATAAATACTAACACATTATTCTGAGGGATTTAGATTATGAAATGAGATCCCGAGAGTGCTAAATAAGTTTTGTTTGTATGGGGCAGCAAACTAACTTGTAAAGATAAATTTTTTTCTTTTATTTTCTTGTGACAACAGTCACAAAAATGGAAAAAAAACTTGCCTGTGATAGATTAGTGTGGAGTGGAGAACTGCATCACATCTGTATTCTCACTGCCAACTACAACAACTAAAACAAAGCTATGTACACCACTAACAATACGATTAAACATGATTAGCAGTACAGTCAAAATATCAATTGTTTTACAGCTTTGAGGTATTAATTTGAAAGTACTGTTAGTGTCAGAATTCTTTGGCATCCTTTAATTAACTGTATATACTGTAGAATCAAGTATTAAAGACTCTGAACCCATACTTTGAAACTGGCACCTGTAATAAAAATGAAAAAGAAAAACTCTGTGGAATGTAATTCTTTGACCTGTAATAACTGCAGCTGAGAAATACACTCTTTGGATCATATAGCCTACACTTTGTAGGCACATGGGAGATTCATTTATTGAGCTTTAGTGACAAATGTCAAATTAAATAATTTTCTTTAAAAGATTTAAAAAGTAAACAAAGCTATCTTCATTAAGGTGTGGAAATTAAAATTAAAATTCTATTGCAAGAATACGGAGCAATATTTGCTAAATACTTTCAGAGGAGTATGATTTTACTGAATTTTACACAAGCAAGGAACGAAAATAGAATCCTTCTTAGATGTCAAAGTTGAAAGACAAAGGCTGTTTTTTCTAGATGAAGAATGCTTTTAGTTTGTGAATTAGCCCCTCTTAGGTGAACACAGTTTGTCCATTTTTTTCACAGAGTAGACCCCCTACCAAAGTGTGATACTAGAAAATACATCCATCGACAATTTCTGTATGGTAGTATGTAAAACTGATAGCTCAAAAAATCTGGGTGTGAATATGATAAGAAACTGAGTTGCAAATCCCAAATCACTGACCTTCCCAAATGTTTATGTTCTTTATGAAACCATTGATTTTGGTGATGAAAGCATCTAAAACTTAGCTTTCTTTCCATATTTCAATTCATTAATACCATACGGAATAATATGCTGAAACAATTCCACACTTAGACATCAAGTGTTGTAAGGATATCATATCTACTGAAGGCAAGTTTTTTGGTAAACTGGAAGACAGTTGTTGGGTATTGTATGTCTACAGCTACACCAGACCTCTGCTAACCACTGTGAAATGCATTGCAGAAGGTTCCTAGAATGATATAACATTTTAGAGTTCCTTCTCATTCCAACTGTGTATGACTTGTAGTAAGAATAACTACTTAAATGCCTCTATGCATGCTATGGCTGGTATAATCTTCCATTCACTCTCTCTATGCAAGTGATCTGTGGGAGGCTGAAGAATACCACTAGTCTTCAGTTAACATTGGATTTTGAAACTATGTAAGTAGGCTTTAATGGAATAATTCATGTCTATCATCAGGCACCTGTCAATTTGTGTCTTTCATTATTTCTCTGAAGATCTCTTTCAAATCAAACAAACATGTCATCGTTCATGCCATCCTTCCATGTTTAGGTTCAGATTCCCTACTATTTCTGTTTGACGTGGTTCTCACACACCTGATCAATAATCTAAAGAGAGATGCATAAATTGTATATGAACTGCCTCCTTCGTTGACAAACTCAATTTTCCCAGCAGCTTTCCAATGAACCAAAGTCCTCCACTTTCCACCTCTATGGATGAACATATGTGATCGTAGCATATCATATCCCTACAAAATGTTACAAACAGATATTTGCTCAGGTTCACAGATTCCAGTTGTGAATCATTGATATTGTAGTTAGAGCATGCTAAGTTTTGTGGATTGAGAAGTGCACAGTTTTACATAATTGAAAATTTGAAACAAGTTGACAGTATTTGCACCACTTTGAAATCTTATCAAAATCTGAAGTTTTTTTGAGATAGTTCTTTGTTATAGATAGCTGCATCCTCAGCTAAAATCTGCGGTTACTATTAATACTTACTACTACTTCTACATCTACATCCACATCCATACTTTGTAAGCCACCTCATGGTGAGTGGCAGAGGCTTATGTCAATGACTCTCTATCTAATAACACATACTGCATCCTCCCTGCCCAAAAATCCTCAATCTGGTCACAAGTTTAATTAAAAACCTCATATGACTGTGCTTTTGTTAATAAGCATTGGCACGATACCGTGGCAAACATTTTTCAGAAGTCACGAAATGCCAACCACCTGACTTCCTTGATCCATGCCTTTCGTAATCATCATTTTCAGAATCCATACTGGAGATACCTCATAAGTTTGGAGCTCCAAAGATGTTCTCAGATTCTACAACAGATGAACATCAATGAGGCTGGACAATAGCTTTGTGGTTCTGCAGAATATTATAGTTAAAAGGACTCTGTAATGCTGAAAAATGCATGGTCAAGCAAACGTGTTATTCATGGAACTGAGTGACTCAAATGAGTTGAGTGAAGGCGTTCAGAAAAAAATAATTGGTCAGAATTTAAGAAGTGGTGTCGAGTGAAATGATAGTAAATATGAAATGAGAGATTAATGTTGACATTGAGTAAAGCACCAGACATGTGAGAGATAGAATAATAGCTAGTAAATGGATGAAAATATTGTGATAATAAGTTATGAAGGACATTGCACAGTGATTAAGTGAGTTATAAGTCGTTAAAGATAACAATCACCTATGAGAAATAAGAAATGGTTATTTTCATGTACAAAGTTTGAACTAAATGTTCACAGTTTTCACTGGTGACAGTCCTGTTTGACAGTAACTACAACAAAAATGATATTACTTTATTACTATATCTTCGTCATTTACCAGCCATGGCTGGACAGACTGCATCACAAATACAATGTTTATCAACTAACTTTTACACAACACCATATGTTGTTGTGGTCTTCAGTCCTGAGACTGGTTTGATGCAGCTCTCCATGCTACTCTATCCTGTGCAAGCTTCTTCATCTCCCATTACTTACTGCAACCTACATCCTTCTGAATCTGTTTCGTGTATTCATCTCTTGGTCGCCCTCTACGATTTTTACCCTCCTCGCTGCCCTCCAATGCTAAATTTGTGATCCCTTGATGCCTCAGAACATATCCTACCAACTGGTCCCTTCTTCTTGTCAAGTTGTGCCACAAACTCCTCTTCTCGCCAATCCTATTCAATACCTCCTCATTAGTTATGTGATCTACCCATCTAATCTTCAGCATTCTTCTGTAGCACCACATTTCGAAAGCTTCTATTTTCTTCTTGTCCAAACTATTTATCGTCCATGTTTCACTTCCATACATGGCCACACTCCATACAAATGCTTTCAGAAACGACTTCCTGACACGTAAATATATACTCGATGTAAACAAATTTCTCTTCTTCAGAAACGCTTTCCTTGCCATTGCCAGTCTACATTTTATATCCTCTCTACTTCGACCATCATCAGTTATTTTACTTCCCAAACAGCAAAAATCCTTTTAGTACTTTAAGTGTCTCATTTCCTAATCTAATTCCCTCAGCATCACCCAACTTAATTTGACCACATTCCATTATCCTCATTTTGCTTTTGTTGATGTTCACCTTATATCCTCCTTTTAAGACACTGTCAATTCTGTTCAACTGCTCTTCCAAGTCCTTTGCTGTCTCTGACAGAATTACAATGCCATTCTCCATATACAAAATTTATATTACACATAAAAGAAAATATTTATGCAGTGCACAAAACACATAGAACACAGAGAAAATGAAATATAACTAAGCAGGAAAGTAAAACTTCATAGCAGCAAATGAAAATACCATAAAGCAAAATGTTTACATAACCATGTAGACCACACACACAAAGTTTTGTTTTGGCAAAATATGTACTTAAAGTAAAACACAAAATTAAATGTGCAGTTAACTGAGAACATAAAAAGAAGATTAAATTTTGGCAAAATTAAATATAAAACACAACAATATTTATTATTTTGTCCATTCACTAGAACAACTGTTGAAAAACTCTTCCAAGGAATATAGTGCATGTTGTTTCAAGTCCTGAGCAATTTTTTTCTGAAATAATTTGGGTGGCAGGGATTTCACTTCTGGAGGCAGTTGATTGTACATTTTTAGGGCAACTGTTGGAAAGCTGTCTTGTGTACTTGATAGGCAACACCTTGGCACTTCAATGTTCCTCTTACAGTGAGTGGCATGATTATGTATTTCTTGTCTTATGCTAAAATTCCTTTGATTTTCTTTTATATAAATGAGGCAGAAAAACATATACTGGCTAAAAGCAGTCATTATGCCTAGCCTTGTGAAAATTGGCTACAGTGGTCCAGTCTTTTGCTAGAGGATTTGATCCTGATGGCTATTTTTTGTAATAGCAACACATCTTTGCAGCCTGAGAAGTGTCCCCACAACAACAGTCCGTAGCTAATGTGGCTGTGGAAGAGTGTATGGTAGACTATTGTGAGAAACTGGTCAGTTATTACCCTCTTCAGCTTCCTCAGAAGGTATATCACACGAGAAAGTTTGGTGGATACATATGCAGTGTGATCATTCATGGAGAGTTTGCTCTCAATCTTGAAGCCCAGTAGTCTGACAGTCTCCATGTTTTCTTGCTCTTCAATGTTGGTTGGACTGCATATCAAATGTTGGGTTTTTTCTTCATTAATCTTCATTTTATTTATGATCAACCATTCTTTTATTTCTCCAAAAATCAAATTTGATGCACCAAGAGCTTCAGCGGCTGTATGTCCTTTGGCAATAAGGATAGTGTCATCTGCAAACTGCAACATTTGACTATTACAGCTCATATCATTGACATATATGAGGAATAGGAGAGGTCCTAAGACTGATCCTTGGGGCACTCCATGTTCCAGTTTTTGTTCAAGAGAAGTTGTTCCGTGCACTGCTTTCGGTTTTCCAAATAAGATTGGAGTGTTGATAGAACAACACCTCCAACACCATAGCATCTTAACTTGGCTATTAGTGTTGTGTGTGAGATGCAGTCAAAGGCTTTGCTGAGGTCACAGAGTGTCAGTGCCACACTCTCTCTCTCTTCAAAACTCTGTCAAATCATTTTTAATAAGTCCAGTGTGGCTATCACTGTTGATCTCCCTTTGCGGAATCCGTGCTGTGTGTTTTGGAAGTTGTTTTCCTCAAAGTAATTCAGTACCTGGCAGTGCATCACAGACTCAGTAACTTTGGCTAGTACTGGTACCACTGAGATTGGTCTGAAGCTGGACACCTCGCATGGATCCCCCTTCTTATATATTGGTACTGTGCAAGCCAGTTTAAGGAAGTCTGGGAAGACACCAGAAGATAGACATTTGTTTATTGCTATGGCTAGTTGCTGAGCTAATTCTGCAATAATTTTCTTTAGCAGTGTGCAGGACATGCCATAGATGTCTACACTTTCTGAGTGTTTGTAGGAGTTTACAATTTTTATCATGTGTTCAGGGTGTACTTCCTTCCAGTTTTGAATACTGCAACTGTCTGCATTTCTTATGTTTGCAGTCGGATCTAGGTCAGAGTGTGGAATTTCACTCACTGGCTTTTCCACTATTCTGACAAAATATTCATTGAAGTCATCAGGGCTACATGAATTTAAGCAGGAGGTAGTCTTCTTTCTGTTCTCATTTACAAGATTCCAGGCAGCTTTACAAGGATTTTGGGCCTCTTTAAAGTATGTATCATTATATTTCTTTTTTGCTCCCTCTACTGCCTTCCTATAAGCTTTTTTGGCTTTTAGGTAGTTGTGGTGATGTAATTCTTTAGCTGGAATGTCTAAAGCTGATTTCATTTGGTCCTTGCACATTATTACAACACACTTCAATTTATTGAGCTCGGGTGTGTACCATTGTTTCACATTGATAACTTTCTGCCTGCCTAGTGATTTGTCCACAGGTTTCTTCACTGGTCTTACCGGAAACATATCATCAAATATTGCTTTTAAGGTTTGGAACAGACATAAGAAAGAATCACTGCCTACTAACTCTGCAATAGTCATGCGCATGAGTGTGAATTGGAATTGTTAGAAAAATGATTGCCAAACAACAGTGGCTATAATGGGAATAAAGACAATATTACAAAAAGAATAGATTGCTATTCACTATATAACAGAGATGTTGAGTCGCAGAAAGGCACAACAAAAAGACTACTAAACATGTACTCTTTTGGCCAGAAAGCCTTCTTCCAAAATAGACAACATATAGACAAACACATTCACACAAACACGGCTCACACACACATGACCTCTGTCTATGGCTGTCAGCGACAGTCTTCTTCCTGTGCTTGTGTACAACTCATCATCTATCTTTTTCCTGGATTTTCCATTGTTTAACTTCATGTTTTGCCATATGTGTGAGTGAGTTTATGAACTCGATGGTTATGCAGAATCTGGCTTGTTCAGTCTCCAGCTTCTATGGTGTTCTCTGAGCCTAGTGCAGATTGATATCCCAGTAAGCTGATGTCTAGGAAATTAATTGTGGAAACCTCTTACCACTCGACAGAAATGAACATTATTGAGCATATCTGTGATGCCTTGCAACGTGGTGTTCAGAATAGATCTCAACCCCTTCATACTCTTACGGTTTTATGGACGGCCCTGCATGATTCATGTTGTCAATTCCCTCCAGCCCTACCACTACTCAAGGCATTAGTCAAGTCCATACAACATCATGCTGCAACATTTTTGCATGCTAGTGGGGACCCTACATGTTATTAGGCAGGTTACCAGTTTCTTTGACTCTTCAGTGTAAGGTTAGTTGAAGAGTCAGCATTTCATCCATCATCCATAGCACACTCTGAGCTGAGTTTTTTGGACATTTTACACATTTCATAAAAACAAGTTAACAAACAAAACTGTGGTGTTCACTATTAAAACTTTTGAACTGAATTACTTTTTTTACATTTTAAATGTATTATTACTATTACTATTGTTAATATTACTATGATTTTCATTGTGACATTTCACAGTTCTATATTTTACTATTCTATTACATTTTATTTGGAGAGGTTTTGTGAATACTACCATGTATCCTTCAACATTCTGTCATTGACACATCTGCTAAGATGACTAAAAGTAAACAAATAAAAATTAATTATTGCATTCTGTAATGAGTAGGAGCATAATAATTCAATGACTTACGCAATAGCAAGAAATGTATTCCGAAACAGCTCATAATAAAACTGGTAAGTTAGCTTAGGATTTTCAGACCCAATTACAGTTCCTTCAGGATCATTTGGTTTGACGTGCAAAACTGATGCTCCTTTACCACATTTTTGACAAGATGGATTACCTTCATCCTATAACATTAACAATAGTGTCAGTTAACATTTTAAATAGCTTCAGTCATTGGATACACAGGCTGCACATCCCCAGAAAATTGTTATGTGTTTTGTCCTCTGATAGTATAAACATTATTATTTGTTCATAGTTATTCATCAATCACTGATTATCTATTCAGTATAGGATTTGATATGTGTGCAACAAATTTTACATTAAAATTACACATTACACATGCATTTTACACTGAAAATTAAATTTTAGGTTTTGGATAATACCTTATTATAGAATTATTCTACCCCATACATAATGCTGTTGGTTACAGATTTTGTAGATACCTCTCAAGGGAGTTCATTGGTAGGTGTCTCACTGCCAGTTCATTACACAGTTTTATGCCAGTTAAATCTATTATACTTTAAATCTAACAATGGAATATTCATGATGGAATAATATTATGAAAAGGACAGATTACTACTCACCCTATGGCGGAGATGTTAAGTCACAAAATGGCTCTAAGCACTATGGGACTTAACATCTGAGGTCATCAGTCCCCTAGACTTAGAACTACTTAAACCTAACTAACCTAAGAACATCACACACAGCCATGCCTGAGGCAGGATTCGAACCTGCGACCGTAGTAGCAGTGTGGTTCCGGACTGAAGCACCTACAACCGCTCAACCACAGCGGCCAGCTGTTAGGTCACAGACAGGCACAACAAAAAGATTACTAAACACATAAGCTTTTCTCCACAAGGCCTTCTTCTGAAGTAGTCTGAAGTAGACAACACACACACACACACACAGATATATATATATATATATATATATATATATATATATATATATATATATATATATATATATATATATATATATATATATATATATATAAAAAAAATCATGCAAATGCAGCTCACATGCCCATGCTCTCTGGCTCCCAAGGCCTGACTGTGAACAACTGTGCATGTAAAGTACTGTTTGTGGGAGAATGTAGGGACAAGGTACTGAGAGAGCAGGGCAGCTACGTGCAGTCAGAAGATTAGATGGAGGATGAGGTGGGACCGAAAAATAAGAGAAATAAAAAAGATTGTTGGTGGGCTTGTGGAATAGAAGGCTTTGGAGTGGGAACAGGGAAGGGATGGGTAGGTGAAGGACAATGACTAACAAAGATTGAGGTCTGGAGGATTATGGGAACATAGTATAAACTGGATGGAGAGTTGCCATTTGTGCAGTTCAGAAAAGCTGGTGTTGGTGGAAGGCTCCAGATGGCAGATGCTGTGAAGCAGTCATTAAAATCAAGAGTACTGTGATGGACAACATGGTCAGCAGCTGGGTGGACCAACTGTTTCTTGACCACTGTTTGCCTGTGGCCATTCATGTCGACAGACAGCTTGTTGGTTGTCATGACCTCATAGAATGAAGCACAGTGGTTGCAGCTTAGCTTGTAGATCACATGACTAGTTTTACTAGTAGCCTTGCCTTTGATGGGATAGGTGATTGTGGTAGAATGACATATGGAACAGATCTTGCATCTAGGTCTATTAAAGGGATATGAGACACGAGGCAAGGGACTGGCAGTGGGGGCTCTGTAGGGACGGACGAGGTTATTTTGTAGGTTGGGTGGGCAGTGGAATACCACTGTGGAAGGGGTGGGGAGGGTGGTGGTTAGGACATTCCTCATCTCAGGGCATGATGAGAAGTGGTCAAAACCCTGGCTGAGATTGTGATTCAGTTGTTCCAGTCCTGGGTGGTACTGAGTCAAGAGGTATATGCTCCTCTGTGGCCAGATGGTGGTCTTTGGAAGGGGGTAGGTTTCTGGAGAGATAAGGGACAGAATGTTTGTGATTGGGAGGGTAATTACAGTCTGTGAAGGCCTCAGTGAGACCCTTGGTAGTTTTTGAGATGGATTGCTCATTACTACAGATGTGACAGTCATGGGTGGCTATGCTGTGTGGAAGAGACTTCTTGATATGGAATGGGTAGCACCTGTCATGGTGGAGATGCTGGAGGTGGTTGGTAGGTGTGATATGGACAGAGGTAGTGATGTAGCCATTTTGAGGTGTAGGTGAACATTGAGGAAGGTAGCTTGTTGGGTTGAGGAGGACCAGGTGAAGGGAATGGGGGAGAACATATTGAGGATCTGGAGGAATGTGGATAGGGTATCCTCACCCTCCTCAATTCAGATCACAAATATGTCATCAATGAATCTGTTAGTTACTTACTTATGTCATGTTCTGTAGATCATTTTCCTGATTATTTTATCGATATGATGTGGAACAAGTCATATTACGAGATATATATAAACCCACACATGAATAGTGCTAATATTAATATTACTGAAATTTCTAGTTCTACACATACAACTTCATTTAGAGGTACATTTTTTTTTTTCTTTTTTACCATTTCTGAAATAGAAACTGGTTCTGAACCATGAATAAGATGATGCCATGCTGGTACCCACTACAGTGCCCCAGATGTTGTATTTGTGGGCCTTCTAGAGGAATCCTTCCTAATCACCCGAATCCCAAATCACTCACCTTGTTTAAATTCACTGATGACACATTTTTGATCTGAATTGAGGATGAGGACATCTATCCACATTCCTCCAGAACCTCAAAACCTTCTCACCCATTCATTTCATCTGGTCCTCCACAACCCAACAAGCCACCTTCCTCGATGTTGACCTCCACCACAAAATGGCTAGATCAGTACATCTGTCCATATCAGACCTACTGACCACTAGCAATATCTCTACTTCGACAGCTGCCACCCATTCCTTACTAAGAAGTCCCTTCCATGCAGTCTAGCGACATATCGCTGTCGCATATGTAGTGATGAGCAGTCCCTTTCAAAATATACTATGTGTCTCACTGAAGCCTTCACAGACTGTACTTATCCTCCCAATCTAGTACAGAAACAGATCTCCCATGCCTTTTCTCTTCAGACACCCAAACCCTCCCAAAGTCACACAGTATGGCCGCAGAGAAATATACCCTCATGACTCAGTAACTCAGTAACACCCTGAACTTCGTGCAGCTGAATCATATTCTCAGCCAGGGCTTCAACAACCTCTCATCGTGCGCTGAAATGAGGAATGACCTACACACTATTCTCCCCATCCCTTCCACAGTGGTATTCCTCTTACCTCCCGACTCAAACAATAACCTCGGCCACCTCTGCACAACCCGTTCCCAACCCCTTGCACCATGGCTCATCCCCCTGTAATAGACCTAGATGCAAGACCTGTGCCACACATCCTTCCACCACCATCTACTCCAGTCCAGTCTCAAGCATCACTTATCCCATCAAAGGCAGATGTACATGTGAAACCAGTCACATTATCTACAAGCTAAGCTAGCCTACAACCACTGTGCTTCATTCTATGTGGGCCTGATGACCAATAAGCTGTCTGTTCACATGAATGGCCACTGACAGTCTGCGGTCAAGAAAGAGCTGGACCACCCAGCTGCTGAGCACACTGCCCATCACAATGCTATTGATTTTAAAGACTGCTTCACAGCATCTGCCATCTGGATCCTTCCTATCAACACCAGCTTTTCTGAACTGTGCAAGTGGCAACTCTCCACGCAATTTATACAACATTTCCATAATCCTCCTGGCCTCAACCTTCATTAGTTATTGTCCTCCACCTACCTGCCCCTTCCCTGTTCCCACTCCACAGCCTTCTATTCCACAAGCCCACCCACAGACTTTTTTACTTCTCTCCTTTTCCACCTCCACCCCACTCTCCATCTAATGTTCTGACCACACCTAGCTGCCCTGCCTTCTCTCTACCTCATTCCTGTATGCTTCCACAAACAGTACTTTACCATTCCCTATCCATAATCTGCTTTCCCTACCTCTCCCTTCCCCAGCCTTGTGTGAACTGTGTTTGCATGAGTGTGTGTGTGTGTGTGTGTGTGTGTGTGTGTGTGTGTGTGTGTGTGTGTGTGTGTGTTGTCTATTTGAGAAGAAGACCTTCTTGCTGGAAGCTTACATGTTTGGTAGTCTTTTTTTGTCTGTCTGCAACTCAACATCTCTACTTATGGTGAGTAGTGATCTATTCTTTTCATAATACTGTAATACTCTAAATCTATATTACTTATGTTCTTTATTCCATAATTGTGAATAGACCTTCTGCAAGGGAAAATCTCTTGCTGGTTTTACATTGAGGGGAGACTGGCTTTAATATAGAGGGAAAGTATAGTTAGTTCTTTGAAATGTGGCCAGCATAACACTGTTTGGAATGTCTGTAAATGTTTTCACTGCTTTTTCATTGGTACATGAACACTATTTGTGCACCAGAAGAGTTGCCCCATTAGCTATTTCCGTAAGTGGAGAGTGAGTGAAAGAAAGCATAATATAAACACTGAAGCTGTTCTTGAATGACCCAGTGTTTTAATTTGCATAGTAATAAGTAAATCACACATGACAGTTTAATGCACAACTGCTCTATGTGTGTACATTTCCTTTCATTTGTGGATTCTAATGAATTCCTAGTAACCTGACAGAATCCACACTCGTTTGCCTTTTCACTTACTGTATGAAGAAAGAAGGATGTTTTCAGTTTTGGTTTTATTTAATACTAGTTTACTGTCACATAGCCATTGTGCAGACGTATCAACCGTTGTCAGTGTTTCATTTTCCCCTTTTTCTCTATTCAGATCAGTCATTATAAGGATTATATCATTACTGACTTGTAGGGCAAAAATCTTAGCAAATTATTCACATATATTACAAGAAGAAAAGGGGCCATAACAGGAACTTGTGACAGTCCTGAGTAACAAGGTAAAGCATTCAATCTACAATTATTTACAATGACTTCTTCTTTTCCATCTAACAGATACACTCTGATTAATGATAGCTCATTGACTTGGTATTATTATTTATATATTTATTCGTTTCACCCTCCAAGGAGCACACAGAACCATTAATTAGCACTGGTCTTCTAAGCTTTCTTGTTCTTCTTTTCTTCCCAAAGCTTCCTCATCCTTTCACTATGGGCCTGTCTTCTTTCTAGTGCCCATGTGTTTTTCAATTTCAGATTCTTTTCCATTGTGTTTTTGGTTGTAAACTAATGAGAGTTGATTTATTGTCTGTGCGTAGCCCGTGTGGTATCTAGCAGGTCAATACTGAGTTCCATGGGGTCATTTTGGGTTTCTGCTAGCCAGTGTGCCATGGTTTGGCGAGTTCCTTTGATGATAAGGAACATTTTCTTGGTCATTCTACAGGTGTCCGTTCTTGCTAAATGTCCGTAGAATTTCAATCGTCTTTTCTGTGCAACTGACATGAAAAATTGAATCCTTGAGTACAGTTCTTTAGAGCTTTTGCACACCCAGATACGATCTTGAATCTTGGCTCCAAATATTTTTCTGAGTATTTCACTGTCCACTTTCTCAATGTCCTTGATGCTGATGGTTAATGATGATGTTTCTGTTGTGTAGAGGGCTTCTGGAAGAGTGACTGTATGATAGTGGTGAAGTCTGGCATGGGTGGATAGCGATTTCTTATTGTATGTGTTCCAGGTCCTTCGTATGATATTGTCACATAGAAGACGGTGTAATTAGATGAATGACGAACACTAACTTCACTCAACGAAGGTTTATTCAGCACTTGCACATACGAGAGCGCCAAGCAAACTGCCTCTGGCCAGAGCACATTCAGTATATATACAATTACAGAACATTCCAGTACAATGATTCTTGACATTTGTGGATACTTGTAGAATGTACTCAAACTGAATACCGAGATTAAAATTTCACAGTTCAGGTGAGTTTTGAACTCACGACCCTCCATGCAACAGTCTAGTATCATAACCACTACATTACAGCGACTGTGCTACTCAGCTTCTTCTGCGATATTGTTCCCTCCTTAAGAGAACAGCGTCTCAGTGTTACATCCTCCTAGTTCAGGAATGAGTCATCAGTTCTGCATACTCCGACTCCCGATGACTGATGTTCGCCCCTGCTGCTACATTCTTTTTCACCTTTCCGCGTTTTTCCTGTTGCTGGAGCTTTGAATTTACCCTGGGTTGCAGGATCCTTATAGGGCTTCATTTGAAGGGCATGGACCATATCTCTGATCTTTCGTCACCTTGTGTCAGGGTTGAAATCTTCAACTTCGTAAGTAACATCAAACAACTGTCTTACAACCTTATAAGGTCCAAAGTAGCACCTGAGGAGCTTCTCAGAGAGACCAAGCTTCCAAACAGGAGTGACGATCCAGGCGAGGTCACCGGGCTGGTATACAGCAGGGCGGTGGCTTGCGACAAACCTTCAGCAACTGTTTTCTTGAGCCTGCAGCATGTGGAGTCCAGCTTACTGCCAAGCTTCCTCAGCTCTGGTTAACACCTGACTGATGTAATTGTCATCCATGTTATCAGGATGCAACGGAAACACAGTGTCCATCATCGTAGTCGCCTTATGCTCATGCACCAGGAAAAAAGGCATAAATCCTGTGGTGTCTCATTTGGCGGTGTTGTAGGCAAACGTCACAAAAGGTAGCACCTCATCCCAGTTGCTCTGCCCAACATTGACAAACACTGATAGCATGTTGGCCAAGGTCTTATTAAGGCATTCAGTAAGCCCGTTAGTTTGCGGATGGTAGGCAGTCGTCATGTGATGAGTAATGTTGGACCGACGGTTTACCTCTGTCACAAGATTTGACTGAAAAACTTTCAATCGATTCGTAATTAATTACCTTGGGGCACCGTGTTTTAACAGAATGTCTTCCACAATGAATTTGGCTACCTCGAATGCTTTGGCTGTTTTCACGGCTTTTGTAATGGCATAGGCTATCAGATAATCAGGCAAACAATAATCCATCTATTGCCACTAGCAGACATTGGAAATCATCTGAGGAGGTCAATCCCATTGTTGTTGTTGTGGTCTTCAGTCCCAAGACTTGTTTGATGCAGCTCTCCATGCTACTCTATCCTGTGCAAGCTTCTTCATCTCCCAGTACCTACTGCAACCTACATCCTTCTGAATCTGCTTAGTGTATTCATCTCTTGGTCTCCCTCTATGATTTTTACCCTCCACGCTGCCCTCCAATACTAAACTGGTGGTCCCTTGATGCCTCAGAACATGTCCTACCAACCGATCCCTTCTTCTAGTCAAGTTGTGCCACAAACTTCTCTTCTCCCCAATCCTATTCAGTACTTCCCCATTAGTTATGTGATCTACCCACCTAATCTTCAGCTTTCTTCTGTAGCACCACATTTCAAAAGCTTCTATTCTCTTCTTGTCCAAACTATTTATCGTCCATGTTTCACTTCCATACATGGCTACACTCCATACAAATACTTTTAGAAATGACTTCCTGACACTTAAACCTATACTCGATGTTAACAAATTTCTCTTCTTCAGAAATGCTTTCCTTGCCATTGCCAGTCTACATTTTATATCCTCTCTACTTCGACCATCATCAGTTATTTTACTTCCCAAATAGCAAAACTCCTTTACTACTTTAAGTGTCTCATTTCCTAATCTAATTCCCTCAGCGTCACCTGACTTAATTTGACTACAATCCATTATCCTTGTTTTGCTTTTGTTGATGTTCATCTTATATCCTTCTTTCAAGACACTATCCATTCCGTTCAACTGCTCTTCCAAGTCCTTTGCTGTCTCTGACATAATTACAATGTCATCGGCGAACCTCAAAGTTTTTATTTCTTCTCCGTGGATTTTAATACCTACTCTGAATTTTTCTTTTGTTTCCTTCACTGCTTGCTCAATATAAAGATTGAATAACATCGGGGAGAGGCTACAACCCTGTCTCACTCCCTTCCCAACCACTGCTTCCCTTTCATGTCCCTCGACTCTTATAACTGCCATCTGGTCTCTGTACAAATTGTAAATAGCCTGTCACTCCCTGTATTTTACCCCTGCCACCATCAGAATTTGAAAGAGAGTATTCCAGTCAACATTGTCAAAAGCTTTCTCTAAGTCTGCAAATGCTAGAAACGTAGGTTTGCCTTTCCTTAATCTAGCTTCTAAGATAAGTCATAGGGTCAGTATTGCCTCATGTGTTCCGATATTTCTATGGAATCCAAACTGATCTTTCCTGAGGTTGGCTTCTACTAGTTTTTCCATTTGTCTGTAAAGAATTTGCGTTAGTATTTTGCAGCCGTGACTTATTAAACTGATAGTTCAGTAGTTTTCACATCTGTCAACACATGCTTTCTTTGGGATTAGAATTATTATATTCTTATGGAAGTCTGAGGGTATTTCGCCTGTCTCATCATCTTGCTCATCAGATGGTAGAGTTTTGTCAGGACTGGCTCTACCAAGGCTGTCAGTAGTTCTAATAGAATGTTGTCTAATCCTGGAGCTTTGTTTTGACTCAGGTCTTTCAGTGCTCTGTCAAACTCTTCACACAGTATCATATTTCCCAGTTCATCTTCATCTACATCCTCTTCTATTTCCATAATATTGTCCTCAAGTACACCGCCCTTGTATAGACCTTCTATATACTCCTTCCACCTTTCTGCTTTCCCTTCTTTGCTAAGAACTGGGTTTCCATCCGTGCTCTTGATATTCATACAAGTGGTTGTCTTTTCTCCAAAGGTCTCTTTAATTTTCATGTAGGCAGTATCTATCTTACCCCTAGTGAGATAAGCTTCTACATCCTTACATTTTTCCTCTAGCCATCCCTGCTTAGCCATTTCGCACTTCCTGTCAATCTCATTTGTGAGACGTTTGTATTCCTTTTTACCTACTTCATTTACTGCATTTTTATGTTTTCTCCTTTCATCAATTAAATTCAATATTTCTTCTGTTACCCAAGGGTTTCTACTAGTCCTTGTCTTTTTACATACTTGATCCTCTGCTGCCTTCACCACTTCATCCCTCAAAACTACCCATTCTTCTTCAACTGTATTTCTTTCCCCCATTCCTGTCAATTGTTCCCTTATGCTCTCCCTGAAACTCTGTACAACCTCTGGTTTAGTCAGTTTATCCAGGTCCCATCTCCTTAGATTCCCACCTTTTTGCAGTTTCTTCAGTTTTAATCTACAGTTCATAACCAACAGAGTGTGGTCAGAGTCCACATCTGCCCCTGGAAATGTCTTACAATTTAAAACCTGGTTCCTAAATCTCTGTCTTACCATTATATAATCTATCTGAAACCTGAGGTCAATCCCAACACACTGGAAAGGCGTTTTACTGGTGGAACTGGTACGAGTCGGCCAGGTGGTTTCTGAGGAACTGCCTTTCTCCTCTGGCACTCTCGACAGTGCGGCACATAGTGATAGACACTCCTAAATAAACCTGGCCAGAAAAATCTCTGGCGGATCCTATCACACGTCTTAATAAATCCTAAATGTCCAGTCTCAGGTGTCTCATGGAATTTCCGTAGAACATCTAAGTGCAAGTGTTAAGGAATCACTGATAGCCACCTCTTTCCTAATGGATCAAAGTTTTTCTTGTGAAGTAATCCATTAACTACCTTAAATTGTCCTTTTACATCCTCTGGCCAATTTAAGGCAAGCATAATTTGAGATATCTTGGCATCCTTCTTCTGCTGAACGGAGATATCCTGGAGTGCAGCGAGACAGTCACTATCTTCATCAAAGTCTTGATGGTCTTGCACAGGGTTTCTTGTAAGACATTCAGCATGTTGTTTTCTTCCACTTGTGTACACTGTGGTAATGTCATACTCTTGAAGATGTAGTGCCCACCTGGCGAGTTGTCCTGTTGGACCCTTAAGACCTGTCAACCAACAAAGTGAATGATGGTCTGTAACAACTGTGAATTGCCTTCCATTGAGATACTGTCGAAATTTGCACATGTCCCAGGTCACAGCAAGATATTCTCTTTCTGTAGTTGTTTCTCTTGGCTTTTGTAAGTGTCCTAGAAGCATAGGCTATAACCTTCTCTTTTCCATCCGAAATTTGCACTAGAACAACATCGATCCCATACCCACTGGCATCTGTGTGTAGTTCTGTAGGTGCTCTCTCATCATACAGATGAGGGACGGGGTCAGTTGTCAGAGCTTTTCCCAGAACATTGAAAGAATCTTGTTGAGCACCACCCCAAGTAAATTTAGTATCTGCTTTTAAAAACTCTTGGAGTGGCTTGGCTTTGATACAAAAGTCTTTGATAAAATGACGGTAATAAGAACATAATCCAAGGAAGCTTCTCACATCTCTAATACTTTTAGGAATAGGAAATTCTGTTATAGACCTCACCTTTTCTGGGTCTGGCCGCATACCTTTGTTTGACTCAAGGTGCCCAAGTATTTTGATTTCTTTTGCTCCAAAGAGACACTTTCTTAGATTAAGTTTCAGTCCGCCTTGTTGGAGACACTTAAGAATGGCCATCAGTCTTTTTATGTGTTCATCAAATGTCTCTGTGAACACAATAATGTCATCTAAATAACAAAGACACATCGTCCACTTCAGGTGACTTAGAAGATTACCCATCATCCTTTCAAAAGTTGTTGGTGCATTACTCAAATCAAATGGCATTACCTGAAACTCATAAAGCCCCTCCAGGGTGATGGGGTGATGAATGCAGTTTTCTCACGATTAGCCACATCTACTTCAATTTGCCAGTATACTGAGTACATGTCCATGGTTGAGGAAAACTTAGCCCCCTTCAGACAGTCTAGTGTATCGTCAATTCGTGGAAGAGGGTAAACGTCCTTTTAAGTTATCTTATTAAGCTTCCTGTAATCAACACAAAAGTGCCAACTGTCATCCTTCTTCCTGATGAGAACCACTGGTGATGACCATGAGCTCTGCAAAGGCTGAATAATGTCATTCTTCATTATTTTCTCTACCTCATCCCTAGTTATTCGACATTCTTTTTCTGACACACAGTATGCTCTCTTGCTTATTGGTTGATTGTCTCCAGTGCTAATCCAGTGCTTCACCATCAATATGTCTAATTTTCTCTTCACCTGTGGACTGAAGCATTCAGAGGACTCTTGAAGAATGGCAAGTAGCTTCTTCTGTTGTTCCTTAGTGAGATCTGATGACAGTCAAACTAGAAGATCTTGTCTCGTAGTGGTTGTGCTAATTTTGCCCAAAGACTCAGCATGGGAGGTTTCTATGATGCTTAGCTGTTCTGCAATTAATGGCTCAGCATTTGCTATGCACATGCATCTTGGAAGGATCTGCAGTTCTCAGCAACAGGTAACTATCCACAATTCACCGAATCCATTCTTAAACAAGGTGACTGAGGCTGGGATAGTCAAGTTATTCTTCAGTGGTATGCTTCTCTTACATTCCACTACAGAATCCAAGGGTTGACGCATGGCATGATACATGACAGTTATGTTTCTAGCACTGACTGCAGGAATGATCACTTCATTCAGCACACATAGTCTCCACACACTCAGATGCGCCTCTATCTGTCCACAGTATCTCATCTTGTCTAGCATAATCTTCAAGGACCACAATCTATAATTGACTGAGAAGCTTTTAAAAAGTCCCATCCATGAATGACATCATGACTACACTCTTGTAAGACTACAAATTCTAAGAACTGTATATGGCCACTTATACCCACATGAATGACACATCTTCCTGTAGGTTTTATATATTTCCCATTAGCCACCTTCAGCAGAGATGTTTTGCTGTCGATGAATACACTTTTATGCAACTGGCAACAGTACTTCTCCAAAATGAGTGAATATGATGCTCCAAAGTCCACAATAGCTTGAGCTGGTCAGCCATCCATGAGGATATCAACTTAGTTTCCTATCATTTTTGCAGTGATCGACAGTGGGGGATTTTTCTCTTCAGCGACCTCACCTCCAAGGAAGGTCGCACCCTTTAGTTTACCAGGTTGCGGTGGCTAGGTGATAGGCTGGAGCTTCTAAACGGTGATGGAGACTTTGATCGGCATGTTGGAGAGCGACCTCTCCAACAGCTAGCTTGTGGCAATGGTGACCTACGTCATTCTGCATCCACATCTTCTTGTTTATCTTCGTCATCCCAGAGTTGGCGTTGACTAAGATAGGCCTGTTGTCTTCTGGTGCAGGCATCATCAAATATCCACCACCTTTCTTGACAACAGTGCACCAAATGTCCTGGTTGTCCACAGTGGAAACATACTGGTTGGTTATCCTGGGTCCTCCAGATGCCAGTCTTCCTTAGTGTCCAAAGAGGTTCCTTATACAGCATTGTAGGAATGTAACTTTGCCTGGGTCTCAACTTTTTCACTGTTTTAAAAGGAAATAAAGGATGGGAGATTGGGTTCAAGGTCTGTTCCACTTCCTCCCTTATGACCCCTTGAAGTGCCTCGGTTTTTTGCTCGCTGTGCGATCCAAGTGACTTCTGAACTTCCTCTCTCACTATCTGATGAAGAACACTTGTGAAATAAGTTTCTTCCTCCATCACAGACATCGATACAATGTTTGGAAGCTGTTCAGACTTCTTGCGTGTAATTTTTTTTTGATGCAGTGTCTCGATATACTGGCACCATTTTATGAAGTCGTCTGTTGTCGAAACCTCCTTCAGGAGTAGGGCTTGATACATGTCCTCAGCAATGCCCTTCATGAGATGTGCAACCTTATCTTCCTCCTTCATTCTAGGATCCACTATTTTACACAACTTCAAGATGTCTTGAATGTAGGATGCTGTAGTTTCTCCTGGATGCTGTGCCCTGCACTTTAATTTATCTTCAGCCATGCGCTTCTGTCATTGTGTCGCCGGAATACTTGCACAGTTCCACCTGGAATACTTCCTAGCTTGTGAACTTCTCCTCACTGTTCTCATACCATTGCTTGGCAGTGCCCTCCAAGTAGAAAAATACATTAGCCAAACACATGGTGTCATCTCATTTGTGAAATTTTGCTATATGTTCTTATACCTTCAGCCACTTGTTTGGATCTTGGCCGTCATTACCAGAGAACCTGGTAGGATGTCTCATGTGGTGGCACACAGTTGCTGTCATCATAACGTCCTCTTCTCCAATAGATCGCGATCTGCTGAATTTAGCTTGAGCTTGGGTTTCTCGCCACATAAATGGCGACTCTATCGTGGCTTGATGGGAGCCACTGTGTCATCGATAATGTACGTTCTCACAAGTCACAATAGCCAGCATCTACACTAGAATATTGTCACGTAGAAGAAGGTGTAATTAGATGAATGACGAACACTAATTTCACTTAATGAAGGTTTATTCAGCACTTGCACATACAAGAGCGCAAAGCAAAATGCCTCCGCCCAGAACACATATGATATATATAAAGTTACAGAATATTCCAGTACAATGGTTCTTGGCATTTGTGGATACTTCTAGAATGTACTCAAAATGTATATAGAAATTAAAATTCAGGTGAGTTTTGAACTCACAACCCCTCATGCAACAGTCTAGTAGCATAGCCACTACACCACGGCGACTGTGCTACTCAGCTTCTTCTGCGACAATATTGTTGAAATTTAGATATTATTATATATTTGGCACAGTATCAAATGCTTTGTTTAGATAATGGAACCAAGCATAGGCAAAAGAATGGCTTTCAAAACATTCCAGCACATCTATAACCAGAGATTTTACAGTTTGATGCTAGATAAACCAGGCCTAAAGCCATAAAGCAAAGAAGAGATGGGCACAGACAGAGGGTGTATACTCTTAACACACAACACCCTGTTGCAGAGCGTGCTCTACAACATTACACTCAGTGCCTGTTTCACACATGCCAACAGGATTCTTCACCAAAGACACCAGTTTCTCAGAATTCCACAGGTGGAAACTGGTGCTCCAACATGTCCTTGGTTCTCGCCACCCACCTGGCCTTAATTTACATTAATTTCTTCGGTCTTAGCATTTCTCCTCAGTAACTATACCTTTTACTTTTCCATATCTTTCTGACTTGTCTATTTTTCTGTTTGCTCCACCTCTTGCTCCATAGACAATATATATAGCTTTGCACTCTTATAAACGCTAACAGAAAAGTTAACTCAAACAGGAAAGTCATAATTACAGCATATTGGCTTATAATCTGAATTTACAATAACAATAAACAAGGCTCAATGTCTGAGAGCGGGAACAATAGGAGATGGGCTGAGGGGTGAGGGGGGGAGGGGGGGGATGGACATAGAAAGAGAAACAATGACATGGACAGAGAGACTGGACAGGAGGAGGTGGGGAAAGAGAGGGGAGAAAAAGGTTTCTAAAGAAAGGGGGAGGTGATGATGGGCAGAGAGTGGGGGAAAGAACGGCAGGATGAGATCAGAGTGTGGTGGAAGGAGGTTATGGGCAGATAGAGGGGTGAGAGCAGGGCAGGAGCTGTTGGAGAGAGAGGGGGAGGAGAAAATGAACAGAGAGAGGGGTGAGAGTGGGGCAGGAAGAGATGGAGAGAGAGACACAGGAAGGAAAGTATGAACAGAGAGAGGGGGAGGAGTTGATGGACAGTGAGACGGGGTGGAGGAGGAGATGGACAGTGAGATTTGGTGGGGGAAGAGATATACAAAGAGAGGGGGAGGAGGAGATGGACAGTTGGGAGGTGGAGGAGATGGACAAAGAGAGGGAGAGGAGTAGATGGACAGAGACATGGGTGAAAAGTAGATTAGACTGTATATCCAATTCCCATATAAACACAGCTTTCTCCTTTCCATTTGCATCGTTGGGTACAGCTAGTTGTTTAATATTTTTGGATCATTGCAAATATATTTTAGAATGTCTCCCACAATGTTTGCAAAGTTGCAACTTAACAAAGGGAAATAAACTAACTTGTTCCACACCATTCCAAGTAACATTCTAAGGTATGATGGAACACACAAGTAAGTAAACAAAACTTTTTCTGAAGTGAATCTTGCAAGTGAAGTCACATGACAAATCTAAGAGAAAGTACAAACAAAAAACAAAAATTCAGCTGAATAATTTAAAGTTGTATTATGAGGAAAAAGTTTCAACAGATGTGATGTCAGTTTAAGAAAATGTAGGAAGAAGAAATCCTTCTGCTAATTTTTCACATTCCTCTGTGTGAAAATCAGCATGGTACACACAAAAGGCTAAATTTTCGTAGGTTCTTTTATGTGAGAGAGGGAGAATATAACATGCATGTACAGACAGTAGCAAGCATACAACAACAGACACAAACCTGTGTAACAGCATACCATCCAAACTGGCGACCATAAAACTCCATATCAGCAGCAGCCTCAAGCACTTTGTTAACAGTGTCCATTCTACCAAGAATAAAGTAATTGAACACTTCACGTTGCTTAAATGTTGATAGCTGTTCTCCAATATTTTTAAATTTGATTTCATTGATTATATGTCTTGTTGGGACATTCTGGAGCAAGGATTTATATTTATGGTCCATGACTGTTTAGACAGAAGATGGAAGGTGAAATTTTACTAAATTATTTTCCATAATAATGAATTTATTGTTATAGGATATTTGCTTTTAGTTAAATAAGAGTCAGCTAATTTATAATTCAAAAGTAGAATTATTATGCAGTTGTTAGATACTAGCATCATTAAATAAAAAAGTCTTATAATAATAGTAAAAGTAATGGTTTTATTTGTCTGTGGACCATTCTGTACAATGGTAAAACATTTATGTGGAGTTTAAAAATTACAGTCACATGAATACACCAACAAAATTAATGATTATCTTATTATAAAAATCTAAAAACACATTCACACCCATAACCCCCCCCCCCCCCCCCCCACACACACACACACACATAACCACACTCACAGATTTTTTTAAAAAATGTTTCAATGAGTGACTCAAACATATATCAATAGACAAAATGTTTATTTATAATAAAATAACAACTTAAAAGCAATGAATATGTACAGATATGATTATCGTGCATTAAAGCCAATGAAGGTTATCCAAAAAAATTCAATGCTTATACAGTTATATTACTTTAATTTTTAACTTCATGATATTCTTTGACATGAGTGACATTTTAATTTAGTTTTGAAAATAGATATACTTTTCTGTGATCTGTATATCATGTGGCAAACTGCTGTATAGAAAGCATCCTGCATTCAAAGGCCCTTTGCCATTTAATTTGAGGTGATTTCTTTCAATGTAATAATCATTTTTACTTCAAACAATGGAGAATCCAAGATGGAATGTAACAATATTAGAGAAGGAAGTTTGCCACTCACCATATAGCAGATAGGTACAACAAGATTCTCACAATTATAGCTTTTGACCATTAAGGCCTTTGTCAACAAAAGACACACTAACACACACACACACACACACACACACACACACACACATGTGCGCGCGAGCGCGCAAGCGCACACACACACACACACACACACACACACACACACACACACACACACACACACACATAAATGCAACTCGCACACATGACTGCAGTCTCAGGCAACTGAAATCACACTGCTTTTTACTTCTTGTGATATAATCTTGGATGTCTCTGTTTAAAAATGTAGCATGTTTATTTTTGGCATAAAATAATTGTTTCATATATGTATAATGATGTTAATATTAATATCTTTAGTTCTATGAATTTATTTTTGCAGGAATCTCAGGGAGATAATTTTGCCATGCATTTGACAGCTTTCTTTTATAGCTTTAGTGATCCTTGAAAATGAACATTTGCAGCATTTTGTCAGACCATGATAAAATTTGGTAATGATTAATGGGCTTGCTATTTCATGTTATTAGTAGTGTTCATGTGTTTATTGTCCTCCAAATTTTTCTCATCATAAATATTCTTGTACTCATTAATAACATATTTTACAAGATTCTCTCATGTCAAGGATGTGTCCACTATCACCTCAAGGATTTATAACTTTCTGTGTCTTTAGATCCAGTTCTCCAAGCTATAATAGTAGTGTTCAGTTATGTGTTTTGTTTGAATGTATTTGCATTTGCATGTATATGGTTTAGTTAATATCTATAAAAATATTATTTTCACTGAAGTAATTGTTTCCATTTTTTGTATTTCATGGAGCTTTCTTTTGTAGATTATCTGTTGAAACATTAGTCTGGTAGACATACCATGTAGCCCACAGTACTTTTTGTTTTTAAACCACATATTATTTTTACTAATTCAGAGCCATTTGTTGGAAAAAGGAATAAACATTTTCATTTTATCCATTGTTGTTGGAGTGTTCCTTTATTAATCTGTCCACTATCTGACATAATCTGAAATAATTTTGGTTTAAAATATTCCTAACTTTTTGAGAAACCATGACTTTCTTTCCCTTCTTCTTGATAGTTACATTCCCATTGTTTTTCATGTCTATACATTCCCTCTCTTTCCTTATGTGGGACGACATGGTCTTCGTGAGGTTAGTAGAAACTGCAGTTTTGTTCTTGTATTACTTGATGTTGGTTTCTCTCATCTTTTCATTATATGACTTCTTCTTGTCCATATAGGTATCACAGTGTTCTTGTGTTAGTTTTACTTTATTACATTTGTTGTGACTGAGCTATTATTGTAATTAACATTTGTATTTCTACATATTATTGGAATGCAAGATTTATGTAGCAGATTAATTTTTTGCAAAATATTTTGCATCCCTTATTTATGTTTCCTGTGAAACCTATGTCATACTAGACTTCAGACTGCAGTAATATTTGCAGCCTGCATAGATCTGCTGCAACTATTTAAAAGGTTTTTTTAGACCTTGCTATCTTGTCTGATAACTTCAACTAATACCCTCTGATGGGTAGTGATCTGAAATGGCTGCATTTAAGACCTTTCTTTACTTTTTGTCTTTAATATAAAGTGTGTAACTACATGATCCATTAGTGTCTGTATTTTTACTGCACTTATGGGACCAACATCACAGGTGTTGATTAGCTCGTTGAATCTCCTTGTAGAACAATTGTCTTTTCCAATGGTAATATTTATCTGACCTGCTACAATTATGTAAGGAAATTCCCTGATACCCTTGTCTAAAACCACATCTAGCTGCTTTAGAAGACAATTCATCTGACCGGTGATTTGTATGCCTCTAATGTCACACACTTTTCCCCTTTGAACTTTGTGCTGCTGCTTATTCAAATAACATTTCTATACAGTTACCCACTGACCATGGAATGCAATCCTTCATTTCATTGTGTATATATACCATAACCCATCCACTATCATTTTCATATCTGCAGAAGTAAGTCAGCTTCTTATAGGCTGTTATGTTGTAAACACTAATTTCGTTTTCTCTTAAACCAACTTCCCTTGTAATAGAAACATATAGTAGTCCTGCTGCTACCAGTACCTAAATCTAATTTACTTGGCACCTATTGCACATTCTGTTGTAAAATTCTTACAGTAAACACGTGTATGTT
Source organism: Schistocerca americana (assembly GCF_021461395.2). Lineage (NCBI taxonomy): Eukaryota > Metazoa > Arthropoda > Insecta > Orthoptera > Acrididae > Schistocerca > Schistocerca americana. The sequence goes on along the minus strand of NC_060119.1, from coordinate 663,683,591 downwards.
TACATCTAAATGTTTTAAGTCATCTTTTCCCCTATGGTATACTAGTTCATTGAGGTGTGACTTATCTTAGAGGCTTCTTCTTAATGCTTTTGGTTAAAAATTCTTCAGATAAGAAAATCACAGTACTTTCTGTGTACCTGCTGTTCCATGTGCTTTCAATGTGGCTGTTGTATTTTCTTCTGTTGATGATTTTCCTTGTCTTATAGGTGACGTTATGGTTGTTGGTGAGCATAAAACTTCAGCATAGGCGAGTGTTTTATTTACAGCTTACATTGCCTCTCAATGGCCAACTGTTAATCTTTTTTCTCCATCACACCCTCAGCATAAGAGTGTGGTTTTGGCTGCCCCTCTATTTTCATTTTTAACACAGTCTGTGGATTGGAACTTTTTTATATTGAATTGCTGACACATAAATTGCTTTCCAGTGCGCCCAATATAATGAGTTCTTTTAAGGGACTGATGTTCAAGAAAAGACTTATTTGGACATGCATCAAACATTTTTACAGTTTCCAATTAGTGTTCTTGATCTCTTTGTTTACATATTAAGTATGAATTAAGTCTTATTGAGTAGGTATATTCAAAAGGATGATGTTAACATTCTGTTAATTATTTAGGCCTACCACTATTGCTCTGACTATCTGCTTAGCAGTACTGTGATACACATAATTAGAGCCTCATGTTTTTTACACAAATAAATTTTTAAAAAAAGAAAGAAAAAACGGAAGCACACATCATTTTTCTAGTAGTGGCTCAGATTGCTTGTTGTAGTCATTTATTACTCCACACATAGGTACACTGGTATTATGAAAGATGTCACATTGAAGTTAATTTCATTTAGTTTATTTTAAATATCTTTTCCATAGCTATCACCCGGAACTAGTAACTTTCTCTTTTTATCACTTAGGCCACTGCACTTATTGTTGTTATATGTATGTCTACTTCCCTTATCATCCCCTTTTGTATAATTCCTTTGTACTTCTGGAAATTTCATGTAAGCATTCATGGCATCTAAAGAATCACTTCACTTTCCTAACACTTTAATTTCCATATAGCCATACTTCTTGTCTATAGTTGCTTCAAAACTGTATTTAGTCAAAAATGATGATGTAAAATTTGGTTTTGTTTCAAAGCTGAAGTTACTTTATGCACGATGTAACAGGTTTTATATTCACTACGTTCTAGTATTTACCACACAGAGGGATTTTAAGAGTGATTCCAAGTTCTACAACCTTTTTGCTACTGGATGTTTCTGTTGAAGAACATCAACGATAGGTCCTTCTATTCCAGCACAAAACTTCTCTTAATAGCAGAATATAACATACATAATGACTAATGATACATATTTGAATTTAGCCTCATTTTAGCTGCATAGTTACTACTCTAACAGTACTGTATGGAAACCGTTTCATCATCACCTAGCAAGGTCTTCAAAGTTTGCTTGTGAAAATAGCATTACATTTCCTTAAACTTGCATTCAAAAAGAATATTATAGTTCCTTAAATAAAAACAGAACACTGTTAGCATAGCTACCACAGTTTTGTCAACAAATGTGCGTGTAATGCAGACTTAAAAGTACAATTTGTAAACTAAATCCTGTTAAGAAGAACATATAAAAGTACATGATACTGTCTCTTCTAGGTCTGTTGATTTTTTTTGTGACATATATAACCTAAAACTCACACCACAAATATTGCAGAAAAGGAAAGTGCTACTGAATTGCGGTTTTTGCGGAATTGATTGGTAGTCAGAGGCTCATACTGTTAGCCAATAAACAGATTGTAATAATAATTATAAAGCAAAACTTTTTTGCAAACACACACTTTTATAATTGGAACAGTGCCTATTGACATTAACAAACTAAAAGTAGGTTAAATTGGAATGTCGGTTGCGTTTGTTGCAGGATTATAGTGCAAATCCTTTATGAGATCCCATATTTTGAAAAGATTCCACTGCCACACTTGTTTGTGAAATTCAACACGTGCAGTTGCTAGGTATAGTGTAGTTATGTTTGCTTACAGTGTGCTTGTGTGTTCCTTGAGAATGCAGTTCATTCTTGTACAGTGTATGCGGGAAGATATCCCAATAGACGTCAACCATCTCAGTATTATTTATCTACATCTACATCTACATCCATACTCCGCAAGGTTCTCCCTTCTATTCCAGTCTTGTATTGTTTGTGGAAAGAAAGAATGTCGGTATGCCTCTGTGTGTGCTCTAATCTCTCTGATTTTATCCTCATGGTCTCTTCAAGAGATATGTGTAGGAGGCAGCAATATACCGCTTGACTCCTCGGTGAAGGTATGTTCTCAAAACCTCAACAAAAGCCTGTACCGAGCTACTGAGTGTCTCTTTTGCAAAGTCTTCCACTGGAGTTTATCTATAATCTCCGTAATGCTTTCGAGATTACTAAACGATCCTGTAACGAAGCGCGCTGCTCTCCATTGGATCTTCCCTATCTCTTCTATCAACCCTATCTGGTTCAGATCCCACACTGGTGAGCAGTATTCAAGCAGCGGACAAACAAGTGTACTGTAACCTACTTCCCCTGTTTTCAGACTGCATTTCCTTAAGATTCTTACAATGAATCTCAGTCTGGCATCTGCTTTACCGACGATTAATTTTATATGGTCATTCCATTTTAAATCACTCCTAATGCTACTCCCAAGCTCTTCGACCAGTTGCCTGAAAGTGATAGTGTAACTCCTAGACAACATAACAGAAGGAAACAAGTGATGACAGAAAAGAGGGAAATTAATATTCTTGCCACTGCTGCAGTTGATCTGCACATTAGCTCCCACGCAATCGTACAAGGAAGTAGCGTAAGTCAGGCAAGTGTCTTATGTATTTTCCATTGACATAGATTCCATCCCTATTAGATCTCTCCCATTAAGAGCTGCATGGAAACAATTATGAGAATCATGCTAACTTCTGTACATGGGCATTAAGAGAGAATACATCAGATGTAACATGTATCTTGTTCAGTGATGAAATCACATTTACTAGTCATCCAGGTAAACTGCCAAAATGTGCATTATTCGTCTGTTGACAAGCCCCATTGGCTTCATCAGGTGGAATGTCAGCATCCATGGAGTGTAAACTATTTAGCTCATAGACTCATTTTTCAGAGACAGAACACTGAACGCACACAAATATGCAGCCTCATAACAGACCAACCTTCATGACTGCTAGAAGATGTTCCTCTGAAGACTAGGAAGAACCTGTGGTACCAACATGATGGCTGTCCAGCACATAGTGCACAAAATACTACAGAATATCTTCATGAATTGTTTCCAAATCAATGCAGAGGACATGCATCTTGGCTGCCATTTCCAAGATTTGACTCCTATAGACTTTTTTTTTCTGTGAGAGAGCTGATAGATGCCCTTTATGAGAACATACAAACTACACCTGATAATACGCAATGATGCATTGTTGCAGCCTGCTTAGACATCTCTGCTGAAATGCCAACAGATGTACAGCAGTCATTCCATACCAAACTAGAAGCCTGTATTGCTGCTGCTGGTGATCATTCTGAATACAGTCAGCGATGGTCAACTGACTCATTACTGGTCACAATCCACATAACTAGTTATGCATGTATGTTGTTCTTCAGTGTGTGCTACCACATATATTGTACAAGTATTGGTGTGGGAACTTTTCCAAAGATGATACCTCGTAAACGACCCACACTAGAACCCCACAACAAACATCATTGACATTCTAATTTATCTAATTTTAGTTTGTTAACATCAGTAGGCATTGTTCCATTTAAAAAAGTGTATGTTAACACAAAAAATACACTTTCTAAGTGTTATTGCCATCTATTTATTGGCTAAGAACCCCTAACTACAAATCCATTCTGCAAACACTGCACATTAATAGCCATTCCATTTCCACACTATTAGCACAAGTGTTATATTGAAAGACATAGAATTTTACATATGTGATGTAGCAAACAGCGTATTTGGTAACATTAGTACATGACTTTCAGAGAACAGATTAATGCTTAACCGCAACAAAATGTAATACATAGTGTATCTGACATAGAAGTCCTGTAAAAGGAAAATTTTCTGCACTTGGGTGGTCAGACAGTCAGTGAAGTGAACCATTTAAAATTATTTGGACTCAAGATAGATGGAAAGCTTTGGAAGTATCACATTCCACACTTTGTGCAGAGACTGAATGCTAGTATTTTCGCTGTAAGAATTACCTTCACCATTTCTCAGACTGAAACACAAAGGCTTGTTTACTTTGCTTACTTTAACACTATTATTTCGTGTGGGATTATATTTTGAGGCAACTCTGTATTCTCACTAAAAAAATCTTACCCCAGCAAACTGATATGCAATGCCAGTTCACAAACTTCATGTAGGTCACCACTGAGGTTACTCAGAATTCTAATTCTCCCCACTGCAAGTACATTCCCATCTCTTTTAATAAATGTTCTTTAAATTATGTACTTACCTGTTCCAAGACTAAGTGACTTTGGCTCACATTGTCCCACAGAACATGATAAATAAATAATAATAATTTCCTAGCATTTGAAACTATTCATTCCTCCCACAGTGAGAAGAGAGATATAAGTTAGTGAAGGATAAAAAGGAGGGGGTGATCACTCAAACAACAAGATGAAAGAGTCACTTTTCCTGAAGTAACAAATTTAGAAAAATATTGCACAATAAATGCCAATGCAGAAAATAATCAAAGACAAATCTAACAGTGATTTGCTAAACATCAACTAACTACCCCAAACACTGTAACTTTGTAGGGCTTGAGCTAAGCTTTTCTTCTGCTGAACATATATTTCTCTCTGAAAATAATATTAAACAAAGTTCAGAGGTGGCCCCTGTTATAAATTTATCATTTGCTGTTATGACTCTTTCCTGATTTTTCATTATCAAACAGTAAGTTTCAGCCAAAAATATTGTAAGCAAATTATTTTGTCTATTCAGATAAAGGTGAAACAAAAGGCATACTTACTGAATGTGTCATCAAACAGAATCCCAGCATTAGTGAGGTTCTGCTCACTACAGAAGCTACGAACGAATTCAGGAATGGTGTCTATGGGAGGCATTACCTGTATTAGGTATTTCTCTTGATTTTTGTCTATGTTTCTCCAGTAACTGTAAAAGCAATTGAAAATTAAATATATACTTTCTGAAACATGGAAGTAGTGTGTGTGTGTGTGTGTGTGTGTGTGTGTGTGTGTGTGTGTGTGTGACAGAGAAAGAGAGAGGGAGAGAGGGAGGGAAGGAGGGAGGGACGGAGAGGGAGGGGGAGAGAGAGAGAGAAGCAAGTGTTACAGTTGATGGAAGACTACAGGTAATAAATATGTTTAGCAATGTACTACACTATTTATGTATGTTTTGTGCAAACAGCCTGAACAGACAACAGATATAAATAATGAAATCAAACAGTGTTATCAATGATTAAAATCACGTTGTACAAAGAACAGTTTATCACACAGTAAAAATGTATATATGAATAGTAACGGGTCCAGTGTGATACCAGTATACAAATACATTTCTTTTTATCAAGCTGTTTACTGAAATTCTTTTACTGTTTCTGAAAATATATTGAGGAAACTATAGGCCTAATAGATAAATACAGGATGTTCATAAATTCACTTACCATTTCTGCCTTACTGCTAAAATTTTGACTTCTTTGCAGGGAGTACAAAAGGCTGTACAAACAGAAGAAAGAACAGCTGTCGTCCTGAGCAGCTGCATCTGTGACTATGTGAATGCCACATTTCCTAGGAAATGGACTGCCTGTGCATCACTAAGACTTTGGGCTCCCTACTCACCTGACGTGACCTCAGTGGATGTTTTCATCTGGGAATTCATCACATCTGAAGTGCACCAAGTGAAAATAATTGATCTTGAACAACTGAAAGGTTGCAGTCCCCTGGGATCATATCAAGTGAGCAGGGAGCCAAAAGTCCTGGCTCTGCACAGCTAATTTATCTCCTAGAAAATGTAGCGTTCAGGTAGTCCCGGATACAGTCAGTCAGCAGCAACAGCTGTTCTTCCCTGTATTGCATACATTCTTTTATATTACCTGCAAAAAAGTCAACATTTTTAACAATAAGACAAAAATGGTACGTGATTTGTGAACACCCTGTATTGTGTTTCTACTTTGCTAAGAAATTCTTGAAGTTTCAAGAACAATTTCATTATTCTTAATGTAGTTTCCAGCTACAATGTTTTACTTGGGTAATAAGATGAATGACTTACTAAAAAATATTTCTCAATATAGTTTACTGCTAAACTGTTTTGCTTGGGTGAAAACATGCATGACTGTCTTATTACAAAATATTTCTCGAGTTCCTAATTGGAAAAAACCCTTCAGCTTTAAGGACACATATCTTTAATATTACTGATCTGTTTACATCAGATATGCATCACAAAAAGAAGACACATTCTTCCGTTTTTATGAATTCTCTCATTGAGATCTTTCCCTATTTTTTATGTTTCAGAGTTATCATTTGTTAATTAATATATTTATAATTTTTAGTATTTAATACATTTTATAATCTTGTTAATGTAAAACTAGTGTTAGCATATGATGTTTATACTTATGAATCATTTTTGGTGCTCCAACTTCCTGCTGACTCGTGGATTGTGAGTTACCTTGAAGATTTTTTTAAATTATTATTTTTATTTTAGTAAACATTTATTACTTCAGTGCTTACTATATGCAATGACATCTTACAAAGGAAGAGATGTAATGTGATTTGGAGATTTAGAACAAATAAATTGCAGGAACTGTGTGATTTTATTAAGGAACTGGCAGAAAGAGCACTGATAAACTAGTCTCATGCCTTTTGGGAGTCATGAGACTATCTATAAAAACAATATTCACTGATGCAGAAATTAGAATAAGTTTTCTTTACCTATTTCCAAAAGAAAATAAAAATAAAAATAATGTCAGAATAAACCTACTAAGGAACATAAAAATTTCTTATTGTTGTAATCTGTCAATCAGCTGTCTCCAATATGTAAGGTGAACACTTCAGGTTGATATTCTAGTCTATTCTTTACAATTTCATTCGTACTTAGTGGCGGGTTTGTGATGATCATATCCTGTAATTACTGGTGTGCATAGCATCTAATTTACTGCTTCCTAAACAAAATGTACAGGCCAGCACAAAAGACATGACACACTTATTATTGCTTACGTTAACTTTTAATAATTCAAACATGATACAGGCCTATCAACAAATTTCATTGCATACCACTTCTTTTTATAGTCAAACTGTCTCTCTTCTTCATGAATACACTGTTGAAATCTACCTGGTATGTGAAAACAAGCATACACAGTTGAATGTTGTTGTCCAGGTTGTGGAAGGTGTCCTAACTGTAACAGTTCAGCTCAGCAAGAGTTTGTGGTTTCCTTCCATAGTTTTCATCTTTAACCATGACTGAAAGGGAAAAATCTATTGTGGCAAAACTGGGGAATCATGGTAGGAATTCAAGTGCAGCATAATGGCAAAGCACCCTTCCTTTCAAAACATTATTACACTATGTTATACAAGCAAATGCATAATGCACAGGGACTCCATCATTGTTGGAAGTAGAGGTTGATCATAGTTCATATGCTTGATGAGTCCTGGTGTAACCTCTTGAATTCTTGTCTCCAGTGAAATTTCCTTCAATCTACATCCCAATAACACCATGTGCAGATATTTTGGCCCACAAATTTGCACTGAGTTGATTTATTTGTTGTTCCAAGACAATACGATGGTTTTATGTGTACCAGTAAGTACATTTATGTTGGTTTATATACCCAATAGCTTGAATGTGACCTCTTAAAAACACAAAATGTTAAGTAAGAAATTCTGATCAACTTGACAGTGATCAAGCATAATTTCACAAAATCATAACCACTTGTCTGGACCATCTTCCAGCAACCCATGCATTAGGCATGGAATGTACACTCTGAAGTTCTGTTGAGGTAATATGCTTTGGGTTGACTGATGTGAAGTTTATGGGAACTCAGCTACTAATAGTCTTCAGGACTTTTTTAGACTAACCATAATGGTCGAACAGATATTGACTTCATAATTGTCATCTTTGGTGATGTCTCTGATTGCCCACTGTGAGATGCATCCAAAACAGAACCTTCAGTTTCACATTTATAAATTATATGTCACAGTGGATTGCATCAAACAAAAAATAAAAAGATAAAAAAACATACTGATGTACATAGTACCAACTTAGATACAAACATTCCTGATGTGTATGGTCACTTTTGTGATGTCCTGCATGTGTAGATGGAAAAGAAGGGAATCTCCAATTTCTGAGGGATGCACTTCCTGCTTGCTACACTATCAACTGCTACAGGTTATATAATTACGTAATATTTTCTTATTACAAACATCCACACAAGACATCTGTGAACAATGTTATCTCTCATAAACTATGATACAATGAATAATTATCTGAAGACATTTTCCTTTCTCTTCTTTTGACAGTTTCCAATACTTTTCTTCCACCAACTTAATTTTTCTCATGGAGAAAAGTCTTTGCAGCTCATGTACTCAGAGATTGTTCTGCTGCTTCTCAGTGATGGTAGTTCTTTCTTCACACTCCAGGTATTCTAAGTAAACTGTGATTTTCATATGTTTTCATCTTTAATATTGTAATCATTATTTGTTTTGCGGCACATGCACAGAGCACAGAATGCCTGTAAGAGTATTTATCACATACATCAATATTTCTATGGAATCCAAACTGATCTTCCCCGAGGTCGGCTTCTACTAGTTTTTCCATTCGTCTGTAAAGAATTCGCGTTAGTATTTTGCAGCTGTGGCTCATTAAACTGATTGTTAGGTAATTTTCACAGCTGTCAACAGATTGTGTTATTTTGAGATAATTTTCTTTATTTTGTTTGCATGAGTCAGATTCATGTGGTGAAGTGGCAACTCAGAATGTGGTAGAATTTCCTTGTTAGCTTAAATATGGTTCACTATTTTGCTGTAATGTACTCATACTCACCTGTAGTTTAATTCAATAATTTAGGAGCAATAGTAACAATGCACAGAATAGTAGAGGGAAGACCAAAAATTTTGCTAGCTTTTGGGCAAATCCTTTCTTGAGTTACACTGTTGTTGTTGTTGTGGTCTTCAGTCCCGAGACTGGTTTGATGCAGCTCTCCATGCTACTCTATCCTGTGCAAGCTTCTTCATCTCCCAGTACCTACTGCAACCTACATCCTTTTGAGTCTGCTTAGTGTATTCATCTCTAGGTCTCCCTCTACGATTTTTACCTTCCAAACTACCCTCCAATACTAAATTGGTGATCCATTGATGCCTCAGAACATGTCCTACCAACTGATCCCTTCTTCTAGTCAAGCTGTGCCACAAACTTCTCTTCTCCTCAATCCTATTCAATACCTCCTCATTAGTTATGTGATCTACCCATCTAATCTTCAGCATTCTTCTGTAGCACCACATTTCGAAAGCTTCTATTCTCTTCTTGTCCAAACTTCCTGACACTTAAATCTATATTCGATGTTAACAAATTTCTCTTCTTCAGAAACGCCTTCCTTGCCATTGCCAGTCTACATTTTATATCCTCTCTACTTTGACCATCATCAGTTATTTTGCTCCCCAAATAGCAAAACTCCTTTACTACTTTAAGTGTCTCATTTCCTAATCTAATTCCCTCAGCATCACCCGACTTAATTCGACTACATTCCATTATCCTCGTTTTGCTTCTGTTGATGTTCATCTTATATCCTCCTTTCAAAACATTATCCATTCCGTTCAACTGCTCTTCCAAGTCCTTTGCTGTCTCTGACAGAATTACAATGTCATCGGCAAACCTCAAAGTTTTTATTACTTCTCCATGGATTTTAATACCTACTCTGAATTTTTCTTTTGTTTCCTTTACTGTTTGCTCAATATAAAGATTGAATAACATCGGGGATAGGCTACAACCCTGTCTCACTCCCTTTCCAACCACTGCTTCCCTTTCATGTCCCTCGACTCTTATAACTGCCACCTGGTTTCTGTACAAATTGTAAATAGCCTTTCGCTCCCTGTATTTTACCCCTGCCACCATCAGAATTTGAAAGAGCGTATTCCAGTTAACATTGTCAAACTCTTTCTCTAAGTCTACAAATGCTAGAAATGTAGGTTTGCCTTTCCTTAATCTAGCTTCTAAGATAAGTTTTAGGGTCAGTATTGCCTCATGTGTTCCAATATTTCTATGGAATCCAAACTGATCTTCCCCGAGGTCGGCTTCTACTAGTTTTTCCATTCGTCTGTAAAGAATTCGCGTTAATATTTTGCAGCTGTGGCTCATTAAACTGATTGTTTGGTAATTTTCACAGCTGTCAACACCTGCTTTCTTTGGGATCGGAATTATTATATTCTTCTTGAAGTCTGAGGGTATTTCTCCTGTTTCATACATCTTGCTCACTAGATGGTAGAGTTTCGTAAGGACTGGCTCTCCCAAGGCCGTCAGTAGTTCTAATGGAATGTTGTCTACTCCCGGGGCCTTGTTTCGACTCATGTCTTTCAGTGCTCTGTCAAACTCTTCACGCAGTATCATATCTTCCATTTCATCTACATCCTCTTCCATTTCCATAATTTTGTCCTCAAGTACATCGCCCTTGTATAGACCTTCTATATACTCCCTCCACCTTTCTGCTTTCCCTTCTTTGCTTAGAACTGGGTTTCCATCCGAGCTCTTGATATTCATACAAGTGGTTGTCTTTTCTCCAAAGGTCCCTTTAATTTTCCTGTAGGCAGTATCTATCTTACCCCTAGTGAGATAAGCCTCTATAACCTTACATCTGTCCTCCAGCCATCCCTGCTTAGCCATTTTGCACTTCCTGTCAATCTCATTTTTGAGACGTTTGTATTCCTTTTTGCCTACTTCATTTACTGCATTTTTATATTTTCTCCTTTCAACAATTAAATTCAATATTTCTTCTGTTACCCAAGGAGTTCTACTAGCCCTTGTCTTTTTACCTACTTGATCCTCTGCTGCCTTTACTACTTCATCCCTCAAAACTACCCATTCTTCTTCTACTGTATTTCTTTCCCCCATTCCTGTCAATTGTTCCCTTCTGTCTTGCCTTTTCTTCATTAGCCATGTTTCTGATGCATATGTCAGTACTGGAGGATAATGCACTCGATATAACAACTGCTTGCTTTTGGGTGGCACCCTGTTCCAAACTAAGCTTCTTACACTTGGACTTGCCTTCCTCTTTCATTAATCTCCTTATCATTTCTCTTGCTGTTTTTTGTTATGCTCCATAGGTATCTGAAACTTGCCATTTTCTATAATACTTGCCCCTCTAATACGTATATCTGTTGCTCCTCTCATCTTTTTCCTCACTGTCACCATCACTTCAAATTTTTTTGGAACTAAGTTTCAATACATAATGTCCACCCACTTACTCCTTAATGTTTAGTTTTTTGTCCCTCTCCTTCTCTTCTCCTACATGTGAAAAACCTACATTTTCTTGAAACTTTTCCTTTATATTTTTTCTACATAGTCAGCCTTCCAATCCCTCTTTTCTAAAGGGATTCCCATATCTTGCTTCTTTTCACACTGTCATACATATTCTCAATGCCCAAGAACACCATTCCTAAAACTTTACAGTATTTCTAGTGTCTCACTTAGCGCTGCCTTACACTAAAAATTAGAGTCAGTCAATATTTCTTGTCTAATCTCTCATGGTTACTCTTTCAAACCTCCTTGTACTATTTCCTGTACTCTCTTTTACAAGATCTTCTAAAATACTTTAGTAAGGATGACACATAAAAATACTTCTAAAATTTTCACAATTCCCTACAAATCCTCCATAAAAACTGGTACTATGATCTCATTTTTTCCAGTCTTCAGATGCCCTTTTTCCTTTCTGTACTGTTCTCTTGATTCAGATATGCAACATGCATCAATACCAGCTACTATCATCATCTCCATGCTTACTTCATCCAGTCTAGGCACTTTTCCTCCTTTCCTAATTTTATTGCTCCCTCTTATTCTGTCCATATTATATCCATCTTGACATCCTTTAAATCTCGAGGTTCTTCATGTTCCTCCTCCACATTTCCATTGGAGTTTACTAACTCCTTGAAATATTACTTCCACATCTCCTTGATTTTTTGTGCATTCTCAGCTTCATTTTCTTCTTTATTGATAATCCTGACTATTTTCATCATGCCTCTCTTCTTATGCTAGGCCATTCCTTACAGGACCTTCTTACTCTCCTCACTGCCTGCTTCTGTCATTTTCCTCCACTCTTCTATCTATTTCCTTTTCTTTGCTTCAATCAGTCTCTTAGCCATTTTCTTCTTCTCAGTGTATTCCTTTCTTGTTTCCTCTGTAATCATATAAGGAATTCTTTGTTTTTCTTTGTAACTTTCTCCCTTACTCTATTATTTCACAGGGGTGCTATCTTTTCAATTTTTCTTGTTACTGGTTCTACAACACAATTTTTCTGCTGCTTCCACCATCATTGTTTCGAACTTTCCCAGTTCCTCTACTGACTGTGTTTCATCCTTTGTTATACTGTTCTTTATTATTTTCTGAAATTCTTTTTTGGATATCTCTTCTTTCAACTTCCACACTCTTGTCCTTCTTTCATGCCTTTCTGCCCACTTTTCCTATCTAAACGCTCTCACTGTCACAACTAAAACATGGTGATTACTACTTGAGGCTACAGGAAGTGTAGGCTACATGAAGTGTTACTATGACATCCATGACTGTACTCCTTTTGTTGTGGTCACATATCATGTAGTCTACCACAGATTTACTCAAAAGATCATGACTACATTATGTTAGATGATGTTCCTTCTTAAACCACGTGTTGCCAATTGTTAGTCCATTCCTTTTACAAAAGTCTTCCCTCATTGCTACTTTCCTACTCCTTCACTCTCAGTATGTCCTCAAACCCTCCTTTTCTTGCCCACATGGGTAATTAGGTCCCTCATTATCATGAAAGTCTGTCCAGCTAATTATCTTGGCATTCCCTCTTCAGTGTCCTCCTTATCGTTAGTAGAACTGTTACCATCATTCTTAAATTATTGGCTTTCAGCCAGAACTTTCCATTTACATAGTTACAATTCTTTAATTCACATTATTAACTTTTGCTGAATTGCAGATATAGTATCCTTCTCTGTAACAATATATATTTAAAAACAAAGATGATGTGACTTACTATACGAAAGCGCTGGCAGGTCGATAGAAACACAAACAGACACATACATACACACAAAATTCAAGCTTTCGCAACAAACTGTTGCCTCATCAGGAAAGAGGGAAGGAGAGGGAAAGATAAAAGGATGTGGGTTTTAAGGGAGAGGGTAAGGAGTCATTCCAATCCCGGGAGCGGAAAGACTTACCTTAGGGGGAAAAAAGGACGGGTATACACTCGCACACACACACATATCCATCCACACATATACAGACACAAGCAGACATATTTAAAGACAAAGAGTTTGGGCAGAGATGTCAGTCGAGGCGGAAGTGCAGAGGCAAAGATGATGTTGAATGACAGGTGAGGTACGAGTGGCGGCAACTTGAAATTAGCGGAGATTGAGGCCTGGTGGGTAACTGGAAGAGAGGATATATTGAAGAGCAAGTTCCCATCTCTGGAGTTCGGATAGGTTGGTGTTGGTGGGAAGTATCCAGATAACCCGGACGGTGTAACACTGTGCCAAGATGTGCTGGCTGTGCACCAAGGCATGTTTAGCCACAGGGTGATCCTCATTACCGACAAACACTGTCTGCCTGTGTCCATTCATGCGAATGGACAGTTTGTTGCTGGTCATTCCCAAATAGAATGCATCACAGTGTAGGCAGGTCAGTTGGTAAATCACGTTGGTGTTTTCACATGTGGCTTTGCCTTTGATTGTGTACACCTTCCGGGTTACAGGACTGTAGTAGGTGATGGTAGGAGGGTGCATGGGACAGGTTTTACACCGGGGGTGGTTACAAGGATAGGAGCCAGAGGGTAGGGAAGGTGGTTTGGGGATTTCATAGGGATGAACTAACAGGTTACGAAGGTTAGGTGGACGGCAGAAAGACACTCTTGGTGGAGTGGGGAGGATTTCATGAAGGATGGATCTCATTTCAGGGCAGGATTTGAGGAAGTTGTATCCCCACTGGAGAGCCACATTCAGAGTCTGATCCAGTCCCGGAAAGTATCCTGTCACAAGTGGGGCACTTTTATGGTTCTTCTGTGGGGGATTCTGGGTTTGAGGGGATGAGGAAGTGGCTCTGGTTATTTGCTTCTGTACCAGGTTGGAAGGGTAGTTGCGGGATGCGAAAGCTGTTGTCAGGTTGTTGGTGTAATGGTTCAGGGATTCCGGACTGGAGCAGATTCGTTTGCCACGAAGACCCAGGCTGTAGGGAAGGGACCGTTTCATGTGGAATGGGAGGCAGCTGTCATAATGGAGGTACTGTTGCTTGTTGGTGGGTTTGATGTGGACGGACGTGTGAAGCTGGCCATTGGACAGGTGGAGGTCAACGTCAAGGAAAGTGGCATGGGATTTGGAGTAGGACCAGGTGAATCTGATGGAACCAAAGGAGTTGAGGTTGGAGAGGAAATTCTGGAGTTCTTCTTCGCTGTGAGTCCAGATCATGAAGATGTCATCAATAAATCTATACCAAACTTTGGGTTGGCAGGCCTGGGTAACCAAGAAGGCTTCCTCTAAGCGACCCATGAATAGGTTGGCGTACGAGGGGGCCATCCTGGTACCCATGGCTGTTCCCTTTAATTGTTGGTATGTCTGTCCTTCAAAAGTGAAGAAGTTGTGGGTCAGGATGAAGCTGGCTAAGGTGATGAGGAAAGAGGTTTTAGGTAGGGTGGCAGGTGATCGGCGTGAAAGGAAATGCTCCATCGCAGCGAGGCCCTGGATGTGCGGAATATTTGTGTATAAGGAAGTGGCATCAATGGTTACAAGGATGATTTCTGGGGGTAACACATTGGGTAAGGATTCCAGGCGTTCGAGAAAGTGGTTGGTGTCTTTGATGAAGGGTGGGAGACTGCATGTAATGGGTTGAAGGTGTTGACCAGCTACAATGGGGTGGCCGGGATGATTGGGTTTGTGGATTTTAGGAAGAAGGTAGAAGGCAGGGGTGCGGGGTGTCAGTGGGGTCAGGAGGTTGATGGAGTCAGGTGAAAGGTTTTGCAGGGGGCCTAAGGTTCTGAGGATTCCTTGAAGCTCCGCCTGGACATCGGGAATGAGGTTACCTTGGCAAACTTTGTATGTGGTGTTGTCTGAAAGCTGACACAGTCCCTCAGCCTCATACTCCCGACGATCAAGTACCATGGTCGTGTAACCCTTGTCCGCCGGAAGAATGACGATGGATCGGTCAGCCTTCAGATCACGGATAGCCTGGGCTTCAGCAGTTGTGATGTTGGGAGTAGGATTAAGGTTTTTTAAGAAGGATTGAGATGCAAGGCTGGAACTCAGAAATTCCTGGAAGGTTTGGAGAGGGTGATTTTGAGGAAGAGGAGGTGGGTCCCGCTGTGACGGAGGACGGAACTGTTCCAGGCAGGGTTCAATTTGGATGGTGTCTTGGGGAGTTGGATCATTAGGAGTAGGATTAGGATCATTTTTCTTCGTTGCAACGTGATATTTCCAGCAGAGAGTACGAGTGTAGGACAGTAAATCTTTGACGAGGGCTGTTTGGTTGAATCTGGGAGTGGGGCTGAAGGTGAGGCCTTTGGATAGGACAGAGGTTTCGGATTGGGAGAGAGGTTTGGAGGAAAGGTTAACTACTGAATTAGGGTGTTGTGGTTCCAGATTGTGTTGATTGGAATTTTGCGGTTTTGGAGGGAGTGGAGCTGGAAGTGGGAGATTGAGTAGATAAGAGAGACTGGGTTTGTGTGCAATGAGAGGAGGTTGAGGTTTGCTGGAAAGGTTGTGAAGGGTGAGTGAGTTGCCTTTCCGGAGGTGGGAAACCAGGAGGTAGGACAGTTTTTTGAGGTGGAGGGTGGCATGCTGTTCTAATTTACGGTTGGCCTGTAGGAGGATGCTCTGAACAGCCGGTGTGGATGTGGGAGAGGAAAGATTAAGGACTTTTATTAGGGATAGGAGTTGACGGGTGTGTTCATTGGCTGAGCTGATGTGTAGGTGAAGGATTAGGTGGGTGAGGGCAATGGATTGTTCAGTTTGGAACTGGTATAGGGACTGATGGAAAGAAGGGTTGCAGCCAGAGACGGGAACTTTAAGTGTGAGGCCTTTGGGGGTAATGCCAAATGTCAGACAAGCCTGAGAAAATAGAATATGGGAGCGTAATCTGGCTAGGGCGAAGGCATGTTTGCGGAGGGAATGTAAATAAAACTTAATGGAGTCGTTGTGGGGGTGTTGTGAGGGTGACATGGTATTAGAAGGTGGAAAGTGTAACATGAGGCTGAAATGAAAATGAAAATAAAAATATACGGGGAGGGATAAAGGTGGACTTGAAAGTAACTGGAGATCTGTTGTGAAAAAAGGCGAAAAGGTGTTGGTTACAGCTGGGCTATGTTGGACTTGGGTTGGTAGACAACGATGTGCACAAAGGTTAGGTGGTTGTGTTGCCGCCAAAACACGTTAGAGGACGGAGAAATTCGAGAAAATTTCGAAAAAACTGCGTGTAATATTTTAAAAGGAGTGGTTTTGTGGTGGAAGATTATGAAAATGATGCTAAGAATTGTCTGACGAAGAAATAATGACGTTAAAACCTGTGGGAAGCGGCTAAAAATTATCAGTGATGTGGGAAAAACGGAAATGGAAATAAAGCGAAAGTTATTAGAACTAGCCGAAATGGTTGTTTAAAAGGTGAAAGGAACTGTTTGTGAACTAGAAATGGTGGATTTTATAGCGGCGGTAGTGTTGAAAGCGGCAAAAAAATTTTTTTGTTTAATGGTTTAGAAGTGGGTTACGTATTATTGAGTATAAATAGGCGGGATAAAATTGTACAGCAGATTACGGTAAAAAGGAGAAGGTGAATACAAAGTGAAACTACTGGCAAAAACAGAAAGAGAAAATAAGACGACAGAAAAGATTTCGAAATGCAACAGTGACAATAACAAACGTAATTGTTGGGTTCAAATTAATGATATCAATACAATGGAGGGAAACATTCCACGCGGGAAAAATATATTTAAAAACAAAGATGATGTGACTTACCATACGAAAGCGCTGGCCGGTCGATAGAAACACAAACAGACACATACATACATACAAAATTCAAGCTTTCGCAACAAACTGTTGCCTCATCAGGAAAGAGGGAAGGAGAGGGAAAGACGAAAGGAAGTGGGTTTTAAGGGAGAGGGTAAGGAGTCATTCCAATCAATCCCGGGAGCGGAAAGACTTACCTTAGGGGGAAAAAAGGACAGGTGTACACTCGCACACACGCACATATCCATCCACACATACACAGACACAAGCAGACATTGTGTCTGTGTATGTGCGTGCTGTCTGAAAAGTTCTCATCCTTGCCCATAAATTGCAGCACTACTTGTGTGACATTTTCCCCCTCACATGGGTACATGTGTTAGTGGACATCATGTAAAATTGCAAATCATCCCAGGTAGGCGTTGAATGTAGGCAGTCATTTGAAGCAGTTGTGTGGCTGGTGTTGTAAATGGAGAAAATTGAGTGTTGTGCAGTGGTTCAATTCTTTGTAAATGAAGGTTCAGCACTGACCAAAATTCGTTTGGGGCTTGCAAACATGTATGGCAACTCTTTGCCTTCAAATTCCACCATGAAGAAATGAGCAGCAAAGTTTATAAGTGACACTGAAAGCATCCGTGATGATCCACTTGAAAGACATAAAAAAAGTGCAAGCTCACCAGAAATCATCAACAAAGCCCTTAATACGATTTTGGAAGATTGATAAATAAAGGTGAATGAAGTTGCTAATGTTCTAGGGATATCAAACGAATGTGTTGTTCACATATTGCACCAGGAATTGAATGTAAGAAAGCTTTGTGCAAACTGGGTGCTATCTGTGCTCACTGTGTACAAAAGTGTCTTGGCAATGGGGAAATTGAGGGATTTGCATTATGAAGTGCTGGAACATCCACCATATTCCCCATATTTGTCTCCCTTGGTCTTTCATCTATTCTCAAAATTGAAGAAATTCCTGAGTGGTCAGCGCTTTTTGTGCAACCAAAGAACAGTTGTAGTTGTATATATTGTACCTTGCAGCACTTCCAGAGGAACACTACAGAGAGGGAATAATGGCTTTGGAACATTGATGGACTGATATTAGAAAAATAAAACTTGTTTGGAACCATAATTTGTCATTTTTACTATCAGGACGAGCACTTTTCAGGTTTTTCTGTTACATATGAAGGATGTGTGACAGGAGCTTTAAAGCTATTGCTCTTTTTCCTGATGTGAGAAACATTCTCTCAGACAAATACATCTGTGTGATATACATCAAATTGGTGAAAGTGAGTGTCTGCCTATTCCATTTATCCAAATAAAACAGTTTCTGTGTCAGTCATTTGTTTATTTTGGAACTATGCATTTCAATGGTTAACACTGTTATCTTGAATTGTTTATTTGCAGGGCTGGTGTTGGTGAAGAGTACAGACATCTTTTCAGAGTTGCAGACCAAAGGCAGTGTAGGTTATTTTATATTTTTTGAGGGACAGCAGAGGTGTAAAAAGGTCTCCATACTGTTGTCCAATGTACGTCCTCTCCACTGCACATTATTTTCACTGATCAACAGTCTCTGTCCTCAGAATGCCATCCCTTAAGAGCAGAAAATCCATTTATCCCATTTTTTGTTTGTTAGTTCTGTACTGCAATTTACACATTGTAATGTTAATGAGAAGATGAGTGTAAACATTAATGCTGTGCACTGTGCTTACATACCGCAGATCACCTTCTTGCCCACAGGATGCAGAGACTGTTGGCAGTTCCAGGGCTCTTGTGAAATACTTCACTGCTTCAGAAGACACATCTTGTAATGTTGTATCCAGTATGATATGAATTTTTTTATTCTGATCAATTGATGAATTGTATCCAAAACACACTACAAACAAATATGTAAATCTTTAGTCAAAAATGGCACACATGTGATTAAAAAGAATACACAAAATCAACAAAATGAAAAAATTAAGGATTATGTTTTGCACAAAATGATATATGACAGACTTTTTCATCATCATCATAATCATCATCATCATTATTGTCATTGGCATTAGGATCAAAGTATCAAGGTGGCAGACAAGGTGATAGTTCATCAAGTTTCTTCATGAAATAATGTCAATTTTGCTGTTAAGAAGGAAAAGTATTTAAACTGTAAGGAAGAATTCCCTGCATTGAATCAACGTGTGTTGAGTTACAGTTTACAATCAGTGCACTGAAAATGGACATCTCAAGTCTTCAGGTAAAAAATAAGTGAGCTGAATACAGTACAAGTTCTGCAAAGCACACTGTCTGTCACTGAAAAGCAGACAAAAATTACATGCTGAAGCAGCATACAATAAATGCAAAATCACACTAAAAGTGAACATACCATTAAAATAAATTCTGCCCACAAAAGCCCCTTTAAAGTTTTATATAGTAATAGTACAATGAGAAATCTCAAACCACATACAAAAGAAAGGGAAATATGCTAAAGCCTATTAGTAACAGTCATGGCAGATATGTTATACACTGGAATATAAATGGTTTAAACACCGATGCTTCAGACAATCAAAACACCAAAATAGACAAATTGGAAATAATTGTGTCAAAATGTGAAAATACTAGAGTTGTTTTTTTAAATGAGCACTGGTTTACTGAGGACAAAAAAAATTTTAAACAAAATAGAGAAGTACATGCTAGCAAGTAGCTTTTGCAGAAGAAACAAGTTACATGGTGGTTCATGGATACTTCTACATAGTGATATAAATTATGAGACCAGAAATTGTTTCAACTATTTAAATGAAGAGTTTGTGTTTGAGAGTTATTGTTTGGAAATAGTGGACTCAATAGCAAATATTGTAATAGTCTCAGTATACAGAATCCCAGGGAGGTCAACAACAGAACTATTCTTATCTCAGCTTTGAATTATGCTCAAAGACCTTTGCAGAGAAAAAAAGAAAAATATTGTAATAGCTAGTGATTTTAATGTTGATATCACATGTAACAGTAGCTATGCTTCAAGATTCACTGACTTAGTAAAGAAATATGGTTTAAAATTGAATTTCATTGAATCTACCTGAGACAATGGCCAATCAGTAACCTCTATTGACAGTGTTGTAATTAAATATGTATATCAAGATGTGTATAATTTTTGTTAACATCTAGGTATTTCAAACCAGTGTGCATTTTTCATTGAGCTGCCACAGAGACATAGGAACATTTTATATATAAGAAGGAATTTTAGCAAAGAAAACGTACTAATATTTAGTAATAAGATGAAAGAGAAAAAAATGGCCTTTGTATCACTGTAACTCAAGTGATGAAAACTTTGAGAAATTCCTAAATAGTTTTCTTGGTGTCTTTAATGAAACATTTCCACCTAGACTGCAGCATTAAAATGACAAATAAATTATAGAGGATTACCCAGGACATAAAAATTTCCAGTGGAAGGAAATGGCACCTACACAGAGAATTAAAATATAATAAAGATACTTATTTCATTGAATGTATTAGACTCTATAAAACCATATTTAAAATAATTTTAAATAACAGGCTAATTTTAAACCATAAAGATAAGACAAAAGTTGTGTGATCAGTCATTAAATCTGAGTTTGGCGTTAAAGCCTGCAACCAAGAAATTTCAAAAATTGACATTGAAGGAAATACTATTGTAAGTCCAATTCATATACCAGAGTACTTTAATGAATTGTTTACAAATGTAGTGAGGTCTGCTGTAGATGTAATACATTATTACAACAAAGTGAATCTCTTTGGCCTAAATGAAAACTCTGAAAACTTTACAAATTTTTTAAAAGTTTCTGTGAAGGACATAGAAAATGCAATCCTAACATTAAACAACAAAAAATCGGCAGGTTGGGATGGAATATCCGCCAAAGTTATTAAAGTGATACACAATAAAATTGCAAACCCACTAACTCAAATAATAAATCAATGTTTTGAAGAGGGCTGTTTCCCAGAGGTACCGAAATTTGCTGAAGTCAAACCACTCTTGAGGAAGGGATCAAGAGAGATCATGGGAAATTATCATCCTATCTCAATTCTCCCAGTCATATCTAGAATATTTCGAAAACTTGCTGTTGCCTGAATCCAGAACTTCATCAAAAAATATCCTGTTTATTCTAAACAATAAATTTGGTTTCCAGCTGGGGGAAAAACAGGAAAGATGCAGTGAACAGTTTCATTGAGAAAATAAGTACTTTGTTATACAAGAGAAACAAGATGGCAGGAATTTTCTGTGACCTCACAAAGGCATTTGATTCTGTAAACCATGCATCACTTATTTAAAAACTTGAAAAGTATGTCATTAGCAACAGTGCCCTACAATGGCTTCAATCCAACATATCAAAGAGAAAGCAAAGAGTTTGCATCCCTTTAAATGGTGCAAATTATTTTTCTGTCTGGAAAAAATACCTCAGGATACATACCAGGCTGAGTCCTGTTTCTTTTCTATGTTAATAACTTAACATTCAATACCAGCTCCCCATCAGTTCTGTTCACATATGATACTTCTCTCTTAGTTGAAAATCAGGATTTGGAAAAAAAATCCCGTATCTGTGATCAGTACCCTCAGTACCTTAGAAACTTGGTTTCAGCTAAATGGGTTAAATCTAAACATATCTAACACTCACACAATGCAATTCAAAACCAAACAGTCAAAATGTGAACACATTAAGATTGTTGATAATAACAAAGATATAGAAGTTGACTCAGTCAAAGTCTTAGGTTTAAATGTAGAAAGAAATTTTTAAGGTGGCAGGCACACATTGAATACCTAGCAAACAAACTGAGCAGCTTTGCTTTTGGAATGCAAATATTATGAACAGCAACTGACACGGACATACGAAAAACAGCACTTTGAATCCATGATTAGGTATGGGATTGTTTTTTGGCTAACTTGACAAACATAGTGTGGATACTAAAAATACAGAAACAAATCATTCTAAATATGTGCACTGCAAATCATAAAGAACCATGTTTTATATATGAGGTTATTACCTTTTGTGCACCAGACATGAATTATTTGAGGGAAACCATTTTGTTTATTCATATGATACTAGAAAATAAGACAATTTTATGCTCCCCATCCACTGCCTCAAACTGTATGCCCATGGACCTCAATATATGGGAACGAAAATTTGTAATAAATTAAAAGGGAACAAGATAATGCAGGTGAATTTAGGTCAACTTAAAAGAAAGCTACATGAGGCACTGACACTGAAACATTATTACTCTGTGTAAGAATTCATGCAGGACAAACTGGAAATTTGAGCAGGACACAACATGTTATATATTCCAAGAGATATCATTATAGTTTTATTATTTATTTTAGTGCTATTATTTATTAGCATAAAAAATCGCTTTAACAGTATTATCAATTTTTGGCATGTCTCCTCTTCGCAAACCAAATGAATTGCAAGTGTATGTCATGAGACAAATAAACCACATTTCTAATAACCTCTGGAATGTGGCTGGTGCATTCTTAAGCCCAAATGGCAGCCACCAATATTAGCAGTTCCCCATGGAATGGTGAATGCAGTATTTGGCTAGACTTCTGGAACTACTTCCAATTGGTGATAGCCACTCTTTAAACCAATCATGAAGAATTATTTACAATGACAAACATTGTCCAATGTTTCTGTTATATTTGATGTAGGATATGCTTCCATCATTGTTCTTCAATTCAGATGTTGGTAATCACAACAAAATCTGTATTTATTTGCCCAATCTAATGAATGCTTTGGCACAGTTAGAAGGGGCACTCCCCATGGACTCTCTTCAGTAATGTCATCCTTCAACTGATGATTGGTGAATTCCTGCAGTATTGCTTGCAAGTACTGAGATACCTGTGTATGGTTTTTTGTACATAGGAGGATTATCCTCCATTGGGATTTGATGCTGTGTCACATGTGTCACTGTTCATGGCCCTCTAGGACTGAAAAAATTCATGAATTGTATTAACAGAATTTCCATAGCTATTCTGTCTTTCCCTCTTAAGAGCTGTGTTTGCTAGTGTAATGCAGATGCACTGACGGTTTTTGCTTGTGGTGAAGGTCTTCACAATCAATCCATGTAAATCATCCTTGACAAAATGTTCATATTGGCAATCAATAATCCTTTTAGCATATATATTTTGCCAGAGCAAAAATAGTCTTTACTTATTGGAACTATGTAATTTCTGTCTACTTCATGCAAGACTGCCACACTCCTACGTACAGCATGCCACAATCCTATGTACAGCATGCCACACTCCTATGTGCAGAACAGTGTGAAGTATCCAATTTGTCATTGTGTTCCAACAGATATATAACAGACAACATATTGTTTGCTCACCCAGAGTAATTTCTGCACAACTGTTGTTACCATATCATGCAAATTGAGAGTTAATGAATGTGTACACAAATTGTTCAGTTCCACCTTCTTGATTACAAACCTTACAACAAAGTGTCATCTCCAGTGATTGTTACCAGGTGGAACAATGGCTCACTGAATTTAATAGTGTTCTGTGAAAAATCAATTTTTGTGTTACGTTTATTCAGAAAATCCAGCTGCAGGATTGCAGCGTATCCTCAGCAGCATGGAGGAATACTTCCATATATTGCCAAAAATTCCTTGTTCCACTACAGAAATTGAGCAATCTTGTCCCAAATGATGGCACATCAATGTCCCCCTCTCCATCTACTGTAGATGATGGAAAATTCAGTCTGTTCCTACCCAAAAGGCCCAGACAAGTCATCAACACATGAGCCACTCTGTCCACAAAAAAGTTATGTTCCATTCCCTTCACCACACCCATCTAGCAACACTTCACTTCTGTGCAGGCCCTTTTAACATTATGCCTTACTATGAATACCATCTGGTAGCTGAGGCATTCCCATCCTTATAATGATGCCATCTACTTTGCTTTGCCCCACCAACCTGCACTCATAGCATTGTGGATAGTGGCACTATTTCTGAGTGTGGTCTACACATCCACACCCATAGCACTTCTGAGGAAAAACCTCTCCATTAACCCTGTATCTAAGTCACTATGTCTACTTCCTCTATTTGCATAATAATTTTAATTGCACTAGCCAAATACTTTTGATTCTCTATCCATTCCCTCCTTGACAAATAGTGTGTGAGTAATAAAGGGATATCCTTTTGTGGAACTGCCAATTGTAAGTGTAAAGATAAAGGAGATACAGGTAAGCAAAGCAAATTGGTAAAATCTCAGGTACTTTAACCTTGAACATGGATGCATAGTGATTCCTAGTGTGGAAGAAAATGTACACTATGTTTGCCAGTTCGTACAACTCTATAATTGTGCTTTGTTTGTCAGGAACGTAGTATGCAAGATGTTGTGATTTCTAAAGTTCTGTCTTATCTTCTTCTTCTTCTTCTTCACAGATGGATCACTTAGGACAATGTGTAATCAACATTTGTTGGCCTTCCTTCATACGCAATGAATGGACTGGTTTTCATTGTGCAGACCACATACGTTGGCTAGTTTTTCTCTCTTCTTCCTCAAAACCCCATGTGTTTGTGATTTTTCTGATTTCATTTCTGTCATGTAGATTTGGAGACCCTAATTCTCTCAGGTCTTTTTCTGTCTGTTTGTACCAGTTTGGTCTTGTAGTTTTGTTCTTTAAAAATGTATGGATTTTGTGCGTTAACCTGTTTGAGGCCATTCTTTCTAAATGCCCCATGAATTGGATTCTTCTCAGGCACATTGTGTCTGTTATTTTGGAGATATTTTTATATATTTCTGCATTTGGTTTTGGATAATGCACACCATCTTTAGTTCTTGGTCCTAGGATTTCCTCATTATTTTAATTTCTTTCACATCTAATTCCCCTTTTAGTGTTATGTGTTGAAGATTTAGTGTCTCAGATGTGTAGAGACCTTCAGGTTTAATTACAGTTGTGTAGTGTCATATTTTGCAGTTCCACTAGAAACTCTTTTTGTTGTAAACGTTTTTTGTTAACTGAAATGCCATCTTCATTTTCTGGACTGTTGATCTGATAGATTTCTTTTCATTACAATTTTCTGCAATCCATTCACCTAAATATTTAAATTCTTTTACTTGAGAAATGTAGTTATTACCAGTTTTGAGATCAGAAGGTGCATCTTTGATGTCAGTCAAAAATTTTGTTTTTCCAAAAGAAATTTCTAATCAAATTTTTGCTGCCTGCTCTTGCAATAATTCTAGCTGTTTCTGTGCATTGGTAATGTCTTGGGTGATCAGTGCCCTGTCATCAGCAAATGCTAAACAGTCTAATTCTATGCCCTTACATTTTGGTCCCAGTCTGTGTGCTGGTGCACCTGCTTTTCTTCATTCTCAAACAACTTTTTGAAGAGCACAACTGAAGAGCACTGGGGACAGCCCATCCCCTTGTCGTACTCCTGCGTCTATTTCAAATTCTGTGCTCAATTCTCCCATAAATTTTACTTTGGATTTGGTCTCTGTAAGTGTTTCTTTTATGATGTCTTTTGTCTTTGGATCTAGTCCAAATTCTGCTCACACTTCAAAAAGGGATTCTCGGTCTGTACTGTCATATGCTTTTTCAAAGTCGACAAACGTGATGACATAACTTTTGTTTGAAGTACTATGCAAATATTCCATTGAATTTTTGAAGTTAAGGATTTGTTCTACACATGATCGACCTATTCTGAATCCACCTTGGTATTCGCCTAGTTTTCAATACAGCTGAGGTTCTGCTCTGTTTAGTAGGGCTTCAGACACAATTTTGTATGTTATTGACAATAAAGAGATCCCACGATAGTCTTTGGGGTCTGTTTTACTTCCTTTTTTGTTCAGACGATGTGTGATTGCTGTCTTCTAATATGTGGGGATTTTTTTCAGTTTTCCAGATATCTACAATTTCTTTTAGTTTTGCAATAACATTTTCTCCTGCTCTTTTCCATTATCCTGTGGTTATTTGGTCTTCTCCTGATGCTTATCTTATCTTGCTGTCTTATCTATTGACTGAGTTTAAATCTATGACACACTGTACTTGCACATTCATAGAACTATACTATTATGTTTTGTAATAGATCTGTGCTTAAGAATTTGTTACATACATACCATGATACTAAATGAGTAGAACCCATTAGCTACTAACACCCTATCTTATTCTATAATTTGCTCCTGTGAATGTGTACATGTTATGCAGGTCTTGAAGTCACTCAAATCCATCTAGAATGCATTTACTGAGGTTAACGAAGGCAATGTTGGCCTGACGTACTCGAAGATACCCTTTAGCTACACTGTCTAAAGGATCATCCTAAGAAATATCAAATTAAGATCAGCCTGAAGACGCCTAAATAAGGTGAAATGTGTACTTGATAAATAAAAAAAACTAAAATTGTAACCAAGACTGTTTTCAACTAATACTTTATTCATTTTGTAATGTCAAAACATTTTTTGCTGGTGTGTAGCCAGTGTGCTTTGGATTCATGGGTCGATCCCCACATCGTAAGCTTAGGTCCTAATATTTTTTGATTATTTTCTCCTTTCATGGATCAACATATCCTTAAATACTGTGGTTGATGTGGCTGATTGATTTTGTGTTATCTGTACCCGTCATTTTGAGTTCTTCAAGTTGGCTCACTCTTCGTACATTTAGACTCTGAATTTTTTTCTCTTCTCTTTTGAAGAGGTAAACTTGCTATTTTTAATTCTAGTAATTTACATTGTCTCTGCACTTATTTCTATAATTTTAGTGTTGTAATATTGACTTCGTATCATTTGCTTTGTGACAGAATGTTCCACAGGTCTGAAAATCTGAATGCTATGTGCTGATACATGAATATATTATGGCTTGTATAGTAGACATTTTTCTTATATTTTCTGTAATATGTTATGTATCAGATACTTCTATACATCTATATTCTACCTTTTGGCATCATTCTGTACACCATTTGGCAAACCTTGTAGTAAGTCACAAAATATTGTAAACACATTGTTTCCAAATTTTGTGAGAGGGATATTGTGAAGGGACATCCTCCTTTAGCATTACTTTTCTCAACAGAAGTAGTTGATACCAGGAATATTCTCGAATTTTGAACAGGTTAATATTATCTCAGTTGTTTTTCTAAAAAATTTCATATGATTATGTACATGAGTTGTTATATTTCAAGCTAAAATCTATAAAAAGAAATTACTTTATTTTCATTGTTACAATCGATATGTACTCACTCTGTATGTACAGTTAAAATTATTTTTTTAGAAACATTTGAAATTACTAAATATTTGGTACGCTTAAAATTTCTATTATTAATTACACAATCTGATACTGTTTATTTCTGGATTCATGAATAAATTAATAGAATTTCATTTGTCAAGAAAATTTGTAAACTCTTTGGAATATTGTTATTACCACAGAGTGAGGAAGCAGTAGTAGGTATGCCTCTGATGTGACTGGACATGTTTTTGTATTTTGGAAGAACAATGTAATTTCAGCTTCGTTAATGTGAAAATTTAAAATGAAAACAAAAATTTGCATAGGCATTCTTCAAAATTAAGTACATCATTTGGGACCATGAGAACCTAAAATGTCAAAAATTGCAGCTTCAAGAATCAGCCCCAAGACATGAAGAACTGGAGCCAACTACAAGAAAAGAAGTAAAAAGTTCATTGTAAATCTTTCTCCTCTCATATTTTTGAGAAAAAGAGACTTTACCATTGACAATAGTAGTGACATCAACAAATTGTGAGAGGGTAGATTACAAAGTGCCCTCAGACACATGTCTAGTGCTCTGTGCTCTTTGCTCTGCCTGTTGCAGCATAATATTATTTGTTTCCTCATTCTGCATTAACTCATATGCCTGTGTACTAATTTTTCTTATTCTATTTAAGAATGTTTTCACCAACTTGTTTCATTTCTGTTAAGTTGTTCCCTGAAGAATCTGGAACTATTCTGCTTGCAGCAATGCCTATAGTTATTCAAATGTGCATGCCTTACTCAACCCCTCATAATACATTACAAATGGCTTTGCCTCACCCATCAATCATAACTCTGTCATGTGCAAATGTACTTCATCCAACTAATTATTGGACAAGAAGCATAATCCAGATTGTCAGTAAATGCTGACAAATCCTCTGTTGCTCCAGCTGAGAAAGGAGCCACTAGACTAGCTGCCATGGGATGCACAGAAGGAACAGGTGCACTGAATGAAGCTTTTGCTCTGCCATCCAAACTTGCTCACAGTGCCTACATGCATTAGCAGTTGTTTAAGTGTCCACCTGCCACTGTAATATGGCATTCTTCACTCAGTTCAACCACCTGATTTATCAAAGATTTGACTGATTGTTGTATTGGCATTGCTCATGTTTCTATCACATATGCAACCTCTATCTATCAACAATACAAATTATCTAATTTACACCAAACATTAATGAAGCAAGGGCAGCTACCAAAACCACTCAAGCATAAGTACAAAAACAATGATATTAATCCTTAAGATGTATCATAGCTCATCAAGATTTAGTACTGATGTGTCTCATGCCCGTGATGTCAGAAAGATCTATACATAGCTGCCACAGCCTGCATACTAGGTAATTCATGACCCACTAAATTACAATATTGGCATCTCACCAACCATGAATTGTACTTACATACAATTTACTCTGAACTGTGGTAAATCCACTAGTGCCACAAGTTTCACAAATTATAACTTCATGTTCCTATGCCCATCACTCCTATCCACCATGGCTGCATACTAAACAAATCACCAAGACCACAAAAATAAAAATAAAAACCTCATTGTCCAAAATTACGCTGATGAACTGCAGGCTGTAGCTGGAGACCTGGCCTTGGATCCTGCTGCAGACATCTGTGATGACTTCTCATGCCACTTATAGAGACCATTATGGGGAGGGGGGAAGGGGGGGGGGATAGCAGGCCTCTACTGTTGGTGGTGAAAGTTAATAGAGGTGAGATGGTAAGTAGTCCACCACTCTGGATGAGGCAGAAGTGGAGTGGTGAATGAATGTCTGTTATCCACCAATATGCTGTCATAAAAAAAACCTGTTCTGTTTGCAAAGAGACTTGGCTATCAGTGGGCGGTTTGACAGCTGGAAGCACCATGCAGCCGGTGGGTGATGATGGCAGTGATTCTGCAAGGACACTGAATCCAGCACCATGTAGGGGCATGCGAAGTGGACTAAAGACTGCCTAGCTATACAGGATGGGGTAAGAGGAGGTGGACAGAATCACAACACGGATACATCATAAATGAGGTGGCTCACAGCAGCAGCAGTATCTTCTCACACTTATAAATACAGGCAGCAAGGAGTATGCCCAGATGGGTGATGCTGGCTGACTGGCTGCAATGTCCTGCGCTTTAACTGTAGATCTCAAGGATACGAGGTTGACGGAAGCTGAAGCAGGACCCAATGTGGTCTGTCAGTATCAGACTTGGCACAAGTTGCAGAGCTGCAAATAGCAGCAGCAGAGTCCAGTGGTGCTGTCTGGTTGTCATATATGGACACTCATAAATGATCATAGGTGTGGCTAACAGAACGAAATACCTTTGAGAAAAATGATGAGTATTTAAATGGACTTGATCCATCATTGTTTTGTTACAGCATCAGTTTCTATCATGTAAGCCACAACAAAACCATGGCTTGGTTGAGTGAAGTTATCAGGCTGCCATCACTGCTGAAACAGCTCTGGCTTTCCGCTGCATCAATCATCTTAAAACTCTGGTCCCTTGGCTAGCCCAGCTGTGTGGTAATTTCCCGACATCATAGAGGCAGTTCTTGTTGTATCAGCAGCCAACTCCCCGATATAACAGCATCCAGCTGCCTCCAGTCTCACCTGCTTCTGTTGCTTTTTGTGTTAGATGTGGCATGTGTCTCAGTTTCACTCAGGTTGTGATGTTCGCCTGTTTTATTTCTTTGTTGATGGTCGTTGGTGTCAATGTACTGTGTTGTTATACTGGGTGAAAAAGCAGTTATATGGCCAGTTACTTACTGGCAAATTTTGATAAGCTTCGTTAATAGTTTACAGGCAAACATCAGCATACTGCTACAATAAATACTTTACTGTTCAATATCTATGAGCAGTAAAAACTGAGCCACACAGTTTACAGTTTTTGCAGAATAGTATGGTACATATTGAACAGATACTGTCATTGTTTTAACACACAGCCTATTTGTGTTATACTTATTTCACGGATGCATTGTTGTTGATCTATCCAATACGGGTTCCTCGTCTGAAACTCGGCCGTGGACTGACTTCTCAGGACCAAAAATTGAGCCTTTATACATCAGCAGAATAATAGGTACTGGAACTATACATTATTCAATGTTAAAGTTACAGAAATTACAATTAAAACAAAACTTATTCAATTAAGTGACTATATCAAAAACTCCCTTCTTTTTAAAAGTTTCTTCTACTACAAAAGTTAGGCCAAATTATTTGTATAAATGATGAAATTAGCAGATACAGTTATACATTTTTGATGAAACCAGTAATTATTTTGGAATTAATTAAGAGCTGGCTTTGCTAACATGTTTTCAAATAGAGCCAAATAAATACTTTAAGAATCCTAGAGATTCTCTTTCCAAATGTTTATCACTATTACAGAATTTATATTTGTTTGTAAGTCAACAACATAATTTAAGTTACTAAACAATTACTGATTTCACTCTATAACAAAAAATATTAACTAGGAATAGTCAAAATAAATTATGAAATTGATGATATACACAAAACTAAGCACAAAATTAGATACATTCTTTAAAACTGAGGACCAACCTTCCTCTTTTATGAAAATGCAGATTATACTCTTGTGTGTTAATGGTAATTAGTTAAAAGTGAAAAAACGAATTTAAGGAGGCAGATTGCAAAACAAGAGAGGAAGTAACAAAATCCCAGCCTCCTTCGTCACAAGGTGTACTTAGTAAATTATTTGTGGTGCAACAGTTCTATGTGGTTGGTCATATAATTCAGGTCTTGGATACTGTCATGTTTTAGTTGTAACATATTTATATCTGCAAGCAATTATCTGCAAAAATGCACATTGATGAACATATCTTTATAATAATACTTTTGTTTTGTTCTGAAAATATGATAGTTTTATTCAACAGAGAACATTCATGTAATTATTGTGGACAGGCCACTTTTAATTTTTGGTTGCCACTGTTGCTGATTTGTATATTACAGTAAAGGAGAAATTGCATAGAAACTTCATGAGAAAGGTAGTATCTGCTATGTTATATGTAGAATGCAAGGACTGAAGGTGAACTGCAACTAACATTAGATGATAAAATAATGTGAACAGGTTATTCCAAAAAGCAACAAGTATTAGTAACAGATGAGAATAAAAAGTCCAACAAAATATATTTATGCTCAGTTACTGGATGGGAGGAGGTAAGTGCATGCTATCAAATCTGTAGTTTTGACTATTTTGTTTCTAATATCATAGTAAATAATAAAAACTGAGTAATAAAAGCACTAGATGTGAGTGGGCTCATTGGAAATGTGCTGAGTCAATGTGTGGGTAGTTCAGAATAAGTAAACAAAAATTAGTAGAAGTGTTGAGATCAATCTCCATTCAAACATGTGAGCAGTTTCAGGTGGTCATAATAGAAAACAAAGTAGAAAACCACATCCACATAAGTGGACAGTCTTGTGCTCTCAAAATGAAAAGTAGTGAACAGTTTCAGGCTTTAAAAATAGAAAACATGTCCAAATAAGACAATGGTTTCAGGTTTTCAAAATAGAAGACAGTGAACAGTTTATGTTAAAACTTAAAAGAGAATAGTGGTGCACAAAATTAGAACTGAAATTAGAAATGAAATTTAACAATGAACAGCTCAAATTGGAAAGCAGTGATTAGTTAAAAGAAAACAGTAAAACACTGTTGGAGGTGGGAGATCATCTTGACGTTGATAGTGACAAAATTCCTAAGTTGAAGCTAAGTACTGATAGTGGGTTCAGTAATACAACAGTCAGGAACACTAATAGTAATGATAGTGAAGACAGTATTGTCATTGAAAGAGAAAATTCAATTGATGAAACCAGTGACATCCATGTTTCACAAGATAAAATTTCTAACTCTAGTATAATTTCAAAGACAAGTAATGTAAATTTTGACAGGATTACAGTTACAAGAGACTTAATTGTTGTCCAAAATAACCAGATGCTACGTAAAATTTACAAAATGGTTACAAAACGAATTACTATAAACAAGTGTGAAGAACTTTAGAGCTACAAATTAAAAGCATTTTTCATGAAGGTAATGACAGTTTCAAGAAATTGAATAAGTCATACAACAACAAGTTAATATCCTCCTTAAATGCTTCTGAGAACTGCTGTTTTAATGAAAGTTTATGAAGACTGAACATTTTATTGTGGGGAGATGTGTGCAATTACAGTGTCAATTATATTTATGTGCAAACTTACAAAGAGGAGAAATAAATTAAGGTTTATCTCTCTAAGCATATTGTAAAAGATTTGTGCAGCGTAGTTTTAATATCTGCCATCAGAGTTATGACAGTGGGCAAAACATATGTTGTGGAGGCAAAAACCTTTCCAATGAACACTAATATTTGTGGCCTCAGAGCATCATGAATTCTTTTCATTATTTGTGCATAGCGAACACATGGCCTCAAGCTCATGCAACATTACTTTCTGAAACTTTCATTGTTCTACACTGAATGTCAAATGATGATCTTCCACTGACAATCCATCTTCTCTCAATTGGAGAGATTAGACAATAATCTCACAGTATAACTTAGAAACTTTCTAAAGGAATGTGTTTCTCATTATCTGTATCTGAAAATATTGCTGTATGAAGGAAGAATTTTTCAATATTCTTTTATTTTTATTATACCAGAAGCCAAGAAAAAGTCCCAATACTTAGATATAACTGAGGCATGTCTCAGGGTTCTGTGATTGGCCCTTTACTGTTTATAATATTTGTGAATGATATTCATAGTAGCATGTCCTATGAATCTGTACTGTTCAAATTCAGTGTGCTACCCTTCAACTAGACAGTTAATATAGTTTCAGTTTAACAAGCTGTGAAACTGAGTACTCAGCTGTTGATCTACTTGGTATATACTTTGATACCAAATTAACTGAGACAAACACACAGACCATGTATTCAGAAACCTCTAACAAGTTACCTTCTTATTGGCTAAACTACAGACATGGGTACAACACCTCTGTTACTTAACTCTCACTATGTCTTTTTTCACCGCCATCTGCAGTATTGTATCCTTATATAGGGCAATTCTCCAGGGGTAAAAAAAAAAAATTTTTGATCTGAAAAAAAGGCTATCAGGCCTATTTCTGGAGTTACTAACTATAAAACCTCCTGTAGACCACTTTTTAAAAGACATAAAAGTATTGACTGTCCCATCACCTTTTATATAATGTTGCCGACTAAAGATTAAAAAAAAAAAAAAAAAACATCTTAAGGGAAGCTATAGACCAATATAAAACTAGGGAAATGAAACAGATAGATATGCCCACAGCTACATTAAAGGAAACACAGAAAAGTTATAAAGACCTGGGAATAAAATTATTTAATACCTTACCTTTATGTGAGCATCATGTCTCACTTAATGACTTTAAAACAATAAATGGAAAATGGTTGACAGGAAAAGACTTCCCCAATATTTCAGAATTTCAAAACTGTTCTAGGGATGATTTGAAATACTAAATTATTTTTAGCTGTAAACTATTTTGTATTTAGCATAGTATGTCAATAGTTTATATGATACTTCTGTATTTATTTTATATGTACAGTAATATTAAAACTCTCTATGACAACACTGATTGCATAAAAATGCTCAAGGATGGATAAAAATAAATAAATTTTCTATAACTGAAAATTACTAGGCTGTGTTGATGAAATTTTAACCATGTTAGGTAATATTCATGAGTTATTGTTGAAATGTCATCAGTTTTTATAATAAAAGTTCCAGTTTCAAACTGATATGGGCTATATATGACATATGATGGCTTTGGTCTAAGTTGCACATTACATCACTTGTACAGTGCAATGTGCATGACTGCACAAGTTTGGCAGTCAACAGTTGTGGCACTGTTAATTAGGTAAGCCCACCCACTGAGCAAGGTTGTATCACACTCATAAAGATAAATCAGTTTTCAGTTGTTCTGAGGCCAAAAATTGCTTAAAAAGCAAAAGAACATCAGTTTTCCATTTCTCTGATGCCAAAAACCACATAAAATGCAAAATAAAATTGGTTTTTAATTGTCCTGGGCGCAAAATATAACATCTCAAAAAAGGATTGTGAAGGATGCTTAACAAATATGGCAAACTAGTGTACCCATGAGTCGAGGTGAAAAACAAGGTGTGAATGCTTACGAAAAGAAAAACATTTCGACCCTCAACAGAATCATAGGATGACAGACATTTTACAAAAGGGAGGGTTCAGAATAAAGTAGAAAACATTTTAAACTTGGGTTTGATCACTGAAATATGTTAATTATTATGGGGAATCATTACCTTTGGCCATAAATGATGAGCCTACTCATCACAGCATCAATAATCACAGTATGCACATGCCACAGCAAACCACTTTGAGGCAATGCGATAAACACTTTCCCAGAAAAATGGTGTCACAAACTTGGACAACCTTTCTGTAGCAGTGGTACCAATGAACTCACAAAGTGTGCATGCAACGTACACCACGTGCCATGTATGTGCTTAACCATGCCAGTAGCAGACAATGGTTATACGTCAGTAAGGTGAGCAACAACTCGGGCTTTCAAATGCACTTTTTGTAAATTATTTGTAAACATAAGTGTGCATATTATAATGCTTACATGTCCTGGGCAAAAATCAGATTCAAATTTTGGCCTCCAATAAAGGTCTTCCATACACTTACAGGCCAAAAATCATAATTTAAAATGTTTAAAGATAGAAAATTGAAGATATTGGATTGCACTACTACTGTAAACTGTAGTCCACTAATAGAGGATCATGTCAGTATACAGTAGGGTGCAGTTGTGTAGGTATCTATAAGGTTTATCAGCATAGACAAAGGAGTTGTATTAATTCATACAGATGCCAGCTGAATGTGCCAAAGATATATTAATTCATACTATGCTGCATTAATTTATCTGAGAGGGTGGCAGAAAAATTAAAAATGCTGTACCTTCAGATTTTTTGCAACACCTCACTTGTTTTAATGTTTGTAACATAACACTTGTGATCTCATCCAACATGGTGTATGGACCACCGTGGTGTATGGACATATATTCAGTCCCTAAGTGTCTGACAACTAAAAAGTGGAACAGTCATGAAAGAAAAGTATTTTGTTTCTATGAGCTTCAAGTAGACCTGTTCCCCTCTATGTGCATCATGAACCATTGCAGAAAAATCTTCAGATGCATGGGAATAATCTCAAGAAAATGACTTCCACATCATGATCAGCACTGTCGCACAACAAGAGAGAAGAGGTAATTATCATTAATAGGAAGAGATCTTTCAAAACCAATCATTTCAAGCCCACATTGCAGAAAACTGAAATTAGGACCTTTCATTGTGTCCTGAATGGTGTTTGAGTGTGTGTCTATTTTCCCCCTAAGGTAAGTCTTTCCACTCCCAGGACTGGAATGACTCCTTACCTCTCCCTTAAAACCCACATCCTTTCGTCTTTCCCTCTCCTTCCCTCTTTCCTGACGAAGCAACCGTTGGTTGCGAAAGCTAGAATTTTGTGTATATGTTTGTGTGTCTATCGACGTGCCAGTGCTTTCGTTTGGTAAGTCACATCATCTTTGCTTGCTAATATATATATATATATATATATATATATAATGGAAGGAAACATTCCACGTGGGAAAAATTATACATAAAAACAAAGATGAGGTGACTTACCGAACAAAAGCGCTGGCAGGTCGATAGACACACAAACAAACACAAACATACACACAAAATTCAAGCTTTCGCAACAAACTGTTGCCTCATCAGGAAAGAGGGAAGGAGAGGGGAAGACGAAAGGAAGTGGGTTTTAAGGGAGAGGGTAAGGAGTCATTCCAATCCCGGGAGCGGAAAGACTTACCTTAGGGGGAAAAAAGGACAGGTATACACTCGCACACACGCACATATCCATCCACATATACAGACACAAGCAGACATATTTAAAGACCAAATATGTCTGCTTGTGTCTGTATATGTGGATGGATATGTGCGTGTGTGCGAGTGTATACCTGTCCTTTTTTCCCCCTAAGGTAAGTCTTTCCGCTCCCGGGATTGGAATGACTCCTTACCCTCTCCCTTAAAACCCACTTCCTTTCGTCTTCCCCTCTCCTTCCCTCTTTCCTGATGAGGCAACAGTTTGTTGCGAAAGCTTGAATTTTGTGTGTATGTTTGTGTTTGTTTGTGTGTCTATCGACCTGCCAGCGCTTTTGTTCGGTAAGTCACCTCATCTTTGTTTTTTTATATATATATATATATATATATATATATATATATATATATATATATATATATATATATATATATATATAGCTGTTCCCCTCTATGTGCATCATATTATATATATATATATATATATATATATATATATATATATATATATATTAGCAAGCAAAGATGATGTGACTTACCAAACGAAAGCACTGGCACGTCGATAGACACACAAACAAACACAAACATATACACAAAATTCTAGCTTTCGCAACCAACGGTTGCTTCGTCAGGAAAGAGGGAAGGAGAGGGAAAGACGAAAGGATGTGGGTTTTAAGGGAGAGGTAAGGAGTCATTCCAGTCCTGGGAGTGGAAAGACTTACCTTAGGGGGAAAAAAGGACGGGTATACACTCGCACACACACATATATCCATCCACACATATACAGACACAAGCAGACATATTCAAAGGCCTTAATGTAATTATTACAGAGGGGAAGGTTTCAGCCAAAATTAAGAATTTCTCATACGCATTACGAGTTACTATAAACAAAACTGACAAAGCAAAAAGTGCTATCATGCAGCACCAAAAGTACTGGAAGGCCTCAAATCAGTAACTACTAACTAGCAAGAACAAGTACAATATGTCTAGATGCAGATAGTCAAGGGCAAAAATTAGCTACTGAATTTTACTCTACAAGCAGTCACAAAATAACTAGCACAGTTACACCAGCCATGAAATTTCGGGCAGTGACTTTATGAACCATGGTGAGATAACAGCATTAGCAAACAAAGATTTTTTTCAGGTTCTTGGTGGCAACAAATGACATAGGACGAGACAAAGTAGAAGACCTAGTCATTTCAATCAAAACGACACTGAATGAGCTGAGAAGCTAAAATGTGATCATCATCTCCATTCCACACTGTCATGACATACCGGTTGGCTATATGTAAGTAAAGGGGTGCAAAGTGCAAATCAAGAAATCCAAAATATATGCACAAGTTTAAAAATGTAACATTTGTTGACATAAGCTGAAAAGGATGACGATTACACACAACCATGGTCTACATCTCAACAGATTAGGGTTGAACTCACTAATAACATATACTCAAGAAATAGTAAACAGTAAGTTAACTGTTGTAATGGAACTGACCAATAGAGCTCATCTTGTTACATATAGCAATATAGATATTTCAAGTAGTGGACCTCACAATATGTGAAATACACGACTCCATGATACAGAAGACATTTTTGTGGAAATATAGTAATTCACTGTTTTGTCATCAAAGTTAAAGCCAAACAAACTATCTTGTCAATGTGCAAACATTAAAATCCGCTTAATTAAAAAGTAAATCAAACTTTTGTTCATTTAAGTCTCATATTTAAATTTGAGCTATGTCAATGATCACTATCAAAAATGTTATTTATTTCACATTTAAATCTGAAGAAGTGACATAAGAACAGAACATAAAATCTACTTTCAAAAGTTTTGTAACTGTAGCTTTGATAATTGATGTATTGTATTATCATCTTTTGACTTGTGTGTATCACAGCTCTTGGTGTATCCAGGCAGAGAGTCACATGCCCCATTCTGCTGTGTGCTTAGGTACATCCACACCATGCCTCTTTCATCATGCTCAATCACAGATGCAAGGGAATAAAAGGGTATGCACAAAAATTTGTCAAAAGAACAAACCTCATTGTGCAAGCAGTCTACTATGAATCCCCTTCTTTGCTTGGGAGCTTGTGTTGCATTTATTGTGATGAAAAGGTAACAGAAAAAGAAAACACAGGAGTGACTGTAGGTAAAGAAGTATATTAAACAGAAGTACAAGGAATACGAAGTGATGATAACATTTTGTCTGCAAATTATGACAACATATTGTCTGCAAATTTCAAAGGAGGGCACAACAAGCTTTTAGATTTTCTACTTGGGAAACTGCAATGATGAGGCTGGCAATGAAATTTTGTTAGGTAGTAACTGGTGACATATATTCATTTGAATTATTTATTCCTCATTTCAAAATAATGCATTTTAATTCTATCAAATTTGTAACTTGTAACGTAGAATAATTCTAATTTTTTATTTGATTGTTTTTTATCCATGTTCACTGTAGGAAATGCCAAAGCTTGTAATTATTAGCATATTTTGTTTCTATACACATGTTACAATTTGTATCTAACAGCAAAGCAAACCCCTAGACAAAACAAAGCCAACGTAAAACATGTACATTTTCCACAAGATTCAACCAGAAACAACTTAAGTGAAGTGATTCTTTACTGTACAAACAGAATTACTGTGTACTACTGGTTTTTGCATTAATGTATTTAAGCAATAGATTCATCGTAATAGCGAATGTCGAAACATTGTGATTCTGACTATATTTCACCCACTAGCGAAAAAAAAAAAGAGGACCTGGTAAGAATGTGCAGTGTTGCAGTGTTATACCACACAGAGGCCATTCTCTCAAGGACAAAAATTACAAAGTCTTGCAAAAACCAGTCATTAAATGCCATGCCTCTGAAGCAATACATCTGCAAAACAATTGTGAAGTTTTGATAGGGCAATAAAATCCTCCACCAGTGCTACAAGGGCTGTCTGAAAAGTTCTTAGCCTCACCCAGAGATCACAGCACTACACACATGATATTTTACACCTTATTAGATTAGATTAGATTTACTTTCATTCCAATTGATCCGTAGTGAGGAGGTCCTCCAGGATGTGGAACATGTCAGAAAAACAACAATACATGACAAATATTTAAACTAAAACAAATAAGCTAATGTACCATTCCACAGGTCCCAAGTGGAATGATCGTCATTTTTTAATGAACACTAAGAGTCATTTTACAAATACTATTGCACTGAATTTAAAATAAAAAAGTTTTTTATTCATTTATAAGGTAAGAAACATGTAATACAACTACTGTAATACTTATTTACAATGAACACATTACTGCACTGAAATGGTGCAGAAGTTAGATTATACTTACACACACACACACACACACACACACAAATTTTCAGTGAACACATTACTGCACTGAAATTGTGCAGAAGATATGTTGTACTTATATACAAATCAGTTGGTTTTCCTCAGAAATTCATCAATGGAGTAGAAGGAGTTGGCCACCAATAAATCCTTTAGGCTTCTCTTAAACTGAATTTCATTGGTTGTTAAGCTTTTTATGGCTGCTGGCAAGTTATTGAAAATGTGTGTTCCTGAATAATGCACACCTTTTTGTACAAGACTAAGTGACTTTAAATCCTTGTGAAGATTATTCTTATTTCTAGTATTGATTCCATGAATTGAGCTATTGGTTTGAAAAAGTGATATATTTTTAATGACAAATTTCATTAAGGAATAAATATATTGGGAAGCTGTAGTTAGTATCCCTAGTTCCCTAAACAGGCTTCTGCAGGATGTTCTTGAGTTCACACCACATATAATTCTTACTGCACGTTTTTGTGCCCGGAAAACTTTAGCTTGGCTTGATGAATTACCCCAGAAAATAATCCCATATGACATTATGGAATGAAAGTAAGCATAGTATGCCAGCTTTTTCATTTTTATATCCCCTATGTCTGACAAAATTCGCATTGCAAACAGAGATTTGTTAAGACGCTTCAGCAGTTCTGTGGTGTGCTCCTCCCAGTTGAATTTATTATCAAGCTGTAATCCCAAGAATTTAACACCGTCCACTTCTTCTATCTTCTTGTCATCATATGTTAGACATATACTCTTGGGACACCCCTTACAAGTTCTGAACTGCATGTAGTGTGTTTTTTCAAAGTTTAGTGACAAAGAATTGGCTAGGAACCAGTGATTAATGTCTACAAATATTTTATTGGCTGATCTTTCTAAGACTACACTTGATTTGCTATTTATTATTATGTTCATACAAATATTAGTTGACACCATCTCAAATTGCAAATCATTCCAGTCAGCAGCTGACTGTAGGCAGTTGTCTGAAGCAGTAGTGGCGACAAAAATAGAAAAATTGAGTGTTGTGCACTGATTTAATTCTTTGCAAAAGAAGGTTTAACACTGACCACAATTCAGTTGTGTCTTATAAATACATATGGTGGCTGTTCACCTTCAGTTTCCACCATGAAAAAATGGGCAGCCAAGTTTACAGAATGTCAAATCAAACACCTTTCAGCCATCTAATTTCCAAATTGTGATTTTAATGGACTACCAGTTTTGGTAATAGGTGATCTTCAGCCCCCTGGACAATGTGTAGGAAGATACCAACTACTGTTCTGGTCAAAATAGGTGCCAGCATTCAGAGACTGTATCTGTAGATTTTTGATACAGTGATCACTTCAAATGTCATCTGCTGAACATTTGATCTGAACAGCTGAGGTTCCGCAACCATCTCTGGAAAGATGGACATACAGGGCCGAGTTTAAATGTGATCTTGAAAACATCCAACATGATCCATGTGAAAGAAGTCAAGAAAGTGTTCTGGATGAACACTACAGAAAGTATCCTATCTTATGGGGCTAAAGACCTACTTGGAGTAGTACCCAGTACAATGATTAAGACACACAGTAGTTCAATAGATCATGTTACAACAAATTATGATCAAATCAACATCAGCAGACATCATAAAAGGTCACATATCAAATTATTTGTGTCATGCTAAAATGTAATACCAAATTCAAATCAAAGAGAAATATACAAGTAAAACAGAACACTATCCGCAAATCACATTGCCATGCACTGGAACACTGCTGAATGAAAAGTATTCACATTTGAGGAGATTATATTGAAAAATAAAACTCCTTTGAAAACATAAATTGTCATTTTCACTATCAGGGGAGAACTTTTCAGACTGACAATGTACACTAGATAATGCCAGTGTATGTGAATCACATATGCCTAACACAGGCTTAAATTCACGCAAGCATAATATATAGGTTTTGAATTATGATGTACAAGGCACAGGAAACAAAATAGATGCTTTTGAATCATTTAGAAAAGGATGGGTGCCACATGTTGTAGATGTTACAGAACACCAGAAATCAATAGATTACATTCACTATTTCAAATGAGACAGCTGTAACCTAACTACATCTTACTGAAAAACAAACATTAAAGGTGGTGGTGCTGCCATTTACTTGAGTGTAAGGAACCACCACAGGAAAAGTGCTGTGTGTGAAAAAATTTTGTGTTCACAAAGATTTCAGAATTACAGTTCTCACATCCATATTTTGCACTGCTCCTTTCTTTGTTATAGGTATGCATAGATCCTCCTTTCGAAATATTGATACTTTTCTGCAGTCACTTGATAGAGTTTTGAGTAAATTAATGTCACATTGTAGAAGTGTAAATATTCATACTTAGAGAGATCTAAACATCAACATTTTACAAATATAGCCTGAAAAGCAAACATTTTACATATTGTATCCTGTCTTATGTGGGTAAAAATCTACTTGGATTAGTACCCAATACAACATAAAGGATTGTTGCATTATCTCAAGTACTGAAATTGCAAGGAATAAATTATCCTTTTTATCTCCATATCTATTTATATATTTGTTCTTGTAGACATTATGTAATATACATATGTGTCTGTAATGTGTACATATATATGTTGACAACACCGATACATTTCTTATTGTCTATAGATGGACAAATAAATTAATATTTTTCCTTAATGGCAAATAAATAATTGCAATTTTCTCAAATTGGAAAGTTCCCATTCCTTAAAGTAATTCAAAGAATGATTATGTAGTGCATGAAACAATGATAGTGATGTACTAAGAGTTTATACATTTTTGTTTTAGGGGTAAAAGGAGTACAACAAAGATTAATTTTCTGTATGCAAGCTGGAAAAATACATATTATAATCAGAGGACTGCCAGACACATAAACTGAAAGGAAACATTTAATTTTAGGTTTTTATTTAAAAAAAAGTTTATCCATTGCATGGAGAGAACAAACATAAAGTTATTTATTTAGTTAGTTAGTAACATGTTCCATGGATCATTTTGCACAATAGATTGTAATGATGTGAAACAAATCATTATACATTCGCATCACAAATTAAATAGCAGAAATTCTTCTACAGAATAGAAAGAATTGTCAACAAGAAACTTTCTCAGTTTGTCTGGATATGTTACAACAATTTTTGATACCACAGATTGGTTAGGATGACCAAGA
Organism: Schistocerca americana; assembly: GCF_021461395.2. NCBI lineage: Eukaryota > Metazoa > Arthropoda > Insecta > Orthoptera > Acrididae > Schistocerca > Schistocerca americana. The sequence goes on along the minus strand of NC_060119.1, from coordinate 663,640,935 downwards.
ACGAAATGTTTACTTCATGTAAGATGGTGCACCAGCCCACTACATGGCTGACATCCAAGATTCTCTCAGGGACCACTTTCCAGGTCAATGGATTGGCTGTGATGTGCCAGTTGCATGGCCTCCACATTCCCCAGTCTTGACACCACCTTATTTTTTTATGGGGATTGATCAAGGATATCATGTTTGTACCTCCTGTGCCAGCTCTCTACCTAAACTTAGAGCAAGAATTTACGCTGCCACTGAGCAAGTTACATCTGCAATGCTACAGTGAGTCTGGGAAGAAATTGACTTCCGATGGGATTTTGCAGGATAACCAATGGAAGCCACATACAACATCTTTAGTTTAAGGTTTTAAAAATAACTTGATGCATTTCACTACAAAATAACACTATACTGAGCTCTATATCTCATTTCAATAAATTGATACAAATTTTTAAGGTTGTAAAGTTCTTTTTGAAACATCCTGTATTTGCTCCATATCTAGATTAGATGACGTGAAAAGAAAAAAGGCAGTCAGAAATAAAACAGTATACTTAACATCAACATCTAGCTGCTCTTTAAATCCAACTATTTTCTTGTCTTTGAAGAGAAATGAAAACAGAGCTACTGAAATACTGCTTTCCTTCAGTTAGATCAAAAACTATAAATAATAAATAAAAGATACAGAGAATAACATACTCCTATTTGCTAGTAAGTCAATGAATTAATAACAATAAAGTTATAGGTTCCAATTTCATTAAACATGAAAAATAAATTTTGGAATTTGTTAAATATACTTACTAGAATCTATCAAAGACTCAACATCAGAGCCATTTGCTGTAGCCTTAAAAACACCATCAAAAATCATCCCCTGTTTTGATAAGTCAGAAACAACTTGCTTAAGAGCTTTATCTGGAATCACATTCCTGTCATCATTTACATGGACTGAAAATGAACAAAATTAGTGTACATGTTTTGATGCAATATTTGTTGTTTAAACAGAACGGACTAAAAGAAATGGTTTGCATTTTACAGCTATATGTTAGATATGCATAATTTCTCTATTACTACGTAAATCTAAATGTTATGTAGTAATAAAACAAAATTTCAGCTTTTCAATTCCCGTGAACCCAAATTACTTTTTAAGTAAGCTTTAATTACACCACTATAAATAATACAAATATATTCCATACTGGTAGAATATGTAGCACTCAGTTTCCAAAATAAAAATAAAATAGTTATTTTTTCAAAGCTTAATACCATAGTTTGTTAAAAATTATATAATTAGTTTTACAATTACCGTTTATGCATCATATAACTTTTGTGATGACAATTTTATTAGAAATTGTGTAGTATGTTGATCACTGAACAATCTGCATGTAATGCAAAACTGTTGGACTTATTTAGTCTTACTGTGTATTGGAAGGGAACTGTTTGAAGTCATAAGAAACAATTATGTTTATGATCACAGATAAACTGACAGAAACACAAGCATCAAAAGAGAACAGTCTACAGTGACCCTGAAAGGAAACCAAATACTTTTGTGATCGTTCACAGAACACAAAGAAATTCTGGTCATATGTAAAGGTTGTTAGCGGCACCAAAGCTGTGTACAGTCCCCAGTGAAAGAGACAGGAACTAAAAAAGAGGGTAGCAAAGTAAGAGCTGAAATGCTTATCTTTGTTTTCAAATGTTCCTTTACAAAGGAAAATCCAGGAGAATTGTCCCAATTTAATCCTCATACCACTGAAAAGATGAATGAAATAAGTTTCAGTGTTACTGGTGTTGAGAAACAGCTGAAATTGTTAAAAATGTCCCAGGGCCCGATGGAATCTCTGTCAGATTCTATATTGAACCTGCAGCTGAGTTTGCCCCTCTTCTAACTATAATCTATTGTAGATCCCTTGAACAGAAAACCAGGCCCAGTTCTTGGAAAAAGGCACAGGCCACACCCATCTAAATGAAGAGTAGCAGAAGTGATCCACAAAACTACCATCCAAATCCTTGACAAAGATTTGGTGTAGAATCTTATAACATATTCTGAGCTCAAACATAATGAGGTATCTTCTACAGAATGCCAACCAGCATGGATTTCGAAAACATTAATCTAGTGAAACCCAACTCGCACTTTTGTCACATGGCATACTGAATGTTTTGGATCAAGGAAATAATGTAGATGATGAATTTCTTGATTTTCAAAAAGCATTTGACTCACTACCACACCTACAGTTATTGTCAAAAGTACAATCACATGGTGTATCAGGTGAAATTTGTGACTGGACTGAGGACTTTATGGTAGGGAGGATGCAGCATGTTATCTAGAATGATGAGACATTGTCACATGTATAAGTAACTTCTTGTGTGCCCCATGGAAGTGTGTTAGGACCTTTGCTGTTCATGTTTTATATTAATGACCTTGCAGACAATATCAATAGTACAATCAGGCTTTTTGCAGATGATGCAGTTATTTATAATGAAGTACTATCTGAAAGAAGCTGCATAAATATTTAGTCAGATCTTGATAAGATTTTAAAGTGGTGCAGGAATGGGCAACTAGCTTTAAATGTTCAGAAATGTAAAATTTTGCACTTCGCAAAACGAAAAATTCTAGTATCCTACAGCTATAATATCGATGAGTCACTGTTGGAATTGGTCAACTCATACAAATATCTGGTTGTATCACTTTGCAGTGGTATGAAATGGAATGATCACATAGGTTCAGTTGTGTGTAAAGTAGGTGGTGGACTTTGGTTTACAGGTAGAGTACTGGCAGTGCAATCAGTCTACTAAGGAGATTGCTTACAAAAATACTCGTGTGACCGGTTCTAGAATATTGCACAAGTGTATGGGGCTTATACGAGGGCAGTTCAATAAGTAATGCAACACATTTTTTTTCTGAAACAGGGGTTGTTTTATTCAGCATTAAAATACACCAGGTTATTCCCCAATCTTTTAGCTACACAACACTATTTTTCAACGTAATCTCCATTCAATGCTACGGCCTTACGCCACCTTGAAATGAGTGCCTGTATGCCTGCACGGTACCATTCCACTGGTCGGTGTCGGAGCCAACGTCGTACTGCATCAATAACTTCTTCATCATCCGCGTAGTGCCTCCCACGGATTGCGTCCTTCATTGGGCCAAACATATGGAAATCCGACGGTGCGAGATCGGGGCTGTAGGGTGCATGAGGAAGAACAGTCCACTGAAGTTTTGTGAGCTCCTCTCAGGTGCGAAGACTTGTGTGAGGTCTTGCGTTGTCATGAAGAAGGAGAAGTTCGTTCAGATTTTTGTGCCTACGAACACGCTGAAGTCGTTTCTTCAATTTCTGAAGAGTAGCACAATACACTTCAGAGTTGATCGTTTGACCATGGGGAAGGACATCGAACAGAATAACCCCTACAGCGTCCCAGAAGACTGTAACCATGACGTTACCGGCTGAGGGTATGGCTTTAAACTTTTCCTTGGTAGGGGAGTGGGTGTGGCGCCACTCCATTGATTGCCGTTTTGTTTCAGGTTCGAAGTGATGAACCCATGTTTCATCGCCTGTAACAATCTTTGACAAGAAATTGTCACCCTCAGCCACATGACGAGCAAGCAATTCCGCACAGATGGTTCTCCTTTGCTCTTTATGGTGTTCGGTTAGACAACGAGGGACCCAGCGGGAACAAACCTTTGAATATCCCAACTGGTGAACAATTGTGACAGCACTACCAACAGAGATGTCAAGTTGAGCACTGAGTTGTTTGATGGTGATCCATCGATCATCTCAAACGAGTGTGTTCGCACGCTCTGCCATTGCAGGAGTCACAGCTGTGCACGGCCGGCCCGCACACGGGAGATCAGACAGTCTTGCTTGACCTTGCGGCGATGATGACACATGCTTTGCCCAACGACTCACCATGCTTTTGTCCACTGCCAGATCACCGTAGGCATTCTGCAAGTGCCTATGAATATCTGAGATGCCCTGGTTTTCCACCAAAAGAAACTCGGTCACTGCCCGTTGTTTGCAACGCACATCCGTTACAGACGCCATTTTAACAGCTCCGTACAGCGCTGCCACCTGTCGGAAGTCAATGAAACTATACGAGATGAAGTGGGAATGTTTGAAAATATTCCACAAGAAATTTCCGGTTTTTTCAACCAAAGTTGGCCGAGAAAAAAAATGTGTTGCATTACTTATTGAACTGCCCTCGTACCAGATGGGATTAACAGGGGATATTGAATATAAATAGAGAAGGGCACCATGAATGGTCATAGCTTTGTGTAATCTTTTACGAATTTTTCAAAAACCATCTTTAAATGATTACTCTAGGTATATACTATACCGTCCTATGTATTGCTCACATACGGATTGTGAGTATAGGAATAATAACTGCATGCAGAGAGGCATTCAAACAGTTATTCTTCCCATGATCCTTATGAGAGTAGAACAGATAGACACCCTAATACTTGTACAATAGGGCTTACCCTCTGCCATGCACCTCAAAGTGATTTGCAGAGTATATACACTCCTGGAAATGGAAAAAAGAACACATTGACACCGGTGTGTCAGACCCACCATACTTGCTCCGGACACTGCGAGAGGGCTGTACAAGCAATGATCACACGCACGGCACAGCGGACACACCAGGAACCGCGGTGTTGGGCGTCGAATGGCGCTAGCTGCGCAGCATTTGTGCACCGCCGCCGTCAGTGTCAGCTAGTTTGCCGTGGCATACGGAGCTCCATCGCAGTCTTTAACACTGGTAGCATGCCGCGACAGCGTGGACGTGAACCGTATGTGCAGTTGACGGACTTTGAGCGAGGGCGTATAGTGGGCATGCGGGAGGCCAGGTGGACGTACTGCCGAATTGCTCAACACGTGGGGCATGAGGTCTCCACAGTACATCGATGTTGTCGCCAGTGGTCGGCGGAAGGTGCACGTGCCCGTCGACCTGGGACCGGACCGCAGCGTCGCACGGATGCACGCCAAGACCGTAGGATCCTACGCAGTGCCATAGGGGACCACACCGCCACTTCCCAGCAAATTAGGGACACTGTTGCTCCTGGGGTATCGGCGAGGACCATTCGCAACCGTCTCCATGAAGCTGGGCTACGGTCCCGCACACCGTTAGGCCGTCTTCCGCTCACGCCCCAACATCGTGCAGCCCGCCTCCAGTGGTGTCGCGACAGGCGTGAATGGAGGGACGAATGGAGACGTGTCGTCTTCAGCGATGAGAGTCGCTTCTGCCTTGGTGCCAATGATGGTCGTATGCGTGTTTGGCGCCGTGCAGGTGAGCGCCACAATCAGGACTGCATACGACCGAGGCACACAGGGCCAACATCCGGCATCATGGTGTGGGGAGCGATCTCCTACACTGGCCGTACACCACTGGTGATCGTCGAGGGGACACTGAATAGTGCACGGTACATCCAAACCGTCATCGAACCCATCGTTCTACCATTCCTAGACCGGCAAGGGAACTTGCTGTTCCAACAGGACAACGCACGTCCGCATGTATCCCGTGCCACCCAACGTGCTCTAGAAGGTGTAAGTCAACTACCCTGGCCAGCAAGATCACCGGATCTGTCCCCCATTGAGCATGTTTGGGACTGGATGAAGCGTCGTCTCACGCGGTCTGCACGTCCAGCACGAACGCTGGTCCAACTGAGGCGCCAGGTGGAAATGGCATGGCAAGCCGTTCCACAGGACTACATCCAGCATCTCTACGATCGTCTCCATGGGAGAATAGCAGCCTGCATTGCTGCGAAAGGTGGATATACACTGTACTAGTGCCGACATTGTGCATGCTCTGTTGCCTGTGTCTATGTGCCTGTGGTTCTGTCAGTGTGATCATGTGATGTATCTGACCCCAGGAATGTGTCGATAAAGTTTCCCCTTCCTGGGACAATGAATTCACGGTGTTCTTATTTCAATTTCCAGGAGTGTATGTATATGTAGATATTGCATGTTGATGAAGAAAGAAGAAAAAGTTGTAGCTGATCATAGTTCTCTGCATTTTATTTTCTCTGTCTGTTCTGCTGATTACCATCCATATCTTTCACTTCCTTCTTGTTCATATGATACAGAAGCTAGCCAGCTAGTTAACTACTTTGTACAAATGTGCACTAAAAATTTTCAGATAATTTAAAAGAAAGAATAGAAACTAACATGAACTTTGCACTTTGCAGAGAGTAAAGTTATATTACCTAGAAACATGTGCAACATCAATTTGAGGCATACAGGTTGGTCCAGAAAGCATAAGACTGTATGAAGTTTGGCATTTCATTTTTATATACAATCATGCATTTTTCGTGGGATGTCAAATATGCTGCAACAGAGGATTAATACAAGGAAATCACATTTTCCTTCCCTATTGTAACAACTACTTAACTCTTTACAATCCAGTTTCCATACTCACTTCATTCTCCCCAACACTTATTTATTTTATGCAGATGAGGATTAAAGGGATTACAACTTTATTTTCTTTTACACTAATTTTTGAAATATAATATAGTGTTTATGTTTATGGTTGTTTATAATTTTTTTCTGTGTGGTACTTCTTAAAATATTCTCCCAGTTGAAGTCTGTACTTCATCTTGCATGTTTTGCTGTAGAAAATTGTTTCTTTTCTTCTCCCTTTTGCCTTGCATTTGCTTCAAACCATGGAATCTTTCACTGATCCTTTCCCCAATTTTGCAGTATAAAATGCATCTTCCCACTTAGTCTCTCCTCAGAGTCAGACAATGATAGTCTTCCTCTCTTCTTTGAATCGGTATTTCTCACTCACTGATTAGCTATCTGAATAGACTCCTTCTCTAGGAAAGATGAGTCTGCACTTGTTCTCCACATACATATTTGTCTGCTGAGTAAAAAGTCTACCTGATCACTATAGCAACTTCAATCATCCAGGAGAATAATTTTTTCTGCCACTTGTATATTTGTATAATAAAAGCCACAGCAACTGCAGTACTGATCCTACCTGTCTACTCCACCCACAAACTTAGTGTATTCCAAAGAAACAGCGGGAACTGCACAGGCTCTTTCTTTCTGCAATCAGTGATCAATTGGGTTTGAGGGCAAAAGTTTCTACCCAACTCTAACCAGCATTATCACTAAACTCTTGTCATGGAATGAAAGATACATAATTTTCATATTACTTTTATAGGCACATAACTCACATTCAATAAGTTTTGTCTTCTTCAAATCACATAGGAAATCCTTCCTATAAGGCATAACTGCAACTGTTAGAGGAAATTTCATTTTGTGTCATTTCTGAGTAAGTTGAGGACTTGTGTACAACCTGTCAGTAAAGATGTGATAACCTCAACCACACACACAAGCTAGCAATTGCTGTGCCAAGTGAATCACCACTCAGGTTGCAAAAAGTAAATCTGGATGACTTAGGCTTTCTGTAGTTGTCTTTCCATAATATGGTATGTGAGAAAAAACATAATCTTTTTTGATGGAGATGATGGTGTTCATTCTAGCCAGTCTTCTATAACACAGTCAACTAATTTCACCTTCAAACTCAAGGCCACAAACAATACTACACCAAGAAAAGCCTTTAACTATTATAATGAAACATCTCTCCATGAGTGCCAAATTGAATGTTTTGTATGTGGAGTGATTTCCTGTTTCTTTTCTTTAGCATAAATATTTGTAGCATTCACAATTTCACTAATAAGACTGAAGAAGAGTTGGAAATATTCAAGTTTGGATTTTGATCAAACACCATGAGGAATGGTGAGACATTGCTGCGTAACAAAAGGAAAATTCATGAGATCATTGTCACCATCACGATAAACTTTCCCGATATTTACTACAGGTTGCGCATTTTTCTCACTGGTAGATACTCATTCACTAGAGTCACTTTCATCACTAAATTCAGCTTCATCCTCAGTGTCTTCGAGTAGCCACCAGCCGACATCATCACTTACACGTTTTCTACCAACCATTATCCTACTAGAAACATGTGAATTCAACATGCTTTGAGTTGTCAGATGTACATACTAAGTGCTGCCATGCAGCTAACAAATTCCAACAATGGACTGGACACAAGGCACAATAATGGTACCATGTTGGACATTGTCTGATAACAGAGCCATAATGGAAAACTATAACACTGGACGTAGTCCAAGAGTGGATCAGAAAGGGTTAATGTAGTGATGGAAAGTAAGAATTTAATTCCCATGAACTTCATTAGAGATGGAGCTCCAACTCTCTTGGACAAGAATAGGCAGAAACTGAGTGTGGCATTACTCTACCCACAGCTGTGCAATGACCATATCTACATATCATCTATCAAAACAAGCATAGTATTCATGCTAAGATCAGTTAACTCTGTAAAACACCCTGCAAATACCACTGATTAAAATTTTAGTTTATTATGTATGATGAAAGGACCCTACCAACCTGGGGTGGCTTGTGTGCCTGTACCATACAAACAGCCATACCACATCGAAGGGGTATCTGTGGAGAGCTCAGACAAAGATGTGTTTTGGGGTGACTGCCTTTTCAATAATTGCTTAGCCTATGGTCTGGAGGATTGATATGACCTTATAAGATGAGCCAATATGGCACTAATATGCTACTACTGCAAACAGCCAAATGCAAGAGGAAAAGACAGCAGTTATTTTTCCTGATGGTATGCAGCTCTACTGTATGGTTGAATGATGTTGGTGTCTTCTTGGGTAAGATATTTTCGAGTCTCCCATTCAGATCTCTAGGTAGGGACTACTCAGGAGGCTGTCTTCATTAGGAAAAATAAAGCCTGTATTCTACAGGTCAGAAAACGGAATGTTGGATACTTTAATCAGCTAAGCAGGTAAAAGAATTTAAAGAGGGAAATGGATAGATTGAGTTTAGATATGAGGGAAATTAGTGAAATTCAGTGACAGTATGAATAGGATTTCTGGTCACATCATTATAGGGTAATCAATACAAAATAGGGGTAATGCAGGAGAAGTCCAATAATGAATAAGAAAATAGGAATGCAGGTGAGCTACTATGACAGCATAGTAAGCAGCAAGACAGATGCAAGCCTTACATCTACCACTGTACTACAAGTTTATATGTCTAATAGCTCTGCACATGGTGAAGAGACTGAGAGAATGTTTGATGAGATAAAAGAAATTATTCAGACAGTTAAGGGACATTAAAATTTAATTGTGATGGGGGAACTAAGATTTGATGGTACAAAAAGGACAAGAAGGAAAAACAGTAAGACAATATGTGCTGGTGGAAAGAAAAGAGAGAATTAGCCTGATAAAATTTCACGCAAAGCATAATGTAGTCATCATTAATACTTGGTTTAAAAATCATGAAAGAAACTTGTGTAGGTGGAACAGGTCTGGCGATGCAGGAAGGTGTCAAACAGATTACATAATGGTAAGACAAAGATTTTGAAACCAGATGTTAAGCTGCAAAAGATGACTAGGAACAAATGTGAACCATAGCCTAACTGATTAGTTATTGACTGCAGATTAAAACTGAAGAATTTAGCGACATGGGTCTAGATAAGTTGTAAGAATCAGAGATTGTTGAAAGTTTTAAAGGGGATATTCAGCTTTGATTGGCTTAAACAGGTATTAGGAACACAATAGAAGATAAATAGGTAGCTCTGAGAGATGAAATAGTGAAGGCAGCAGAAGGTGAAGGTCAAATAGGCAAAAAGATAATATTCAATAGAAATCCTTGGATAATGCATAAGATATTGATGGAAGGAGAAACTATACAAATGCAGGAAATGAAGCAGGGAAACGGGAACACAGACATCTAAAAAAGAAACTGATGGGAAGTGCAGAAGGACAGACAAGAAATGTAAGGATGCAGAAGCATGTATGACTAGGAGAAAAATGGATTCACCAACAAGAAAATTAAAGAAACATTTGGAGAAAAAAGATGCAGCTGTATAAATATCTGGTGCTCTGATGGAAAGCCAGTACTGAGAAAAGTGTAAGGTGAAGAAATATACTGATGGGCTATGCAAAGAAAATGACCTGGATGCAATATTTAAAAAAATGGAAGAGGAATTAGATAAAGATGAGTTGGATGATATGATGCTGTAAGAAGAATTTGAGAGAGGACTGAAGCACTTAGGTCAAAACGCGGACCCTGGAGCAGATGACTTTCTGTCGTAAGTATTGATATCCTTGGGAGTGCCAGTTGTAACAAATCAGTTCCATCTGGCTTTCAACATATATGAGACAGACTTAAAGGAGGGTATAACAACTTCATTCTCAATAAGGCAAGTGCCGACAGGTGTGAATATTACTCAACTATCAGTTTAATAATTCACTGTTGCAAAATACTGGCTTGAATTATGTACAGAAGAACAGAAAAAAACGATAAAAGCCTACCTTAGGGGAGGTCAGTTTGGGTTCCAGAGAACTTTGGGAATATGCAAAGGCAATACTGACACCATGACTTATCTTATAAGATAGACTGAAGAAAGGTAAACCCACATTTATAGCTTTTGTAACATTACAGAGAGCTTTTTATAATGTTGGCTGGAATATACTCTTAGAAAATTCTGAAGGTAGCAGTGATAAAATACAGCATGCAAAGGTTATTTACAATTTATACAAAAAGCAGACTGCAGTTATGAGTTTGAAGGACATGAAAAAGAAGCAGTAGTCAAGAAGGGAATGAGGCACAGAAATTGTACAAGGGTGGATGAGCAATGCAAGGACATAGGAAGATGTATTAATAGGAGAAAGATGGATTCCACCAACATAAAAACTAAAGAGACCTTTGGAGAAAAGAGAGGCAGCTGTATAAATATCAAGTGCTCTATTGGCAAATATAAATTTAAGTGTTTCAGAAGTCTTTTCTAAAAGCATTAATCTGGAGTGTAGCATTGTATGGAGATGAACTGTGAACATATGCCTATACCTGGTGTTATTCAATGTGTATACTGAGTAGACAATAAAAGAAACCAAGGAGAAATTTGGAGAATGAATTAAAGTATGAGAGAAGAAATTAAAACCTCGAGGTTTGCTGACGACATTATAATTCTATCAGGATCAGCTAAGAATGTGGAAGCAAAATAACTGATGATGGCCCAAGTAGAAAGGGTATAAAATGCAGACTGGCTACAGTGTGAAAAGCATTTCTGAAAAAGAGGAATGTGTTTACATATAATACAAATTTAAATGTTAGGAAGTATCTTCTGAAGGCATTGATCTGGAGTGCAGCATTATATGGAAGTGGAATGTGGACAATAAGCAGTTCTAACAATAAAAGAATAGAAGCTTTTGAAATGTTGTGCCACAGCAAAATGTTGAAGATCAGGAAAGTACGGTAGACCAAGTAACTAATGAGCAGGTACTAAATCAAAATGGGGAAAACAGAAATTTATGGGACAACTTGAACAAAAGAAGGGACAGTTGATAGGATGACCCTGGAAGCATGAAGGGATTGTCAGTTTGGTAATGGAAGGTAATGTGGGGGGTAAAAATTGTAAAGGGAGGCAAGGGACTATAGTAAGCAATTTCAAATGAATTTTGGTAGCAGTAGTCAATCAGTGACAAAGAGGCTACTACAGGTTAGATCAGCATGGAAAACTGCATGGGACCATAACTACAACTTACAGATGAACAACAATTTTGATGTCTTGTTGGCATTTGTATGACATTTTGTGGTGTCTATTATAACTCGATATAATTAAACAATGGAAAGTCCAGGCTGAAATATCAACAGTTATGGAAAGAGTAGATTGCTACTCACTGTAAAGATGACCCATTGAGTAGCAGAGAGGCAAAATGAAAAGACTGGTACACATACGGCTTTCAGCCAAAGCCTGCACCAGAAAAGAACAACACACACATATTCACTCAAGCAAGCACACCTCACACACATGTGACCACTATCCCTGGCTGCTCAGGACATACTGAAACTGAAACATGAAACATGCTGAATGGGAGAGCAACAGTCTTTAGGGGATAGCACTGTACAATGTGTGTGTGTGGGGGGGGGAGAAGGGGGGGGGGAGGTGACGAGGAAATAGTGCTGCCTGGTGGAACATTCAGGGACTACGGGTGGCAGACAAGGCTACCACTTACAGTGTTGTGAGGCTGTGGGGAGGGAGAGAAGGGAAGGGGAGAAAAATAAAAAAAACTGGGGGGAGCAGAAAGGAGAGGAGTAGAGAAGGGTAAATGATTTGTGGGTAAATTGGCACACAATGGGGGTGGGGGGACATGAGTTGGGTGATGTTGGTAGGAAAGAGGGGTGGAAGCTGTTTGGTGGAAGGTTCGGGGACAGTGGGTTATTATAGGTTGAGGCAAGGATGATTTTGGGAACAGAGAATGTGTTGTAAGAATGTCTTCCATCTGTGCAGTTCAGAAAAGCTCATGGTGGAGGGGTGGATCCATATGGCCCAGACTGTGAAGCTGCCATTGAAATCTATCACGTTATGCTCAGTTGTACAGTGTGCAAATGGGTGGTCCATTTTGCTCTTGCAAACCGTTGATCTGGTTCAGATTTATCAATGATACCTTCTGATGTTGACTCAGGGTCACCACACCTTATCCTCGTTCCTTCACAAACTCAACACCTTCTCTCCCATCCACTTCACTTGATCCTTCTCAACCCAGCCTTCCACCTTAATGGACGTTGACATCCTCCTCTCTGAGGGCTTGCCCAGTATGCTGAAGGTCTCTCAAAAACCTTCACAAAAAGGCATTACCCCCAGACCTAGCGAGCAAGTAGATTTTCGATGGCGCATCCCCACACACCTCAAATTCTCATATTATCCCTGAGAACAGGCTACAAAGGAGAGCTGCTCTTGTCACCCAGTACCATGCTAAAGTAGAACAACTGTACGACATCCCTTTTCAAGGCTTTGATTACCTATCAGCTTGAGCTGAAGTGAGGGACATCCTGCCCAAGACTCTTCCCACTTGCACCTGTCCTAAAGTGGTCTTCCATCAGCCCCTCCCCCACCCCTCCCAACCTTTACAGCATTCTAGGCCATCCCTTTTCCACTCCCAATCACAAGCCCTTGGCAGGAGTATCATGTCCTTGTGGAAGAAACAGGTGCAACACCTGCCCAGTCCACCCACCCACCATTTCCTACTCCAGTCCTGTCACGTGCTTATCCTAGCATAACAGAGACTAGGCCACATGTGAAAGCATCCGTGTCATTTACCAGCTCTGCTGTAATCATTCATCAGCATTTTATATTGGTATGACTATGAACCAGCTATACCCACGATGAATGGTCAGTGCCCAACCGTGACCAAGAGCAAAGTGGAACATGCAGTTGCACAGCATGCAGCTAAACATAACACGCTTGATTTCAATGGCAGCTTCACATCCCAGGCCATCTGGATCCTCCCCTCCACCACCAGCCTTTCTGAACAGTGCAGATGGGAGTTATCCCTAGAACACATTCTCCACTCTGGCCTCAACCTATGGTGACCTAGTGTCCCCAAACCTTCCACCCAACAGTTTCTGAATCTACATCTACATACATACTCCGCAATCCACCATATGGTGCATTGCAGAGGGTACCTTGTACCACAACTAGCTTCTCTCCCTGTCCCACTCCCAAACAGAACAAGGGAAAAATGACTGCCTATATACCTCTGTACAAGCCCTAATCTCTCTTATCTTATCTTTGTGGTCTTTCCGCGAAATAAAGTTGGCAGCAGTAAAACTGTACTGCAATCAGCCTCAAATGCTGGCTCTCTAAATTTCCTCAGTAGCGATTCACGAAAAGAACGCCTCCTTTCCTCCAGAGACTCCCAAGTTCCTGAAGCATTTCCGTAACACTCGCATGATGATCAAACCTACCGGTAACAAATCTAGCAGCCCACCTCTGAACTGTTTCTATGTCCTCCCTCAATCCAACCTGATAGGGATCCCAAATGCTCGAGCAGTACTCAAGAATAGGTTGTATTATTGTTTTATAAGCAGTCTCCTTTACAGATGAACCACATCTTCACAAAATTCTACCAATGAACCAAAGACGACTATCCACCTTCCCCGCAACTGCCATTACATGCTTGTCCCACTTCATATCACTCTGCAATGTTACGTTCAAATATTTAATCGACGTGACTGTGTCGAGCGCTACACTACTAATGGAGTACTCAAACATTACAGGATTCTTTTTCCTATTCATCTCCATTAATTTAGAGTTAGCTGCCATTCTTTACGCCAATTACAAATCCTGTCCAAGTCATCTTGTATCCTCCTACAGTCACTCAACAAGGACACCTTCCCGTACACCACAGCATCATCAGCAAACAGCCGCACATTGCTATCCACCTAATCCAAAAGGTCATTTATGTAGATAGAAAACAACAACGGACCTACCACACTTCCTTGGGGCACTCCAGATGATACCCTCACCTCCAATGAACACTCACCATCAACGACAATGTACTGGGTTCTATTACTTAAGAAGTCTTCAAGCCACTCACATGTTTGGGAACCAATCCCATATGCTGTAACCTTAGTTAGGAGGCTGTAGTGGGGCACCGAGTCAAACACTTTCTGGAAGTCAAGGAATGTGGCATCCGTCTGATACCCTTCATCCATGGTTTGCAAGATATCATGTGAAAAAGGGCGAGTTGTGTTTCGCAGGAGCGGTGCTTTCTAAAGCTGTGCTGATGCATGGACAGCAACTTCTCTGTCTCAAGGGAATTCATTATATTTGCACTGAGAATATGTTTGAGAATCCTGCAACAAACTGATGTTAAGAATATTGGTCTGTAATTTTAAGGATCCGTCCTTCTACCCTTCTTATATACAGGTGTCACCTGCGCTTTTCTCCAGTTGCTCAGGACTTTACCTTGGGCAAGAGATTGAAGATAAATGCAAGCTAAGTATGGAGCCAATGCAGTAGAGTACTCTCCGTAAAACCAAACTGGAATCCCATCAGGACCTGGCGATTTATTTATTTTCAACCCATTCAGCTGCTTCACAACCCCAGGGATGTCTATCACTATGTCCTCCATACAGGAATCTGTACGAGACTGAAATGGCGGTATGTTTGTATGATCCTCCTGCGTGAAAGATTTCTCAAATGCTAAATTTAAAATTTCAGCTTTCGTTTTGCTGTCTTCTGTTGCCAGGCCAGACTGATCAGTGAGTGACTGGATGGAAGCCTTTGACTCGCTTACCGATTTTACGTAAGACCAGAATTTCCTTGGGTTTTCAGCAAGATCTTTTGCTAAGGTTTCTGCCCCATCCATCCTATCACCTTCTCCAAACTCATGTCCCCTCACCCTCATTGTGCACTGCTCCTTGCCAATACACTCACTGATCTTCTCGCCTTCTCTGCTCCTCTCCTTTCTTCTTTATTATCCCCCCCCCCCCGCCCCCTTGCGCGTCTCTCCATCCCCCACAGCCTCCCGAAGCTGCAAGAGGTAGGCTTGTCTGCCATGTCTAGTCACTGCACACTGACTCATGCAGCACTGTTTACTCATCTCCTGCCCATACCCTGCCATCCATTCCACTTCCCTGTTCCATTACAGACTGGTACTCCCATTTGATGCATTTCAGTTTCAGTCCATCCTGAGCAGCAAGAGATAGCAGTCATGTGGGTGTGAGGTGTGCTTTCTTGTGTGAATGTGTGTGTATTTTTCTTTTCTGATGAAGGCTTTGGTGATAGGCCTTAGGTGTAACAGTTTTTTCCTTGTACTGATCTGCAGCTCAATGTGACATCTTTACACTGAGTAGCAATCTATCCTTTCTATAATTGTTGATATTCCAACCTGGACTTCCCATTGTTTGATTTTGCCTAATGGCAATTCCACAACTCTGTGCTGCTTTCCTTTGTACTATTGTATAATGCACTACTCTGTGCAGTTTCTGTTATTTATCTTCTTTCCAATGTTTTGTTTTATGATGACCTTCAAAACCCCATACATTCTGACTTCTGAGCCACAATTTATTAATGGTCTCATCCGCTCACAACACATGACTACATGATTGCACTAATTGTTGATGCATCTTCATGTCCTAAATTCTACCCACCAATAATTTTAATTATTCCTAGTGTTCACATTTCCTCCATCATTATTGTGTATTTTTGCATCTAATTTCCACACCTACCATTGTGAATCTCCTGTGCCATCTCCTTCTCTGACATCAGTAAACCTGTTAACCAGCTACCACACAGCATTCCTCTGATCATCCAGTATCACCCTGGCCTTGAAAAGCTCAAGTCACATCTTTCTTTAGAGCTTCAACTACCCCTGATTGTGCCCTGAAACCAGAGTAAATCCTATCCACATAACCCAAAGTAATGTTCTATCACCCACCCAACTAACGGAATTAGTCCATGTTGCTCCAAATCCTGTACCCCCCAGTTCATTTCTTTGTGGTCAACCCAGTTGCAAGGCCTGTCCCATACACCCAACCACCACTTTCTACCACAGGCATTTCCTACCCAATAAAAAGGAGGGCCACATGTGAAAGCAACCACTTTATATATCAGCTATGCTGCAATTCATGTACAGCATACTGTCTGGGAATAAAAAGTAACCAACTATCTACTCACATAAATGGCCATTGCCAAATTGCACGCATGACCAACCAGTTATAGGATATGTTGCATGCCACAACACAAACGGTTTCAATAGCTGCTTTGCTGTGCAAGGCATTTGGATTCTCCCTTCCAGCACTAGATTCTCTGAACTACACAGGTGTCTCTCCAACATACCCTGCACTCTCACAATCCCCCTGACCTAAACCTCTGCTAACCTGCTTCCCACTGCCTCCTCTTCCCTTGTATTTCTTTCTTCTGTCCATGCCACTCTTTCCCTGATCACATTGTGTACTGCCTTCTCCCACCATTCTTCGTCCCCCACATGGAGGCAGCCTCTCTCTCTGTCTGTGTGTCTGACTCCTTCTTCATCTCTACCTTACTCTTCTTTCCTCCCCTCCCTCTCCCTCTCCCTCTTACATGATCTACTCTTGGAACTCCTTTCATCTCGCTGGGCAGCCACTGAGTCATCAGCCGAAAATGCTGTGTCACAAAATCCTGCTACCCCTTCCTTGTCTCATGCATCCTTCCTTGTCCCCTCCCCATCTTCATCTGCCCAGGCAACTGCTCTCAATAACTGATGATCAGTAGTTAATCTTGCTGCAGGAGCACGCATTTGGTTGTCTGTGTGACACCGTGTGTGATTGTGTGTACTTGTGTAAGAGGAACAGCAAGGCTTCAAAAGTTAATGTGAATACTGTTTCTTTTTGCCTGTTCTATGTACCAACATCAATCCACTATAGGTGAGTGATTGCCTTTTTGCATATTATTCCAAGGAAGATTCAAAATGCCAAAAAAGAAAATAATTACGGTATATACTGATATAAAGCCAGAGGGGAAATAAAGGTGCAGCACATATGGGAAATAGAAAAGTAGCATGTTGATGGAGAAGCCACTCATGTAATCAATCATCTTCACTAATAGCACATACCAGTGTAATATATTTGACAAAATTTAAATTCAGGTAGCAGATCCAAGTGTTCATTGCTACAGGTCTCCCTTCCCTTGATTAGACACGTTTTGCTTATGGTGGGGCTGGTGTGTATGTGGTGTTGGTAGAGCGTACAAATCAAGTTTTTTCTGGGGCCAGTCACGTAGCTGAGAGTTAATGGGAAAAGAAAGCTTTGTTCTGGGTGCCATAAAATACTTATTTGAATAGTAACAGTGATCTGTTACCTAAGAATTTTCTTTCATGTCTTCCACTACAATCCATCATAGCATGAAACCTGAATAGTTCAACACATGGTGTATTTGTGGGCAATTAAAAAAAAGAAATCCGTTTTTTCTGTTTTTTTTTTTTTTTTTTGCATTTCCTGGCTAAAATCATATATTTTCCCCGTTAAAAATACACTACATCCCGAGATAAAATACATTTTTCCACGTCAAGTAACAATATAATTTCCCACGAATTCCACCAACTACAACACGTTACCTTCCGAAGAGCTGAAATTCAATTGCATTACTGCAATGCGCTTTGGTCAGCCAGTCATAGCACATGTCACGTGACCTTACACGGCAGTGACATGTTAGACTGTGGCGCATATTGAGAGCATAGGGCACGTGATTCAGTCAGCTAATACAAGACGACCTACAATACATTCATCTACATACATTATTGTAGGTGGTCTTGGCTAATAGCAACATCTAAGTAGCGCGAACACACAACTACGAAAAGTTACTGGTTTAAGTTAAAATACATACAGCATAGCTACAAGAAAAACAATGCTTTCACAATCCAACAATGGTCGTCAAAAATGTTTTGCGGTTTTTTTCCGTAGATGTGGTTAGGCAGGATCTTAAAGAGTACAGCTTAAATTGCAACAGCTGAATATTTCTGACCAGCAGAATTATAAATTTCAGTGCTCTGCACCAAACATTTCGTGGGTTATCTGGCTGAAAATAATTCCGTTGAGCACTTTTACTTTTTCATAGAAAAGCGTATTACAAGTGAAATTGCTCAAGAACTCACCTCGCACTCTTTTTGAAGGATAATTACACCAGTTGCCAACGTTACCTATTGCATAATTTGTAATATATGAAAGAACTAAAATAAGTACGAAAAACAAACCTTTAAGCTTGGTCTTTTCTATCGTATGTTAAACTTTAATATATGGTACGTCAAACACTAATGTGCAAGTATCAAAAAATAATGGCATAAATGGCTGGTCCTCTGGGCCCTAAATTTTTCTAAGCGGCTGGTCCTTACAGTTCTAGAGTAGGACGCTCCGTGATTTATGAAACTCATCACACACTCTCAAACGTAACATAATTCATCTTGTGTAAAAGTAAATTTGCTTTGAAAGTAACGCTTCTCAAACCACCATTTGCAGTATTTTACCGCGACCTTTCAGAAATGTAAACAGTTGTGACGTCACGCTCATCGAAAGCAATTTGTTGTTACGACGTATTGCTCAGTCTTCCTTCTAAAGCCTTTTCACACAATGTGCTGTCGACAGGCACTTTTGTGTGCGCTGTATTTTGTTGTTGCAATGGCGCATTTTCTTTGCAGCTAAAATTTAGTCTGCCGTTATTCTCTCGTTATGTTTTATTGCTGCAGTGCTATCTGCAATAGCGGGCTAAAGTAAAATTCTTTGTCGCAGTATCAGTTCGTACCAGTCAAAACTGCAAAAATTTAACTGAGAATTAAGTCAACGAAAAACTTCTGGAATACTAAAAGAATTATCATATTTTTCATGGATTTTTCCCCGAATGAAAAAGTTCCTGGGGTTTCCCCAGTTGTCCCAGGGCATATACACCCTGCCAATGTGATATCCGAAAAACTTCAATAAATCCTTAATATAACTTTTCTGAACATTTGATCACATTGTTATGTTGTTGTATCGAGCAACGTTTAAGCCAGTGCTTCAAGAAGTCCTCATCAGAGAGGTTATTTACTACTCAGCCAGTGTCCCATTCAGAATTTCATCCTACTCCTAGCATTGGTCATCAAGAACATCAGTGACCTTGATTTCATATTGGGTCGCAAAAGTGAGATGATGCGGATGGATATCCTCTTTGAAAGTAATTTTTATTTCTTTCTTTTATTTTTTATTTGGCTTAGGGCAATTTTTAATTCCTATTGCTGGGTATTAAGAAATGAGAAGCCAGCCACCACAGTGACATAGTACTGCTATTGCAGTGCCTAGTGGTAGCTGAAACAATTGTGTGTGTATTATGGTGTTGGCCATTACGTTTGCTGTCACACCCAACGGGGTAGCACTGCAAGCACTGCTGGCTCATATGTGAGATATAGTCTGTCTGTAAACTGAGAAGTGAGCAGTGCATGCAGTGGTGGAACTAATCTTTCCCAGAAGAGTGCTACCAGTGCTGGACAGGATAATTAAGAATCAGTTTCTTGTCTGGCAGTAGTGTGCAGCATTTTATGTGGCTTCTGTTAGTGTATGTTTCTTGTGCTAGTAATATTAATTACCATTTCTGTCTTTTGTGTAGTGTTAATGCATTCAGTGAAAAAGAGGCATTCCTCAGGTTCAATGTGTCTCCACTGATTCAAAAGGTGCACTGCAAATGGTCAGTGTAAGATTGTGAAACAGCCTGTAGGTGCTCCTTGTGAAATTGTTGGATAGGGTGAGGACTCACCTGCTTGCTCTTCAGTTTACAGACAGATTATCCTGCAAGCAAGCAAGATGATGGGAGCATGTATGTGTCACATATCATTGTGAAACGATTTATTGTGAATAAAGATTCTTGATTCTTGTCATTGTAATTCATTCTGGCAAGTTGCTTTACAATTTAAATAACCTTCTTTATACTTCTCCTGTAGGAAAATGGATGCCTTGCTGCCACATAATCTTCCTTGGACTATACAGTTTTGCTGCACTCACTGTGATGTTCTACCACCCTGACTTATTGTGTTGACTACGTTGTGCATGCCTCTTCTGTTCCTATAGGCACATGCTAATATGCAGTGTCCTCACAGCAGCCATCAAATTTAAAATTAGGTTCAATGATGCTCTTGACGTATGCGACTAGGAGCAGGATTAAGTAACGTTATAAAAGGTCCAAGAGCAGCACCAGTCCAGTCGCACATTTGCAAAATGCCACTCACAGTAGAGGCGCTAATTTTGTCTGTATAAGAACGTGACAATGTGGCCACACACCTGAGAATATTTTGTTGGAAAGACCATGCCTGCAGAAGCCTATGCTCACACAACTTCTAAGGAACTTTAGTTTTTGACATTTGGCACAAACAGTGCTTCAAAATTTCTAAATGAAGCATTATGCATTTTGAGAGTCTAGTATCCTTTTAGAATACTTTATTGCCTAGATCACTAGTTTTGTTACAGAGATAAGCAGTTTCAGGCAGTTCATTGGCCATTTTCAGATCAACAAATCTGAAGATGGCTATTGAAAAGGCTGTAACTGGTTATCTACACAACAAAACTTGTGATCTAGACAATGAAGTGTTCTAAAATGATACTAGAATCTCAAATATAGAAGATCGCCTCCTGCTTCACCGATGATTTCAGGTAATCATAATTATGCATTTTCTTTTTCGTTTCATGTGGTGTTATATTACTGATCCTTTTTCAGCCAATGCACATAGTGTCATATACAAATGACTTCAAATTTGCATCTTGCAAGATATATTTTTCATTCTTGCTTTATTTGCGATGATAAGTATATCCCTCATCTCAATATGCTCAAGTCAGTATATTTCTTTTAACTTACGATAATTGATTGTTGGTTGCCCCAACACTGAGAGTAAGTTGCTGAGTAAAGTCATCACCAATAGCAGAGTCATGATGAAACTGCAAGAAAAGTAAATGCAATTAGATTACTTACAATGAAATATAAAGTAATACAACTAATATGTCATTAATGTTAGAAGAAACAAATCCCTGAAATATAAACTGAAGGAGTGTCAATTATATAATCTTTTCAAGATACATTTAACATTAAAAGAAAGATGATCACATTGCGTTTACATCAACTTTTCAGGATATTTAACTTCACAACACAGTTTCATAAACTACTGTCGACAAATATTTATCTTTGACCAAAACAGGTCTCATTAGGGTATAAGCTTAATTATAGTTGAAAAATTGCAGTTAAAGAGGAATCATTCATAGAATACAATAAGAATTTGAAAATATAATTGGATGGATAAAAGGTAAGTAAGTGAGTACTCACAAAGTGACAGCAGGAGAAAACCCACATGAAAGATTTGAAAATGTACAAGCTTTTGGAGCCAATGGCGTCTTCTTCTGGCAGAAAGGGTGAAGGGAAAGGAAGAGGATTGAAGGAAAAGGACTGGTGAGATTTAGTTACTGAGAAGACCTATGAAAGAGTTGCCCAGAACCCTGGGCCAGGGAAGGCTTACCGGATGAGGTGAAAAGGAGATGCTGACTGTCGGTTCCTACACTAGACAAGATTTGAAAACTTAGAAGGTAGACAATAGGGTGATAAGCAAGACAAAGATTATAAAAAAAAACATTGAAAGAGCCAGAAACAGTATAAAGGGAGTGAAGAAAAGGAATCGCTTCTAAAAACAAATGCTGAGAGCTTAGAAAATAATGTAAATTTAGGTCATGTGAGTGACGAGCAACCAGCAAATGTTGTAATGCCCCTTTCCACCTGCAGAGTTCTGAGATACTAGTGTCAAGAGAGAGAATCCAAATGCATATATGGGGACACCAACATCCGCACTGAGGTGACAACTGTCATGTTGCAGAGCATGCTCTGCAGTGTGTAACACCGAAAATGCTGGATACATGGCACGTGCTACCGATATATATTTTTTCTGAATTGTACGTAAATTTTTTGTAATTTAAATGCTTTCTTTTAAGAAGTAATGACATTGATTCACTGTATATGTAAATTTAGGTAGAAGACTGTTGACGTTTCATTGTATTCATTTGTGTCTTACTGTGAGACTTATAAGCTCTGGGAAAAAGCGAAAGGAATAGTTATTTTGATCGACTAGCAACGATAATAGCAGTGCTTGTGCGTTGTAAAATCTTTGGGTTGGGAGTTGTGGCACAGAGCGCGTGGAGAGAGCGAGAGACAGGTTCCAGCGCTTGTAGTGTGCGGAAGTGTGGTGTTACGCTCTCGCGGTAGAGAGTACCATAACGGCGGCATCATGTACGCATGCCGGCCAGATAGCTAGTAGCAGGAGGAAGGACAGTGGACGGGCGGAAGAGGCTGTATTAATTAGGATTACCCGTTCCTGTAATTAGCCGTGGCTCCACAGGGTGTTACCGTCTTCAACAACAGCAGCAGTTCCAGCAACACAGATTCGTCATTGGCTCCGAGTTTTGGCGTATGCACAGCACTGAAGTAAGAGTGTCCATTCGTAGAAAGTATTAACGGCTAACCCAGCAGCACGACTGAATGTGATTTGATTGATAAGATTTATTTAAATAATAATCAGTTAAACTCAAGGTGATTGTGTCCTCATTGCCCCCCAGACATTGTTACCAAGCAGGATCCTTGTTCCTTTTTTTCCTAATATGCTAACTGAGTGTCATAAGAAACAAATTGAATAGTTACAGCCAGTTCATTAATGAATAATTTCTCTTTGAAGAATCTTAGCCTCAGTGTACTTTCAGTTAACTGTTGTACAACAGAGGCTTCAGTATATGACGAAAGTAAAGCAATTTCATTTTTCAAGTTTGCGAAACAATCACTGGAAAAAATCCAAATCTAAAGAAATGCACAAATTAAGAGTGTGGAAGTTTTATTTATTTTACATATAGCTTGGAGCACATGGCTGTTCGGTTTGGCGCGGATTCTAGTATTTAATTCTGTTCAAGTCAGTAAAAAAGGCTCAGTTGTTCAGTCAATAATATGAAATCCAATTTGCAAAATAAGTAATGGCAAAGTAAAAAGTGCTTGCTTTTCTTCTAAATTTCTTTGATGACGTTATGTTGAGGTCACTGAGAGTCATTGTTCACGTAACGAAGTTCAGTACTAACATACAGTTTAACTGCATATTTTCAAATCATTACTCGATTGCCTTTTCCAAAATTTAATGCCAAACATAATGTAAGAGTGACTTCTCAGTTTTCTTTGTCATTACATACTCACTTAAAATTAGTGTTAAAAAACAAAACAAAAAAACAAAAACGTGTCAACCTGTAGTTTCCACGTCTGTGTTTAATAATACATGTTTTTCTTTCCCATCATCTTGTACAGGATTTTGGATGTAAATTGTTCTAGTGGGCAGGTGACAGTGAATTACTTCCTTTTCGTTCATTAGTGTACCTTTTGGATTCATGATCAGTAGTTCCCCTTTCTGTCCAGTGTTGTTCGTTAGTGATGCACAAAATAACTTTCATTTTCCAAATTATAGCCCTGTTTGGTTTAATAACTTTTAGTTATAGTAGACTTTCCATCAGAAGGGTCGGTTCTACCATTTCCTCCTACTTATCGGTATCACTTCTTCGGGAAAGATAGCCTTATACAATTAGAAAAAATCCATTAGAAATACACGTGATCCACAGTCATATTTCATATCGCAAGCAGGATAGGCCGATTGGTAAGAGGGAGGTTACACGTGGCGACGCAGGTGACAGGACAATATCAGTTTGGTATTGTTCTGGGCACGAATTTGCAATGTGTAGTTTTGTAGCGAGTAGTAACTTGTTGCTACAAAGAAAGTCGCTCACATACAATAACATTAAGTGGCAGAAATAAGCCGCACATTTAAATTTCACGGTAATCAGCAATCTGGGTAACATGAATAAATTAGGCGAAACGAGTAGTTTGATTGTACCAAATGTGGAACAATCGGTTGAACAATGCACGACCCATGAAGCGGGACCCATTGCTCAGAATTCGGCGGCTAGCATCAAAGACGCTGCTGCTGAAAATCGAACAATGGCAGAAATGGAATTCCAGGCACTTGCAAATGCTGTGGAATACGGAATAAAAAGTAAAACAGAACCTATTCATGGCGGATACGAGGAATCTATTAATACAGAACCAGTGTTGTAACCTGTGATTTCCGGAAATATAGAAGATTTGTTCAGTTTGTTAATCAGTAAAATGGATGCCCAGTCAGCAAAAATAGATAACCAGAATAAAGCAATTAAAACTGTTAACGGTAATACTGGAATTGTTAACACAAAGGTTGATAAAATTGGAGCAGAAGTAGTAGCATTGAATACCGAAATCGGTAATCTGACGCATGACAGGGAGGAAGCCCAAACAAAGATAGGAGACATAAATACTCGTTTCGAAACTGAAGTAGGGAGGATAGGACAGAAACTGGTAGAGACTGTTGGTCCCACAATAGAGAGCAAGGTAGATGAAAAAGTGAAAGAAGTAGCTCGAGAAGAGGATGTAGGGAAAATAACGAGTTTACAGACTTTAGTATCAGACGTAGGTGCTAAAGTAAATAGACAATCGGTTGTGTGTAATGAAATAAATAGACAATCGGTTGTGTGTAATGAAAAGAAGCAGGAGGTGGAAACGTTATCAGTTACCACTTGCCAAGTACTTACAAGGATAAATGAGTAAGATAAACGATTAGAAGAAAATCTGCACTATGTGTCATACCACGCACATAGCGCTGAAGTATTAGCGAAGGAGGAGCGCTTCGATCCCCTCAAAAAACAGGGTGGACTGCACGCCACCGACTTCATTAGAAATTGTGAAAGGGTATTGCCGGAATCATGGGCAGACAAGAGAAAAATAAATGCAGTAATCGACATGTTTGCTGGCGAGGCTAAGGGATGGGGCTTAAACCTCGATATAACAAACATGACGTTTCAAGAGTTCAAAAATGCATTCTTGAAAGAGTATTGGACAGAGCAGAAACAAGAGTGTGTATGGCGCGATTTCGTAGTGTCGAGGCCCTACGTTGTAAACACGCGCGGCTCCATGAAAGAATTTTGTGAAAACTGGATCCGCAAATTGGAATATTTGCGCGATCTGAAAACTGAATCAGAGATTGTCTGGGGGCTGTGGCAGAAGCTTCCAGATAAATCCAAGAGATACATCGGCAGTAGTTCGAGAACGATTGCTGTGTTCTTAAAGGAAGTAGACAACAAAGACAATCGGCGGATAACCGCGAAAATGTTAAAAGTCGTGGGAATGGTAACAATTACCACCATAGTCACAACCAGAACAATAACAATAACCATGATAATATTGGTAGCAATCACCATGGCAATAACAATGCACAGCACTATAACAATAATGGTCATAGTAACAATAGCCACAACTGTAGAAATGATTGGGGCCAGTATCAAGCAAATGTGGTACGTGGTCCTTGGAGAAATGATAGTAGACAGGAGCGGAATGATACATCACGGCAGTCTGGTAGCAACAGGTCTGTCGGAATTAGTCAGGGAAACAACTAGCCGCGCCCGTTAGGGGCCCACCGGGCGTGGGAAGACCTTGGCGGCCCAAACGAAAACCTAGACAATACTCCTATGATAAATCCGAAAGGTTAACTCAGCGATGGGAGGATGTGCGAGAGAGTAAAGAGAGCGACGCACCTAGAGTCATGTTAACTGCGCTGGAAACGGCAGTCGACGCATATGTCACTGCTCGTAAATGTAATAATGATATTAGTGTACCGGTAGGGGGAGAAGGAAGCGGCCGCTATTAAAGCAACGGTTACGCAAGTTTCAGTAGAGCATGAGTTGCCAGCAGAAGTAATAGAGCCGATCTCGAATAAAGTTTCCGTTATCGAGCAGGGAACTGTGGAACGCGAGGAGGTGTTGTTAGGGCAGTTCGGTCGGATGTACGACTAACTGAAAAGCTATAGAGGATTGTATGGGAGGTGCGCTAATGGGGAGAGCAGACAGAAATTGACGCTTCTCAGCCCACAAGAAATTAGCGTTTTAAAATGGAAAGCACTGGACCTGAACGGCAACTGAATTTTTTAAAGTAGCCAACCCCAGCGACGCTAGTCCTATTGAAAACAGAGGCGGATGTTACGAGGAGGGGCGAGATGAATTTTGCGATAATGACCCGGCACAACTAATTGATAGTCACATAGATTACAATATGTACGAGGTCAAACCTGACGTTATACAGTCAGACGAGAGTGATGAGGGTTGCATGAGATCCGGAGATGAGATAGAAGAAAAAAACAGAGCACTTTTCTCCAAAAATCTTCGAAGATGACAGCCATCTTTCCGAAGAATACCTACCTTACGTGACAATTAGCGAACTATTGATTACACAAAGTTTATTAATCGATGAAATTGATAGTAAGATTACAGTGTTGAGATCAAAACAAGTTCAACTACCGCAAGACAGACAAATAGAGATCAAAAACGTCCAAACACAAAGAATTAGAAAACCGACGGATAAACAACTGTCGGCACCGGAACCGGACGGATTTTTCTGGAACGACCTGGAGGTGGACGAGGATTTGTTGTGGGAAGACCAAACCATGGATAATGGCAGGTGTAGATAGATTGCAGTGCCCACTAATATGCACGGCCTACAAATGCAGATTTTAATTGATACAGGGGCAGAGCTAAGCGCTATGTCAGGAATAACTTTTGAATTACTGAAAGATAAACCAGAAGTCGTAGTAATGCCAGTAATGGGAGTCAAAACGATAAGTGCTACCGTAAGGAATAGTAAACCGATAACAAACCAAATATTTGTATGTTTTGAGATTCAAAGAGAACCATTTGAACAGGAATTTGTCTTTGTGCCAGATCTGTGCACAGATATTATTGTGGGTTTAAATTGGTTGTTAAAATATTGTGCAATTATTAACTGCAATAATATGATCATGAAGTACATTTTCAAAGACAAGACCGAAGTAAATGTGAGTTTTGATGAAACGAGTGACGATGTGAGTAGTGAATACAAACCTATTCATCTTGTTACTTGTCCTAATGAGACTGGTTTAGGCAGAAAAATGGAATACTACGGTATCCGCAATATGAACATCAACAATTGTTTGGAAGACGAATTAGAGAGCATTGTAGACAGATTGCCAAACTCCCCACCTGAGCATAAACGAGACCTATATGACGTAATAATGAGAAACAAGAACGTGTTTTCAACAAACCGGGGCTTGTTATTGGGTATCAGTGCAAGTTAAATGTAATACCCCATGAACCATTCTTTGTAAGACCGTATGTGATACTGCTATCCGAGAAGCAGGCTGTCCAACAATAGATAGATCAGATGTTAGACTGGAATGTTATAGAGAGGAGTACCAGCCCCTATAACAATCCCTTAATAATAGTAGATAAGAGAGGTGGTAGTGTTAGGATTGTGATAGACGCACACCCGTTGAACAAGGTTGTTCAACGTGAGACAGATAGACCAGAAAGTATGGAAGATATACTGCAAAGTTTCACAATGTACAGTTTATGACTAGCCTTGACCTCAGAGATGGGTACTGGCAAATAGCCTTAGAAGAATAGTGTAGGAAATATCCGGCGTTTTTATGTGCAGGCCGATGTTACCAGTACAAGGTAGTGCCATTCAGCCTAAATATATCTGTTTCTGTCTTTATCAGGGCCCTAGATAAGGTGTTAGGTGCTGCCCTGAGCTCAAAACTGACAGTGTACGTGGACGATTTGCTGCTGGCGAATTCGTCGTGGCGAGAACATTGCGAATTGTTAGATGAAGTTTTCAGTGCGTTACGCAAGTGTGATTTTGTGAAGAAAGAACTCAATTTTCTTGGTCACATTGTGACAACAGAGGGTATCACTAAATATCCACAAAAAAGTGGAGGCAATAAAGAACTGTCCTCCGCCGAAGACTAGGAAAGAGTAAAAGAGTTTCCTAGGGCTCTCAGGATTCTATCGCAAGTTAGTGTAGGGGCACGCCTTCAACGATCCAAGCCTGAACAACTTGTTGCGAAAAAATACGCCATTTGTATGGACTGACGAGTGTCAGGCCGCATTTGAAAGACTGAATAATGAATTACTACAGAATAACATATTTACCATCCTGATCTTGCGTTGCCATTTCATATGGGAACGGACTCATCAAATTATGGCTTAGGAGTAGAATTGTTTAAAGAGGTAGGAGAAAATAAAGCACAGAACAGTCGCGTCGCAAGCCGAAATTTGACGAAATGTGAGCGAATCTATACGATTTCTGAGAAAGAATGTCTCGATATCGTATGGCGTTTCAGAAAATTTAAAGGTTATTTGTAGGACCGAAGGGTGATAATTCACACGAATCACAAGGCGCTCACCTATCTGAAGGATTGTCGTTTACTGCATGAAAGATTGACACGGTGGTCTCTTTTCTTGCAGCAGTTTTATTATAACATTTGTTGCGTGAGAGGGCCAGACAACTGTATAGCGGACGCGCTGTCACGTTTGCCTGAAACCGATCATCGGCTTGTGGAGGACGAGTCTGCAGGCGTACTGAAATTGCACTGCTTTCAAAATGCAGAAGGTCGTAAAAGAGTAGAGAGCATCTGTAAAAACATGCGTCGTCATCAAAACGAGGACGACTGTCTAATAATTGTTAAGAACAAGTATAACGAAAAGAGTAATGAAGGGGAGAAACTGAGAAAGTATTACATAATACATAACCATATCTTGTACATACGTGAAGGTGAAGATAGCAATAGATGGCGAGTGTGTTGGCCAGCCAGGTACGTCACAGAGATAATTGACTACTATCATTTAGCTTATGGTCATTGCGGACCAAAGATGTGTGCTGAGCAGCTAGCGGAAGTTGTAAATTTTAATAATATACAAAAGAGAGTTGCTGGAAGAATAAAGTCATGTGATAATTACCAGAGGGTGAAGGTAACGAATTGCATGAACCGTGGCCGTATGCACAGCATAAGACCTAACGATGTGCTGGATTTGGTTCGTACGGACCTCTATGGTCCACTGCCCAAGACTTCAGGGAATTTCGCGTGCATATTAGTGGTCCTAGAAACATTTTCTAAGTTCATCAAGTTATATTCGATAAGGAAGGCAACAGCTAGAGCGGTTTATACCAGATTTGTTAATGATTACCTTGTGCGCGTCGGCAAAGCAAAAGCGGTTTTGTCCGATAACGCAGCGCAATTTACTTACAAATTATGTAATGAAGGAATGAATAGTAATGGCACTGAAGCAATACACATTTCGGACTGTTGCCCAAGCGGGAATCCCGCGGAACGGTACATGCGTGAATTAGGTCGGCTTTGCCGAACGTATTGTCACCACAATCACAAATTGTGGGGCAATTACGTTGGTGATTTCGAGAAAATAATGAAAGCCTTGACGAATGAATCCACGGGCTACACTCCGAAAGAAATACTATTAGACCATAAGTCTAAAAGTTTAGTGGAAGAAATGATTGATTTCCCTCCGAGAGTTGATATTAACATTGAAGTAAAGAAAGAACACCTATAAGAAATGGTTAAAAAGAAAGGTGAAGCGCGAATACGGCGTCATGACGCTAAGGCGCGGTTTGCCAAATTTGCTATTGGCGATCTTGAACTTGTTAAAGCACACAAAAAGTCAAGCGAGATCGACCATGAAATTTCAAAATTTAAATTAATTTACAATGGACAATTTGAGATTATCAATGTACCTCATACTAACGCTTACTGTTTAGCTTTTCCTTAATCAGGAAAGCTGTTAGGTGTGCGTAATATTGTCAATTTATAATTGTACCAGTCAAGGACTAATTAGTCCGAAATGAGAAAAGAGAAACCAAGCCATTACGTGCTATTCTAGTATTAGTGAGTTTGTGAACTTCGTATATGTATGTATTATGTTAAAATTTTATTTTAATCTGTATGATGTGAGTTATTACCGATGCACTTAGATGAACTGTAAGTTTCAGGTCTTGGTACACGTGTGTATTAATGGACAGTGTTGAGTTATCCACTGTGATGGAATTAAAAAGAGGGCTCCTTGAGATTACTCGGGAGTGAGTAAGAACAATTTGAGGCAGGTGAATGTTCTGAAATGCCACTGCATACACAAACATGGAGATCTAGCGTGCCGCTATAGCGCACGCAACAATGCTACGCTTGAACTGAGTCGTTGCCGGCTCTTGTAGCGCTGCGGCGTTCTTTGTGAATGTGCGTGTGCAACGCCATTTGGTTTTATTTCAGTGCCAGCAGTTAAGGGTTTTGATGTAAATGTTTATGTTTGGTATCGACGTTATTTAAAACACACTCACTAGCGCAATGCGAGAGCCCACTTAAAAAAATTCATGTTCATTATACACATTTATGTAATGAATTTTGTAATTACTACTTCTTATCCTGTTCTGAAAGTTTTTTTTACTACTCTTTATGTACCTTTAAATGATGCCTGAATTTTTCTATGCCAATATTGACTATGTTTTTCATAATATTTGTAGTAAATTTAAACTTACTGAATTCTTGAAGGAAGTGTTTGTTTTTAAGATTTGTTGTCATACTATAATGTTTTGAGTAATAATGACACACGGTCATCATGTAAATAACGTGCCCCCTACATAACTGCAATAATTATTTGGATTGATAACCCAGCGATTTCTGGATTTTATGCAGATAAAATTGATTAACTGTGTGCACCTGCATTTCTGTTTGTTTAAATTGTAGGACATTCCCTGAATTTGTTTCCCTCTAGAAAAAAAGTCATGAAATGTGGGGCACGTCTAACAATGAAAATGCAGGATACATGGCACCTGCTCCCCATATATATATATATATATATATATATATATATATATATATATATATATATATCTGAATTGTACGTAAATATTTATAATTTAAATGCTTTCTTTTAATAAGTAATGACATTGATTCACTGTATGTGTAAATTTAGGTAGAAGACTGTTGAAGTTTCATTGTATTTATCTGTGTCTTACTGTGAAACTTATAAGCTCTGGGAAAAGCCAAAGGAATTGTTATTTGCATCGACTAGCAACGATAATAGCAGTGCTTGTGCGTTGTAAAATCTTAGGGTAGGGAGTTGTGGCGCAGAGCGCGTGGAGAGAGCGAGAGACAGGTTCCAGCACTTGTAGTGTGCAGAAGTATGGTGTTAACGCTCTCGCAGTAGAGAGTACCATTTTGGCGGCATCATGTACGAGCGCCGGCCAGGTGACTAGTAGCAGGAGGAAGAACAGTGGACGGGCGGAAGAGGCTGTATTAATTAGGATTGCCCGTTCCTGTAATTAGCCGTGGCTCCACAAGATGTTACCGTCTTCAACAACAGCAGCAGTTCCAGCAACACAGATTCGTTATCGGCTCCGATTTTTGGCGTATGCACAGCACTGAAGTAAGAGTGTCCATTGGTAGAAAGTATTAACGGCTAACCCAGCAGCATAACTGAATGTGATTTGATTGATAAGATTTATTTAAATAATAATCAGTGAAACTCAGGGCGATTGTGTCCTCATTGCCCCCAGACATTGTTACCAAGCAGGATCCTTGTTCCTTTTTTTCCCCTAATATGCTAACTGAATGTCATAAGAAAGAAATTGAATAGTTGCAGCCAGTCCATTAATGAATAATTTCTCTTTGAAGAATTTTAGCCTCAGTGTACTTTCAATTAACTGTTGTACAACAGAGGCTTCAGTATATGACGAAAGTAAAGCAATTTCATTTTTCAAGTTTGCGAAACAATCACTGGAAAAAATCCAAATCTAAAGAAATGCACAAATTAAGAGTGCGGAAGTTTTATTTATTTTACATATAGCTTGGAGCACATGGCTGTTTGGTTTGGCACGTATTCTAATAGTGCTTGCTTTTTTTCTAAATTTCTTTGATGACATTATGCTGAGGTCACTGAAAGTTATTCTTCATGTAATGAAGTTAAATACTAACGTACAGTTTAACTGCATATTTTCAAATCATTACTCGATTGCCTTTTTCAAAATTTAATGCCAAACTTAACGTGAGAGTGACTTCTCAGTTTTCTTTATCATTACATACTCACTTAAAATTAGTGTAAAAAAAAAAAAAAAAAAAAAAAAAAAAAAAGAAAGAAAAAAAAAACGTGGCAACCGTTAGTTGCTACATCAGTGTTTAATAATACATGGTTTCTTTCCCGTCATCTTGTACAGGATTTTGGATGTAAATTGCCCTAGTGGGCAGGTGACTGTTAATTACTTCCTTTTCGTTGATTAGTGTAACTTTCGGATTCATGATCAATGGTACCCCTTTCTGCCCAGTGTTGTTCGTGAGTGAATGCACAAAATAACTTTCATTTTCCGAATTAAATCCCTGTTCAGTCTAATTATTTTTAGTTTTAATAGATTTTCCATCAGAAGGGTCGGTTGTACAATATATACAATTAGAAAAAATCCATTAGGCATACATGCAATCCATGGTCATATTTTATATCGCAAGCAGAATAGGCCGGTTAGTAAGAGGGAGGTTACAAGTGGGATATGTTCGTTGGCGGTATACATCCTCCATTTATGCTGTTTCAACATAACCCATAGCTTGGTGATAGTTATAGCAATGAAGAAGGTGGAACAGTGTTTGCTTATCAGCTTGTACACAACATGGGTCTTTTTACTTACAGGCGGTGCTCCTTTTGATAGTATATGTTTTGCCAGTATAGACAATGGTAGGAGTGTATAATGGAAAGTCTTACAGCATTAATGGTCACACAGATAGCAGTCGTGGTCTGGAGAAATGGGTATGTAAGTAGTATAGGGCCTGACGCAGATATTGTGGAGATGTAAAGAGCCTGTATCTGCACAAACACCTCTGCCTCGAATGTCAAGGCTGTATAGGGAGGAGGTGGGGGGGAGGGTGGGGGTGGGGGGACTATTAACTTGGAAAGGTTAGCAACTGTGAAAATGCAAGTACTGCTTTTGTTTTATTGGCTTAGTGAAAACAGAAGTGTGTAGTTGGCCATCAGTGTTAACTTGGTCAACATCAAGGAAAGTGGCATTGTATTCAGAATAGGACTACGTGAAATTTAATTCGAAGAATGTGTTTAGAAATTTGAAAAATCACATACGTAATGTACCTAATAGATATTTGCCAATCCACTCATTACTCGCGCACACTAAGGTGACGATTCCCGTAAGAGTGCGGGCAAGTAGTGCGCATTCGCACAGACGAAGGTCAATGGCTGGGTAGCCTTTAACTATATACATGAAGATAGTAACTGTTCTCGAAAGAACAGATACCACTGATGACCGTGCAGCTTCTATAGAATGTGCGAATGCGCACAGGTTGCCCAAACTCTTACGGGAATCGTCACCGTAGTGTGCGCGAGTAATGAGTGGATGGGCAAATATCCATTAGGTACATTACGTATGTAGATTGTGGACAGTTGGGAATGTAGGTCTCATGGGAAGCGTGCAAGTGATAAGTTCCTGCAGTCGCGCTATTCATCTGTGTCCTCGGTGGCTCAGATGGATAGAGTGTCTGCCATGTAAGCAGGAGATCCCAGGTTCGGGTCCCAGTCAAGGCACACATTTTCAGCTGTCCCCATCGAAGTATATCAACAACACCTGTCGGCAGCAGGGGGTTGAGTTTATCACCATTTATTCTAGAGAAGCTGTAGGGTCATCAATAGTATCTGTTCTTTCGAGAACAGTTACTATCTTCATATAACTGAAAGATATAATATGAAAAAATTTTCATACGAAAAAATTACAACAGTGCTTTGTGACTGGGCAAGTTCGAGAAGAAAAAAAACCGTGAAAACAGACAAACGAAAGTTTAAAGACAGTGTAAGTAACAAATTCGCAAATAAATCGGTGAAGGACCTGTAGGGTACAATGAACTGTAAACAATGTTTATTTTAAATTAATATGTGCGTACTTAGGAATAACTCCATTCCATATTGTAAGCATTGCTTGTTAAATCTATTGCTTTGTACATTCTCCTCTGCCTTGACTTTCATCCTCTGATATAGATGGATAGCACCTTAAGAAATCGTGAGGCTCGCATTAATGTCGAGTGACTCAGGTCTGTAGCTTGTAACGCCTTTGTTGGCAGACTGCAGTGTTTTGTGTTTTATTGTTGTGTTTTCGTTATTGCGTGTTTGTTTATGTTAAGACAGCTCTCATGTCAAAAGTGTGAAAATACAGTTGCAGTTTTCGCACTGTAGCATGTGGTTTTAATAAAAGCTTATATCAGCAAATTGTCAAAGATACAGGGCTGATAATCTACATTTTCGTACCGGTAATGAATTTTAATCTTGCTATCCCATAAAATAACGGAATGAACGATGTTGCCACAACGCCCTTCTACTCTCATATCAAATATTAGGCTTCTCAAACGTGTAATTTATACAAAATTTCATCAAAATCGAAACTGATGAAATAAAAATACTGTAGGCGAGGATAGGGAGGGTTGGCACAGGACGAGACTTGGTACATTCGTTTTAAAACTGTTTGGTTAGTGTCACTGCCTCAGTTGACGTTCACGTCAGTAACATAGACCATTTATATCACAGACCGCGCATCTCTGCCGTATTAATGCTTGAAACCAACATCTAAGTCACGTGACTCGGGGCAGAAAGCCGAGTTCCCGTCATTACGCGTTGTGTGAAGTGGAGCTGGCAGTTACCGTTTCTCTCATTTATAGCTGAAATAAAGCATGGATTTTGATAATTCAGCGAACTATAGAGCTACTCTTACACATGTAATAGTGCAGTAAACCCAATTTCTCCGTAATTCCTGATAATAAAGCAGTAGTTGTCGTTTTTACATGTGGTCAAGTTGAAACGCATAGACAGTTCTTCTAACAAGCGACAGAATGACTCTTCTTCAGTGAATAGTGAATACTTTTTTTTTGCCCTGTGAATTCTTGCAGTTCGCCGCTTCTACAGGACTGGAAGACAAAATAACAATTTCGACCGCAGCATTAGTTTTTTAACGATTCCTCAAGAATATGTGTGAAATGCTTTAGGAAGCTTTTGTAAGAAAGTATGTTTCTGACTTTTGCTTAATCCACTAGTTACAGAGACCGAAACGATATCAAGATGGGAAGCGTAATGTAGTACAAAATGTTGATTATGCTCGTGTAGTGTGCGAGATATTAACGATGTGTCGCCTCAAAATCTTAGTCATTCACGAAGTTTTACATCCATGGACCTACATCCTTACTAACTTTCAGCTTATGGAAATAGCTCTGAAAGTACTTTAAAGTAATTCTCTTACATAACTGAGATTTTCTTCACTTTACCTAATCTGTAGGAAACAAAATAACTATCTAATCTGAGCGTATGTGAAGGTCTTTACCTCTGCATCTACTTAAAAAGCACAACATTTGATACGCAACAGAAATGTCATAAACTGTGCACTACAAATGCGTAATGACATGCTCGGCTTCGTGCCCCGAGTCACATGAATTAGATGTTCGTTTCAGTTAAATAACGTCATGGTCTTAGAAAGATCGCCTAATAAAATATTTGTGGACATTAATCACTGGTTCCTAGCCAATTCTTTGTCACTAAACTTAAAAAAAAACAGAAAAAACCACGCTACATGCAGTTCAGAATGTGTAAGGGATGTCCCACGAGTATTGCTTAACATACGATGACAAGTAGATAGAAGTAGTGGACAGTGTTGAATTCTTGGGATTACAGCTTGATAATAATTCAACTGGGAGGAGCACACCACAGAACTGCTTAAGCGTCTTAACAAATCTCTATTTGGAATGCGAACTGTCAGACATAGGGGAATAAAAATGAAAAAGCTGGCACACTATACTTACTTTCATTCCATAATATCATATGGGATTATTTTTTGGGGTAATACATCAAGCCAAGCAAAGTTTTCTGGGCACAAAGTATATATATACTCCTGGAAATGGAAAAAAGAACACATTGACACCGGTGTGTCAGACCCACCATACTTGCTCCGGACACTGCGAGAGGGCTGTACAAGCAATGATCACACGCACGGCACAGCGGACACACCAGGAACCGCGGTGTTGGCCGTCGAATGGCGCTAGCTGCGCAGCATTTGTGCACCGCCGCCGTCAGTGTCAGCCAGTTTGCCGTGGCATACGGAGCTCCATCGCAGTCTTTAACACTGGTAGCATGCCGCGACAGCGTGGACGTGAACCGTATGTGCAGTTGACGGACTTTGAGCGAGGGCGTATAGTGGGCATGCGGGAGGCCGGGTGGACGTACCGCCGAATTGCTCAACACGTGGGGCGTGAGGTCTCCACAGTACATCGATGTTGTCGCCAGTGGTCGGCGGAAGGTGCACGTGCCCTTCGACCTGGGACCGGACCGCAGCGACGCACGGATGCACGCCAAGACCGTAGGATCCTACGCAGTGCCGTAGGGGACCACACCGCCACTTCCCAGCAAATTAGGGACACTGTTGCTCCTGGGGTATCGGCGAGGACCATTCGCAGCCGTCTCCATGAAGCTGGGCTACGGTCACGCACACCGTTAGGCCGTCTTCCGCTCTCGCCCCAACATCGTGCCGCCCGCCTCCAGTGGTGTCGCGACAGGCGTGAATGGAGGGACGAATGGAGACGTGTCGTCTTCAGCGATGAGAGTCGCTTCTGCCTTGGTGCCAATGATGGTCGTATGCGTCTTTGGCGCCGTGCAGGTGAGCGCCACAATCAGGACTGCATACGACCGAGGCACACAGGGCCAACACCCGGCATCATGGTGTGGGGAGCGATCTCCTACACTGGCCGTACACCACTGGTGATCGTCGAGGGGACACTGAATAGTGCACGGTACATCCAAACCGTCATCGAACCCATCGTTCTACCATTCGTAGACCGGCAAGGGAACTTGCCGTTCCAACAGGACAATGCACGTCCGCATGTATCCCGTGCCACCCAACGTGCTCTAGAAGGTGTAAGTCAACTACCCTGGCCAGCAAGATCTCCGGATCTGTCCCCCATTGAGCATGTTTGGGACTGGATGAAGCGTCGTCTCACGCGGTCTGCACGTCCAGCACGAACGCTGGTCCAACTGAGGCGCCAGGTGGAAATGGCATGGCAAGCCGTTCCACAGGACTACATCCAGCATCTCTACGATCGTCTCCATGGGAGAATAGCAGCCTGCATTGCTGCGAAAGGTGGATATACACTGTACTAGTGCCGACATTGTGCATGCTCTGTTGCCTGTGTCTATGTGCCTGTGGTTCTGTCAGTGTGATCATGTGATGTATCTGACCCCAGGAATGTGTCAATAAAGTTTCCCCTTCCTGGGACAATGAATTCACGGTGTTCTTATTTCAATTTCCAGGAGTGTATATATATATATATATATATATATATATATATATATATATATATATACTTCTGCACCATTTCAGTGCAGTAATGCGTTCATTGTAAATAGGTATTGTAGTAGTCCTATTATATGTTTATTATCATATAAATAAAAAACATTTTTTTAAATTTTAAATTCGATGCATTAATGTGATCTTTGTAAATGAGTGTTAGTAGAATGATTCTCTCATATAGTGTTCATTAGAAAAATGATGATCATTCCACTTGAGACCTGTGGAAGGTACAGTAGCTTATTTGTTTCAGTTATATATATTTGTCATGTATTATTATTTTCCTGACATGTTCTACATCCTGGAGCACCTCCTCACTGTGGATCAATTGGAATGAAAGTAAATCTAATCTAATCTATGGTCAGTGATCTTCACCTTTCAACTGTTTATTGCTGCCATATTGAAATTTTGCTAAATTAATCGATTTTTGATGCTACAGTTAAATTAACATGAATTTCACTATCTCAAATAAAAAAAGTGCTATTTTTGAAGTTAATACACAGTGAAGTAACTAAATTACTGAATTTCACATATTATTATAAATGTCTCATTAGTTTATCTTTGCAGTGTAATAAAAGTTTTGGTCAATACATAAACGAAATCCAGTATTTTAGTATCAAATAGAAAAAAATGGTAACCAAGGGAGGGTACTCAAGGTACCCTCCGCCACACACCGTCAGGTGGCTTGCGGAGTATGGATGTAGATGTAGGGTTGGGCCGCTAGTGTCCCAACCCTCCCTTATGAAATGTTGATATTCAGTTACTGTTTGTTTTGGGAGCTTTATCATCAATATACCGATTGAAACTTCCTGGCAGATTAAAACTGTGTGCCCGACCGAGACTCGAACTCGGGACCTTTGCCTTTCGCGGGCAAGTGCAAGTGTGGTAGAGCACTTGCCCGCGAAAGGCAAAGGTCCCGAGTTCGAGTCTCGGTCGGGCACACAGTTTTAATCCGCTAGGAAGTTTCATATCAGCGCACACTCCGCTGCAGAGTGAAAATCTCATTCTGGAAACATCCCCCAGGCTGTGGCTAAGCCATGTCTCCGCAATATCCTTTCTTTCAGGACGCTAGTTCTGCTTGTTTCGCAGGAGAGCTTCTGTAAAGTTTGGAAGGTAGGAGACGAGGTACTGGCAGAAGTAGCTGTGAGTACCGGGCGTGAGTCGTGCTTCGGTAGCTCAGTTGGTAGAGCACTTGCCCGCGAAAGGCAAAGGTCCCGAGTTCGAGTCTCGGTCGGGCACACAGTTTTAATCTGCCAGGAAGTTTCATATCAGCGCACACTTCGCTGCAGAGTGAAAATCTCATTCTCAATATACCGATTGTCTACAAGAAAAGAACAGACAGACAGTCACCATCCAAGGAAACAATGAAGAATGGCAGAGGGTTGCGGGAGACAGCAAAAATGTATACAATACCTAAATCAGGCCTATCGAGGTAACCATTAGATCACACTAGTAAATTCAATCATATTGAGAAATGCAGTTCACTTTATAATCATTCACGATTCTTCACGAATGAATAAGAGTCCATGCTAGTTCAGTATCTAATTACATCTGCCACATTACGTTATGGATTAAATCGAACTTGGGCTAGGATCTTGCATATGAGTTCACTCAATACCCATAGGCTGAACTACTAATGAAATAGCAGGAAGAGATTGGATGAAAGGTTTTATGAAACAAAACAAAAGACTGTCACTGTAAAAACCAGAAGCTAATAATCTTTCTAGTGGGAAAAGTCTCAATAAAAAGAATGTCGTAGAATTTTTTGATGATTTGAGATCTATTTTTAAAAAATACAATTCTGAGTCAAACTTCATATATAATTGTGATGAGGCAGCCTTAACTAATGTGCAAGCACCACAAATTGTAATTGCTGAAAGAGGAAGAAAGCAAGTGAACCAGGCAACATCAGCAGAAATAGGTACATTGGTAACTCTTTGTGCAACAATTTCAGGCAATGGAATGTTCATTCTACCATATTACATTTTTCCTAGAGTCCACTTGAAGGAGCATATGCTCAATGGTTCTATACCCGGATCTTGAGATTCTGCAAATCCTCCAGAATGGATGAATGCCAGTAATTTTATAGATTACTTGCATCATTTCCAGAAACCTGCTTCTCCAATAGTAGAAAACCCAACACTTCTTATATCAACACCATGATAGCCACATTTACATTGAAACCTTAAATTTTTTCAGAGAGAACCACATTATGCTTCTCAAACTACCTCCTCAGCGTAGTCATAAGCTGCAGCCTCTTGATGTATCTGTGTTTGGGCTGAAAAAATATTACAAAACTGCCGGTGACTCTTGCATGCTATCCAACCCAGGAAAAACCATTTCTATATATGACATAGCTCATTATCAATCAGTGCAACCACTCAAGCATTTTCACCAAGAAACTTATTGTCACGTTTTAGGAAGAGTAGCATCAGTCCTTTTGACTCCAACATGCTTTCTGAGACAGACTATTTTGGTTCAAGTGCAACAGATCGATCTCCCCCTGATGAAGAACTTAGCATGATACCAACATTTGAAACCGCTGTGGAGTTTCCATCTCTCAGCTCAAGTACCAGCAAAAAGTAAGCAGAATCAAGAGATACACACACTTCCGACTGTATTGAAACTGTGCTACATGAGCAGATATGGCCATTTCCAAAAGCTCCCATGAGGCAAAAATGTGAGAAGAAGTCAGAAAGGAACGAAAAGTCGCATACTGAGAAACACCACAGATAAAAAAAAATCAGTGTAGAGGAAGAGATCCAGAAGAGGAAAGCAAACAACTGTACCAAGAAGAATGTTAGAAGAAGAACGATGATCTATTCAAGCAGTAGTGAAGATCTGGATGAATTATATGATGACATGTCCTCAGAATCAGAACAAGAAGAGTAAATATACAAGAGAAAGGATGTGAGTGTTTGATTTGCCACAAAATTTAATCACATTCGTTATGTGGAGTGCATAACTAACAGTCTCGGTGATGGCTATGAATTTAAATTTTTGAGAAGAAAACGTACTAGTTGCGAATTTATATATCCTGGTGTAGATGACATTTCGAATGTCAGCAAGGAGGATATTGTTCATGTCTTTCAGAAGCCACTGATAACAGGAGGATCTAAAAGAAGTGAATTGCAACTGTTTTTTCTAGAAAACAAATTTGATTAGATTTCAGAATGTCCAATGGGAACTCACTCAGAAAATAATCATTGTAATTTGCATCAATGCAGTTCATTTTATAGGTTTATATGTGATTATTACATAGTTTCATATGTGATAGTTGTACATGTCCCAACCCTCCCATCCCACTGTCCAAAGTCTCCCTCTGTAGGGTAGCCTTGGGACAGAATGCATAGTACCATAAATTTGTTTGTACTTGCTATAAATATATTGTTTTGTAAAGAACAAAAAATGTATTTAGTTTAGAAATAACTAAAGTACCATATTTGGAATAAAGATACTTGAAAACAGTTAAAAGGCTTGCCTCAAACAGATTAAAAGAAAGTGTCCCATCCCTTCGCATCCTCCCCTACATTTATTTGAACAATCCGATATAGAATGTCTCATTTGCCGTATGTGCAGCTTAAGATCTCATTTCTCAGACATTTAGATGTTTACAAATTGTATCAAAGAAACACAGTGTCACACACTTTGTCATGGTTCTCACCATAAAATGTGTGCTTTGTCAGTTTGCTTTACTTTTTTAACTCATTGTCATTAGCACTGAGAATTTTCTTTGCTTTTTATTTATCAGCAGAAACATTAATCGAAATGAAATTACCACAGGCAGTTTTTATTCATAGCTCACACCGTTTTGCAGTACTGAAGTAGTCTTCACAATCAATTATCACGAATTTCTGCAACACAATTTTCACCTTACCGTCTTAAGGAATAAAATTTTCCGAGGTCAATACTGCTGTGGGCAGGGCCGTTGGTAGGTGTTTTGCCACCCTAGGCGAAAACTGAAAAATGACCCCCCCTCTTTTTTACAATTGTACCATCGATCTTCCTGATATCGAACCCCCCCCCCCCCCCCCCCACCACCACCACCAACATCCAACGCATAAAAATGCAAATTTCCTGTCATATTTTTAATCATTAAACTAAGGTGACCAGACATCCTCATTTTCTGTTGACAGTCCTCAATTTTAATGCTTTTTCCTTAGTACCTTTAAAACTGATTGAGGGCAACGAATGTCCACAACTTATTATTTCTTGTCCTCAGTTTCTAATATTGCCCAAAAAAACTAAAATGGGAATAATGTGCTGAATATTTTAAAGCAGAATGCAATTGAATATACAAGTGCAACCAAATTTGTCATCAATTACTTATTTTATTCAGTTGTAAGAAAATGGACGAACAACTATTTTCTGCCGTGAATAAATATTTTCTTGATTTTGTAAATTATGCTATACTGACGGGAGTCATGCAGAAGCATTAAACTAGATCATCTAGATAATTGTGGTGTTATTTCGTTTCTGTTTTAATTGAAATATTTTTAGAATGAGGTATAGATCCCATCTTTTTCAGCATCCACTTTCTTGCGATTAAATAAACACATGACTTTGTTTGCATTCTCTATCGAGAGTTCTACAACTATTATTAGCTACACCAGTGGCTCAGTGGTCTAAGCGAGTTCCGTTTCTTACTCAGTAGTGGCTACTTCAGTTGAGATTTAGGTGGAAGCAATGTATTTACTTTCGTCAAAGTAAGTAAAGACGTAACTAACTGAAATAAATCGTTGTAGTTGCGTCACAAGTTGCATTTTATTTCTTGATATTGATTAGTTTCGGACACCTGTGATCATTTTCAGACCATCCGTATCATATGTGTGACAATACAGACAAAAGCCTATGTACAAGAATTGCCCCTGCAGGGACGATCAAAGCGGCGCTATGGCCAACTCAACAACAGTAAACAAACCACAAAGGATACAGGATAGACAGTGGAGATTTTTCACCTACAGCATGCTGCAAGTTCGTACGTAACCGTTCCTTGCGCTTTTGTAAAAAATTTCGTGTTTTAATTTTTCTCTTTTCCGTGCTTTTACCTCATCTGCTCATTTTTTTCCGCTGTCTGATTTAAAATTATTGCTTTTCCGGTCTTTGTCGCCCCTAAAATTTTGCCGCCTTACGCGGCTGCCTAGTCTTGCCTAATGATAGAAACGGGCATGACTGAGGGAACTATGGAGGCAGTTTGCCTGATTTTCAGAATGCTTCAGACAAAAAAATGGTCCAAATGGCTCTGGGAACTATGGGACTTAACTTCTGAGGTCATCAGTCCCCTAGAACTTAGAACTACTTAAACCTAACTAACCTAAGGACATCACACACATCCATTCCCGAGGCATTATTCGAACCTGCGACCGTAGCGGTCGCGCAGCTCCAGACTGTAGCGCCTAGAACCGCTCGGCCACTTCGGCCGGCTGCTTCAGACAAAAACTACATAAAACACTGGTACGGCATAGATCATATTCTAGTAACAGGCTCGTTAAGCTAACTAGCTTACATCAAAAAACCTATCAGTTGATTATCCACTCCAGTGTAGTACACCAATAAATATTTCTGTATCTCCAGGCTAGTGAAATATAATTACAAGTCTCTGTGTTATTGGCAGATTCAATCCGCTGGAATGAATGCTGCATAAAAATACAAAGCTACTCGTAAACTGCTGTAATTGGAAACTAACTTCTCGCTGGAAGTTACTTGAAGGTCAAATTCAGCTTCAGGTTAATGAAGGAAACAGGTGTCCACGGTCTTAGTGTAGCCATCGGCGATAAACAAGGAATTCGGACCAATATATCTGTGTAGTTCTCTGTAGTCTGTAACATGTAGTGTTAGTCAGTTAAGATAATAAGAACTGGAATACTTTCCTCGTGAAAAAGTACTCGTAGTATGTTTTTAGTTGTGGAGTATATTTTAGAGAAATTTTTTGTAAAGTTCTCATTATTGTAAACTGCAGGTGCTAAAAACTGCGTAAGTAGCCCAGGCACTTCGACACACTGTGGTGTGAAGACTGCAACAACGTACATGAGATTAAGAACTTCTGTAATTAACTCACAATTTTGAATTTCGTGCGAAATAAATCAAAAGCACCTTGTCCTAAAGGCGAATGTAAGCTATCATTGTCTCTCACCAGGGAGCACTACAAGCCGAAGACCCAAAGTCAGCTGAGCGCAACCGATTGGCACCAAGATTTGCTGTCCCTGGAAGTTAAGTGGGCTTTTGGTGCCTGCACTGGACGAGGTTTGAAAACCTGAGAACTTTAAGCGGAAGACAGAAAGATAAGAAAGACAGATATTACTGAGAAAAACATCATGCAAGCGTTAAAAACAACGTAAAGGGAGTGAAGAAAAGCAACAGTTACTGAAAAAAATGCTTAGAATATAAGAGACTAACGAACATTTAGGCCAGGAGGTGATGAGCACCAAACACATGTTGTATTTCCAGTTCCCACCTACAGAGTTTTGAAAAACTTGTGTCAGGAGAAAGAATCCAGATGACATACGCTGTGAAACCAGCACTGAGATCACAACTGTCATACTGTAGGGCGTGCGTTGCAATGGGGTATTGTGTGTTGCCAGTATATACCCTTTGTCTGTTCCTATTCATCTTAACTGATGACTTGGTGGTACTCATACCAATGTAGAAGGCTGAACAATGTTTGCATAACAGCTGGTACATGAATGCGCGTCTTTTTACAGGTGGCACTCTCTTTCATAGTGTACGTTTTCCCAGTTGCAGGACTGGTATAAGTGGTGGTAGGATGGTGCAACTGGAAATACTTG
Source organism: Schistocerca americana (assembly GCF_021461395.2). Taxonomy (NCBI): domain Eukaryota; kingdom Metazoa; phylum Arthropoda; class Insecta; order Orthoptera; family Acrididae; genus Schistocerca; species Schistocerca americana. The sequence goes on along the minus strand of NC_060119.1, from coordinate 663,596,572 downwards.
CAGCATCGATGTTCACAGGTGTGGTAATCGTAGGATAAGGGAATGGGTGCAGATGGAGTATAATGTCTGTCCAGAATATGTGGAGATCTGGGAGGGGGAGGGGGGGGGGCGAAAATCTGTTCTAGGTGTAGGTGAAAAAAATGTCAGACAGAATGTAACTGTTTTCAAGGCATGGTTTTAAGAAGAAGGTACTAATTTATTTCTCTGTGCGTAATATTTCCGCAAATTATTTTCTGAGAGGCTGCACAAAAGTTAATTTGTGATTTATATCTGCTTTCTGACATATTGCAAGAATATGTTTGTATGAAGGGTTGTCATGAAGTTGCAATTATGAGCTCGAAAAAATTAAACTGTGCCCATGTAACTTGGTAATAGTATTTATATTTCCTTACTACTGCACTCGTTAATGTAACACATTTTTCGCAATAATGAATGACTTAGCAGAGACCTTGGTTATGTGATGTGTAAATGCAGTTCATTGGTGCACACAACACAATAATTAATTACAACTGGCAACCGAAAATTGTAAGACTGCAAAGTGTGTCTACATCTATACTTCCTTTTTACTCAGAGGCACTGCGGAGAATCAAAGATTTTACGCTATACACATGAAATACTAGCAGGCGATCCACATACTGTCTACATCACTCCCTCCCAAGTGACGACAATATTTGGGGTTGAAACGTATGCATCGTCCAAAACGAGTTACGACTTGAGGTTCACTTGGAAGCATGGGTTGTGGCGGTGGAAGGCTAGGCGTGGCTGTTGTTCTTTCTCCACATACTGTCTACATCACTCCCTCCCAAGTGCCGACAATATTTGGGGTTGAAACGTATGCATCGTCCAAAACGAGTTACGACTTGAGGTTCACTTGGAAGCATGGGTTGTGGCGGTGGAAGGCTAGGCGTGGCTGTTGTTCCGGCGTTTGCTGTGGCTATCTTGAGTCTGTCGATGGGTATTGTGACGGAACTGCCACTGATATCATCATTGAATGTCTTGTGGCATGTTAATACTCTGTGTGGGCCGTATGATGATTGGTGAGTTTTTCGAACAGCATCGTGCTGGACAAAAACGTGTTTGCAGGACTTAGTCACAGGAAACGAACGCGCTGGGCAGAATGTTGTTTAGAAATGGCAGGACGGAGCTTGTGGATCTGCGTGCGAAGATGTTGCACAAAATTTGAGACTTCAGTAACACTGCCTGATATGTCAGTACAGCACTCTCCTGGCAATAGCTATGTCTGCCCATACACTAATTCAGCTGTTGGTGCGTAGAGGTCTTCTTTACAGGCTGTCTGGGTTTTTTTTTTTTTTTTTTTTTTTTTTTTTTTTTTTTTAATGGTACAACATGTACGCTGTCACTCCAGCGCTATGTGGCATGGCATCTGAGCGAAGTCTTTAACTGTCGATGAAGCCGTTCCGCGAGACCATTAGTGACAGGGTGGTGGGTGCAGGTTCGAATACGTATCAAGCCAAGCAATACTGAGAGAGCTTGAAAGAGCTATGACTGAAATTGCTTGCCCTGATCAGTCGTGGCATGGAGAGAAACGCCGAAGCTTGAGATCCTCTCACGGAAAAAGGTCACGCTACAGTTGCTCCTGATGGTCTTTTAGAATACACTTTAGGCCAACGAGAAAAATGGTCAGTTGCTGTCAGGCAATATTGGTACCATTCTGACGGTGGCGAAGGTCCAATACTTTCGACATGTTCATGTTCGAAGTGTTGAGTCGGTGGAGTGAAGGTAACGAACGAAGCTGTCACATGCTGAGTTACTTCGTTGCACTGACAAGCATTAAATTGGCGAACAAATGCCTTACAATCTTTCTCAATATTTGCCCAGATAAATGCCTTCATCTTCAATCATACAGTAGCCCTTATTCGTGGATGACAGAGGCTGTGAAGAGACGAAATTGAATGTTTGTGAAAATCCGTAGTAATTAACGGTCGCGCTTGTGGCATTGATACGTCACAGTATAGCGCTACTTCCGATCTCCGTATCTGGATGCGTCGAAGCTGTAAGCCTGACGATGCCTCAAGGTATGCCTTCAATTCTTTGGCACCTTCCTGGGCGTTGGCAAGTTCTACGAAGTCAAGTTCCTACACAATGGCGTCAACACAAGATAGTGCATCTAGTGGTCCATTCTGCTTGCTATCAACTTGCTGAAATTCCATAGAAAACTGCGCAATGAAGTTCAGGTGTTGTAGTTAGCGTCTGCCTTCTGTTGGAAAGTAAACACGAATGGCTTATGGTCTGTGAGAAGCATAAAATATCTACCTGCAAGCATGTGCCTAAACTTTTTGATCGAGGCATATGCCACATAAAGATCATGACAATATCGATAATTTCTTGTTTAAGAAAGCTAGAGGCTGCTCGTTATGTTGCACATATTGTTGTAACACAATTCTAACTGCAACTGACGATGTATCTACCATAACAGAGAGAGGTGCATCAGGAAAAGGATGAGCTAAGAATATGGTCTCTGCAATAGCAGCTTTCACTTTGGTCGAAGATGCTTTCCTTCATCCCTGTGTCTTCAGGTTTCGGTCAACCTTTTAACATTTCATTGAGAGGTACTGACAAAAATGCACGATTAAACATGAAACGTCTAAAAATAATGGTCGAGCTCAAGAAACGACGTAATTGTTGTATTTTAGTGGGCTGAGGGAACTGAGAATTCCACTCTGTCTTGAGGTGGCAGTATCCCTTGTGCATTGATAATCTACCCTAAGAACTTGACTTCCGTTACTCTGAAGACACATTTTTGCGGGTTGATCACTAAACCATGTTCTTGTAGCCTAGTGAATAGTTTCTGTAAGTATGCTAGATGCTTTCATTCACTGCATGACATTGCAAGAAGGTCATCAATGTAGATACAGCAATAAATAAATAAATAAATAAAATAAAAATAGTTCAAATGGCTCTGAGCACTATGGTACTTAACTGCTGAGGTCATCAGTCCCCTAGAACTTAGAACTACTTAAACCTAACCAACCTAAGGACATCACACACCTCCATGCCCGAGGTAGGTAGGATTCGAACCTGCGACCGTAGCGGTCCAGACTGTAGCGCCTAGAACCACTCGGTCACTCCGGCCGGCGATACTGCAAAAATCTAAGTCTCTAGTTACTTCATCCACGAAGCACTGGGAAGTCTGGGCGCCACTGCACAGTCCAAATGTCATTCGCACAAATTCTTCAATCCTAAATCGAGCACAAACAGCAGTTCTGGGTACATACTCTGGTGCAATTGGTATATGGTAAAAAACACATATGAGGTCTATCGTGGAGAAAATAGTCTTATCGTGAATGTGCATAGCAAAGCCTTCATTATGTGGCACAGCATAACGATCAGGTATCGTTCTGCCATTCAGCTGACGATAGTCACCACATGGGCGCCACGTGTTATTCTTCTTAGGAACAATATGGAGTGGGGATGCCGAGCTACTACCTGAAGGGCAACAAATCCCTTATGAAAACATAAAAGACAACTCTTGCTCTGCGGTCTTTAGTTTGTCTGGATGCTGACGACAAGGCCGTGCATAAACTGACAGCCCTGTTGTAGTGACTATGTGATGTTCTGTTCAGTGTCTTACCAGTGCTGAAGTAGGTGGCGGACGGGTGATATCAAGGACGTAGCCAGGATTTTCTCAAAGTGGTCTCCAGTTTGCTAAAGAGGGCCTTAAAAAGACCAATGGTTTTCATTCATTCTGGAAATTTCCATAAAGCGCCATGAACCATTTTATTCTACAACGATCTCGGAGTTTTCACCAAACGGAGATACAATCTCATTACTTAGGAACACTGTTGTTTGCCAAACCACTAAGAAGCAGTCAAGATCCAAGTTTCCTTCACCCTCCAAGGTCATTTTATCTTCTTTAATTCAGGATTTGAGCTGAGGAAGTTATCATAACTGGACGCGCGCAAATTTTTTTGGACATCATGATAGATACCGGTAGGAATTTGGAGTAAAAAGATCTCCGTTCGACAGAGAAGCTAGAATAATTTATAGTGGCGGAAACGCAAAGATACTAGAATTATTCAACATTACACTTCCCCAAATTTCCTTATTTAAGCATGCATCTGTCACTTCTTGCAGTGTAAGAAAGATCATTTTCCGTATTAAAGAATGCCCCCGCAGCAAATGCATGAGCCTAAATAAGGAAAATTTGGATTATTATTTATTTATTATGTGGCTTTTAATGCTGGGAGACTATGAGATGCTCGGTTCGTCATCGATGCATCCCTTTTCATTTATGCAGAGGAGCTGCATCTTTATGGTGACGGGAAAGTGTCAGGAAAGAAAGGAATTCGGAAGGAATTGGCTGTGGGCTTATAGTAAGGGACCAACCAAAGATTTGCCTAAATTTAAATGGGAAACCACAGAAAACAATTTTCAAGATTGCGGCATCTCGCCTCCGAAAACCATTGAACGCTACCTCAGCGGCTCAACACGCAGAGACATTCGAAATCGGTGGAGAATTTGGAAACACTGGTTGTTATACATTGTTTTAAAACGAAATAAAATGCATCACAACAAAAGATTTCATTTTCACATTGCACGTTTTCCTTTAATTGAGCATATCTAGTCATTTTTAGTGCATGAATGCATGCACATTATAAGATTTAATTGCGCATGGAATTGCTAGCTTCAGTTATTACAATACTGTATAAGAGCGTAAACAGGTTTTGGACGAAAGGGGGAGAAAAGGGTGCAGGGAACAGCCGATTCCGACAAATTCAAGCAGCCCGCAGAACAAATCTTTTAAAAACGAACTAACTATGGAATGCTCTCTCATCACATACTCCTTCCACTCTCCACAAACCCTTCCCTATCGTTCCGTATCGAAAACGATTTTCGTAACAGAGTGTCGCTCGAGTGACCAGATTGGACGCTATTTTGCCACTTGGACTACTAATGATAGATTATTGAGCAAATCTTTCAAAGAAATGTAACCATCGCCGTTTGGCTGATATTTTTGTTGACCATCGCGATTCTTGGGCAACACAGACAAATTGCGCTGAACTGTCATGCACCAATTTAAAATTAATTTGTCATGATGTTTACCTCTCCGTTGCCTTGTGAAATACCGAAATATTGCAACCGCAAAGTTGTAGCAGCCTCCGAATAACGACTCCAGTGCTAACATTAAACTGTTATCGATAGGTAATTAGGCTCTTAAAGTAGTGCGCACATAATTTTAACTTGCAATAACGTTAACGGACGAAACAACATCGGTTTTCTTTTCCGGTCTTTTTACAGACTTATCCGTAATTAGAAACTACCACAGTGCAAAAACAATAAACGGTCGCATTTACATTAAATTCAACTGCAAGGAATAACTGAACTAATTAGCAAAACAACAACTGAGCTCAAGAAAGACCAACAAATTGGTCTTGGCTGAAATAGGGATGGGCGATAGCCGACAGTACTACTGATGTATATAGATATAAACTATCTATCGTTGGCCTTGCTAACTGCTGATATTGCGTATCCCTCTTTCGTTGTATGACTGAAGATCAAAATACCGTAAGTCTCAATTTCACTACACGGCAGCTACGACGTGTGTAATTTCATTTAGAGGTGACAGTGCGGGAGGGGGCAGTCTCCCTGGATTCCCCCCCCCCCCCCCCCCCTTGGATACGTCCTTGAGTGATTGCGGGGAACTGACAAAGTTGGTCGTTGTATGGTGAAGTACCTGGGATCACTTTGATGCTAGCACTGTTGACAGGGCATATGTACCAACAATCAGACAAATGTATTGCAGAATTAAGCAGGCGGTGATTGCGAAGATCTGGGAGGAGACTATAAAAAGATAAGAAGTCCTCTCCGACAATAGGGTACAGCACATTGGCAACAATGAATCTTCACATGAATTCACGTCAAAGGTTTAAACTTAGATGTAAGCTGATGTAGCTGTAAGCATTAATGCGAGAGTCATTCACAGTATAGAGGTAACTACAGTCGGTTTTCTGCTGTGGAAGACAAGAGGAAGGGTAAACTGAGAGAACCGCACCTGTGCCAAGAAAGGAAGTCGACAGCTATTCGGCTTGAAATCAGTCGCCGTCGCTACTGACTCACGACCGCATTTCCTTTTTCACAGCTCCAAATCTTTTGTGAGGCCAGATTGGCCGCGACTTGCTTAGACATTTCAGCCACTTGTGCTTGTACGAGGTGCATTCAAGTTCTAAGGCATCCGATTCTTTTCTAATTAACTACTCACCCGAAATCGATGAAACTGGCGTTACTTCTCGACGTAATCGCCCTGCAGACGTACACATTTTTCACAACGCTGACGCCATGATTCCATGGCAGCGGCGAAGGCTTCTTTAGGAGTCTGTTTTGACCACTGGAAAATCGCTGAGGCAATAGCAGCACGGCTGGTGAATGTGCGGCCACGGAGAGTGTCTATCATTGTTGGAAAAAGCCAAAAGTCACTAGGAGCCAGGTCAGGTGAGTAGGGAGCATGAGGAATCACTTCAAAGTTGTTATCACAAAGAAACTGTTGCGTAACGTTAGCTCGATGTGCGGGTGCGTTGTCTTGGTGAAACAGCACATGCGCAGCCCTTCCCGGACGTTTTTGTTGCAGTGCAGGAAGGAATTTGTTCTTCAAAACATTTTCGTAGGATGCACCTGTTACCGTAGTGCCCTTTGGAACGCAGTGGGTAAGGATTACGCCCTCGCTGTCCCAGAACATGGACACCATCATTTTTTCAGCACTGGCGGTTACCCGAAATTTTTTTGGTGGCGGTGAATCTGTGTGCTTCCATTGAGCTGACTGGCGCTTTGTTTCTGGATTGAAAAATGGCATCCACATCTCATCCGTTGTCACAACCGACAAAATGAAAGTCCAATTCATGCTGTCGTTGCGCGTCAACATTGCCTGGCAACATGCCACACGGGCAGCCATGTGGTCGTCCGTCAGCATTCGTGGCACCCACCTGGATGACACTTTTCGCATTTTCAGGTCGTCATGCAGGATTGTGTGCACAGAACCCACAGAAATGCCAACTCTGGAGGCGATCTGTTCAACAGTCATTCGGCGATCCCCCAAAACAATTCTCTCCACTTTCTCGATCATGTCGTCAGACTGGCTTGTGCGAGCCCGAGGTTGTTTCGGTTTGTTGTCACACGATGTACTGCCTTCATTAAACTGTTGCACCCACGAATGCACTTAGAACTTGGATGCACCTCGTAGTGCTCCTAGAGAAGCGGTAGTTTGGCGGAGTCCGTCGCGATGCCCGTTGATAGATACATCTCGACTATTCAGTCAGCAGTTCGAGCGAGAGCGTCGATATCACAAGAGCAAACTGGAAGTATTCTCTGTGCATCCGCAGCCAAGAGCGAGAACCATATATTCCGCAGAATATCGTAGTTAACAGCGTTGACTGATAGCGTAGGAGGACGACGAAGTAGTTAATATGATGTGCGATCGCCGAGTTCTTCAGTGCGGAGTAATATTTCAAGTCGCTTAGCTTCTGACTGCGACAGGCGCGTTACAAGCGCATTCTTGGTAGAGGCATATCTTCCAGTACTTGGTGGCAAAGCTAGAATGTCTTGTATTTGCGTAGTCATTTGTTCATTAAGTGCAGTCACCACATAATTGTATTTCGTTTCGGCCGTGATGATTAACTTATCGGTGTGCGATGCGACCGTTCTGGCGCGTAATTCGAAAACTCAGGGTCACCAAACGTCCACGTATGTAAATGCATTTTATTTATTCACACAACAGAACAACATAATAATTTATTGCAACGAACAAGCAAAATTCGTGAGACTGCAAGGAGCGTCTACATCTATACTTCCTTTTTGCTCAGAGGCAGTGCGGATAATAAAAGAATTTACAACGCAGAAATGAAATATTAGCAGACGATTCAGTTATAGAAGTCAGCATTTTGACCGATCAGGAAAAGTTACACCACAACAATCACCTCGTCATTTTTGAAATGCTTGCTGCACAGTGGTGTCTTCGTGTTAGGAAACGACAAGAAGATACCAGATGCCATATTAGGACTATGCAAGGAATAGGGAGGGATGAAGGGGAAGGGGGAGTAGGGTGGTTAGATAAAATACACTGAAGAGCCAAAGAAACTGGTACACCTGCCTAATATCGTGTAAGGCCTCCGTGAGCAAGTAAAAGTGCCGCAACACGACGTGACATGGACTCGACTAATGTCTGGAGTAGTGCTGGAGGAAAATGACACAATGAATCCTGCAGGACTGCCCATAAATCCGCAGGAGTACGAGGGGGTCATCTCTTATGAACAGCGCGTTGCAAGGTATCCCAGATATGCTCAATAATGTTCATGTCTGGGGAGTTTAGTGGCCAGCGACAGTGTTGAAACTCAGAAGAGTGTTCCTGAAGCCACTCTGTACCGATTCTAGACGTGTGGGGTGTCGCACTGTCCTGCTGGATTGACCAAGTACGTAGGAATGTACACTGGACTAGAATGGATGCAGGTGATCAGACAGGATGCTTACGTACCTGTAACCTGTCAGAGTAGTGTCTAGATGTAACAGGGATGTCATATCACTCCAGCTGCACAGGCCTCATACCATTACAGCGCTTCCACCAGTTTGAACAGTCCCCTGTTGACATGCAGGGTCCTTGGATTTATGAGCTTGTCTCCATACTCGTACACATCCATCTGCTCTATACAACTAGAAACGAGTCTCGTCCGACGAGGCAACATGTTTCCAGTCATCAGCAGTCCAACGTCTGTGTTGGCGCGTTCAAATGGTTCAAATGGCTCTGAGCACTACGGGACTTAACATCTGAGGTCATCAGTCCCTAGAACTTAGAACTACTTAAACCTAACTAACCTAAGGACATCACACACATCCGAGGCTGGATTCGAACCTGCGACCGTAACGGTCACGCGGCTCCAGACTGAAGCGCCTAGAACCGTACGGCCACACAGGCCGGCGTGTTGGCGGGTCCAGGCGAGGCGTAAAGCTTTGTGTCGTGCAGTCATCAAGGGTACCCGAGTGGGCGTTCGGCTCCGAAAGCCCATATCGGTGATGTTTTGTTGAATGATGTGCACGATGACACTTGTTATTGGCCCAGCATTGAAATTTGCAACAATTTGCGAAAGGGTTGCACTTCTGTCACTTTGAACGATTCTCTTCATTCGTTGTTGGTCTCGTTCTTTCAGGATCTTTTTCCAGCCGCAGCGCTGTCGAAGATTTGATGTTTTACCGGATTGCTGATATTCACGATACACTCGTGGAATGGTCGTACGGGAAAATCCCCACTTCATCGCTACCTCGGAGATGCTGTGTCCCATCGCTCGTGTGCCGACTGTAAAACAACGTTCAAACTCACTTAAATCTTGATAACCTGCCATTGTAGCAGCAGTAACCGATCTAGCAAATTCTCCAGACATTTTTCTTATATAGGCGTTGCCGATCGCAGCGCCGTATTCTGCCTGTTTACATATCTCTGTATTTGAATTCGCATGCCTATACCATTTAATGAGTTGAAGCGCTGTTGTAGAGCAAAAGCGCCGCTTTGGACAGTTACCCGAGGCGCTTCATTTTGTCAGCTCATCAGGTAATTTCAGTAAAGTGATCCTGGTTGGGACAGTCGCCACATTACGTGCACAGCCTGTCACCTCCATACCATGGTGGTTGCGAAAAATACTTAGCATCTACTAATGATGTTTGCGTCTACATCTTTTTTGTGGTAGTGAATGTGCATGTTTTCTTTTCTGGAATTGCTTCTTGGTCTTTGGGTCATAGTGATACATCCAATACTTGTCTGTGGCGATTTGACGATTAGGCAGCTACAGGATTCATATCAATTGGTCTGACATAGTTGAAACATTTCTGCTTCTTTGATGGCTTTTTGAATGGGTGTGAGGGGACATGGGAACACCCTGGGTGGCTACAGTTGTCATGTTCAAAATGTCTGAAACTGATCCGTGGCTGATTTTCACTTTTTCCATTATCACATCAATTGTGACATACTGGTCTTCCAGCACCAGGGCCACAAAATCTGGTTTTTCCCAGAGAAGTTTTCTGCTACTTTCTTCCGCATCATTCAGACTTGTTTGGCTGCACTAGAATTGTCTGGACAGCCTAACCACTGTCCACATGATGATGCATTTTCACCACCCACTTCTGCCACTCACACGTGTTTGTTGCAGAACTGCTCCTCTTCAAATGCAGAAATGCGTTGCCTCTTATAGCAGCATGCTGTGATACCGTGATGCAGGAATTTCAGCATATATCAGAACTTCAGACATGTAATTGCTAACCAACAAACACAAAATTAATTATTTCATTTTCCTTTTTCGAGATGATAATTAAAACATCATGGCTTTTGCTTATTGAGTTGATCAAATTTCAAGAAGCTTTCCACAAAATAAGGACACAGGTGAGGGTAGAAACGCAGTTACGCACAAACACTCTTCAACGAATCATTTCTTGGTAATGCGACCAATGTCGTTTCCGCTTTGTACATTAACAGCTGAAATTACATGAGGGGAGACAATCGTTTACTTAATTAAAAAGAAAATCTATGCTTTTTTCCAGCCAGAATATGATACGGATTTAGATGGCCCGTAATGAACAGATGTCGTCTATTCTAACTAGAAACGCAAAGAAACACTTTGCCATTAAAGATTTGCAATTTATTGGGTCACAGAGTGACATCAACAAGAACGCAGAGAAAGAAATTTACACATCTCGAACACATTTTGCGATGGAGGGGCAGGAGACACTGTGCATGTCCTCATAAAGACGCTATCCACGCCAGGTGTCACTGGTGTAGTGCTACGCATGCATGGTGATTGGACAGTCTCTGGTGGCAGTCTCATGTAGTTGCATACACACAATCTGATGTTGGGACTCACTATACTTGCCATAGTGGCTCGACGTACATCCACTATGCACAGTAGGTGTAGTAATCAGTGGGCTGCTACACACCATCCTTGCAGGTGGAAGATCAGGCATCACTGTCTACAATGTTGTGACTCTAGACACATATGTGGCAGTGTTGGTGGCAGCAGCCAAAGGCATGAGAAGTAATTGATCCACTCAGACCAATGTGTACAGATGAAAGGGCACCTCTACCGCATCCACATCCCAAGATGACTGGTGGACAGGACCAATGAGAGGGGGTGAGAGCCATCTGGACATCAGAATCCATGGCAAGGGGCACTGACATGGGCAGTGACAATGGAGGATTAGAGAGGAGACCTGGCTTCCATCCCCACTGACAGTGGTGTCTGTTCAGTGAAGAGGGAGGTGCTGGCACCGACTGCAGAAAGCAAACCCACCACTGGTGCAAACTAAGTTCCGACAATCAGGATGGATGGACAAGACCAGGGCTGCTCGACACCTTGAGTGGCCAGAACTGACGAAGAACGAGGTGTTGGGGTCACGTCCCTAGAAGGGGGCTGTGCTCCCATCCTGGAATGCAGCTGATTCTGGTAGTGTACCATGAGTCGATCTTTGGTGCAAACCATGAAGCCGGCCGCGGTGGTCTAGCGGTTCTAGGCGCTCAGTCCGGAACCGCGGGACTACTACGGTCACAGGTTCGAATCCTGCCTCGGGCATGGATGTGTGTGATGTCCTTAGTTTAGTTAGGTTTAAGTAGTTCTAAGTTCTAGGGGATTGATGACCACAGATGTTAAGTCCCATAGTGCTCAGAGCCATTTTTTTTTTTTTTGCAAACCATGAAGACATGGCAACCGTGATGGCTGTTGATTACAGCCAGAATCCAGTGTGCACACCATCCAAACGCTCTGGCCCAGACTGGTGTGTCAGGCACAAACGTTGACAAAACTGGCGCTGCTGGGGGATACCTGTCTGGCAGCAAGAGGATGAGCAGCATTCGTGGCTGAAAGCCATGCAGGAGCTTAGCGGTACTCTTGTCACAATTGCTGTAGTTCTGTACGAGCTTAAAAAATATGGGAGTTTCCTCAGCTGGGAAATCTTCTAAGTACTTGTGAGTCTGCATTTCAAATGTTCGGACCAGGCATTCTACCTTGCCATTCAACTGCAGATAGAAGGGAGGGCCATAACGTGGCAAATGCCACTGCGTGTTCAAAAGTCCTTGAAAGATTGCACCATGATCTAAGGACCATTGTCTGAAACCAAGGTGCAATGCAAGCCTTATGTGGAGAATGTCTTCGAGACTGCTTTGACAACGAACGACATAAGAAAAACGAAAAGCATCGGTTGCCAATAACCAGGAAGTGTCTAAAGCAGGATCAGCAAAATGTGGGCTCATTCCCAAGACTGTGTAGAGGCTGGCCACGGCGAAAAAATAGTAGGCGTTGCCACCTGCTGATCTGAACGCTTGTGGCATGCCACAACGAGATGTTCCACATTCCGATCGATGCCTGGCCAAAACAAATGGTGGCTCACCAACAGTTTTGTGTGAGAGATCCTCCAGTGAACCTGATGTAATAAGCGGATCACATCCTGCTGCAGAGCTACTGAAACCATGATGTATGGGTTAAGCCTTTCTGTCGACAGGAGAATAACGTCATCAAAGAGCGGAGAAGCGATGTCGCAATGCATAAAAATTCTGAAGCAAGTCTGGCACTCAGCCTGTCCACAGTCATGCCAACCATGTTACATCATGTGTACAAGGGAAACCAGGACAGAGCATTTGAATTCACATATTGTGACGTGGAGCAAAAATAGACCTCGTAATTGTACTGGGAAAAGAACAGAGTCCAATGCTGAGGACGATGAGTGGCTTTGTACAGTAAGGCCGCTGACATGACAAACAGTAAATCAAATTTTGCAACACACAAGAACACAAGAAATTTTTTAAGGCATATAAGATAGCAAGAGTTTCTATTTCCACCTGGGAATAATGATGCTGAGCTGAGTGGAATGTCTTAGATGTAAAGGCAGTAAGCTGTCCGGAGACCTCTGAATGTTGATGGGCCAGGACCACCCCACACACCATAATGCGACACTTTCCTAGCCAGGACCACAAGCTTGCTGGGTTGAAATGTTGCAAGGTATGTCGTAGAGCGAAGACTATCCCTAAGCTACACAAAGGCACACACTCGCAGTCTACAGACGAACAAAAGAAGCCCTTTTCCGAAGCAGTAGATTCAGGGAGAGGGAGAAAGTAGCCACTCTGGGACTAAACCTATGATACTACGCCACTTTGCCCAGGAATGCATGCATTCTCGTAAATTACAAGGATGGGGTAAAGCCAAAATAATGGCGATACGTTTTTGCAGGGGTCACACGCCCTGTGGAGGAATTTCAAGACCCAAATAAACAATGAAAGGCCGGAAAAAGTGGGATTAGTGAGATTACATTCAAGGTAAGCAAAGAATGGTGGTTAGGTAGGTGATCCTTCATGGTAGCAATTGTCACGTCGAAATCATCTAGATAGTTAATTCAATGAGAGACAACAATGATAACCTGTTCTAAAAAACCTTGAAAGATAGCTGGTGTACTGGCGACTCCAAACATTAGCCATTGATACTGACTGAGGCCGAAAGGCATATTAACCACAAGCATCTGTTTTGATACCTCATACACTGGAATCTTAAGGTAGGCTTTGGCCATGTCGATTTTAGAAAAGAATTGATCCCCAGCCAACTTCATGAGTCCTCCAAGAAAAGCAGAGGGTTGGTGTCTATGACTGACTGTGCATTAAAAGTGACTTTGAAGTTGCCACAGAGCCAGAGCTGACTGGATGGCTTCTTTGTGATTGTCAAGGGTGCAGCCGATTCCATTGAGGAAACCACTCTAATCACTCCCAGTGATGATAAACCAATCCAGTTTCGTCTTAAACTGGTTACATAAAGCTACTGGTACCAGCCGCAGCAGAAAAAAGCGAAGACAGGCAGAGGGTTTGAGGGTGATGTGTGCTGTGAAATTGTTCACACAATCTAACGCTGTATGTAACAGAATGGGTAACTGACTTGTAAACTGGGTCAGCCTTGAATTGGCCAAGAATAACAATCTGTTGTTTCTTATAACTCACCAATCAGCACTTGACGCATACCACTGGTTGGTACCCTAGCCTGGTGTATGTCTCTGAGTAGAGTAGCAGTAGCGACATGCCAGCCCCCATGCAACTTGTATTGTTAATGACTTATACATCATCTGCACTTCACTGAAAAGTTTGTTCTGGCCAGCAGACAACGGCGAACGAGTATGAATATCTAAGTGTATGGGGGAGGACGTGCAGATTGACATACCGCTGCTTCGCAACCTTTCTTTTACTTTTATGGCAAGAGGTCTACTACCCCACTATCTGGGGCAGGCTTCTCGCTCAAGCTATAGGAGGAAACAAGATGGGCATGAAGGAAGTGGATTTCAGTATTCCTGAAGTCGATGACGTTTCTGTTTGCATCGGCCCAGTTGGCTTGTTTGTACTGCAGCTACCTCCTCTTCCCTCTGTGCTCTAGGTTACATGCGCTGGGGATGCACGCTATCAAGAAGGGCGACACCACTCGAAGCTTCTAATTGGTGGCCTGTGGCACAGGTGACCCCAAACGACTTTGCTGTATTTAAAACTTCTTCTAACTGAAGGGCACGTTGATTCACCTTCTTATCTGGGACTGAACGAATGATTGCATCTCTGACCATGATGTCTGCGTAACATTCCTGAGACTTTGTCATGATGAACCAACATTTACAATTTAGGGCGTGAAGCCCAGCCGTCCATGTTCGATATGATTGCTGCAGCTGTTTGCAACACTGGTAGAGTTCAGTACACTCAGTGACTACCTGTGTATGCTTGTGGTGATAGGATGATAGCAACCTACACATATTTTCAAAAGGAAGCGATGCTGATTCTTGCCGAGTAGCTAACTGGCATAGTAAGTTATAATACGAGGGGGTAGCCATGATAAGAAAAGAGCCTTACAGACCTCTATGTCGACCACCCAGAACGCCATGAAATGTTGGCTAAGCCACTTATCCTTAGCATGTAAATCTTCTGCATAGTCATCAGGGCGGAAGAATGGCGTCAGATGAATATCCGATGACTTAGTCTTGGTCAATGTAGGCATCAAAAATTCCAGCATGGCCATATTCACCTGCTGTTGCTGCAAAAGTGACTGGAATAAGATCTCCATGGAAGAGCCAAACAGCAGAAAAACCACACAATCCGAAACACAGAATATTCGACCCTCGATGTGACCACTTGGGTTCTAACTAGCACACATGGTTATAAAAGAAATGCAACTTATTGGTCATGGAGTAAAATCAACAGCTATACAATGACAGCAGTTTGCACGTCTTGAACACATTTAACAACTGAGCGCCCCAGAGCCCTGTGCATGCCCATCTAAAGATGTCATTCACATCAGGTGCCACTGTTGTAGTGCTGTGCATGACAGCAGTTGGTGACTGGGCTACCCTTGGCAGCCACCTTGGGAAACTGCGTGTGTGTCATTTGAGTGTCAGTGTGCACTATCCTTACTGTAGTGGTAAGGCCATTATGAGTAAACTATATAAATAACATAGGTACATGAAAACAAAGTGTCAGCGAAGTTTCGTTTGCAAATTTGAGAAGGAGGTCACAGCGAAATTTAAGGCTGTAAAATAACATTACGTTAGTTAGTAACCATGGACTTAAGCCTATATACCAGTTTGAGTTGTTTATTTCACATTTCAAAACTAAGCTAAGCTATTATCAACACCTCACTAAGTGTGAACGAGGTCATATAATAGGGCTACGATAAGTTGGAAGTTCTTTCTGCGATATTGCCGAAAGACTTGCCCAGAATCTAGTTGTTGTACATGATTGCTGGCAGCGGTGATCACGAGGATGTGTGGTCACAAGAAGGCCGAGCTCTGGATGGCCATGTGGCCCTACGGAGAGGGAAGACCATTCTGATTGGAGTATGGTTGTGGTGCATCGTACCGCATCTGCAGCAGCAATTTGAACAGCATTTGACACCACAGTGACACAACGAACTGTTACAAATCGGTTACTTCAAGGACAGCTCCGAGCCAGACGCCATATAGCGTGCCTTCCACTGACCCCAAACCAACACTGTTTGAACCAATGATGTTAAGCGAGAGCTCACTGGACGGCAGGGTGTTTTCTGATGAATGCTGGTTCTGCCTGGGTGCCAGTGATATATGTGTGTTGGTTAGAAGAGGCCAGTGGAGGGCCTGCAATTGACTGGACCAGCCTGGCATGTCTTGGCGTGCATTTTAGTATGACTGCTGGAGCAGTCTCGTGGTTATCCCATGCACCTTCACTGCAAATTTGTACGTCAATCTGATGATTCGACCTCTTCTGCTGCCATTCATGAACATCATGAACAGTATTACAGGGGATGTTTTCCAACAGTATAACGTTCGCCCACATACCATTGTTGTAATCCAGCATTCTCTACAGAGTGTTGACATGTTGCCTTGGACTGCTAGATCACCAAACCTACCTCCAATCGAGCACATATGGTACATCACCGCATGACAACTCCAATGTCATCCACAAACAGCATTAAACATCACTGTATTGGCCGACCAAGCGCAACAGCCATTGAACTCCATCCCACTAACTGACACCCGGCGCCTGTAAAACACAATGCATGCGTGTTTGCATGCTTGCATTCAACATTCCGGCAGTTTCATCGGTTATTAATATATCAGCTAACACATTTTCAATAGCTCATCTCACGCTTACATTAACTTGTGATGTTGCAATGTTAATCACTTAAATACATTGCCTAGACAAATGTATTCCCGAAATGTCATTACTCTACATTAAGTATTTTCTGGTGTTGCGATTTTTTTTCCATCAGTGTATGCAGATTAAGATCCTCATATTCGACAAACTCTCCATTGACTCCAGAATTTACTATAACGAATATTGCATTTTCCAGTTTTTGCATTTTTTGCATCATCAATGACCTTCATTTGAATTTCTAGCAGTTTGTTGAGGAGATACACCTTTGCCATCTTTTCTTTTGTTCACGCATCATGCTCCTTAATTTTTAAGCTTTTAAGTGGCCAGAACATGAATATTCTCCCACAGTTTTCATAACAACACAAAAGCTGGACAGTAGCTGACAGGAGACATGTAGTATGGTCCTATGAGTAGCTAATTTGGCTCTTTTCAAGTGGTACATGGTATCGAGTAGACTGATGGCTCAACGATACGATTAAACGGCATTATCTGAAAAGCATAGTTCAGGCCAGAGGTAGTTCTGTGATGTTTTGGGGATGTTTCTCGTAAGACTGACATGGCACCACTTATTCAAGGTACAGTGAACATGAAACAGAATGTTTACTTCAACGTTGTGGGTGAGCAAGTATGTTCTTGCTTCTATATCTTCTTCTGTGTGGTACCATATGTACCTTCAATGCCTTGCAGAGTACTGATGTGGATGCAGATGAGTATGCTGTGGACATTCCTGTCTTCCAAGATGGCAACACCACGCATATGTTCCTGGCTTGGCTAACACTCTGGCATCCTATCGCGCCTCGACTGGCCCATGAAATTGCATGATCTTAGTCCTACACAAAATATCGGGGACTATTTGCAAGAGTGGGTGACACACAGAAATTAACATAGCATCAGTTTAGTAGCCCTGTGGGATCTAATCACCAGTGCTCGGTTTCAGCTGTACAGGTTACATCAAAAGAAACTTGGGGCTCACTTC
The DNA here is from genome assembly GCF_021461395.2 of Schistocerca americana. Taxonomy (NCBI): domain Eukaryota; kingdom Metazoa; phylum Arthropoda; class Insecta; order Orthoptera; family Acrididae; genus Schistocerca; species Schistocerca americana. The sequence continues at coordinate 663,578,969 of NC_060119.1, read as the reverse complement.
CTTCTCAAACAAAAGACATTATTAAGGCTTGAGGCGGTGTTTCACGATATGAGGGTGATATCTCTGGGGTGATTAACGTTTTGTCTGGTGTGCTTATGTAGACCAAAGTGTATGAAAATGGAACACTAATGCTCGCAAAAATTAAAAAAAAAGTTCGATACGAATCAATTAATCAACTGCAGTATGTACAACTATGGGAAAACTTCGAAGCCCATTATGTCCATAAATTAATGAAAAATATTAAGAACAGCCTATTTCTCGACACTTTTTAACTGTGTTCCACAAGCGCGTTTCACTATGGAAGAGAAAGCGGCCTCAGCCATTTTCATTACTGCGCATTAACAGCGCGACAATCAGAGCACAACGCTGCGTAGCTAAAGCGTGATTAAGAAAAACCTTGATGGCTGTTAATACATTTGAATATCTTAAAGTTTCATTTAAAGTGACTTAGTAATAAGATATCTAATACATAAGTAGGACCTACTTCCAAGAGCGCAGCAATACCAGTGTATGTGTGCTACGGCTTCTGACCAATCATCGCGTTTGTATTTGTTTACATCAGGTTTATTCTTATGATGAACAGATATAGGAGTATTGCTGTCCTTTCCTGCTTTTCTGTGGTGTACTGCACATGTAGACAACATCAAACAAAAATTGTATGTGTAGGCTGTAATTCTGTTGGGTATTTTGAACTAAAGCTGAAACTTTAATGTGACACTTTTTTGCCCTGTTTCCACACATTTGTTTATTAGTAGCAGCAGTGGTGTATATCTGTTGCTATTACAGATTCAAATTGAAATACATCAAAGGAGTAAAAGTTACTTTTCATAGGTAAGTGTGATTAACATCTCGTTTCAGTTGTCTTACCAGAAAGATGCAATTTATGTGCAGAAAATATTAGCGCACAATATAATAAAAGATTAACATTTTAGATAAAATTTATGTGACTATATGCTCAAGTGAGAGAAGTTCTAGATAAATTCAATAAAGTGGGAGTGTACTGCCAATCAATCTGTTGAATGTGTGCATATACCAAGCAGTTATGATCAACAGATGAGATTTATATATGCGAAAGTCTGAGCCATTTTTTCGTGATTATAACCATCTGTAAATAAACTTCATATATTAAAGTAGTTACAAAAGGAAGCATCCAATGCAGGAGCCTACCCCTTGAGTGTGCACAATCAATAATTTAGTTTCTGTAAAATGGGCAGATATTAGACGTATACGAGGGTGTGCTGAGAAGTAATGCCTCAGACTTCTTTTTATGTGAAAGCTCTTAAAGCTTTTTAAATAATGCAAATGTTATTAACATTCTGCATCTTTATTCTCTACCTATTAATTCCTCACCATATTCACCCCAGTGACAAACACATTTTTCCCAATGAGAGACCAGCTTGTTGATACTGTCACTGTGTAATGTTTGACTTTGTTGACCAAGCCACAATGTCACATCGGTTATCACCACTTCATCACTAGCAAAGTGAAGTCCTCAAAGATGCTCTGTAATTATTGGAAGCAGATGAAAATCACACGGAGACAAGTGGGAACTGTATGGAACATAATCGGTGACAGTGAACCCAAGGTGTCGGATTGTTGCAGAAGTTGCAGCACTCATGCGTGGGCTGGCATTGTCATGCTGAAGAAGAGGGGGCCCGATGTGTGGATGAAGTCTCTGAATTCGAAATTCGATTACAGCATGCTGTTTTTCATGCACCGTCGTAGTTACATTACACACTGTTGTGTTATACCCTGCAGTGTTTGTCTTATTTAAAACGCTTTCAGAGATTTTACATAAAAAATTCGGAGGCGTTACTTTCTAGCACGCCCTCATAACATCAGAGAGGAAAAACTGAAGAATTTCGTCCCTAAAAATGTTTCAGTGCTTGGTAAATCTTTATAAATTCGAGTTTTTTTTTGAGTCGGGATAATTTCACTTCAGTATTCTAGGTCGTTTTTCTGCACAGTCACTGCTGTATGAATTATTTAAACAAAGATTCAGCAGCACGATCACGTGCAGCACATTACTGTACACTAAACCATTGCTGTCATTTGGCAATATTGTGTCCACCATAGTGCAGAAATGCGTTGACGGCAGAACTTCAGTTCACAGCCAGCACTAAGCAAGAGGCACCTGGTATCTGCTAGTGTACACATATACCGTTAGGCCAAATTTTGGCAACAGTGTGGTGTGCATGGGTTGAGTCAAACAAAGCAGTGCGAGCTGAGTGACATTTCCATATGGGATACATTAGTCTGATTCTGCTGTCCATGGACCACATGAGTTTATTTTACACAATTCATTTCAGACATGATGCCGTTGTTTTACTGTGCCAACGCGACTGGGCAGCATACTAGTACCACAGAGGAGACTACACCCTCCAGCACCAGTGTTCGAGCCCTGTGACATTCGACAAGAGTGAACCATATGTGCTAATGGCATTTACCGAGGCCACATAACCGTAAATGCTTTGGCATTTACAAACAGAACTTATGTGTCAATTGCCTTTTTATTGATTTGCGACAAATAAATGTATTTTTAGCAACTGACTCTATCTCGTTTCTCGTCACCAGACTGTCACCACAGTCTCTTTCCCGAACATAGGGTGTGGGTGCAACAGTAAAGCAGGCTGATCACCCAGCTGAGTTCAAAAGTGGCGTTTTCCACATATTCACACTTCACTGGTGACCCTGGCATGATCTGTAGGCTAACACATGGTGTGACGAACTTTCGTCAGAAAGAGTGATGCAGAAATGCGAACTGACCAATACTTATGTCCTCGCATACTAACAATTATGTAGTTATACATAGTTACACGTGGACACTACTTGGGACTTCGAATGTTTATTTTTGTGTGTGCTGTGTCATTTACAGTGTGTGTCTTCCCCATCCTGGCAAAATAACTTAGTTCTAAAGCAGGATGGCGCCCATAGAGGAAATGCAAAGGATAACAGATGATCTGCTCGAATGCAACCAGAGCCTGGAGAGCGAGCTACAGACAGGCTCTACACGCGCTAAGTCAGCTGAATAAAACTTCTGTGAGCACATCAGCGCCACGCTATCAGAGTGACGACAAGAATAGGACAGGTGTTGGTTAGGCTGCTGCCTTTACGACACTGTGATCCATTCATGTGGTTCAATCAAGTGGAGGTGGCTTTCTTGAACAACAACGTAACCTGTGATCTTGCCACATTTACCCACTTCATGATCCAACTAAACCAAAACCACACAGCCGAAGTGTGGGGTATAGTCAACCCTGCCGATGCAGTCTCCATACAAATGGTTGAAGGAGGAGTAAACCCAATGGATTTCATTGTTACAAGAACAATGGGTGCATCAGTTGCTAAGCCAAGAGGAATGCTTCGATAGAAGTCTCTCAGTTCACATGCCACCTGCGAAGCCTTGAACAGTCTGATATGGTTCTGGTTTCACTGTTGCATTCTCTCTGGGTGCTTCCCATCTCAGGTGCAGGCAGTCATTGCTGCCCTGACAGAAATGCAGTTAGATGCCACTGCAGACTTGGCTGATCAGGTGCTCACAATGGCTCATAATAGCACAGCCTTGGCAGCTCACGATGCCATAGCCTTAGCATGAACTTTCACCCCATAGTGAATCATGCCTTATACACCTACCACAACAGACACTGAGCTGCACAACCTAGTCCAGAATGTGGCCTCTCAGTTGGAAGCACTAACCTTGCATGAATTCGACCAATTGGCACACTCATGGCCGAAGAATATCAGGCCCAGTAACAGCAGCAATTGCTGACGTCATAACAGTCTTTGAATAGGTTTTGCTAGTCATATGTACGCTTCATCAATGACACAACAAAGTGCCAGCCGCCCTGCTTGCACCCAAGTACCTGCTGTCGCTAGACTTATATGGACCTGGCTGCAGTGCAATATAAACGCACCTTTTTGTGGTGGAACGAACCGCTAGCATGAAGTATCTTATCAACACGGGTTCTGGCCTGTCATATTGCCGTAAGCCATGCTGAGGGACCACAGAACTGCTGAAACACTGTCTCTTACAGGGGTAACAATAGTAGCATAAAAACTCATGGCACACACCGCAGGGATCTGGACGTCAGGCAACACTCCACATTCCCTCGCATGTTCACTGTGGCTGATGTCAATGAGTCGATCCTGGGTGTCGATTATCTTCACCACTACAAGCTGATAGCTGACATCAGAAACGCCCAGCTGATTAACTCAGTGATTTGTTTGAACATAGCCAGACAGTAGCAGTAGGCCACTTTCCTCAACATGAAACCAGTGAAGTACTTCAAACCATATCTTAACACTGTTGCCAAATTTCTGGAGCTCACTCGTCCAACTGTTGCACATTTGATGCAAGGTTAGTTAAACATTCGGCAGTTCATCACATTGCAACCACATCTGATCTACCCATCTCTTGCTGTCTGTGGTGGCTTGTGACCAACTATAGAAATGCTGAGGCACTGTGTCTTACAGGGCTAACAATTTTAGTATAAAAATGTATGGCACAAACCACAGGGATCTGTAGGTCCGGCTACACTCCACATTAGCCCAGACAGTCACTGTTTCACTAAAGCCAAGGTTCAGTTCAAAGCTAGGTTGTGACGAGGCATCATTTGACCATCGAGAAGCCCATCGTCCTCTGCCTTGCACTTAATCCCCGAGACAGACAAATCGTGGCACCCGTATGGAGACTGCCTTTTAAATGCATGATGCATGAATGGTGACAGACTGGTGTCTAGTACTGCATGTGCAGGACTTCAACCACTTCTTAGTGGGGCCCGTTATATACTTAGAAACGAACAAATGATGAAAGATGAAGGAATTATTCAAATGATGTACATACACAGACAAAAAAAGATTACAATTTCAGAAAAATGGTTCAAATGGCTCTGAGCACTGTGGGACTTAACTTCTGAGGTCATCAGTCCCCTAGAACTTAGTACTACTTAAACCTAAGTAGCCTAAGGACATCACGCACATCCATGCCCAAGCCAGGATTCGAACCTGCGACCGTAGCGGTCGCGCGGTTCCAGACTGTAGCACCTAGAACCGCTCGGCCACTCCGGCTGGGCAATTTCAGAAAAGGCGGACGATTTATACAAGAGAAATAGCTTCACAAACTGAAGAAGCCAATAACATGTTGGTCCAGCTCTGGCCCATATGCAAGCAGTTATTCGGTTTGGCATTGATTGACAGAGTTATTGGATGTCCTCTTGAGGGATATTGTGTCAAATTCTGTCCAATTGGCGCGTTAAATCATCAAAATCTTGAGATGGTTGAAGGGCCCTGCCCATAATGTTCTAACTGTTTACAATTGGGGAGAGATCCGGCGATCTTGCTGGCCAATACAGGGTTTGGCAACAACGAAGGCGAGCAGTACAAACTTTCGTCGTTTGTGGTCGGGCATTATCTTGCTGAAATGTACAATTAGAATGGCTTGCTATGAAAGGCAAAAAATGGTGCATAGGATATCGTCGACATACCGCTGTGCTATAAGGGCGTTATGGATGACAAACAAAGTGGTCCTGTTAGGAAAAGTAATAGTACTCCAGACCATCACTCCTAGTTGTTTGACCATAAGGTGAGTGACAATCAGGTTGGTAGTCCCCTCTGTCTCAGGCATCTCCAGATATGTATTCGCAGTTCATTGGGGCACAGTTCGAAGCGGGACTCATCACAGAAGACAACTTTAGTCCATTCAATGAGATTCCTGGCCAAAGACGTGTCCTGAGATACCTCAAATAGTGGTGGGATACCAACCTGACTGTCACCCGCCATACAGCCTGACAACCAGGAGTGGTGATCTGATGTGTCATTTCTTTTCATAGCAGACTACCTTTGGTGCTCATCCATGGCATCCTTACGTTATAGTGGCAAGCCATCTTGGGCTTACATTTCAGGAATATAATGCATGGTAAGAGTTTCTACTGCTTGCATTCGTGCTTGCTAAATTATGTCTTGGCCAGCGAGGTCGCCAGATCTACCCCCCCCCCCCCCCCAACCCTCGTTTCAATTGAGGACGTTTGGGCAGGGCCCTGCAACCAGCTCAGCATCTTGATCATGTAATGCGTCAATTGGACAGAATTTGTCACAATATCCCTCAGGACGACATCCAACAACTCTGTCAATCAATGCTAATCAAAATATCTGCTTGCATATGGGCCAGATGTGGACCAACACGTTATTGGCATCTTCAATTTGTGAAGCTCTTTCTCCTAAATAAATCGTCCACCTTTTCTCAAATTGTCATAATTTGCTTTTTATACTTGTACATCACATCTACCGATTTCCATTTGGATAATTCCTCTGTGGTGCGTTTATTTCTCAGAGTGTATTTAGCACAACTGGCTGCATGAAGACATTGACACAGATTCTTAAGGCACCTGGAGACATTCACACAAGAGCCATTGTCACACTGTTTGGATTGTTTGAAAGAATGCTCATGACATTCAGTCTTCGGAATGCAGCCCAGATCTGGCAGCATTTCCTGGATGGTGTCTTGTGAAGCTTACCATGGTGCTTTGCTTAACTTGATGACATTTGACCATTTGTGAAGTCGCCTGAGCTCCATTACCACCACCACCACCTGATAATCATATTGTAGCACCTGACTAAAGCCAGCATCGCTATTAACGCCTTGAAATCCATATTTGGACTCACTGAAATGAATTTTCCAGGTCATTTGATCACCCCTAGCAGATCCACGCCACTTCCATAGTGGTTCGAGTCCCGGCTGCAGCATAAATTTTAATTCACTCCTTCAGCTTCCAACGTTATCGTATAATGGCATGCATTCGAATGTGAAACAATCTGCCGTGAAGTTTATCGCGAAACTGGCTATCCTTTAAACATAGCTGCAGGTAATGCGGAAAAAACAAATATCCAAAGGATGGATATGTTCAGTGGTTCCAGGTGGTATGCCAATGGCCTTGCCGCAATACTTACACAGGTTCCCGTCAGATCACTAAAGTTAAGCGTTGTCGGTTTTGGCTAGCACTTGGATGGATCACCATCTGGGTCTGGTGAGTGCTGTTGGCAAGCGTGGTGCACTCAGCTCTTGTGAGACCAACTGAGAAGTTACTTGACTGAGAAGTAGCAGCAGTACCGGTCACGACAACTGATGACGGCCGGGAGAGCGGTGTGTTGACCTCGTGGCCGTCCGTATGCGCATCCTGTGACGGCGAAGGGCTGAGGGTGATACGGAGGCCGGTCGGTACCGTTGGGCCCTCACGGCCTGTTCGGAAGAAGCTTGTTCCTTTTGTTTGTTTCCGGTAGTATGTGTTGCAATCTCACAAACTTTTCAGGGGGGATGGTTTACTCTATGGGAGTATGATTTTTACACGTAGACCAGGAATCCAGCAAAAGAAGTTATTTTGGCCACCTATTAGCCAAAACTACTGCTTATACCTCAGTTGTAGTTATCTTACGCCCATTTTCCCATTCTTGTTTGCTGTGGCACAAATATTTCTTTCCGCCCTTGCAAGATCACGCACACGAGAAAGAATTGCAGGGGAGCAGAGCACCTCCAACTTCTCGCAGTACAATAAATAACTTTCCAACCAGTTTACCACCCACATTAACAGCCGACGTAATTGTATACAAAAGCGTCACCGCATTGATGTTATATCTTGGTACTTCTAATTTCCAGGGTTCCTTCCATATGCATTTCCTCTTCAGATCCCAGCTGGTCGGAGTTGAAAACAAATGCCTTGCTAACCGAGGGAATATCTTTGTTTATCTCATCCACAAATTTTCGGGCCGATTCCGCAGTTTGCCGTGCATGGTCAAGTTGACGCTTTATTTGATCTACACTGCAGCACCAAAGAAACTGTTACAGGTATGCATATTCAGATACAGAGATATGTAAACAGGCAGAATACGGGGTTGCGATCGACAACGCCTATATAAGGCAACAAGTGTCTGGCGCAGTTGTTAGATTGGTTGCTGCTGCTACAATGGTAGGTTATCAAGATTTAAGTGAGTGAACGTAGCGTTATAGTCGGTGCACGAGTGATGGGACACAGCATCTCCGATGTAGTGATGAAGTGGGGATTTTCCTGTACTACCATTTCACGAGTGTACAGTGAATATCAGGAATCCGGTAAAACATCAAATCTCCCACATCGCTGCTGCTGGGAAAATATCCTACAAGAACGAGACTAATGACGATTGAAGAGAATCTTTCAACGTGACAGAAGTGCAGTCCTTCCGCAAATTGCTGCAGATTCTAATGGTCGGCCATCACCAAGTGTCAGTGTGCGAACCATTCAACGAAACATCATCGATATGGGCCTTTGGAGCTGATGGCCCACTCGTGTACCCTTGATGACTGCACAACAGAAAGCTTTACGTCTCGCCTGGACCCGTCAACAGCAACATTGGGTTGTTGATGACTGGAAACATGCCTAGTCGAACGACTCTCGTTTCAAATTGTACATAGTGGGGAGTGGATGGACGTGTACAGGTATGGCGACAACCTCATGAATTCACTGGCCATACAAGTCATCAGGTGACTGTTCAAGCTGGTGGGGGCTCTGTAATGTGTGGGGCATGTACAGTTGGATTGATATGGGACCTCTGACACGTCTATATACGACTCTGACAGGTGACACGTACGTAAGCATGCTGCTGTCTGATCACCTGCATCCATTCATGTCCATTGTGCATTCCGACGGATGAATGGTATCAGTTCCCTCCAGCACTACTCCAGACATTAGTCGAGTCCATGTCAAGTCGTGTTGCGGCACTTCTGCGTGGTCGCGGGGGCCCTACACGATATTAGGCTGTGTACCAGTTTCTTTGGCTCTTCAGTGTACGTCGCGCGCCATTTGACGTGCATACCGTAGCAGGTCACCGTAGCACATCCTATAAATTGTAGCGAACGTCCTTGAAACGCGCAAACTTCAGTTTTTGCAATGCGTGTGCCTTGTTCTACCTTGAATATCTGTAGTTTTTCTGATGCACTACACGTCCAGATTGCTGCAAACGTATTAGAAATCTGTTCATTTTTATTTTTTGCGATACTTCTGATGATGTTTCATGCACGTAATTATGTTCAGTGCCCGCTCCTTGGACAACGATTGTCCTTTACTACTTTCAGTAGAGGCTGGATTTGTGGCTCCCTGTATGACAAAGATGATGGACTACATGGCTCGAGACCTGTTTTAATATCACTTTCACTTGTTAAGCAGGTATTGTCATCATTGTACTCCTCATGTGCATTGTCCGCACAGTCGAGCGTATACGATACCACACATTCCACTGACTCTTATTGCAGAAACGCAAAATATTTAATATTTTATCTGACACTTCTTTCTTGCTCTGTGAAATTCCTTGGGTTCCTTTCTGACGAGATGTCAACTTCAGCAACTGCTGTTGTAGATATAATGCAAAGTTTGGTTTATTTATCGTTGCCATTGCTCTCCCTTAACAACACCTCTAGCACTGTAGTGAGTTACTCGTTAACTAAGCAGTCCAGCTACACTCTATAGCCTCATGCTATGCTTACCACTGGATACCTCCAGTCCCATTCCTTGTTGCCATTAGCAGCCAATGTTGTGGCTGCATGGTAGACAATATGTGGGGAGTCGAATGTCGTAAATATCATTGGCCTTCCTTGTGACCTCGCGCTCAAGGGGTTCTTTGTAAGATGCTGAAGTCCGAGTCCTGGTGAACTTCAGTGAAAGGAAGCTCCTACTAAGAAGATCACGCAAATTTAAGAGAAACGATGTTGCACAATGGATAACGTGTTATTGAAGGAAAACTACTTGGGGTTGGCCCAATTATACATAAAAGTACGGGTACCAGATCTCACATGTGTATATTAATGTAGGGGCTCATCTGACTATAAAAGGAAAGTAAAGCTCGCTATAAGAATTTGATTTATCACCATAAGACATTGAACAAATTACCACCATAAGACAGTGAACAAATTATCACCATAAGACACTGAACAAATGATTTACCCACTCAATTAAGCATGTAAACAGTTAATAAATATATGAAAGGTTGTAGGTATGAACTATAGCCTTGGAACAAGTGGCTGGACAGAAAAAAAGCATAACACGAAACTGTAATGCGGATATAGACAGTTACTCGGAAAATGGTTAATGGTTTAAGGAAAACAAGTGAAAACACTAACAAAATCGCCAAAGGGTATGATGGTAGTAACTACGTGGCCGCGAACGTTAAAGCTGCGCAAATGAACCCTGATGTAAATTATCCAGCCACATGTTGCCCCTTTGCTCAGTGACTGCATCGATGGCCCATGCTTACCATTCCTTAACGAATTGTGTGTGGAAGACGGTGGCAGTAATTGCTGGAAATTCTTAGCCCAGCCTTGTCCTCTGAACTTAGCTCTAACACAGGGACATCTGAACATCTCTATGTGGCTGCCTAAAGTGAAGTGTACTCCCGATTTGCCTGGAGCAAATGTGTACTCATTTATCTCCTCACAGCAAGCGCCCTCTGACTTTTACTGTCCGAAACTGGGCTGGATCTGCCAGTGTAGGAGTGTTGCAGGCCCATTACAGCAGACCTTGCAAGTTCTGACCAATAACAGCACTATAAATAAGTTTAAAAAATTCTTACTCTCAGAGATTTTATCACAGTCAACCAATAATGGTCTGTCATGGGAAGGAAGGCAGAAAATATTTCCCACTTCGTGGCTGATTTCTAGCCACGACCAACCAAAAGGCTTGCATGAAGACGTGTTTGGGAACGTACACCTTCTTCAGAAATGATTACTGTGAGCCAATCAAATTCCCTGTTACTTGGATTTAAAAGGATATTCCTTCGCAGGATGGCCATGAACAGTGGCCCCTCCCGCGGCCTCAAGTTCTAAGTGCTACATCTGGCTTTTCAGATTTTATTCTCTCCAGAAGGGATTTCTCCTAGTGTCTTATGCAATGCAGATTTTACGAAACGCAGGCCGTCCTCTGCACACCTGCAGGGCGAAGACGGGATGCAGTGAATATTCTCTATCCTTTACCTGCTTTGGGGGGGGGGGGGGGGGGCTGACTATAGCGATGAACAAGTACCAGTACCAAGTACATGACTCCCCAGTCCTTCTCAGCTAACTTCGATATCATGAGCCGGCTGAGAAAGCTCCCAAGGCTGCCGAAAATAACATGACGCGCTTACCATAACAAGAAGAAAGGAAAACAAGACGTAATTACCTGTGCAATCATTGGCAGTATTGAATGTTATGTGCAGTTATCACACAGCGATAAAGAATCGACTGTACTGACTATTGTGATGTGCATATTGCTTTATAAAATAGGTCGTAGGACAGTTTGGGCACAGAACGCCTTGTAACAACTGTTAATACATTTATCCCATTGTGAGACTAGACGGTCATTGCCTTCACGTAAAAATTTTCGATGTTGTCTTTGGAAGCGTGATTGAACCCAAGCGTGCACCTCTCGTCTGAAGCAGACAGACAACCACGAATGTCTTTCTCCAGGGCTCCAAAAAGATGGGAATAAGATGGGCAGAGATCGGGACTGTATGGAAGATGTATAAGGGATTCCCAGCGTAACTTCAGCAGCATACGCTAAACAATCTTGACAGCATGCGTATCTAAACTGAAGGAATCACTTTGTGACATCGGCTTCGCAACTACAGGGATTCCGATGAACAGACTGCTCCACTCGAACTATCAACACAACTGGCGGTGCCAATGGTATCCTACGAGTTCCACATCTCTGGAACGGTTTATACACAATACTAATGACTACTTTGAAGGATAGTAAATCTTTGAAACCTGTTTATTTTGTAAAGTTGTAAATAAGTAGTTGGTACCATTAAAGCTGCAACCCTCGTATTCGGCCTAGTAAAAAAAGCAATTGAAAACAGTCTGCTGCCGTCGCTCAGTATTGTTTCAGGTACTAGGACATCATGACTAGAAATCGGAGCAACAAACATGGTACACTCCTGCGATGGAAAATGCGACTGAGCCAGTAAAGAATGATAAGATGTCATCTTCTTCAGGAACAAAGTCATTTCATGTTCCACGTAACGCACTGAAAAGAAGAGTTATAGCAAAAATGTAAGATGAGGTCAGTTGTAAAAATATTATAGGAGGCTTAAAACGCGAAATCCTTGATAATATTTTTGAAATGGGAAGGCGATTTTATGGACTTACAGTGAACGGTCTGCGGAGATAGCTGACAGAGTGGTACAAAATAGCACATCGTTTTAACAAAGAGTCGCAGGAGGCAGGCAGGCAGCACCGTAATATTAGTCTTACGAATCCTACCTAGATGACTAGAGAATAAGCTCTTAACAACGTACCCATGTTTTTCGATATCCTTAAAATAGTGCAAGAAAAAAAATTTCACTCTGGTCGGCACGTTTCTAATGTACACTGACGGAAAAAATCACAACACCAAGGAGGAACTGTGCGACATAAACGACAGTTTATGACTATTCAAATTTCGTTCCAGTCGCCTAAGAGTGGCCCCAATAGCACCACTTTGAGGATGCAAATCAGGTATGCTTTAAATACACGCTGTAAGGGTCGTGTGCATTAGTTGCCTCTGAGATTGGATGTGGTGAGTTGATGTTAGTCAAGGTTTTTCAAGGGGACAAAGACGCCATTATCAGCAAATGGTTCAAATGGCTCTAAGCACTATGGGACTTAACATCTGAGGTCATCAGTCCCCTAGACCTAGAACTACTTAAACCTAACTAAACTAAGGACTTCACACACGTCCACGCCCGAGGCAGGATTCGAATCTGCGACCGTAGCAGCAGCGCGGTTCCCGACTGAAGCGCCTAGAACCGCTCGGCCACAGTGGCCGGCCGTTATCAACACCTCACGGAGTTTGAAATATGTCGTGTAACAGAGCTACATGAAGCGAGATTTTCCTTCTGCGATAATGCAGACAGACTTGGCAGGAATGTAGCCACTGCACGCTATTGCTGGCAGTGGTTGTCACGAGACAGCACGGTCGCAAGAAGACCAGACTCCGGATGCCAATGGGGCACTACCAAAAGGGAAGAGCATCGTGTTTGGCTTATGGCTCTGTCGCGTCTTACTGCATATGCAGCAGGAATTTGAGCAGCACTTGGCAACACAGTGACGCAAGAACTGTTACAAATCGGTTACTTCAAGGACAGCTTCGAACCAAACGCCCTGCAGCGTGCATTCCACTGGCTCCAAACCACCGCCATCTGCGACTTCAGTGGTGTCAAGCGAAAGCTCATTGGAGGGCAGTTTGGAGTTCTTTCATCTTTTCTGATGAAAGCTGGTTCTGCCCTCGTGCCAGTGATGGCTATGTGTGGGCTGGAAGGAGGCCAGTTGAGGACCTCACCCAACCTGTCTGCATGCTAGACACACTAGACCTACAACTGGAGTTATGGTCTGGTGTGCGATTTCATATGGCAGCAGGAGACTAGGCATTAGACCTGTTGTGCTGTCATTTAAAAAAAATCAAATGGCTCTGAGCACTATGGGACTTAACATCTGAGGTCATCAGTCCCCTAGAACTTAGAACTACTTAAACCTAACTAACCTAAGGACATCACACACATCCATGCCCGAGGCAGGATTCCAACCTGCGACAGTATCCGTCGCGCGGTTCCGGACTGAAGCGCCTAGAACCGCTCGGCCACCGCGGCCGGCTGCTGTCATTCATATATAGCATTTCAGAGATTGTCTTCCAACTGGATAACGCTCCCCCACATACCGCTGTTGTAACCCAACATGCTCTACAGAACGTCGACATGTTGCCTTGGCCTGCTCGATCACTAGATCAGTCTCCAATTGAGCACATATTGGACGTCATTGGACGAAATCTCCAGTACCATTCACAAAAAGCATTAACCGTCCCTGTATTGACCGAGCAAATGCAACAAGCATGGAACTCCGCCCCATAAACTGACTTCTGGCACCTGCACAACACAATACATGTACAGGTACGTTTACATGTTTGCATTCAACATTCTAGCTGTTACACCGGTTGATAATGTATCAGCACTTCACATTTGCAATGGCTTATGTTGCGCTTACATTAACCTGTGAGCGTTCAGTGTTAGTCACTTAACTACTGTATCTATAGAAATTTATTCTCGAAATTTTGTTACTCTACAGTAATAATTTTTTGGTGTTGCAATTTTTTTTTCATCAGTGTAGATTAAAAACACTGACAGTTCAGTGCAAGAACAGCAAAGTGTTTGCACTTAAAGGAAGTCGCGAAGCTGGTGGCGTTACTTCAGCTGAAAGAGGGTTGACACCCACTCTATAAATATGTATGTCCGCACTGTCCGCTTTACTTCGTTAGATTGTCGTTACGTGATGTAACAAGCTATTTTGAAACACAAAAATCCTTTAGTCGATAGGTGGCCGAAGAAATCGGCACTGAGCCTTATTTAAGATGGAATCCACAAATAAAATGTTTGAATTCGAGGGTGACCATAAAGAATAACTTGGCGTAAACGTCTGTTTCTCCTTATATGACAAAGTGATTCATTTAGTGGGAGAAGATTCAAGCAGTTGAAAGCAAAAGCAAGGGTGTCTGGTTTTCTTTGTCATGAGAATGACCTACGAAAATATAAGTCTACAAGCTTACGCCGTCCTTGTCACTGAAGGTATAATCTTCTAGGTTGTCAGCTGCGTCATCTTCCTCATCAGATTTCTTCTTCACAAGTCGACTAACTAATAACAGAAACCAGAAGAGTCCTGAAGACGGTCCCAGCTGACGTTGAAACGTTGACCTGTGAGCAAGAAATTTTAAGAGGAGCAGGAAGCTACCTAGCAACCTAGAAGATTTTACCTTCGATGCAAGAACATCACAGACTTTTCTGTATGGCTATAAGACGCTGCCTGATGCAGGAGGAGAAATTTCTTCCGTATTACTGAAGTGCACTGATGCTTTAGGACTTTGCTCGGAGCTGTCAGGTACCGCCCAGCAAAAACTGAAATTCTGGACGTGTAATTTCTATTCCTGCGAAAATAGTTAGTATATAATTCTCAGAATTCTCTTTACAATGCCTCTCTCAGTTTCAAACGCAGGGATAAGCTATTCAAAGTTAAATATGATTAAAAACTACCCCAGAACTTGCATAAGCCCTTAGTACCACAGCTAAGCAGCTAATTTGTGATTTTTTACTGGAATGAAAGGAGAAAATGTGCCACCAGATTCTTAGGTAGTACGACATATTGAAGTCGAGGAGGTAGGTGTAACATTTTTTTTCAATAAAACGTTCGAAATTTTAAGGTGTTTCATACGATAAAAGCCGTTCTTAATGTTTACTATTCGTGTTTACTGGAATGTGGTTTTGGAAACCTGTTCAGTTCTCATAATTATTTGTCGTAAGATCCAGTTGGTAATTCCAGAGTTACTGTGTGGTTCGGAATCTCAGGTGGTGAGCGTCAGACCACAAATCCAGAGGTTTGGGTTTCAGTTCTCGGGCGGTCCCGGTATTTCATTCTGGGACTTATTGCTTCTTTCGTCTCTGGTAATCACTTGACTACGTGGAACGTGCCGTCTCGCACCATGATTTTGAGCCCATCTCAGTTGTAGGTCCCCTTATAACAGTCTGGATGTGTCAGTTCAAAGATCGGATGAACGCAAGGGCATACCATCTGTAACAGGGCCCTACGAAGTAAACAAATAAACTTATATATGACCCTTCAGGTTAAGTATAACTTCCCTGAGAATTATTTTTGTTCTTGCTGGAGACATTCAGATTTACATTTCCCATGGCTTTTCTAAATCAGTGAAGGGCAATGCCGGGATGTTTCCTTGCGAGTTTGGCTTCCCTCATCAACGATCTTTTCGTCGATGCAACGCCGAACACTAATCTTCTTTCGTTGTACTTGCCAGCACCAGTTGGTGGCGTAGTATACGCGATCCCACGGTTTCGAAGGAAGCTGAGTTTGTTTCTTTTTTTAGACCTAAAAATTTACGGCACCTTTGTCGGATAAGGGTAAAGTTCGAAAGGTCGTTGGAATACCTTTAATCTTCGAATTTCGCTTCCGAATTATTGCTAGTCGCGTAGGTGTGGATATAAAATTGGCAGAAATGTGACTACTATACCCTGGCATGGAAGGTGAGTACCAGTCAACATTATTATTATTATTTTTATTATTGTTTGTTGAATTCTCATAAACTGTCAATTTTTAATACGTCTGTTCTGTTGTTCATCTTTTTTATAACTGTCTCGTTAAATTGATGAACCAACTTCTGACAAGTTGTAGTTCATCTACATTATCCACCTAAAAACCTTAAAATAATAATTTAAATTTGTTTCTGTTAAAGCATGAATATCCTGAAGAGGTGCATATGCTCAGTATACGGGTATGTTTGTTATTAAGGAAGGGCCAGCACAAAAATGATCAAAAGTGTATTTTCTTATTATGTTACCGACTTCACACCTTAGGAGGAAGAGAACATTACTTTCCTCGTAAGGCAAGAGTGGAATACATTAACGGCCTAGGTCGCCAGTACCTGTTTAACCGAACGCCTTGACGGGGACTTCATTAGGATAATCGTACATCCGTTTTCCGCAGCCCCTCCTAATGTTTCAACGAATCATGGTTCAAATCGACATTGCTTGCCAAAAGTGATGGCACTCAGGCTTAAGAAACTAACTCGCGGTCAGAAGGAACGAGCGAAATATCCTCGTCGGTCTTCCAGATTTAGTTTTACATCGTTCCTCCAAATCACTTTGGACGAATGTCTTGCCGGTTCATCCAAACAGGTCATAGTTTCCTGTTGCGTTCCTACATTAGCTGGCCAAGTGTTCCCTCTGTCACTGTCGACGAGGTGTTAAATACCAATCTGTATTCTTTCCTCTAGTCTTATAACCTCCGAATATTTCAAGTCAAGAAGTGAGCAGTTAAATAGATTGACTCTTGGGGCAATAGAGAAGTCGAGTTGTAAAAATCGTTCAAGGAAATTGTAAGGAGAGTCACAAAAGCAGGAAAGTGTGAGCTTTAGTATACATATTAGGATGGGCTTGACGATGTCTTTGAGGTATAGGAGTCAGGCTGGTCTAAGAAGTAACTTAAGAGGAAGGAAGAAGAAAGCTCAGCGTTGTTGAATTGGTAAAAGAGATAGTTCAAATGGGTGTGAAATCTTATGGGACTTAACTGCTAAGGTCATTAGTCCCTAAGCTTACACACTACTTAACCTAAATTATCCTAAGGACAAACAGACACACACCCATGCCCGAGGGAGGACTCGAACCTCCGCCGGGACCAGCCGCTCAGCCCATGACTGCAGCGCCTTAGACCGCTCGGCTAATCCCTCGCGGCTGTAAAAGAGATACAGTTTGGTGGGTGTACGTAAGGAACCGCAGCCTTGAAAATGGTAAAAGCGTGTAGTAAACGGTCATGTGATGTGTGTGTGTGTTCTGTGCACCGCCGACTTCAGTCATATGGTACCGTCAATCTGAAGACGGCCGGCATAAAGGTCGAAACCGATCATCATTTTTAAATAAATCAATATTTGCGATGTTGGCTTTCATTAAGTGATGAGACGCCATTATAGAACTGTGTAACACATTGAAGTGGACAAGAAGCGGAGTTACTTTCAGGGGAGCAGGAAATCATATAGTTCAAGGACACATACAACGTTAGTAAAATACGAGAGATGTGCCAATTTCTGATCAGAAGTACATGATTTTTCGTCTTTTTTAACGTCGTGAAGAGAAACTGGTACACAGCTGATAGCTTAATTAGCTATCGGATATATTTCTAATCAACAGCCACGCTTATATTTACTGTCACTTCTGTCTATGCTTTGCGTGTATGAGAAGTTATGCAGTAGTTCACACTGCACACTAGAGCGTTAAGTCTTTCTGTAGCTGGCTGGCTGAGCCAGTTCCAAGATGGAAAAGTTCAAATGGTTCAAATGCCTCTGAGCACTATGGGACTTAACATCTGAGGTCATCAGTCCCCTAGAACTGAGAACTACTTAAACCTAACTAACCTAAGGACATCACACACATCCATGCCCGAAGCAGGATTCGAACCTGCGACCGTAGCGGTCGCGCGGTTCCAGACTGAAGTGCCTAGAACCGCTCGGCCACTCCGGCCGGCTGGTAAAGAGGAAAGGGTATTCCACCTACAATACGACCATTAGCGGTAAAACTTCGGATTAAGAACCGCTTTCTTCATTACAGCTGATTACATAATCTAAGACTAACTGGTTGAACGGTCAACATGTACAGAAGGAATTCACTTAGAATTCTGTTGTGTGATAAAACGTTCTGACTGCTCTCAACATAATAACTATCTTATAGGTTGTATAGAAAGAGTGACTAAACAAATAGCTGCAGACGTTTTCCAGTTTCAGTAGCCGGTTCTAAGGAGCCATAGTTCCAATTCATAGTCTTCTTTCCTTCCTTTAACTTCGATGTCTCCTCCATTTAGGAGTAGTCAGTGACCGTTGATGTAGAGCTATTCGACTGCTTTCCTCTGACAGTAAATCACTTACCTTAGCGTACAACGCCGTCCTGGTGAGGAGGCGTGCGGGCCGACTTCGCCTGCAGGAAGCTCGCACGCGGCCCTGCCTTCACCTTCCTCGGTGGGCCGGCCGTGGTCAGCTGGCGGCCGGACGAGCTCGCTTATCGATGAACTGTCTTGGCGGCGCGCGCGTCACGAAATGGGACGCGACCAGTGTGTGCAGCTCCCGAAGCACAACAAACCGGTGATCGATGGCAACGCCATCTCGCTAAAACGGTGGGCGGTTGATAAATGTCACGTTTCTACTTCAGCCGTCACATGCCATATGGAGCGCTGTTTTGTCGGTCTCATTTACTGCAGCTGATGGCGCGGAACCACATACTGTACAAAAAAAGTAAAAAAGCGATTTGACTGCTTTTAATGACTGTTTACAGTCTCAGACATTTAGTATGTACATCATATACATCATTCAGTGTTCGTCTTAAGTCAAGAGCATGTTGTTGTTGTTGTGGTCTTCAGTCCAGAGACTGGTTTGATGCAGCTCTCCATGCTACTCTATCCTGTGCAAGCCTCTTCATCTCCCAGTACCTACTGCAACCTACATCCTTCTGAATCTGCTTAGTGTATTCATCTCTTGGTCTCCCTCTACGATTTCTACCCTCCATGCTGCCCTCCGATGCTAAATTTGTTATCCCTTGATGCCTCGGAACATGTCCTACCAACCGGTCCCTTCTTCTTGTCAAGTTGTGCCACAAACTCCTGCCCAATTCTATTCAATACCTCCTCATTAGTTATGTGATCTACCCATCTAATCTTCAGCATTCTTCTGTAGCACCACATTTCGAAAGCTTCTATTCGCTTCTTGTCCAAACTATTTATCGTCCATGTTTCACTTCCATACATGGCTACACTCCATACAAATACTTTCAGAAACGACTTTCTGACACTTAAATCTATACTCGAAGTTAACAAATTTCTCTTCTTCAGAAATGCTTTCCTTGCAATTGCCAGTCTACATTTTATATCCTCTCTACTTCGACCATCATCAGTTATTTTGCTCCCCAAATAGCAAAACTCCTTTACTACTTTAAGTGTCTCATTTCCTAATCTAATTCCCTCAGCATCACCCGACTTAATTCGACTACGTTCCATTATCCTCGTTTTGCTTTTGTTGATGTTCATCTTATATCCTCCTTTCAAGACACTGTCCATTCCGTTCAGCTGCTCTTCCATGTCCTTTGCTGTCGCTGACAGAATTACAATGTCATCGGCGAACCTCAAAGTTTTAATTTCTTCTCCATGGATTTTAATTCCTACTCCGAATTTTTCTTTTGTTTCCTTTACTGTTTGCTCAATATACAGATTGAATAACATCGGGGAGAGGCTACAAGCCTGTCTCACTCCTTTCCCAACCACTGCTTCCCTTTCATGTCCTTCGACTCTTATAACTGCCATCCGGTTTCTGTACAAATTGTAAATAGCCTTTCGCTCCCTGTATTTTACCCCTGCCACCTTCGGAATTTGAAACAGAGTGTTCCAGTCAACATTGTCAGCATTGTCAACATTGTCGTGGGCATAAAATGAAGAAAAATAATATCATTCACAATTTGTGTCAGAAAACTGGAAAACAATGGAATGACACAGCGTTTGATGCATAGCGCATATATTCAGACACTTAATTATATCATACGCGCATGTGGACTTCACTGTTGCTGCACTGCACACAATGTTGTTCCACTGTACTGAACACAGTGCTAAACGCGTTGGCGGAGAACTCTCCTATCAAAGCAGCGAAATATCGCACCTTTATGTTCGTGGGTGCCTCTAAATTTTCATCCGTACTGGGATTCTTATTATACGACCATCATGTTTGAAAACGTTGAACAGTTACTTCTTTCATTACGCCCGATTTGTCACACCTTAAATAATTGTTTGAATTATGTCCCTCTGTACTTTCGTGGAATTCATTTGATGTCACGGTTCAAGCTGTAACCAAGCAGCCACTTTAGAAAAGGAGATAGTACAAAAGTAATCTAAGTTTGAAACAGACGTACGTCTAATTTTTCTGTTGCGTGCCCCTCCGAGAAACAATTTTACTACATTTGTAGTGCTTGTTCTATATGTTGAAATATTAAATTTTTAAATATGTGAGCAATCCCACATCAAGGTTCCAGAGATCAGCTCTGCTTACAATAAACTTTGTCTTTCATGAAACTAATTGGTGGAGCGGTTCCCATCATTGGGGTACTTACCTTCTGGGGTAGAAAGAAAATCCATGGAGGATAAGAAAAAAGATTAGATTACAGTTCATTCACGAAACTAAGTCAGTTTAAAAAAAAATGTTCTTTGTTAGTATCGTTCCATTAGAGTCTAAAATTTATTCGATCATTATCATCAACTTAGAGGAATTGTATGACGGAACACCTTTATCGGAAGATGTAATAGGACAAGAAGGGGATCAGACGAGGATGACAAAGAAGACGAAGAATCTAAGAAAGTTCTTAAAGATAAAGAGGACAAAGCATCGGGTGCCGACGGCGTTCCTACAGAAGTAATCAAGAATGTTGGTGACAGCATGAAAATGATGCTGCTGAAACTGATTAGGAGAGATACCAACTGACTTCCAGAAATGCATCATCGATCCTATACTGCAGAGTACCAAACCTTACGCCTAATATCGCCTGCATGAAAAAGTCTCGTAAAGGTTATTCTGAGGAGAAGGTGGATGATATGCTAAGTATTGATCAGTTTGGATTCAGGAGGTGATTAGGAACAAGAGAGGCGGTTCTGGTGCTGAGTCTTCTTATCGAAAAGCGAATACAAAAAAGTTAACCAACTTGTATTGCCTTTGTAGACATGGAAAATGCATTTGATAATGTTTTCTGGTAAGAGATGTTCTGAGTATTGAAGTAAGCAGATCTAAAATACAAACACATGCGGAGGATATTTAGCTTCTATAAGAACAAATTACCTATGATTGGCAATTTTCACCAGGAGCGAGAAACAAAAATTAGAAAAGGCGTGAGACAAGGATGTGCTCTCTCTCCTCTCACACTCAGAGCCTACACGCAGGAAGCTGTAGATCAAGTTCGCGAAACTACTTAGGTGGGGACCAAAATTAATGGGCGAAAGACAGATATGCCGTGTTACGCAGATTACATTGCTGTGGTCACGGAGACGAAAGAAGATCTTCAGAAGCTCCTCAGTACAATGGAAAGGATTTACTGCACACATTTTCGTAGGACTATGCAGTACTGAAGAAGAATATGAATCTTTAAGAATAAGAACTGGAAGAGACGAGATAGAAGTGATAGAGGAATTTACCTGCTTGGGAAGCAGGATCACAAGGGACGGTGGAAGACGGAAAGAAACTGTGAGAAGAATATAGCAGACAAAAATTGCAATTAATTTGAGAAAGAACTTACCAATCTGGAAATAAAGAAATCCACTGTTGGATGACGGTCACGTGTGGAATTTTGCACGTATTACGGCCTACAGTACGCTTTCTAATATGATGTAGCTACCTTCATTTAAGTTCTCCATCTTGTGTTGTCTGCTGCATCCTCGTTTTGCACGTGTGGTCGCGTGTCTGGTACGTCTCCACTTAATTCATTACAATCATGATCACGTCTTCCATGCTAGTCTGTTTCTTGATTCATTTATTTCTCTTCCTGTCTCTTCTATCATGTGTCATCACTACTTGCTAAACTAGCTTTAGGTTTTGAAACGTATTCTAATTTAAAGTCCACACCTCACTGGCATAATCCAAAACCGACGATTTACACTGGTAGTAAAGAGAATGCACACTGACAGCTCCCGAAACATCTCCAGGCAACAACACTTCTGATTATTTCTTTTGCTGTCCATCCAGTCGTACTAATTTCTTGATCTGGAAAACGGACAAGCAAATTCCTGTGTTCTAAGACTATTTTCAGCCGATGAATGAATATTTTCAAATAATGAAATTCGAACTATTGTACCATTACTTGATGTCCGTGAAGATAACATACTGCAAACAGATTTTGCTAAAACATTAGTCGCAACATTTTACTCAGTTCTCCTCACAAGTCTGGCTGGCACACGTCTCACTTCCCTCTCAAAGCAAAAATCTTAACAGAAAACTGGCGGAACCAAATAGCATGACAGTCTTTCCTCGTCGCCGCGTTGGACAGGAGCCAGGCCTGAGTCGGATGGCACGGGCATTCAACAGCAGAACGCCGTTGCAGCACAAGAAGCTGAAAGCTGCTGACTCAGAGCCTTGGACAAGTGACGGGCCACTGGGTTGCTGTTGGCCTGACATCAGCACAGCAGGGCGCTGACGCGTTTACCTATTTGCCGGGGCATAACCCAGCCATCACTTGGCCATTGCCTGCCCGCCACACCAGAATGGGGCGTGTCTGCCTCACATTGATAATGACGAGATGTGTAACTAAAGTACAATAAGGTATTTCTCTCAATCACCAGTCAGCCTCTGGACTCCACCAGTCCATCACTCCTCCGCTCTCCCGACAGAATAGTGCCAGGAGAGCTAACGTCACTGCCAGTGGACAGGGGAGTGTGTACCACCCCCCACAGCGTGACATCCGAACTGCAGCCTACAGCTGCCGTCTGTGGATGAAGAAGACTCTGCATGGGTGCAGTTTCATCGATATGTGGTGGGGTGTGTGGAGTCTTTTTTTCGGACGGCGAGTGTCATGTGAGTCAATGCATTTTGACAGGGGTTTAATTGTACTTGTAAGTTTAGCATGTGACAGGTGAATGCAAACGGTATTTTTGAGATGGCGTAAATATAAGTGTCAGCACTCACTTGGCTCATAAGGGCAATTTGTGTATCACGAGCAACGGGAGTGACTCGTCGTCTAGTAGCATAGCTGCAAACGATGAGTAGTGATTCAGGATGTGAAGCTAAGTTCAGTCGTTGTTTCGGTGTTTAGGACTTGTTGTGAGAGTACTTAAGTTATAGCAAGAAGTGATATGATACTGATACGGTTATTTGATTTTTGTGCCGAGCGAAAAACAAGGAACAGAATTTAAGCAGTGGGAAGCGTAAGAATAGTGAAGTGCTTAAGTGTCTTTCTTCCACTTGTGTTTATATAATTGATAAGAGGAAATCATATCATGGTAAGCACCACAGGGAGCAGAGTAGTCGAGACCACAAGGAGCTATTACATGTGTTCAAAATCCTAAGAGGTGAAGTGGGTAAGTTGCTAGCGGAGAAAGTGGAGCTGTCTAACAAATTAGAAGCACTTGATGCTGGGGAAAAGGAATTAGTTTATCATAGAAATCTGAAGTATAGAGAGAAGTTGCAGAGGCAGACCTTGGTATGTGACCAATATGTTGATTATGGAGAGAATCAAACAAATGGAAAGAGAGGAAGCAGAGAGGAGAGAGAAGGTGGAAGCCGAAAGGGAGAGGAGCAGGTTTGTGGGTAGTTTACCTGTTTCTGCAGGACATCCGACTACCGTTAGTTTAATTAAACCTATCGCTCCTGTGAAGAGTACAGAAGAACGTCATGGGTGGGTGGACGATGTTTTGAGTGGGAAGATTAAATTAGTTCTTGGTGGTGCCGTAATACAAGTTCCTCAGAAGTTACATGAGGCACAGAGAAATGACGTTGCTGGAGTTAAGGTGAGTAATGTAACAAGTATCAGCTCCGATATCCAGCGGAATTGTGGACTCTGAGGTAGCAGGAGTGAGTGTGGTCTGAAGCGAACTGATTAAGTGTTGGGATAGCAACATGTGTGATTTAAGTGTACTAGCATCAGCCCCATTGGGTGGTGATGACTGGTGTGTTGGGACCGGACAGTCTGGGCCACATGCACAGTGAATCGCAAGTGCAGCTGATTTTTGCGTTGTGCACAGCGGAACAGTAGACGATATTGTTGGTTTAGATAGTACAGAGAATTCCCAAGAAGTTGTTGATAGTTGTGTTGCAGATACTGTGGCAGATGCAGTACAGGTAGATATACAGTACACTGAGTTGACAGAAGTCATGAGATAGCGATATGCAAATATACAGATGGCGGTAGGATCACATATATAAGGTATAAAAGGGCACTGCTTTCGCGAAACTGACATATTTTGTACTCAAGTGATTAATGTGAAAAGGTTTCCGACGTCACTATAGCCGCACGACGGGAATTAAAAGACTCTGAACGCGGCATAGTACTTGGAGCCAGAAGCATGAGTCATTCCATTTGGGAAATCGTTTGGAAATTTAATACTGCGAGATCCACAGTGTCAAGAGCGTGCCGAGAATTTCTAATTTCAGACATTACATCTCACACAGACAAGGCAATGGCCGAAGGTCTCCACTTAACAACCGAGAACTGTACGTGCTAACAATAAGCAACGCTGCGTAAAGTAACCGCGGAAATCAATGTGGGACGTACAACGTACGTATCCGTTAGCACAGTGCCGCGAAATCTGGTGTTAATGGGCTATTGCAGCAAACGACAGACGCGAGTGCCTTTGATAACAGCACGACATCGCCTGCAGCGTCTCTCCTGGGCTCGTGACCATATCGGTTGGACCCTTGACGACTGGAAAGCAGTAGATTAGTCAGATGAGCTCCGATTTCAGTCGGTAAAAACTGATGGTAGGGTTCGAGTGTGACGCAGACCCCACGAACCCATGGATCTAAGTCATCAACAAGGCGGAACGCTAGCTAGTGGTGGCTCCATAATGGTGTGGACTGTGTTTACATGGAATGGACTGGGTCCTGTGGTCCAACTGAACTGATCGTTGACTGGAAATGGTTGTATTCGGCTACCTGGAGACCGTCTGCAGCCATTCATGACTTCATGTTTTCAAAGCACTATGGAATTCTTATGAATGACAATGTGCCATGTCACTGGGCTACAGTTGTTCGTGATTGACTTGAAGCATGTTCTGGACAGTCCGAGCGAATGATTTGGTCACCCAGATCGCCCGACATCAATCCCATCGAATATTTATGGGATGTAATCGAGAGGTCAGTTCTGTACCAAATCCTGCACCGGCAACTCTTTCGCGATTATGAACGGCTGTAGAGGTAGCATGAGTCAATAATTCTGCAGAGGAGTTCCAGCGACTCGTTGAGTCCATGCCACGTCGAGTTGCTGCACTATCCCGGGCAAAAGGAGGTCTCCCATGGTTTTTCTCACCTCACTGTATTTAACAGATCAGATTAAAGGTTTTTCTCCGGCTAAGTTTCTTACCGAAGTGATGTTGTCAGCTCTCATTTATTAGTAAAGGATTCTTTACAGCAGCAAAGTGCCGGCCGTGGTAGCCGAGCGCTTCTAGGCGCTACAGTCTGGAACCGCGCGACTGCTACGGTCGCAGGTTCGAATCCTGCCTTGGGCATGGATGTATCTGATGTCCTTAGGTTAGTTAGGTCTAAGTAGTTCTAAGTTCTAGGGGACTGATGACCTCAGAAGTTAAGTCCCATAGTGCTCAGAGCCATTTGAACCAGCAGCAAAGTATTGTCTAAAACATATATCCGTTAGTGATAATGGGCACGCAGATGTTCACAGATGTACAACCAAGCATGAAACAATCACAATAACTTGATAAGTAACATCCGACACTTGCATATAGCAATTA
The DNA here is from genome assembly GCF_021461395.2 of Schistocerca americana. NCBI lineage: Eukaryota > Metazoa > Arthropoda > Insecta > Orthoptera > Acrididae > Schistocerca > Schistocerca americana. The sequence continues at coordinate 663,552,970 of NC_060119.1, read as the reverse complement.
CAGTATAACTGACACTTAAATCATGTACAAATCACTATATCTGGGTCTGAAACTAACTTAAAAAATAAATAATCAGCATTGTTTTACAAGCATATTCTGTCTAGTATTTACGTTTGAAATGGCATAGTCTAGCACAAAAATAGGTGTAAAATTCCAGGAATTTAACCAATCGACTGTACAGTTTCTATTACATTTGCGTGTTTTATAAGATTTTCTTCTCTTCTTTTGTCCTCCTCCGTAGCTGAGTACCCAGGTTCGATTCCCAGTAATGCCAAAACCTTTTCTTTGTTGAGAGGACTGATGCGGGGTGCACTCAGCCTCGTGATGCCAGTCGAGGAGCTACCTGATTGAGTAAAAGCGGCTCTACGGTCTGGGAGGTCTACAAAACGGCAGTAAAACGGAGTGGTGGCTACAACTCCTTCATACAGCATCTGTATGATACAGCAAGGCAGAGGATGACACGGCGACAGGTAGGCTTCCCTTGGGCCTTCACGGCCTGGACGAAGAGCTCTTTTATCTTATTTTATTTATTTGTTTGCTCTAACCATACAGTAAGCACAAGTAAAAGTATAAGAAAAGCATGCAGGAGTCTTTAACAATTTTGCTTTAGTTACAAAATGAAATGAAGCAATAAGCAGATGTACTGGTCCAGTCAAACGTCATCTCTGTTTGTTTCAACCATCTGGAAACCAAAGAAATCGATGTACAAAACATTTAACCTCACATAATTAGGGAGAAGGGGCAGGGTTATCGGATGTGTGTTAAGGCATCAAGAGGTAACTTCCGTGGTGCTAGAGCAGGAGCGGCCATGGAGTGCCGGGTGTGCGGGCCGCGGATGGTCCGAGGCTCGGCCTGTCTAGGCTTTGCTCGCTCCTTCTCGGAAGTACCCGCTTTTTTTTTTTTTTTTGGTCATCAGTCTACTGACTGGTTTGATGCGGCCCGCCACGAATTCATTTCCTGTGCTAACCTCTTCATCTCAGAGTAGCACTTGCAACCTACGTCCTCAATTATTTGCTTGACGTATTCCAATCTCTGTCTTCCTCTACAGTTTTTGCCCTCTACAGCTCCCTCTAGTACCATGGAAGTCATTCCCTCATGTCTTAGCAGATGTCCTATCATCCTGTCCCTTCTCCTTATCAGTGTTTTCCACATATTCCTTTCCTCTCCGATTCTGCGTAGAACCTCCTCATTCCTTACCTTATCAGTCCACCTAATTTTCAACATTCGTCTATAGCACCACATCTCAAATGCTTCGATTCTCTTCTGTTCCGGTTTTCCCACAGTCCATGTTTCACTACCATACAATGCTGTACTCCAGACGTACATCCTCAGAAATTTCTTCCTCAAATTAAGGCCGGTATTTGATATTAGTAGACTTCTCTTGGCCAGAAATGACTTTTTTGCCATAGCGAGTCTGCTTTAGATGTCCTCCTTGCTCCGTCCGTCATTGGTTATTTTACTGCCTAGGTAGCAGAATTCCTTAACTTCATTGACTTCGTGACCATCAATCCTGATGTTAAGTTTCTCGCTGTTCTCATTTCTACTACTTCTCATTACCTTCGTCTTTCTCCGATTTACTCTCAAACCATACTGTGTACTCATTAGACTGTTCATTCCGTTCAGCAGATCATTTAATTCTTCTCCACTTTCACTCAGGATAGCAATGTCATCAGCGAATCCTATCATTGATATCCTTTCACCTTGTATTTTAATTCCACTCCTGAACCTTTCTTTTATTTCCATCATTGCTTCCTCGATGTACAGATTGAAGAGTAGGGGCGAAAGACCACAGCCTTGTCTTACACCCTTCTTAATACGAGCACTTCGTTCTTGATCGTCGACTCTTATTATTCCCTCTTGGTTGTTGTACATATTGTATATGACCCGTCTCTCCCTATAGCTTACCCCTACTTTTTTCAGAATCTCGAACAGCTTGCACCATTTTATATTGTCGAACGCTTTTTCCAGGTCGACAGATCCTATGAAAGTGTCTTGATTTTTCTTTAGCCTTGCTTCCATTATTAGCCGTAACGTCAGAATTGCCTCTCCCGTCCCTTTACTTTTCCTAAAGCCAAACTGATCGTCACCTAGCGCATTCTCAATTTTCTTTTCCATTCTTCTGTATATTATTCTTGTAAGCAGCTTCGATGCATGAGCTGTTAAGCTGATTGTACGATAATTCTCGCACTTGTCAGCTCTTACCGTCTTCGGAATTGTGTGGATGATGCTTTTCCGAAAGTCAGATGGTATATCGCCAGACTCATATATTCTACACACCAACGTGAACAGTCGTTTTGTTGCCACTTCCCCCAATGATTTTAGAAATTCTGATGGAATGTTATCTATCCCTTCTGCCTTATTTGACCGTAAGTCCTCCAAAGCTCTTTTTAATTCCGATTCTAATACTAGATCCCCTATCTCTTCTAAATCGCCTCCTGTTTCTTCTTCTATCACACCAGACAAATCTTCACCGTCATAGAGGCTTTCAATGTATTCTTTCCACCTATCTGCTCTCTCCTCCGCATTTAACAGTGGAATTCCTGTTGCACTCTTAATGTTACCGCCGTTGCTTTTAATGTCACCAAAGGTTGTTTTGACTTTCCTGTATGCTCAGTCTGTCCTTCCGACAATCATATCTTTTTCGATGTCTTCACATTTTTCCTGCAGCCATTTCGTCTTAGCTTCCCTGCACTTCCTATTTATTTCATTCCTCAGCGACTTGTCACGATATAAAAGTACCCGCTACAACGCGACATTTCACTTAGTTTGTATGAAGTAGAGGATGGGAAAGGAAAGGGAAAGGATGGGTGGGAAACTCGGAGCTTCCAGCCGAAAATTGGATTGTAGTTGGGCAATGGCGAGAGCTGAAAATTTGTGCCGAACCAGGGCTCGAAGCCGGATGCTCTGCTTCTCGAGTGAACGATTGCCTTAACGACCTCGGCCGTCAGGACACGCTTACTGTCCGACCCAAATTCTGAACCTCAACGCGTTGCAGGGCAGCGTCCGTCGTCCATTAACCCCCTGCTCGCAACTTATTGATTCCCATAGGAGTTCGAACGCTACTAGAGCATTCGCACTGAAACAAACGTCAAGGAGCCATCGCGCTGTTGCAGAAATGTGTACACCTGAGTGATGTCTCTTTTGTTGGACATGTTTGGCGGAACAGACAGCACTGAGATATAAAAATTTCACTTACTATTGCGGAGCGGTATTTTTCTGCCGGTACAACTCTCTTCGTTTCGGAAGAATCGTGGTGTTAGCGCTGTTTACCCTTCGCTATTTGGTCACGATATAAAAGAAGTTCACAGCTCCAGTGAGTGTTTGCAAAAGAAGAGGCAGTCTAGCAATCTATCGTCAGAAGCCTTTAAAGAGAAATGAGAATAACAGAAAGCCGGCCGAAGTGGCCGTGCGGTTAAAGGCGCTGCAGTCTGGAACCGCAGGACCGCTATGGTCGCAGGTTCGAATCCTGCCTCGGGCATGGATGTTTGTGATGTCCTTAGGTTAGTTAGGTTTAGCTAGTTCTAAGTTCTAGGGGACTAATGACCTCAGCAGTTGAGTCCCATAGTGCTCAGAGCCATTTGAACCATTTGAGAATAACAGAAGGATAAGAATTCTCAACATCTCGTAAGCAATGTAAAGTTGGGTAACCGACGAGTGCAGTAAATTTACTACGAAACGACATCACAGTACTATTGAGTTGGCAGTTAGAGAGTAAAAAATCACAACGATCGACAGACGGGATTCACTGTTCTGTACATCAAGAAGCACTTTGTGCTAAATTTGCAGGTATGGAGCTCATTAAGAAACTGGTGGCACTAACAGTAAAATTGCTATTGCCGTCGTGCGCCCTTAAAACCCTCTCCATGTCCAATAACATTGCTGAAGTCTCAGGCATTACTGCAGTGTCAGTGGCAACAGTCTCCGATGGAACTGAACAAAGAGTGTGGACAATTTATATATTACTGCAAAGTATGTTGGTTAAGTCAAGGGGCATGCCTGGAACGATTTTTCGATTTAAAACACGATACTATTGAATTTATAAAGTAAAAAGGAGTGCAAAAGCAAAACTTAGAACATCCGGAGTGCATTGCGAACCTCACATTTTAAGTAGAGTTGACTGCACACTGCTCACGTTAATACACAGACGTATTTTTTAAAATAAGTCGCATTGTAGAAAGAACAATGTCTGACAAACACAGTCCAGTACGCAATGTAATTCCGTTTTAAAGACGAATCCTTTTACGTTAAACTGTCAAGGATATCTAAATTATTTTCTCGGGTACAGTTTCCATGTTTCCATAAAGAGCTTGGAAACGTGTTACAATATTTCGACCAACATATGTGTGTGAAAGGCTTTTTCTCGATTACAGAATTAAATAAGTTGCAATTACGTGGCAGTCTGTGATATTGACTGCGTCCATCCACATGCCCGCAGTTTGTACCAAATGAGAATTACAATATGTTTTCAGCGAGTGAAAATTTTAGTTTGCGAACTATCTTGTTGAGAAATGTAAAATATAAAACCAAGTTACATGCAGTGTGACTGCATTGTCCTTAAAAGGCGGTGCGTTTGCAGTTTCCCCACTCCTCAAGTCAGACAGCATGCCGAGGTGGTGGTGGGGGAAATGTGCAGACAGGCTGAGTGCCATGGCACACGTGTCAGGACATGGCTCGCGAGCTAAATTCTTGCACGCCCCTGTACAAGAGCCCCTGTAAAGGACCAAAACTGTAGGGGAGGGCAGAGGCTGGAACACATACAGCAAATAATTGAGAACGTGGGGTGCAAGTGCTTCTCTGAAATTAAGAAGGCTGGCGTGGGAGAGAAATTCGTGGATGACCACAGCAAACTAGTCGGAAGACTGATGACTTATAAAACAAATAAAATAAAATAACAACCTTTGATGCTAAATTTGTTCAGAAACACTACGGAACTTTGTTACGTGTTTTACCGTTTAGGGAGTATTAAATCTTAATATGATTTACTATAATGTATAAAAACTCTTTCCCTGGATCTCTCCCTTCATTAGGAATGATACGAAATTTTGCTCTTTTCTGGCCTCTACAAGCACAGCTGAAAGCAAACCGTGCAATTACTTTCGTGGAACCAGGCAAAAAGACATAATGTGTCCTATGTTTCAGACGTAGCAGTGGGTCCCGTTACGGCTAGAAATGTCACATGTTGCGATTTCAGCCAATCATTAACTGCAGGCAGCAGCAAGTGGAGGAGAAAAGGATAGCTATACTTTCCCTGTACAGAGCTTTATCCAGACTCCACCACGTAGCGGCGGTGTCTGCGATATTGTACATTGTCAAGACAATCCTTGTTTTTAAATGATGAGTAAAGCCGTAGTACCAATAAGAACAAAATACTGAAACAAGGATACAGGTACTAAAACAGTACAACGAAATGAAAATGTTCTCATATGTCTAAGAATCGCATTGTGTGTATCGCAGGACGGTCAGTTGTAAAAATAGTAATAATTACATCCTATGCTGTTTGCGGCAGGGAAGTCCATTACAAAAGATGAACATTAAATCTTATAGCGCCGCTTGGGGTAGCCACGTGGCTCTGTGTAGCATATGTCTCAATCAAAAAATTTTAGGCACCTGTTTAAGGTAGACATTTTATGCTTCTCACAGACCATAAACCATTTGTGTTGTAACACCCCACCCGTCACTTATCTGGTTTTGGTGTGTGTTCACCCCAGGTAATTGACTAACAGATCAACAGAGAGTGCAAAACTGCCGCAGTGTCGGATAACGCAAAGAAAGTAATAAGGCCCTGTGACTCCTGATTGAACTGTGGTGGCAGTGTTGACATTAATTAATTCAGAATTGATCCTTTTTAATTAAAAAGTGGTGCACATTGATGTTATATTCAGCTATTGAACACCAGATGCAAATGTTGAACATAAAATTAATTAAGAAAGTGACTTGGGATTTCAACTACTTGATTGAAAACAGATGCAGTCTATTAGCACAGATTTATTTTAACTGACGACCTTCAATCATCACATTATATGACTCTCCTAACAGGCAGTGGTAATAAATTGCGTTTGCATGGAGTAAAGTGCGATAACTCAAAAGTAATTCCTATCGACTGACCCAGGCGTAATGCGAAGTGCGAAAAGAATTCTACTATAGACGACCCATGAAACCCTCATGGAAACTTTGCCGACATGATCCAACAAATTAATCAGTGGCCGGAGCGGGCGCAGTATCACCGAATTCAGCGTGGCGGGGCGACATCATTATGCAGATGTCGGCCGACCTCGTGGTGCTGCAAGGTCGCGCTCGTCTGTTCACTTCTAGCTATCTTGCTCAGTACATAGCTGAACGAAAACTTTCTATCTCCAAGCTCAATCATTCCGTTTGCTAAGTCCTAAACTGCAGAGATGCTCACTCTCTCTCAGGCAAGCTGAGTAAAGAACGCCACGTCCGCACTCTAGGCAAGCTGGGAACGGAAGACTCCTACGGAGACTTCTCCCAGTCCGCTCTTTGCCTTGGTTTCCCCTCCAGCAAAACCAATTACGCCAATTACAGCGCAAGTCGCTTTAATTATGTGTCGCTTCCCAGAGCCGACCAATGCGTGCTCTGGTAAGTGAACAAATTCCCACAAAATTTCCCCTCCTCTCAACTTCTGCTATTTAGCTCCTCCCAGGCCATCCATCAAGGTTAGCGTCTGCACAAAGCACCAATTTTTCCAGAGTTCTGACTCTCAGGAGAGTACTTCAAATTCCTTGGTCCTACGTTCCCATCGGAGGCCGGCATATTTCATTCTGTCGCTCTTCACCTGATTTATTTCAGACTCTGCAGACCGTGAATTCAGCGTGAAGTTGCTATAGTCACGAACACGCATATTTTGGCCTCTGTTGACCGCTCCACCATAGCTTTGTGCGGCTTTCTCGCATGTTTCACTGAAAACGGGACGATGGACATTTATCAACAGGCGTACAAGTTCTCCGTCTGCTTCCCGGTACACCAGCATGGAGTCGGGGTCAACCACCCACTCACTGTCATTCATCTTAAGGCAGCTGGAGGGCGCACCCCGTTACCGCTTTCTCAGAGCTTGAACCGTCCTAAGCTGCCTATTGTTGCTTCCCTTCGCCGCTCCCCAGCCGGCCACGGTCACTCGAATACTTCCTTGGGATAAACTGGCCTCCAGTAAATCGACACGTTTCCACAAAGTTTTCATGTCGTGTGAATTACTTTAAAACCATCACCCAACATTAATTATTCCAATACGTCCATACTATACCATCTACAAGATGGATTGTGCCTTGTCAGTCATTTTTGTTCAGCCCTACTGTTCGCTCAACGTGAGTTAGGTGATATTTAATGACTTCATGTAAGGGGCATAGTTCTTGCCATCTTACAGTGTTCACATTTCATTAGAAGACAGGCAAGATATCACCGCGACGGTTGCGGCATTTGGACTTCATTGCACAATTTGCTACAGATATTCAACATGTTGATAGTGAGCAGAATGGCCCAGCAGTTGCAATATCTCACACTGACGCCATCACGAAGGAACTTGACCTCATAGAACTTGACTACGCCCAGAAAGGAGACAGCGAACTGAAGATAGGCCTTGAAACATCGTCGGCTTACAGCTCTGGCGCATCTGAATACGGAGTTTGAACGTAGAGTTACATTGCGATGTATCAATGGCACAAGCTTGACCATTAGCTGCGGCAGATTTTTGCAAACAAGCAATTTCCTCCCTTCACAGCCTCTCATCCATGAGTAAGAGCTACTGTACGACGTATGAAGATGACATTTATTTGGCCAAACATCGAGAAAGATTGCATCATTTGTTCGCTAGTGCAATACTTGTTATCACAAGAAAATAGATCGGCCTCTTACAACTTCGCTCGGTGCTTTTATCCCACCGAGACAAAGCTTTCAGCATTTCTGCACCAACATTACTGCACATTTACACCATCAGAAGGGTACCAATACGGTCAGAAACCGCTTGATCGTTTCTCTCTCTTTGGCTGAAATCTTTGACATAAAAGCTGCAGCGGCACCGACTGTAGTCATGTCCATCTTTCATGAACGGATCTCATGTTTTGGTATCTCTCGCCACGTCACTACCAATCAGGACATGCAATTCGAGTCATACCTCTTTAAAGCATTATCAGCATTGCTTTGCATGAACCGTATTCGAATCTGCACCTAACACGCCGCCGTTATGGTCTCGTAGGATAGCTCTATCGACAACTGAAGGTCTCACTTAGATGCCATGCCACAGTGTCTCTGTTGTTCTACTAGGCTTGCAGACAGCTTTCATAGAAGGCCTCAAAGGAACAATAGCTGAAATAGTGTATAGGCAAACACTTCGACTACTGGGAGAGTTCTTTACTGACACATCAAACAATACTACTGAAGCATAAGAACGAATACAAACTACTCTGACGTGACGTAGAAACACGTAGGCTCACGTCATAACGCGCGTGATATAAAAATCCAACACAGGGTTTTCTGCTCTCATGTTTATATTGAGATGATGTGACGTGGGAATGCGTTGGATGATGCAATCTGACGCTACACGCCTTTAATGACGCGTGGGAAGAATATCTAAAGTTCTAGATTTTCGTCAGTCGTGGGAAGGCGTCAGAAGTGTGCAGTGGTTTCTCCTCTACCGTTTGCAATTATTATTTGAAGATGGAGGAGATGTTGACTGAATAAGTTCGGTCAAATCCGGTGCTGTACGACCCTACAAACCGGGAATATCGTAACCAGCATTCAAGGAAAGAGGATTGTGACGAAATAGGAGAAAAACTCGGCATTACAGGTTAGTGAAAACAGTTACTGTTTCCATATTTTTTATTAGTTTTTCTTTTTTACAATTTATAATAGTTCAATAGGCGTTATATTTTATATTGATAGGAAAAAAGTATCAATCCATAACAAGTAAAACCAGATATGAATATAACAGATATCTATTATATAAATTGGATTATATGAATTGTAATTAAAAATAACACCCAATTGAACTTAAAACGGTCGGTTATAACGAATGCGCGTATTAAGTAAATAATACTGGACGTGTCATGGAGTAACTCTACCCTTTCGAATGGAGTGCCATTGCCAAGGACAACTTGCTGAACCATAATCAGAAACGAAGTACTTTTTGAACTTATCTATGGTGATGGCCGCTTATCTCACGAAATTTCTACGAATGGGTTCGAGGTTGGCTACACCATGAATGTGTTCAGTTTCCAACCTGATTTGTTCCTCGAAAGGGGAAATATTTGTTGATGTATTCCGAAGTATGTTGTGTAGACAGGTGGAAGCTAATACTATTAGATCGGCAGTTTCTTGTTTAGTTTCAATAGGCTTTAGAAATATTCTTCAGCGCCCGGCTAGAATTCCGAACGCATTTTCTACAGTCCGTCGAGCTCTTGAATGACGGTAGTTATATACCTTCTCTTCGTCACTTGTAATGGCTGCTTTGCTGTATGGACGCATCAAATAGGTTTTAAGAGGGAAGGCTTCATCTGCAATAATTACATAAGGAATCTCCATTGCTGGTAGTAGCTCTTTGTCTTTTGGAACGGGGTATTTGTTGCTTTCAAATCTTTTCCCCATCTCAGATCGCTCAAAAGTTCCTCCATCGCTACTTTTGCCGTAAGCTCCAACGTCAACAAGCGTGAATTTGTAATTTGCATCTACCAAAGCCAATAAAAGAATGGAATATATTCCTTTGTAGTTATAGTACAATGAACCAGCACCAGCTGGACATAGGATTTGAACGTGCTTGCCGTCCAAAGCTCCTATGCAGTGTGGATAATTCCACTCCTCATCATAATCCTTGGCTATCTGTACCCATTCATCTTTGTTTGGTTCTGGCATGTAAATCGGTCGTAGAGTTTTCCAAATTACCTCACAACACTCTTTAACTATTTCTCCAATAGTTGAAAATCCAATCCGAAAAGAAAAACTCAATGTTCTGTAAGAATTGCCAGTTGCCAAGTACCTGTGAACAGTGAAAAATGCCCACTTATTGAATTATTAACCTTCACGTTGTCCTTTGGCAACTACGCGACCTTTGTCTTTGAGCGCCAAAGGAGAATAAATGAATAACTAATAGATAATTATGGCGCGTTTAAAATTACTTGCCACTTTTGACAGTTCGGTACGGAGCGAGTGGAGGGGAGTGTTGTTGCCAACGCGTGCCAGCAGGCGGCGATATCGCCACGCCTAAAAGGAGCCGGCCGCCAGGTAAACATTCTTTAGCAGTAGAGCAACGACAATAATGAACAGAGAACGTTCTTTGGCGGCAAAGAAACAATTGTGGTAGTGTTTACCCACGGCCTGGCGACAGGAATGCCTTACAGGCCGACACCGGTGGCGGCTCGGGGGGAAAGCCTGGCTCGGCATTGGTGTTGCCTGGGTAACGGAGTCACGTCGCCTCCGGCAAGCCAAACGCCAAAATTCGCAACTAATTTTAAACGCACTATAAAGACTAGCCTAGAATTTTAGACTAATTTCTCTGTTCTAGGTAATGAATGCAAAGACAACTGGAATAAACTGCGGAATGCGTACATCCAGGCTAAACACCGTAGAGCCACAAAATCAGGACAGACAGCAAAGAGTTTGAGCAAATGGAAATTTGAAGATGAAATGGCTTTTTTGAATCCAACTCTCGTAACAAGGAAAACTCGAGGAAATGCGGAAGACAGCCCCAATAATGAAGATTGTGATGGAACACGAGAAGAAACTGGCTTATGTCCGATTGATGAAACAGACACAGAAGTGGCCTCGTCTGAAAGTTCTCAATCCAATCCACCAAGAAACGATCTACTGAAAAGTGCAGTCCCTACAATGGCGCAGGCCATTGACAATCCCACTGCTAATGTGTCAGACTCCAACAACTTTTACTCAACCTTCAGCGAAGCCCGTAAGGCCTTATGTTGAAAAAAAAAAAAAAAAAAAAAAACGTTTGTCGTCATCCGTGCAAGAAATGGTTAAAATAATGAAAGACAACCAACGTTTGTGCTCCCAAGTACTTCTTCAAAGTGCACACGCTACATCAAGTGACAACGTGTACGGTGAACGCGAACTTTTTTTCCTCAGCATGGCGAAAAATGTGAAAAAATTGCGTCCTGACGAGCAAATTAGAGTGAAGATGGAAGTGAGCACCATTGTTTTGGGGGCAGCGTTGCAAGCAGCACGTGGGAGCTCATTTCAAGTGAACCCTGGTTACCACAATACTCTTAATACAAATCCATCATCATTCTATCAATCCTCCTCAACACCATCTCCTCAACGATCTGAACACAGCTTGAACTGCTCAACGGACTCAACGTTGTCCTACTCTAGGCAAGAGAAACAGCAAGAAAACTTTTCTAATTTGTAATTACCTTTCTGATTTATAATAAAACGCACTTTGTGAAAAGAAAATCAATAAACATTCCAAAATGTCTCTGTGATAATTTTTTTCCCTCCCAGATATATAATACAACAAAGTATTAGCACTTACCTCAAGCAAACTGCAAGTCGTATCTCCGCCGGAATGCTTTCCCTGAGTTGCGTGGAGCGTTTTTCTATTATCGGACCACCAAGCTCAGGAGATGGTAGAATTCAGTTTTCGTCATTCTGTAATACCACTTAAACCGCTCTTCATCTTCTATTAGTTGAGTCATTAAATTTTGGAACCCCCCGAATTCGTCTCGCCCCCATTCTCTAGACGAGCAAATGGATGCAATACACAGAGCAGCCATTTCTTCTTCTTCTTCTTCCAGCATGTCAAAAACACGCAGTACATGGTTGCAAGTTCAAAACAAACTGTCGGAAAATACAATGCAGACGAAGTAGTTGTTTCATGCTGCTGTACGTCAGGCCAATGTGAACATAGCGTCATGTCTGACGTGGTCCCACGCTGCCTGACGTGACGTGGGAACACGTCACGTCAGAGTAGTCTGTGTTCACCTTTAAGACTTTGCACAACAATTTCACCAGCAGATCTGCAAGCTTCGTCCTGCTGTTTCAAAAGAACATTCTACCAACGACCAATCGTTTTCTGCGACTTACTCTACTGCAAAAACATATGCCATTGGAATACCTCTCCAACCACAATTCGATGGTCGACACGTGGTATTGGCACGCTATGACAAAATATTTGATGTCGATGTCAATGGATCTTCCGTCACAACATCCATCGACAGACTCAAGCCAGCCTTTACCGCAGCTGAGACTTACATCAGTACACAGACAGCAACTAACACCGAGACGTTACCTATGGTTGATTCCATGAGGACGCTGGACACATCCAGTCTTTCACTGCCACAGCCTGTGCCTGCAAGTAAATGTCAACTCACAACTCGTTCGAGTGCCACGTACGTTTCAATCCCAAATACCTCTGACACTTGCGAGAGATGGATGTGCACAGTGAACTGTCTGCTACATTTTATGCATGCAGTGTAAACTCTCTGATTCTTGGCGTTCCCTACAAACCAGAAACAAATGGTAGATGTAGATGTTCGTTACAGTCTTACGATTATTTTTTGCAATTAATCGCTTATGTTGTGTTGAACAAATAAATTGTATCCACACACGACAGCGTCACCACTAACGAGACACGCGAACATGTGTACAGGAAAGGGCATGACGAAAAGTTCTGGTTGATTGGAAGTCGAACCCAACACATATCACCGTTGTTGACTGCGCTCTAAGAAGTGTTACTTATTGAATTATTTTGCAACAGTAGTTAGAAGTGGGTGTTGGAACCTAAAATGATGTGATGACAAGTTCCATGTCTGACTGATAGTCGAAACAGGCACTTGTCGTTATTGTTGGCACCGCATGAAGAGATGTTTAAAATCATAATTATTTTTGAGCTGTTATTTGGTGTGCACATCCTACAGCTCGAAATGACATGATGAAATATTTTGTGCCGAACCAGGATTCGAATCCAGACAGTCTCATTTCATGGAATTCTTGTAGAGTATGGAATCTTGGGCAAACTACGAAACGATGGCACGGTTTTGTCCCAAAGGGATCAAATCCGACGAAAGGGTAGATCTGAGTTCGAAACCCAGTCCAGTATAAAGATTTTAAAGTTCTCAAATTCAAATACGATAAGAAATAAGTATGCAACGACCTTACATAATGATTGGTTCGTTAATGAAATAAAATTTCTGGCATAAGGCAGCGTATTGGTAATAGAGTTCCTACTAGGTGCAACTTCCGCCCCTGTCAAGGCCCAACCTACAACGACGCTCCTCCAGTCGGCAGGAAAGGGACATCATGTTTAATGTGGATTTGGAATCACGGCGCTGTCCTACGTTGTTCAACTGGTGGCACCAGAGGTGAAGTGGGTCTGTTCGTGCTTGTTAACAATAGTTGCCTGAGTGTGAATTGAATCCACACATTGAGGATGCAAAGCTAGAATCGTTCCAAAAGACCTCCAAACTATATATATAGTTGTCTCACGATTTTTCTGTGATGAAAGATACTCCACAATGGATGAGAATTATAACTCTGTGGAGGTGGATACAGCCTGTTCAAAACTTTCATTCCCTTGTCCTGTCGCAGCGTCATTCAACAGCTGCCTCGAATACCCATTGCGAATTTGCGCCTTCATTTTGTAATCTCTGAAATAAATTCACACAACGGCCATCTGTACGAATTGGCAATATGGTAACATGCAGAAATTTCTACAGGAACTGTTGCTTTCCACTTGAATTGCTGCGTGCATTAGTGGTATAGTGGCAAACGTGGCGCCGCGCAAATGCCAAGCTGAAACACGGAGCACAGTCGCCTCTTTGCTTTTTAAACCACATTTTATTTAATATAACTGTGTGTGCAACAGCGTTGCGATCGTTGTTTCTTGCAGCATATGCCATGAACAATCCTAAAATATATAATCTACCAATGCGGGCAAAATTGTCCCAAAAAAAAGATTGGTTCATAACTTCGTGAAGATTCAGTTGGCTTGTTGCCACGCAGTATGTTCATGAAACGTCGTTTTTTATTTGAGGTGCTAGATACGTTTTTATGGTAACTCTGAATGTGGCATTGTTCAAGGTTATGAAGAACGTTATTTAAGTGCTAGAAAATGGAGCGTGGAACGGAAAGAGAGACTGACGTTTGTCACATTTTGTTCTCTTTGTATTTCAAACAGAGCTTTGTGCAGTGGAGACATCTGGAAATATTTGTGTCATGTATGAGGTAAGTGCCCCGAAGAGGTTACATCAGAAAATTGTTTTCTCATTTCAAGTAGGATCGTTTCAACGTGAATTATTTGCCACAATCAGAAGTCCAACAGGCGTTGTTGAAGGACGTTCATATGATTTACCACTACAGCTCATCCGATTACTGGCAAATGTGATGAACAGCGACCATTTAACATTGGTGAGACACTTGTTTTCAATGGGCGATGTTGAGGAAAAAAAGAGGAAAGATTAATTTTTTCCTATAAAAGCATAATAGCGTCTGGTAGTGAGATTGCATGCTGCATCACACCGAAACTGTGATAACGATCGTAAGAGTGTGGTGAACACTGACCACTGTGACCTCGAGTTACCAAAGTAAGTGGCTAAAACTACTCTAAGAGACCCTTAATAAGACATATTTGGAGAATGATCGCCATGTAGGTGCGATTTCAAAACATTGTATTAAATTTGACCACGAAATGTTACATTTCTTTCATAAACCTCATATCAATTAACGCTACTCGGATACTTCTGAATGTATGATTATTTTCCACTATCTCAACCATATGTTAGTGAAGGCTACAATCAAGCTCTGTTAGTACTGTCGATTATTTAGTTTTTTCCAGATGTTCACCATGATGCTCATTTCAGTATTTTCACCATACGATCAGAATAAAATATGTTAACATCATGCGGATATCTCAGTACGGGGATGAATTTTCGGCACTGAAAAGGCACATCTGTCCTACAGAGTCTCCAGCTGAAAGGTCAAGTGATATTGATTGCTTTGAGTAGCTATCTAAACAGAGCACGCGCGCGGAGGACTGATCAGCAGTGTGATAAGTTATTGAAGTGACACGCACTAGTTTGGAGGGAAGCTCACATAACCAGAAAACATAAGAATATGCACAGTCGAAGCTAAATGAATACATAGATGATGATACGTATAGAGAACACTGGTGGAATTTTTAGCCATCAGAATATATCAACAACTTCAACATATGAATTAATATTTGCTGTAGGGGGACAAAAAGAGAGTGCTTGAGTTGTCAATTGAAGAGGTGAAACTGAATGACGGAAGGAAGGAAGGTTACAGTTTATTGCCTCGTCGACAGCGAGATGATCGGAAGAGAATTATGATTGCACCGAAGGGGTGGAAGGACCGTCATGGTGACCGGGACATGGATAATTACTGAAGATTTAGATTTCAGTGATCCAGGCAAGTTCAGAAAAAATCTGTATCACAATGACGCAACAAGTGCGCCACTCTTTTGATGAAACTGAATGAGATCGGTAATTCGGATGTGGTGACATACCGCATTATAGCACAAAGTTGCTGTAATTTCCCGACAGAAATTACTAACTAGTGATCAAGACGGTCTCCTATATAAACTTACCGACTTAACGGTACAAACATACACTACTGGCCATTAAAATTGCTACACCACGAAGATGATGTGCTACAAACGCGAAATTTAACCGACAGGAAGAAGATGCTGTGAAATGCAAATGATTAGCTTCTCAGAGCATTGACACAAGGATGGCGCCGGTGGCGACACCTACAACGTGCTGACATGAGGAAAGTTTCCAACCGATTTCTCATAGACAAAAAGCAGTTGACCGGCGTTGCCTGCTGAAACTTTGTTGTGATGCCTCGTGTAAGGAGGAGAAATGCGTACCATCACGTTTCCGGCTTTGATAAAGGTCGGATTGTAACCTACCGCGATTGCGGTTTATCGTATCACGACATTGCTGCTCGCGTTGGTCGAGATCCAATGACTGTTAGCAGAATATGGAATCGGTGGGTTCAGGAGGGTAATACGGAACGCCGTGCTGGATCCCAACGGCCTCGTATCACTAGCAGTCGAGATGACAGGCATCTTATCCGCATGGCTGTAACGGATCGTGCAGCTACGTCTCGATCCCTGAGTCAACAGATGGGGACGTTTGCAAGACAACAACCATCTGCACGAACAGGTCAACGACGTTTGCAGCAGCATGGACTATCAGCTCGGAGACCATGGCTGCGGCTACTCTTGACGCTGCATCACAGACAGGAGCGCCTGCGATGGTGTACTCAACGACGAACCTGGGTGCACTAATGGCAAAACGTCATTTTTTCGGATGAATCCAGGTTCTGTTTACAGCATCATGATGGTCGCATCGTTGTTTGGCGACATCGTGGTGAACGCACATTGGAAGCGTGTATTCGTCATCGCCATACTGGCGTATCACCCGGTGTGATGGTATGAGCTGCCATTGGTTACACGTCTCGGTCACCTCTTGTCCGCATCGACGGCACTTTGAACGGTGGACTTTACATGTCAGATGTGTTACAACCCGTGGCTCTACCCTTCATTCGATCCCTGTGAAACCCTACATTTCAGCAGGATAATGCACGACCGCAGGTTGCAGGTCCTGTTCGGGCCTTTCTGGATACAGAAAATGTTCGATGGCTGCCCTGGCCAGCACATTCTCCAGATCTCTCACCAATTGAAAACGTCTGGTCAATGGTGGCCGAGCAACTGGCTCGTCACAAGACGCCAGTCACTACTCTTGATGAACTGTGGTATCGTGTTGAAGCTGCATGGGCAGCTGTACCTGTACACGCCATCCAAGATCTGTTTGACTCAATGCCCAGGCGTATCAAGGCCGTTATTACGGCCAGAGGTGGTTGTTCTGGGTACTGATTTCTCAGAATCTATGCACCCAAATTGCGTGAAACTGTAATCACATGTCAGTTGTAGTATAATATATTTGACCAGTGAATACCCGTTTATCATCAGCATTTCTTATTGGTGTAGCAATTTTAATGGCCAGTAGTGTATAATATCAGGTCAACATCAGCAATAGAGGAACGCATTAATAGCATAAAAACCTTCTTCAGTTGCCAGTAATTTCATATTTATTACACGGTAAGTTTCGAAGCCTAAAGCCCTATTTTCAGGTGCCACCACAAAAGTACAGGAACATATATGAGTGGCAGTCGAGCCAGTCGCTCATGAGGGGTCACAAACAAACCAAATAAACACACTGGACACTCAATATAAGTACCAGTCATTTATAATTCCATAATCATTTGGTGGCACCTGAAGATGCGTCATTAGGGTTAGAAACCAGTCGTGTATTA
Source organism: Schistocerca americana (assembly GCF_021461395.2). Classification (NCBI taxonomy): domain Eukaryota; kingdom Metazoa; phylum Arthropoda; class Insecta; order Orthoptera; family Acrididae; genus Schistocerca; species Schistocerca americana. The sequence continues at coordinate 663,535,678 of NC_060119.1, read as the reverse complement.
AATAAGTTAATTAAGACATCAGCAGGTTACTTCCGTACAGATAGGTCGAACATTGTTTGTCAGTTGTGAGGCCGACAAACCTTAATTAATAACAAAATTGTGAGCCAAATAGCCGTACCAAGAGATGAAAAATGGTGATATTCCGTCGTTGACAAAGAGATAATAGCAGTTTCTTTAGCATGTCTTTCGTTTGTTCAGACGGCGAAAAAAAAAAAACGAATTAATGTTTTCCGAAAAATTAAGAGATGATTAAAATTGCTCTCTAGATATTTGGATCAACGCCACAACAGAAAAAATCGTAATATTGAGAATATTGAATAAAAAAATGAAAACAGGATGGTCTACAGAGTTATTATGTAATACCAGGCATGTGATTCTATTGTTCAGATTATTTCTCACTAAAATATTCTCCAGTAAAATTTGCCCCTGGAATATGTGTGTTCCCATAATCACATAAAATAATAAACTGTTCTATAACAACTATAACAAACGGCAACTTATAACGAATTTTAGAAGACAATGTGGAAAGTGACCTCTGTATTGCAAGGACCAAATACATCAATATGAACTACTCACTGTGTAAATGACACCCGTATAAACCAAACTGCGCGTTGCAAAGGGGCCAATTATAATCAGTGGTACATTCTATGGCAGACGTAGTTTGTAAATAAGTCCTGAAAAGTTCTATTTCTTCTGTTTTTCAGTTGACAGAGAAGTAGAAAGAGGTATTTTGAAGTGTTAGCCAACTATAGTTGCCAGAAGATTTTTGAATGTACGCACCTTTTGACGACTGTTTTCTATAATTTTTGCATTACTAGACATGGTACACTTCTATTATACCAATCTGCAGGATGCCCCGATTCGAAAACTCGTACTGCAAAAGATTTTTGCAGTCATTCTTGGCCTTTCCCCATATGATTCAATTTGTCCATACACTATAAAACAAATTCAGCTAGGAGGATATCGAAATGGAAATGAATTTCAGGGAGAAGAAATAGAAACTTACTTACGCCGAAGACTTCATAATTCTGTCAGAGTCAGCAAAGGACTTGCAAGAGCAGTTAAACGGAGGTGACCGTCTCTCAAAAACAGATTGTAAAGTGAACATCAGCAAAAGTAAACGAAGTTGTGGAATGTAGTCGAGTTAAAGTAAGTAATGCTGAAGGAATTCGATCGGGAAATGAGATATTAAAACTAGTGGACAAGTTTTGCTATTTGGACAGCAAAATAACGGACACTGGCGGAATTAACGAAGATACGAACTGTCGGTTGCCAATAACAAGTAACTCTTTTCAGAAAAGATGAGAAATTTGTTAACATAGAATCAAAATTTAAATGTCATAAAGTATTTTCTGAAAGCTTGTCTGCTTAGTAACGTCATACGGAAGTGAAACGAAGACGGTAAACAGTCCAGATACGAAGAGAATAGAAGCTTTTGAAATGCCGTGTTACGGAAGAATGCTGAAGCAAATTCATAGACCGATAACTAACGAAGAGGTGCAGCATTCAGCTGAGGTGAAAAGAGTTTTATGGTACAACTTGAATAGAGGAAGGTATATGTTAACACACCCTGAGGTATCAAGGAATAGTTAATCAGTTAATTTGTTAATGGAGAGAAGTCTACGGGGTATAAATTGTAGAGAACACCAAGGCTTGAATAGAGCAAGAAATTTAAGGTGGACATAGTTTACAGTTATTATGGAGAAATGAACAGACTTGTATAAAAGAGACCAGCATGGGAAACTGCATGAAACCAGTCTTCGTACCGAAGATCAAAACAACAACAAACAACATATCTTCTGCACACTCTCGTTTCAGCTCTATCATAGTGCTAGACAAATGATTCCAATAGCGTCTATAAGCTGATTCTTACAAATTAAAATCACGAACAACCCCTCTAGCCCACCACCAAGTCATCAACTCACATTTGCGCTTCAACCTCAATTGTGCAGAAGACCTGTTTGGTTCCTCATTGAGTTAGATGTAAGACCGGCTAAACACTTAAACTGGAGCGATTGTGTTATACTTGTGCGCCAGAAGGCATGTAGGCCTACACATGACAGCAAAAAAGTGGTGACAGAAAATCGCAGCCAAAGTCCGTCACAGCCCTGACGCGAATGACATGCAACACGCCATTTTTCCGGACTACGTTGAGAACGCGGGAAAGAGGACTTATTATTACTTGAAGTATACCGAAAACTGATCCTCTCTGTATTCTAGACCTACTCCAGTAAGACATACAAGCTTTTGTGCAATTAAAATGTGCTGTTTTTAGCCTATCCTAGTGCTCTAATGGTGAAACGCGTGTCTGGAATTCGAGAGGTGCGGAATCAAATCTCGGTCGACCACGGAAAATTTAAGCCTGCCTTTGATCGAGATTCCGCCGTTAGATAGCTGGGGTGTCTGAAAGACACGAATGTCGCCGAAGCGACGTTGAATTGAAAGATTTACACAGCCGGCCACTTAGCTGCACGCAATTAGTTGTATGTACACTACATACACCTTTAACAGAGAAATTGTTTGCTGGTCATCACTGTATTGAATTATTAACCAGTAGACTTTTATGTATATGGGCAGACGTTCGACTCCATGTTAAATTGCAATCTTTTTTCTTCCATTCTGTAAGAGGCACCTACCATATGGGTAAGATTGGCCTATACCTGTCATTTTCAGTTTATTATTAATAGTAGATGGGACTGCCTTAATAATAATAGCAATAAAATTAATATAGTAGTACTTCATGCATTCCTTCAAAGTCTGAAAGCCGGCCGCAGTGGCCGAGCGGTTCTAGGCGCTTCAGTCTGGAACCGCGCGGCCGCTACGGTCGCAGGTTCGAATCCTGCCCCAGGCATGGATGTGTGTGACGTCCTTGAAAATTTGGAAATTTGTGGTAAGTTCCTAAGGGATCAAACTGCTGTGGTCATCGATCCCTAGGCTTACACACTACTTAATCCAGCCTAAACTAACTTGCGCTAAGGACAACACACACACCCATGCCTGAGGGAGGACTCGAACCTCCGACGGGGGGAACCGCCCTAACCGTGGCAAGGTGCCCTAGAACGCGCGGCTACCCGGCGCGGCTCAAAATCTGATTTTTCAGTCAACACAACAGCAGCAGCACCATGAACACCGATATTATATCACTGAATCCTGACAAGGTGAGGCTGCATCCGACTACCCACCGATTAACGATACAGAGGAAGGGAAATTATTTAAATTTACTGATACAGTGATGATCTAAGATGAAAGCGTAAACTTCCCAATATAAATCCTATATTCGACGTAGCGACGAAGTGGGGATTTTCCCGAGCGACCATTTCACGAGTGTACCGTGAATGTCAGGAACCCGGTGAAACATCGAACCTCCAACATCGCTGCGCCCGGAAAAATATCTTGCAAGAACGGGACCAATGACGACTGAAGAGAACCATTCAACGCGGCAGAAGTGCAACCCGTCCGCAAATTGCTACAGATTTCTATGCTCGGCCATCAACAAGTGTCAGCGTGCGAACCATTCAACGAGACATCACCGACATGGGCCTTCGTAACTGAAGGCCCACTCGTGTACACTTGAAGACTGCACGACACAAAGCTTTACGCCTCGCCTGGCGGCGTCAACACCGACATTCGACTGTTGGTAACTGCAAACATGTTGCCTGCTCGGACGGTTCTCGTTTCAAATTGTATCGGAGAGATGGACGTGTGCGGGTATGGAGACAGCCTCATGAATACACGGACCCTGCATGTCAGCAGGGGACAGTTCAAGGTGGTGGAAGCTCTGTAATGGCGTCGTCTATATGTTTATTGTACGTGATGGTATCATGATACGCTTAGTGTTCTATTAATGTGCTTCAGTCTAGAATAACATTACAATAGCTTTCATGCACACTTTCATGGACACTTTAAAGGCGAACGGCTAGAAGTTGATGGGGAAAAAACAGAAGGAAAAAAACGCTTTTAAGCGATATGACTGAAGAAAGCCTTCATCATATGGGAGCAGAGAAATAAAGATCTCAATAATTGTGCCAACATTTTCACTACGACAATACATTTTTGTTTTTGTGGATGAACGCCCAACGAACGAATCTGCAATTAGATCAAGTTACCATAAAATGCTTTTCGGCTTGCAAAGGGTCGCGCTGATTGACTGATTTTCAGGTTATGCTGACAGTGTGGAAACTTGGCGGCAGCTAGAACTTATATACCAACAGAGTGAGGTTTGGGTGATTACAGTTTCACAGCAAAATTAGTCTCGTCGACTTCTGTTTCTTCAACGTAAATTTTCACGACTTTAGAAGTCTGCAGCTACGATTATGTCGATTTTTAGTCTTACATGTACATGCTGGTTTTCTAAGCAATGCAGAGAACGAAATCCACCCATAGAAGCTCACTGGCAGATTTAAGAGCGTAGCTTCGAATTAGCATTACTCAAAAAAATGGTACCAGAGGTTGGTCCCTTAGTGAAAAGAAAAATAAGTAATATTCATTGATATTCTGTGCTTTTATGTTTAACGTTTAAATAAAATGGTAGCGAAATATAAGTTAGTCAATTTAAACTTCGTTCTAAGACGGCAGTCATCTTAGGGCTGCAACATGTTTCTTACTTACCAGCCCCCCCCCCCCCCCCCCCATTCTTTGGATCATCAAAATATTAAAAGAGATGTTGAATTTCGTTGCCGTTTCTCATTATGAAGAATTTCATTGCAAGTTTTCACTAATACAACAGCCTTAAAAATAAATTTGCCACAAAACGCGTCAATGAGCCACCCTGAACCAATACGCAGTTGCTCACTGCTGTGGCTTGAGAGCGAGCCAGCTCGCACGAATAGATGTGCTGGACTACTAGACTCTTTAGTGTGCCTGCACCTGTGGAAAGCCGGTTAGCCTGGCAAGAGCCCTGAGCTCCGTGAAAGTGTAACTCCGTGCAAATGTCACTCGCCGCAAGTGTCCCAACCCCATGCAAAACGACACCCAGCTGGTGCGAGTGTGGGTATACCATAATTTTTCGGATGCTAAATGATAATCGGAAATGTTACGCTGTTGGAGCTACAATTCCTGTGGTCGGCGTTCTGAAAGAAAAATGAAATGGGTGGGGCTATGCCTGGTCACAAGAGAGGTACGGGTTTGACATGGAAGATCGCGATTTCTATGCATCGATAATCGTAAGAAGTATGAGATATTTTACGTGGAAAATTACTTGCAGTCATAAGGAGATTATAAATTTACGTGAGAAATTGATATTTCCAGAGCCACAGTCGCCAAGAGTAGCCATTTCCGGCCCTTTGATCGTTTTCAGACTCCCGCAGTCGTAATATTTTGTTGTGATTAGACTGTGTAATATTATCGGGCTTTCCGTCGTATGAAAGCTGTGAGTACCCTTGGAAAGGCATTCACCTATCTGTATATCAAATGATCAACTTATGAGATGACACCTATTCTTTGAAAGACAATTGTTTTATATAATTTACGTAACTGTAAAGACGCGCATCTAGCGCGGACGCAAATACAGCGATTGCACAGTCAAAGAAACATTTTAACAGAAGCTGAACTGAACGTTCCGCTTCCATCTAAATAATAGATGACAGTAAAAAACCTTTGCAGATCTTCAGATTTTATCGTACTTCTGCTTGTAATGTGAAAGCGTAAAGAAGTTCGTCTGTAAGCCATGAAAGTGAGCGGTCTTGTCAGCATGCAGACAACAGTTATTGATTAATAAAATTCAAGTAATTTATGTTCGATACTGTAAACCGGCAAGTTATTGTTATGAAGGTGTTGAACGGTGCAAGAATTGTCTCGAAGGAAGGAGAAAAGTAATGACTGTAATTTGTGACAAAAACGTCAACCAAGAAGCCGGCACAGGACAGGCTGAAATCTGATCGCACCATAGTTAGAAAATTACTTATGTAAGTTATACTGTTTATAGATAAGCCCTAATTGCTTGTGAGAATTATTTGAATGTATTTAGTGTTTACCAGATTCTTGTTCTATTCTTTTCCATTATTTTTTTCACCTCCATGTCATATTATTTTTATAAATGGCAAACAGCCTTTACTACAGCACAGAATACTGCGGCATCCCGGTCGTAGACAAAGGTCGCTCCTTGTCTTCTATACAACTCATAGCTGACCCATTTATTAATGCTTTCATTTGCAAATGCAATTTTTTATTGTTCATTGTTAAAGGTTCCTTAGGTAATTATAAAATTCATATTGATTACGTAAAGAAATGAGGGTTATTCTTTTCCGAATAACAGAAACCTTTGGGTAATCAAAAACTAGCCTCCTTCTGACAACGAATAAGAGCCGACCAGAAGACGGACGTCTACGACCAATTTCGTGTTTTTCGTGTTTCCTGTGGCAAAGCTGTGCCAAACTGGGAACGCGACATTCTAGTATGAAACACAAAATGGGGATTAGCGAGTCTTCCAGTCTGCGATCGGTTGCGCCGGGCGGCTGCAGGGAGGGTGAGTTAGTGGGCAAGCGGTCACATGCAATGCAGCTTGCGTCTCCACTCGCGGCGCCCTCTGGGAGGGTCATTAGCGAACTAATACAATGCATGCGTGGGCAGCCTTCGCGATAGCGTGTGTTGCTAGTATACTCCGACTTTCACGTGCAAATTTGAGAATATTCAGTGTGGGGAGTGTTTTCGCTGGACGACTATCTTCCCCACGCAAACTGATTAAAAGATGTGTGGTCATGGTGGCACTCTCTCCGACCTCTGTGTGTCCGGAACGGCCGGACTGTGGATGTCGAGAGATGAGCGTGCAGCTTAGGAATAGTGCAGGGCACTATCATTTTATACAGGACCGCTTCCAATGAAGACGTCAAATTCGCAACTGATCAGTTTATTGTTTCCGATAGTGGTATTCCGGGCAAGCATCTGTCCAACCTCTCCTGCAAAATGTGTATGGACATGGCGTAACTGGGCTGAAATTTTAATTTTCTCAGCTCTCCAGTGCAATAGACTTCCAGCCAAACAACCTGACTGTGTCAATATTCACCGATAAGAGGTGGGGGAAAAATCCGGATGGGAGAAGAGTAGGGTTAGGAAATCGGGCAATTGTGGGATTGAATTCCAGAATTTTCCTCCACATATAGGAATGGTAGTATCCACCAATAGGATGTAAGGTAAAACTGTCCCACACAGAAGGTACCGATTTAATCACTTAGTCACTCAATTTGTTACAGTGGGGGACCTATTACCAAGATATACACAGCTCAGCATTGTCAGAAAGGTTATATGGGTTTCCCAGGTATCCCCTACTTTTTTCAGCACAAAAGTAGGGTCAGTATGGTTTCTGGTGGCCCACAACCCACGATATCTAGTTCTTCTGGAATGCCTTTGTTCCATCCGATGTAGGTTTCCATGTCACCAGAAGCGTGTGAACAAAGGGATATGCCGACTACCAGCACCAGGTCTGCTTGAGGAGCGGGGGGAGAGTGGACAGGGTTGGCAGGAAAGAGTGGTGGAGAGCGTGGAGAGAACATCTCGGTCTGTGTGTGTTTGCACACGTTGGTTCACACAGAAACAGGAAGCAACCACTTGAAACAGAGTCAGGGAGTAGGGGAAAGAGAGAGAGAGAGAGAGGGGGGGGGGGGGGAGGGAGAGGGAGAGAGGGAGAGAAAGGGAAAGAGAGAGAGAGACAGGAAGTGAGCTTGGTTTCAGAGAGATGCCAGCACCTCACGCTTTTATTCTGGGAATTAGCACGGTCCGGTGGCTGCTACGATGGTCGAGCTCCTTGCGGTGACGCAAGCCCAGTGTACGGCTCTGATAGCAAGCCCTGACAGCAGTTTCGGTGTGTGGCATGGCCCCCAAGCATTATTTCGATGTGCACTGTGCCCCACTGCTCCGATTGTGCTGCAGCTACTGCAAAGGAAGAAGGTTGCTTCCATTCTGATGCCACAGCTGCAGTGCAAGTGTTTTTTCACTTAACGAAGTGACTACTGTACTTACAAGTGATGTTTTTTTGCGTTTCATGACAGTATTCCTTGTGTGATCAGAAAAAATTATTTATTTTAGTATTTAATTACTTTTTCATGATTTATTTTACAAGAACTGCATCTTCCAAAATTAAATAAACAACAGAGAATAATGAGCTTTTGCACCAAATAAAGCAGAGCTCCAAACCCTGCAAATTGGTATCCAAATTGAATTTGACAAATAAACAACATATTATCATTATTATTACTATTATTAGTATGTCCTCTTCAATATAATTGAATTTCCACTTGCGGGATCCTTCCACTCCACCAGCTCAGCGAATTTCCTCGCCAATATTTTCTGGGAGGTGTGGCGAGAGAGGAGGTGAGGTGATGAGAGGTGGGGGGAGGGATGTCCTCTGGCAATGACATTGTACACTGGCTGAGTTGATGCCTCATCAAGACGAGCACACATAGAGCTTTTTCCCACAAATTTCCAGAAAATTTTCCAGCAAGGTAACAGCTATAATTTCCAAAAATAAAGAATATTTCCTTCCACAACAACAGCTCAGCGCAGAATTTTTTATGGAAGGGGAGGGGAGGGAGGAAGGCTGCAGGATTTCTCAGAAGGGGAAGGATTAATTAATTTATAGATTTAATTAATTATTCAATTAAACTGATATCAAACATGTGCTTGTATCAGCAAGGGGGAAAGGGTAGGAGTTGGGTATTTCCTAGAGGAATGTGTGTAGAGGAGGGGGAGGGGGAGTGTGGGGGTCATAAATCAATTAGCAGAGCAATAGGTTTTCAAATTGGTTCAAATAGCTCTGAGCACTATGGGACATAACTTCTGAGGTCATCAGTCCCCTAGAATTTAGAATTACTTAACCTAAGGACATCACACACATCCATGCCCGAGGCAGGATTCGAACTTGCGACTGCAGCAGTCGCACGGTTCCAGACTGTAGCGCCTAGAACTGCTCGGCCAACCTGGCCAGCTAGCAATAGGTTTGTCTCTGAATGTATGCAACCCATACAAACAAAATCTTCAGAACATACATTGTCCTACTACTCATATAATGTGATGTATTGTCATCAATATTAGCTAAAGGTACGTATGAGTCAATACTAATGTGTAAGTAATGAAATATAATATGCCTTGTCCGGTTGAGACTGGGCTGCAGGCTACAAACTGATCAACAAGGAACTGAATACATAAATAAATATTGATTGTAAAAATGCCCTTGCTATCCTCTGAACTGGCAAATCAGTTCCAACGGTCAGCTGTTGGGGATGGCATTGTGAGGGACAGGTGCGTGCGGATGAGCATTCCGCACTGCTGTGTAAGGCAGTATTTCGTCTCGTACACACCATTGTCTCACAGTGTATGATGAGAGTCGCAAAAGGACTATCAAAGTGACTGCCTTTGGATCTATTGTGAAGGCAGACATGATAGTGGTTCCTCTGCAACTGACCAAAAAGGCTTTATCTCAAAGTGTTGGCCCGCCTCTGCAGCAGTGGTCGCTAATGCACACTCGTATGATGCCACGAAAGTTCGAAGTTGCGAGTACCTGGTGGCAGAAGAAATTTTCATTTGTTTGGGAATTGTAGGAGATGTTACTGATCACCAGAATGTATCAGAAATGCGTTCATGTTCTGGATTAAGTTTCAAACATCTCCACAGTCTCATCTTGGCATGATCCATGTAACACATAGGATGTGGATATTAAATTCCTCGTCCCCTCAGTACTGTCTGAGAGTAGCAGGCTACATGCCAGCATTGGGTTTCACCACCATCATTCTCTTTGTCACCATCAACAATATATATATATGAGGTTGGAAAGGAGGACACAGCTGTCATCAGTTTTCTAGCTGGTTTGATGCAGCCTACCATGACTTCCCCTCCATTGCCAACCTCTTCATCTCAGACTAGCACTTAGTTAGTGGGTTAGCAAACACTGGACTCGCATTCGGGAGGACGACGGTTCAAACCTGCATCTGGCAGTACAGATTTAGGTTTTTCGTGATTTCCCTAAATCACTCCATGCAAATGCCGGGATGGTTTCTTCAAAAGGACACAGCAGCTTTCATCCTCCATCCTTCCCTTACCTGAGCTTCTGCTCCGTCTCTAATCAACTCGTTCTCGATGGAACATTAAACCGTCATCTCCTCCTCTCCACTCTCCTCCTCAGAGAAGGACTTAACCCTCATTGTCGTCGTCCCTCAGCCCCCTACAGTTCCTTTTAGTACCATGGAAGTTATTCTTTGATGTCTCATCAGTTGACCCATCACCCTGCCCCACCTTCAAATCGGTGTATTCAACATATTACTTTCCTGGTCGATTCAGTGGGAGACCTCCTCATTTCCTATCCTATCAGATCACTTAATTTACAGCATCCTTGTGTAGCACCCCACCTCAGACGCTTCAATTCTTCTCTGTTTTCCCACAGCCCATGATTGATTCTCATTCAAAGCTGTGCTACAAACGGACTATCTTTGGTGACAAACGTCTCCTTTGCCTGTGCTAGACTGCCTCTTACATCCACCTTCCAAATTTCCTTCATTTCTTCCATTACAGGTTTTGTGGACAATGGTAAGACAGTTGGAATAGACTGTCTAACGTGGTTAAGCTCCAGCTGTAGAGAAAAGATATATAACAAATTTATTTTATAGATTTTATAAAGTGTCCAGACATGCGAATACGAGAAACTTTTAGGGCTTCCTTGGCTAAGCAGCATGGCATTACCAGTTTGTAGGCTACAATATACAACTACAGAATGGATCGTGTTTTCGACCCTGTGAGCGAGTGTTTACGTGTATTAGACACCACTAAACAGTATCTACAATGTGCTCCAGTTTACTTTGTGCCACTTGCTTCCACGGGGCATCAGTTAACGGACAACGTACAGACTAACTGTTGTGTTTAATAACGTTCTGCAGTTTGTGTACTTGGGCAATAAGAATACAGGTCAAACAAATCTTCCAGATACTCCAGACATAGAAACGCTTATCAGCTAGGTTCTGTCTGAATACAGTTTTAATTATCTACCTATAAACGACGTGGAGATTCTTAACTCAAACTCCAATAAAGACAATATAAGGATTGTACAGAAGTGTTATGTTAAAGCAGGACAAATTTATTTTTCTCAGTCTGTAACATTGTTCTTCGCAATACCGTCCGATATAAATATTGCATAATTGGGATTGGATGACACGGGCAACGTTGTTCCACAAGTTCTAGGAAAAAGAGTTAATGTATCCCACAGACTTAAACCATTTACCATTTAAAAAAATACACCTTTAAGTACAGTTAATGTGTTATGTGCACGAAAAAGGAAACTAAAAATGTAGGACATCGAAGTAAAGAAAAGAAAACTAGAGCACACAGAGAAGAAAGGTGCCATAAAGGATGAATATAAGCTGCAAATAGAAAAGGAAGAGGGTATTGTGGATGTGCGGGCCAGGTTTACATAAGGCTTTAAACACAGTGTATGGAGAAATCTGTCTACAACTGGAGAATACAAGGTAATAGCATTTACAGTAAAGAGCAGTGATAAGTGGCCGTATGTTGGAGTACTAGCTGAAAACGACGGACTGGAGCATGTTTACTACGTTAAATGAGACACGAAAAATCTGTTTATCAAACTACACTCCTCAAAATGTTCAAGGGTGTGTGAATTCCTAAGGGATCAAACTGCTGAGGTCATCGGTCCCTAGACTTACACACTACTTAAACTAACTTAAACTAACTGATGCTAAGAACAACACACACACACACCTATGCATGAGGGAGGACTCGAACCTCTGGCGGGAGGGGCCGCGCAGTCCGTGACGTGGCGCCTCAAACCGCAGGACCACTCCGTGCGGCTCTATTCCTCCTTGGATCTGCTTAAAGAAGGGGGATACGTTGTATCGAAGTGTGTTGGGCTTGATGTCATACACTTAGCAGCAGAAGAACCGTTTGAGGAGCTTAAAACCAACGGATAACAACCTTTAATGGCAATTCGTTTGCAAAAGTTATGAACTTAAAGTTCTATACCGAAATTTCGCAAGAATGTGCAGCAGAAGAACTGGCAGCCTACACCCAGGAGGATGTAGAATGTTATAACAACAGTGTAATGCAGGAAATAAAAGGAAAAATTAAAATTCCCGAATGCTTTCGTCTAGAAGAACTGCCGGAAGGAACAGAACTAATCGTTAAAGCCATAAAAGAGGTTGCTTACAGGAAAAAAATAGATGTATTCTGGAGTTCGAAAACATACCTTCTCTGTATTTGTAAAAATACTGGCTGTAGAAAGAAACAGATGATTCAGATGTGGATTTAAGTTATAAGTTAAAAAATAAATAGGGCATTGTTAAAACTACATCTAACAAAAATAAGGAAAGAGTTGTTTCCTGTACGTAAATGTTAACACAAAAGTTAATAAACATTAGGTGCTAGAATATTTGCTTGTCTTATTCGTGAACCTGCCAAAAGTCCTAAGACATTTCCTATACACAATGATCCATGGGCATATATTTCAATTGTGGAAAGTGGGTAGTCGGATCACCTTGAAAAGTAGTTGAAACTAGGTAGTTGAAAGTATAGTGACCCCTTTTCGTATCTATATGAAGGTGGATCCACCGCACGTTATATCCGGAGCCATATTGGGATGCGTATCCACAGTATACAATGTCCAGAATAGGATTTGGAGAAGGATCCGCCGCACGCAATATTCGGAGCGATGTTGGGATGCGGATCCACAACACGTCACATCTTGTATAGGGCTCGAAGGTGGACCAATCACGTGTTACGTACAGAGATGTGTTCTATGTTCGAAGTTGGATCCACCAGTTGGAAGAGCACGTCATAGGAGCCTTCTGCGACACATGCACCGACACAGACATACATAAAAACTGAACAAACGTGCTGCAATTGTAGGATATGCGGTTGGAGGTGACTGGTTGCATTCGAGTACAGTGCTATACTACGCCACTCGACCAGAAAAATAGTGAATTTGCGCTAGGTGTTGGCAGCTGTACTACATTTACAAGCAATTTTAGAACACGGAACGAGAAGTGATGTCGTGATCGCATGGATAGAAGTGACATAAAATAGATAAAATGACGGAAAGTACGTATAAATTGAGGGAAATTAGCCGAAATGCGGGGGTACTGAGTACTTGCATGTGTTCTGATTGGTGCAGAACAATTCTTCTACATGGAACGAGTATACGACGGCAAGAGGAATAAGGGAAAACGTTGAGATGGAAGTACCATGAACCGGGGAAACAATCTTTTATTTTTCGCCGAGGCAACGTTCTACTGTATGTTTATTGAGGTACTGTGACGCGCGCGTGTTGACTGCTGTCTTTGATACTCTCCTGAAAAAAAAGAGAACCATCTGCCTCTAAACTTGCTTGCATATGCGTTAAAGGATGACAGAGAGTGGATGGAATCATCGGTTGCTATGGAGTTCTAACGAGGTAGGATTTAATGGTAGACTGATGATGCATTCTAGAAAGAGAGGGACACTCGCTGTAGGTCATTTGACCATTTTCTTCCGTTGTTTTGTCGGAATGCATAACCTGCGTTCGACTCGCATACAACTACGTGTTCTGTGTGTAATTTAGAGCACTGTGTATTGCGATCGTTAACAGCAAACCTCTCGCTCATCAGATGACTTCCATCCTGTTTCGACACATTCCTCGAAAAGAAAGAAGATTTATGCGACGTATTCCATCCTCCTGTCGCATCTTGGGCATAAAATCGAGTCTTGAGTTTCATTAACTGCGGTGATTCTAAGTTAGCGAGATGTGTTTGTGAGGTACTATAGTCCCCGTGCATACATTTGCTTGACAAATGTCCTGTTTACGGATTTAGTGATGGCATGACGTGTAATTTCACTTGTCAGACACTGCTGCTATGCGCTTGTCTCTTTCTTTGTAAGAGGTATTCTCCATTACTAACGATCATTTTATATAGGACTGATGCAAGCATAGTATAATTTCTGATCCGTGATCGGACGTGAATAGTGGAGGCTATACATCTCTGGAAAGCTATATTGTACATGTATCACAAGGAATCGATGTTTTAAGGAAGTAGTTTCTCATTTTACAGTTTATCCCCATAGTTTATCGTAGAGAAACCGCTAAGAAGGATGCGCTGGAAATATATTTCTTACATTGGGATAGTAACAGCGTTGCATTCCATATGACTAACAGGTCGGAAACCTCAATGATCTAACATTATAGCGTGTTTTAAGTGTAGAACATTGTAGCCTTAGGAGTGCATGTGTTTATGTTCTCTTTTACCATTACCTTCTTGGTAATGACCCCAGACAGTAGAACCATACTTTAGAACTGATAGCGCAATTGATTTACGTAAAATGCAGCAAACTTCGTCCGTCTGGAGCTCCATCATGCATAAAAACCATCCGTTCTTATTCTTAACCGTCTGCTGTATCATCACAACAAATTCATATCTACTATACACTGATAAGGGGTGCTAACCTCCTCGACATTCGCGGATCTGGGGGAATCTTGTGATCATGGATGGATGCAGGACAGCAGTTCCTACACGAAACGTGGAATGTAGCGGTATACTTCTGGTCTGTTGCAGTTTGAATCGTTGCCAGTGCTACAGAGAGCGTTGGTGGAAGACAATGCGAGATCTTTCAGTCTCTAACTTTATCCTAAGAATGCGAGAATACCCTGTGACTCCCACCCACATAGAGGAAGACCGTAAATTATGCACTATGGTCGAAGTGCTAGAGATATGTAGGTCGCTGTCTGATGTACTTTGGTGTGTATATTCGAGGATTAACAATGAATGAACGTACGGTACAGTCATCTATTTACATTAGCGATGGTACTCGGAAAGTAGTGTAGGGGCTGTTTAGCGATGATACGGAAATTGGTACGCATGCTGCTGCGTCATTGGTCGGTGTTGAAATTACGATAAAATTGCTAAAATTGATCGCACTATCGACTATGATGCTTATTGTTGCAGCACGTCGACGGTGTCTTTTCCATCCCAACAGTGCACTGGTAAGCTGTTGATTACCACATAATGACTGACTGACATCGCTTGTTTGAGATGGAGAAAGAGTCTTGGTGAAGGACGAGGACCTTTCGGGGATGGTTAACACCGAAACAGTGATCGCATGCTTGGCAGAAACATGAAGAATCAATCAAACGGAACACAGCGCCATCGGCTATCCCATCAATGTGAATGATGAGTTTAAATGTAGAGGTCATCAATCACCTTGAGACAGAAATTTCGAAACACTCCACAATACATCAAAACTCTTCCAGTTTCCTTATGTTGTGACTGTCTTTTATTTCAATCACCCAGTGTGTTGGTGTGCTGTGGGATCAGCAGCACCAACATGACTTACACCATGTGTTATCTAGTTTTCTGGCGGAGCCAATGGACCAAAACGTGTTAATGGCAGTTGAGAGACTGACACAGTCGTCGAAGTTGTGGAGGAAAAAAATGTATGGCAGTGTACAAAGCGTGTTACAGTACAAAAAGTGGTGTATCAAACAATGAAACAGGGGCCCTCTCCTGCGACTGATAACCTGTGGGAGATGGTTCTCATACAGTACAGGCCATGAAACTTTCCACTGGTCTGTGCAAGCGACACCGATCACTGGCCACCTGCTCCAATGGATAAATACCTGTAGATTTAATAGGATCGCCACATATGCTCGATGCCAGCACGTAGACCGTATTCGTTTTCGATTTATCGGAAGAGAGAGATGCGGTAAAAATCTATCGGATGAAGTTAGCGGAGATTTTTATAATTCGTAATTTTTATATGTTGGATGGTACAGAATAACGATGATAGAATGTTTGGGTGATAGACGTGAATGGACTTGAGGGACGCAGATCTGCTTCAGATTGCAGTATCTGTATGATGTTGAGTCTTCCTAATTTTCCCGATAAGAAACGCCACCGCAACTGTTCATACTGTCTTTTATACTACGTCGTGTTGCAGGAGCAGGCTTCGTTTGGCACTGACCTTACACATCGGACGTGGGTGGCGGAGCTACGACAACATGTTCCCATTTCCACCGAGTGGTCAAAACACGGTCCTATATCATTAACTCAGCTCACTCTGTTTCTATATAGGTTGCGGAATGTGGTAAATACAACTTTCCCTGACTTCTGGGTGAAACTGATCTCGCTATCAATTTCACTGTGTATTGCAGTACATCATTCCATATCAACGGTGTCTCTCTCATCCCGACCTTCCACTGGGTATGCTGATGATTACCGCATAATGATTGACCGACACCACTCGACTGAGATGGAGGGAGCCTTGGCGGAACATCTGATATCTGCTACTTGTCGCTGTGGAGCATGGGGTTAAATGTAGAGGTCATCACCTCCAAAGGGTTATTTGGTAGCGTTCCTCAATGCTACAGACTGGTCCTATTTCCATATGTTGCGAAGCCCTCCACATGTTTTTATTATTTTTTCACCAATAAGGTGCCAGACAGTACCTCTTTGTTTGTACTACCCCCACACGTGTTGTGAACAGCACTTTCTGGCGATGGTCAACACTGGGACAGTAATCATGTACGTGACTGCAAAATGAAGGAACAATGCTTTTTATTTTTTTCATGTCACTTTCGAAGTTTAATTAGAACTGTGACGTATTTTTTTCCATCAGTTGTGATGGCGTGTATTGTCTTCGATTATGCAGACTGTAGGCTGGCTTTTCAGTAGGTAGCTGTAGCGAACTCTAACGTCAAAAAACGATAGATACTGTATGCTTACAGGTAATAAGCTTTTTAAACACCTCTCTGTCCGCAACAGCATCTTGTCAGTTGAAGGTATTTCCCACCAAAAAGAATAAAGATAGTATCTTTCACCACTAATTTTCCACCAGCTTGTATGTGTAGGGTGGAGTTTGAGTGTGCCTGTCACTAGTTTCGAGTGGCTTTGCGAATTATTTTCCCTACATAGTACCACCAGTTGTATGGCATCGTCAGTTTTTGAGTTGTATTGCGATTTAATGCCGTTCTTGTGTAGCGCTATGCATATGGTTGTGTAATTAGGCCTGATCTTTATGATTAATTATGTAATTAGGATCGATCGTTGCTTCACTTTCACGACCAAAATAAATAAAGTACACTACTGTAAGCTTCCTCTCCTGCTTCTGGTCAGTTTTCATGTTTTGGCGGTAGCTTCAGAGCACACTCCCTCCTCAGAAGTGTGTGACGTTGCAGTTCATACCACCTGGAATCACTGGACATATTCAGCCTCTGGATGTTTGTTTTTCCGTTCCTATAAAAATATTATCGCACTCTCTGCAGCTACGTGTTAAAGTATAGCCAGTGTCACTATAAGCTCCACAACAGACTGTTTCGCGCTCGGTTGCATGCCATCACATTCCATCAGTTCTCATCACCCCGTTACACCAATGTCATTCTATATGTATTCTTTAAGAGTGGATACCTAGCTGAACGTCCGGCGCGGTTTCTAACTCACAAGGAGTTGGCCTTCTGTCTTATTGGTGCGAACCTTTGTGATCACTGTGGGGCGCCATTTTTCATTCGATATTCATAGTATAAGTTAATGGTTTGTTTTGAACATTTCTTGAATGTCGACGATGTCCATTTTGTGAAGCGTAATGCATCTATCCCATAGAAGGTTGATCTCTGCACCTCCTGGACACGTTTTCTGTCGCTCTCCTGATGCACATGGTGAGTCATTAGCAGCTAATATTTTTCCTGTCATGATTACAACACAACACTTTAAAATGAGCCTTACTAAAAACTGAACTTGCTTCCCCGCACTCAAGGCGTTCCTTGTCAGATTTTCCTGGTGTGATTAATTTAAGATGTACAATCAGGCAAGTCCAATATTCCCATCAAATCTTTCCAGACATCGGTGCTTACCCCACTAAAACGTCTCTTCCATAGATATGTTCTTTACTGCAGTGCTTTGGACTGCGGAAAGGAGGACAATTATTTCTATTTATGTCTGTGCTACATCTTGGTGAGAAATTTTTCCATGAAAGTCATATATTGGACGCTACCAAAGAACGGTTACTATAAAAGTCGAAATTTCCGGTCTGACTATCGGAAGAGGATGACTTATTAGACACACATCAGACGTTCTTAATTTGCGGCCCAAGGAACATCTAAGTAGTAAATAAGACAATGAGATATAAGTACTGCTACAAATGAAGTCACTTAATAATTTATTCACTTATTCATTCATACATCATTGCCTGTTCAGCTTGTCGACAAGGAAAATCCTCAGAAACGTCAAAAGATTCGACCAACGTATTATCAGAGAGAAGTGGCTAAAAAATATGCTATTGTATTGCATTCTCCAAAACATAATTACTGGTTACATTAGTTTTCTGATGCTATGGGAGACGAAAATTTAATAGTCATGGGTGACTGGAATTCGAGTGTAGGAAAAGGGAGAGAAGGAAACATAGTAGGTGAATATGGATTGGGGGACAGAAATGAAAGAGGAAGCCGCCTGGTAGAATTTTGCACAGAGCACAACATAATCATAACTAACACTTGGTTTAAGAATCATGAAAGAAGGTTGTATACATGGAAGAACCCTGGAGATACTAAAAGGTATCAGATAGATTATATAATGGTAAGACAGAGATTTAGGAACCAGGTTTTAAATTGTAAGACATTTCCAGGGGCAGATGTGGACTCTGACCACAATCTATTGGTTATGACCTGTAGATTAAAACTGAAGAAACTGCAAAAAGGTGGGAATTTAAGGAGATGGGACCTGGATAAACTAAAAGAACCAGAGGTTGTACAGAGATTCAGGGAGAGCATAAGGGAGCAATTGACAGGAATGGGGGAAATAAATACAGTAGAAGAAGAATGGGTAGCTTTGAGGGATGAAGTAGTGAAGGCAGCAGAGGATCAAGTAGGTAAAAAGACGAGGGCTAGTAGAAATCCTTGGGTAACAGAAGAAATATTAAATTTAATTGATGAAAGGAGAAAATATAAAAATGCAGTAAGTGAAACAGGCAAAAAGGAATACAAACGTCTCAAAAATGAGATCGACAGGAAGTGCAAAATGGCTAAGCAGGGATGGCTAGAGGACAAATGTAAGGATGTAGAGGCCTATCTCACTAGGGGTAAGATAGATACCGCCTACAGGAAAATTAAAGAGACTTTTGGAGATAAGAGAACGACTTGTATGAATATCAAGAGCTCAGATGGAAACCCAGTTCTAAGCAAAGAAGGGAAAGCAGAAAGGTGGAAGGAGTATATAGAGGGTCTATACAAGGGCAATGTACTTGAGGACAATATTATGGAAATGGAAGAGGATGTAGATGAAGATGAAATGGGAGATATGATACTGCGTGAAGAGTTTGACAGAGCACTGAAAGACCTGAGTCGAAACAAGGCCCCCGGAGTAGACAATATTCCATTGGAACTACTGACGGCCGTGGGAGAGCCAGTCCTGACAAAACTCTACCATCTGGTGAGCAAGATGTATGAAACAGGCGAAATACCCTCAGACTTCAAGAAGAATATAATAATTCCAATCCCAAAGAAAGCAGGTGTTGAAAGATGTGAAAATTACCGAACTATCAGCTTAATAAGTCACAGCTGCAAAATACTAACACGAATTCTTTACAGACGAATGGAAAAACTAGTAGAAGCCAACCTCGGGGAAGATCAGTTTGGATTCCGTAGAAACACTGGAACACGTGAGGCAATACTGACCTTACGACTTATCTTAGAAGAAAGATTAAGGAAAGGCAAACCTACGTTTCTAGCATTTGTAGACTTAGAGAAAGCTTTTGACAACGTTGACTGGAATACTCTCTTTCAAATTCTAAAGGTGGCAGGGGTAAAATACAGGGAGCGAAAGACTATTTACAATTTGTACAGAAAGCAGATGGCAGTTATAAGAGTCGAGGGACATGAAAGGGAAGCAGTGGTTGGGAAGGGAGTAAGACAGGGTTGTAGCCTCTCCCCGATGTTGTTCAATCTGTATATTGAGCAAGCAGTAAAGGAAACAAAAGAAAAATTCGGAGTAGGTATTAAAATTCATGGAGAAGAAATAAAAACTTTGAGGTTCGCCGATGACATTGTAATTCTGTCAGAGACAGCAAAGGACTTGGAAGAGCTGTTGAATGGAATGGACAGTGTCTTGAAAGGAGGATATAAGATGAACATCAACAAAAGCAAAACAAGGATAATGGAATGTAGTCTAATTAAGTCGGGTGATGCTGAGGGAATTAGATTAGGAAATGAGGCACTTAAAGTAGTAAAGGAGTTTTGCTATTTGGGGAGCAAAATAACTGATGATGGTCGAAGTAGAGAGGACATAAAATGTAGGCTGGCAATGGCAAGGAAAGCGTTTCTGAAGAAGAGAAATTTGTTAACATCCAGTATTGATTTAAGTGTCAGGAAGTCATTTCTGAAAGTATTCGTATGGAGTGTAGCCATGTATGGAAGTGAAACATGGACGATAAATAGTTTGGACAAGAAGAGAATAGAAGCTTTCGAAATGTGGTGCTACAGAAGAATGCTGAAGATTAGATGGGTAGATCACATAACTAATGAGGAAGTATTGAATAGGATTGGGGAGAAGAGAAGTTTGTGGCACAACTTGACCAGAAGAAGGGATCGGTTGGTAGGACATGTTCTGAGGCATCAAGGGATTACCAATTTAGTATTGGAGGGCAGCGTGGAGGGTAAAAATCGTAGAGGGAGACCAAGAGATGAATACACTAAGCAGATTCAGAAGGATGTAGGTTGCAGTAAGTACTGGGAGATGAAAAAGCTTGCACAGGATAGAGTAGCATGGAGAGCTGCATCAAACCAGTCTCAGGACTGAAGACCACAACAACAACAACAATGGGCAAATGGCGCTAGCTGTTCATTATACACTATTATACACTGATGATTCAAAACATTATGACCACCTGCTTAATGGCTGTTTGTCCGTCTTTGGAACGAAATACAAATCTGGTTCTGCCTCCCAGTGATCCGACAGCTTGGTGGTAGGTTTGTGGAGGTATATTGCATTAGATGTTTACGCGCAGGTCATGTAAATTGCGTAAATAACGGATCGCTGATTTGCGATCTCGATTATGGTACCTGATAGCGACCTAATTGGGCTCCATAAGATTTATATCAGGCGAATTTGGTCGTCGAGACATCAATGTGAGTTCACTATAATGCTACTCAAACCACTACAGCACGATTCTGGCTTCGAGACACGGACAATTATAGTGCTGAAAGACGACATCGCCATCGGGGAAGACATCAAGCATGATGGGATGCAGGTGGTTCGCAGCTGTCAGTGTGGTCTTCAATTACTACCACAGATCCTATACAAGCGCAGGAGAATGTCTGCCACAGCATAACACTGCTCCCACCAGCCTGTATCCGCGGCGAGCTGCACGTTTCGAGACGCCGTTCACCTCGATGACAGGTTTTTGTGAAGACGATAAGACGATCATTGACCTAGTGTAGCAAAAATGTGATTCACCCCAAGATCCGACACGTTTTCATTGATCGTCGGTCGAATACCGATGGTCCCGCACCCACTGAAATCGGGATTAATGATATCGTTGGGTCAACATATGAGCACGTAGGGATGGTCTGCTGCGGAGCTCCATGTACAACAATGTACGACGAACAGTGTGCTTCGAAACACCTGTGCGTGCACCAGCATTGTGGTCTTTCGCCAGAGATGTCACAGTTCACCATCTACCATACTTTACGGAGCAGACAAGCCTCCGAACCCCACGTTCCGTGAAGAGTCGTGTACGTTCTACTATTTAGTGCCCAGTGGTAGTTTCACTGCACTTATACCTCTTTCCGTAGATGCTCACGACAGTAGCACGTGAGCATTCGACCACCTTCGCCGTTTTCAAGATTGTTCACAGGCTCTACTTAATAATAACCTGCGCTTTGCAAAGCCGCTTCTCTCAATGGATTTTCCTATGTGCAACCCATATCTTCGTTAGTGTGACCCCGTCCGTGTCTGCTCCGCTTACACACTTTTGTTAGCGCGTCACGTAGCCGCAACGCGACCAGGCGGCATCCAACATCGCGGTGGGCAGTGGCCATAATGTTTTGGTTTATCAGTGTATATGCTTAAAAGATCATAAAAATAACAGACTGTAAATAAAGTTTACATAATTAACATAAAAGCCAAAAAGCCAGTAATAGCAAGAAAAAACTGTTGCTTTACCACTAACACTATTCAAATACTACACTAATGGCCATTAAAATTGCTACACCACGAAGATGTCATGCTACAGACGCGAAATTTAACCGACAGGAAGAAGATGCTGTGATATTCAAATGATTAGCTTTTCAGAGCATTCAAAGGTTGGTGCCGGTGGCGACACCTACAACTCGCTGACATGAGGAAAGTTCCCAACCGACTTCTCATACACAAACAGCAGTTGACCGGCGTTACCTGGTGAAACGTTATTGTGATGCCTCGTGTAAGGAGGAGAAATGCGTATCATCACGTTTCCAACTTTGGTAAAGGTCGGATTGGTCGAGATCCAATGACTGTCAGCAGAATATCGAATCGGTGGGTTCAGGAGGGTAATATGGAACGCCGAGCTGGATCCCAACGGCCTCGTATCACTAGCAGTCGAGATGACAGGCATCTTACCCGCATAGCTGTAACGGATCGTGCAGCCACATCTCGATCCCTAAGTCAACAGATGGGGACGTTTGCAAGACAACAACCATCTGCACGAACAGTTCGACGACGTTTGCAGCAGCATGGACTATCAGCTCGGAGACCATGGCTGCGGCTACTCTTGACGCTGCATCACAGACAGGAGCGCCTGCGATGGTGTACTCAACGACGAACCTGGGTGCACGAATGGCAAAACGTCATTTTTTCGGATGAATCCAGGTTCTTTTTACAGCATCATGATGGTCGCATCCGTGTTTGGCGACATCGCGGTGAACGCACATTGGAAGCGCATATTCGTCATCGGCATACTGGCTTACCACCCGGCGTGATAGTATGGGGTGCTATTGGTTACACGTCTCGGTCACCTCTTGTTCGCATTGACGGCTCTTTGAACAGTGGACGTTACATTTCAGATGTGTTACGACCCGTGGCTCTACCCTTCATTCGATCCCTGCGAAACCCTACATTTCAGCAGGATAATCCACGACCGCAGGTTGTAGGTCCTGTTCGAGCCTTTCTGGATACAGAAAATGTTCGACTGCTGCCCTGGCCAGCACATTCTCCAGATCTCTCACCAATTGAAAAGGTCTGGTCAATGGTAGCCGAGCAACTGGCTCGTCACAATACGCCAGTCACTACTCTTGATGAACTGTGGTATCGTGTTGAAGCTGCATGGGCAGCTGTACCTGTACACGCCTAAACGCCATCCAAGCTCTGTTTGACTCAATGCCCAGGCGTATCAAGGCCGTTATTACGGCCAGAATGGCTGTTCTGGGTACTGATTTCTCAGCATCTATGCACCCAAATTGCGTGAAAGTGTAATCACATGTCAGTTCTAGTATAATATATTTGTCCAATGAATACCCGTTTATCATCTGCATTTCTTCTTGGTGTACCAATTTTAATGGCCAGTAGTGTATTTACACACATGAAAAAAGTTTTGCATCACCCCGGTTCCCAGAACTCCTGAAGATAGGCGTTGACTGTGGATATTGTATCACAGACACAGTCCCTTTGACTGTTCAGAGATGTCACTAAATCATCCCATGCATGAGCAGCGCCTATTAGACGGAAGGGGTTCGACAGCCGATCACTTCCATTCATTCCACCAGGAAGGAGGTATACGTGCCGTATGCCTGCTTCCTGGTGGGATGAATGGAACTGATCGGCTCGCGTTGTCTGTAGTTCAACCATGGCTAGACGGTTAATACCGCGGATCTCGGAGCGAAGCAAAGCGATGTTGTTCGGACATGGAGGAGATACAGAGAGACAAGAACTGACATACGTCGCTCAGGCCGCCCAAAGGTTACTACTGCAGTTGATGAATGCTACCTACGGATTATGGCTCTGAGGAACGCTGTCAGCAACGTCACCATGTTGAATAACGCGTTACGTGCAGCCACATGAAGTCGTGTTACATCTCAAACTGTGCGCAGTAGGCTGCATGATGCGCAGTTTCACTCCCGACGTCCATGGCGAGGTCCATCTTTGCAGCCACGACATCATGCAGCGCAGTACAGATGTGCCCACCAACATGCCAATTGGACCGCTCAGGATTGGGATCACGTTCCCTTCACCGATGAGTGTCGCATATGCCTTCAACGAGAAAATCGTCGGAGACATGTCTGGAGGCACCCCAGTCAGGCTGAACGCCTTAAACGCACTGTTCAGAGAGTGCAGCAAGGTGGATTTTCCCTGCTGTTTTGTGGTGGCAGTATGTGGGGCCGACGTACGCCCATGGTGGTTCTGGAAGGCTCTATAATGTCTGTACGATACGTGAATGCCATCCTCTGAACGACAGTGCAACCATATCGGCAGCATATTAGTGAGGCATTCGTGCAATTCGCGCCCCCATTGTGCACATCTTAAGGATGACTTCCTTCAGGGCAATGACATCGCTCGACTAGAGTGGCCAGCATGTTCTCCAGACATGAGCCCTATCGAACATGCCTGGGATAGATTGAAAAGGGCTGTTTATTGACGACGTGAACCACCAACCTCTCTGAGGAATCTACGCCGAATAACCGTTGAAGAGAGGGACAATCTGGAGCAACAATGCCTTGATGGCCTTGTGGATAGTACGCCACGACGAATACAGGCATGCATCAACGCAAGAGGGCGTGCTACTGGGTATTAGAAGTACTGCTGAGTACAGCAGTCTGGACCACCACCTCTGCAGGTCTCGCTGTATGGTGGTACAACATGCAATGTGTAGTTTTCATGAGCGATAAAAAGGGCGGGAATGATGTTTATGTTGATCTCTATTCCAATTTTCTGTACAGGTTCCGAAACTCTCGGAACCGAGGTGAGCTAATTTTTTATGTGTGTATCTATAAATACATGCCAAAAATATTTTAAACTTGTTGAAATACTTTTATGCGCGGTCTGTAAGTGTTCTGGCGTAACCACAAGCGCCGGAACGAAGATGAAGAATGCCAGAGAAGAGAAGGAAGTGAAACGACGTTGGCCAATGGTGCGCTGGGTAGGACCGGACCACGACAGCAGCGGCCTGTGCAAGAGGAGAATATAAGCGCCGCTGCTGTCAGCCTCTGCCGCTCAGTATCGGGACAGTATACGGACGGGCTTAGCAGAGAACGGTACGTTATCAGTTATTAGCGATCCACAAACTGTGTATCAAACTTGCAAGAACATTTTATATAGCAAAGGACTCTGATTTATGTTGCATGTCTCCTATCGCTTGCGGCGTCCTTGTTACTTCAAAGTTAAGTATTGTCAAACTGCTTTATTGAAATAAAACTAACGATGTTATTTGCTTAAATTGTTGTAAAGCATTCCGAGAACGCAACACCCTTTAGCCACCCTATAAGCAAAGAGTGGGCAGGACACCACAGTAAGGACAGTGCTTTAATGTGTGAAATGCTCGTAGGGATGTTACAGGGCAGGTTGTACTGAGACATAAATGTTAAGAAAGAAATTCGATACGTTGCTCCGTTTCCGAGTTATTTAGCATAGAATTTAGCCAATCGGGGAGTCGCGCGCTCGCATTCAAGCGGCATGCCAGGGGCGGTGTTGCCCAACGAGTGCTTTGTCTCGTTAGCTGAAACTTGAATTTACGCGGGCGACGATCTGATTGGCTAACTTCAATGCTAAATAATTCGGAAACGGCGCAACGTATCGAATTTTTTTTGTAACATTCATATCTCAGTACAACCTGCCCTGCAACATCCCTACAAGCGTTTCAGACATTTTCTGACCACACTATATATATACACTCCTGGAAATTGAAATAAGAACACCGTGAATTCATTGTCCCAGGAAAGGGAAACTTTATTGACACATTCCTGGGGTCAGATACATCACATGATCACACTGACAGAACCACAGGCACATAGACACAGGCAACAGAGCATGCACAATGTCGGCACTAGTACAGTGTATATCCACCTTTCTGCAGCAATGCAGGCTGCTATTCTCCCATGGAGACGATCGTAGAGATGCTGGATGTAGTCCTGTGGAACGGCTTGCCATGCCATTTCCACCTGGCGCCTCAGTTGGACCAGCGTTCGTGCTGGACGTGCAGACCGCGTGAGACGACGCTTCATCCAGTCCCAAACATGCTCAATGGGGGACAGATCCGGAGATCTTGCTTGCCAGGGTAGTTGACTTACACCTTCTAGAGCACGTTGGGTGGCACGGGATACATGCGGACGTGCATTGTCCTGTTGGAACAGCAAGTTCCCTTTCCGGTCTAGGAATGGTAGAACGATGGGTTCGATGACGGATTTGGATGTACCGTGCACTATTCAGTGTCCTCTCGACGATCACCAGTGGTGCACGGCCAGTGTAGGAGATCGCTCCCCACACCATGATGCCGGGTGTTGGCCCTGTGTGCCTCGGTCGTATGCAGTCCTGATTGTGGCGCTCACCTGCACGGCGCCAAACACGCATACGACCATCATTGGCACCAAGGCAGAAGCGACTCTCATCACTGAAGACGACACGTCTCCATTCGTCCCTCCATTCACGCCTGTCGCGACACCACTGGAGGCGGGCTGCACGATGTTGGGGCGTGAGCGGAAGACAGCCTAACGGTGTGCGGGACCGTAGCCCAGCTTCATGGAGACGGTTGCGAATGGTCCTCGCCGACACCCCAGGAGCAACAGTGTCCCTAATTTGCTGGGAAGTGGCGGTGCGGTCCCCTACGGCACTGCGTAGGATCCTACGGTCTTGGCGTGCATCCGTGCGTCGCTGCGGTCCGGTCCCAGGTCGACGGGCACGTGCACCTTCCGCCGACCACTGGCGACAACATCGATGTACTGTGGAGACCTAACGCCCCACGTGTTGAGCAATTCGGCGGTACGTCCACCCGGCCTCCCGCATGCCCACTATACGCCCTCGCTCAAAGTCCGTCAACTGCACATACGGTTCACGTCCACGCTGTCGCGGCATGCTACCAGTGTTAAAGACTGCGATGGAGCTCCGTATGCCACGGCAAACTGGCTGACACTGACGGCGGCGGTGCACAAATGCTGCGCAGCTAGCGCCATTCGACGGCCAACACCGTGGTTCCTGGTGTGTCCGCTGTGCCGTGCGTGTGATCATTGCTTGTACAGCCCTCTCGCAGTTTCCGGAGCAAGTATGGTGGGTCTGACACACCGGTGTCAATGTGTTCTTTTTTCCATTTCCAGGAGTGTATATATATATATATTAGGGTGTCCCAGCTATCTTGTCTACCCAAAATATCTCTGGAACAATAACAGCTATTGGAAAACGACTATCAACGGTATCAATGTAGGGCTGGGGTCCATGAATGTACATATTTGGAAACATTCTAAAACGAGGGCATATTTGTTTTTTAATGCAAACTTATTTTTTTTTAAATGGACCTCCTATATTTTGTCTTCGGCAATCCATAGCATGACAAAGCACATACACAATGGCGTTGATTGCATCGCAATATTCCCATTACATCCCGAGATATTGAGACGCGAAGTTGACGCTTGAAACATCCGACATGCGCTGCTAGCGCACGTCCTGAGGCTCAGGCGTGAACCCCATGCTGCCCGTAATCGCGATGTGATTGACATGTGTAATAACACCTCCATATTTATCAAGAGGTCCGAAACGATTAATACGGTCTGCTGCCATCAACTCTCATAAGCACATAATGGTTTCCCTCTTGCACGTTTTACGTATCTACGTACACAATATGAACCAGTACCGATCGGTGTACACCCGTCAGGTTATCTTATTTATCCTGCACACCCAAAATAAGGTTTATCTAATGCGTTATATGACCCATTGTGCCTGTCGCGCAGGGCCTGGCTCTACCTAGTCAAGTGTCCAACGTAGTTCCCACTACTGCCACAGTTACCACTTCGCCTTGTTTATGATTTGCGACCCATACAAACTCCTGTA
Organism: Schistocerca americana; assembly: GCF_021461395.2. Classification (NCBI taxonomy): domain Eukaryota; kingdom Metazoa; phylum Arthropoda; class Insecta; order Orthoptera; family Acrididae; genus Schistocerca; species Schistocerca americana. The sequence continues at coordinate 663,507,722 of NC_060119.1, read as the reverse complement.
CTCCACCACCCTCCGAGCATCCCATTTGTTGTTGCTTTGGCGTGCAGTACACCGCTTGCCAGTGTGGTCGTGCATCAGAGTAATCTAGTGACGGCACGGAGGTAGTACACATTGTGAATAAACGTTGTGTTGTGGAACTTATACTGTACAGTATAATGTACACACATGAAGATATGGTAGAAATGCTGCTGATCTATGGAGAATGTACGTTGATGGGAAATACGTTATGAGATTGCTTGTTTGTTGACAGTACTGTTAGCGAACATTATGATTATTAAGTTAATATGTCTGTTTTCTACCCTACTCTACATACCTGTACTGTACCCTGTTGTAGGTGGACTAAATGCTGTTCAGGCAGAACGACTGTACAGAAGACGATTCCCTGACAAGCCATCGCCTTCGCGCCGGATGTTTGGTCGTCTCACATCTCGTCTACGTGAAACGGGAAGCTTAAATCAAAGACCTCGACATCGTCCTAGAACACGTACAGATGAACGTGCTGAAGTTGCTGTGCTCGCTACCATAGTTGTGAATCCTCAAATCAGCACACGTCAAATTGAACGTGAAGTTGGTGTGTCGAAATCAAGTGCACAGCGTATTCTTAAACATCATAAATTTCATCCTTACCATGTTCATTTACACCAGGATCTTCATGGAAATGACTTCCGCAATAGGGTAACATTTTGTCGGTGGGCTCAGCAAAAACTTCTGACTAATCCAAATTTTTTTGCAGGTGTTCTCTTTACCGACGAGGCATCATTCTCCAACAAAGGAATTGTCAATATGAGGAATATGCATTATTGGTCCGCAGACAATCCAAAATGGCTCCGTCAAGTAGAGCATCAACGTCCGTGGAAAGTTAATGTTTGGTGTGGGATTATTGGAGATACCATTATCGGACCTTTCTTTATAAATGGCATCCAAAATGGCAGACAATACTCCAGATTTATACGACACAATCTTCCTGTTCTCTTGGACACCGTACCTCTGAACCGGAGAATGGTCCTGTGGTATCAGCATGATGGATGCCCTGCACATAACGCCTTACGAGCACGACGACTTCTGAACCGTAAGTTCCCTGGTAGGTGGATTGGACGAGGTGGCCCAGTTAGGTGGCCTGCCCGATCTCTGAAACTTACACCGCTGGATTATTTTCTTTGGGGAGCAGTGAAGGATGCTGTTTACCAACATGAACCAACAACACCAGAGGACATGAAGCAACGCATTATTGATGCTTGTACAGCCATCAAAGAGGAAACAGTAGCACGAAGTAGGGCATCCTTCATCCGCAGCGTGACCCTATGTATGCAAGCCAATGGGCATCACTTTGAGCAAGAGATGTGAACGCTATGTTTAGTATGTAGTGCTGGTATCACAGTGCAAGTTTCTACAAAGGGCCATTTTACCCAGTGATGTTAAGAAAAATTTGTTTGCAACAATTTGTCATTTAACGCATTAGACAAACATAACATTGATAATTATGTGATAATAAAACTAATTGGTTTAACATGTTTACATTCATCTTCTATGTCCTACCTGAACTTCCCAAATCAAAACATTTTTACCTAAAAAACGGTAAAACTTTTAGTCCACTTGCTCGTTTCACTAAAACCATCAACATGAATTTTACTATTACGAGTGAATGATTAACTATCACTTACGCTAGCTCTACAGTAAAGTAAAGTTTTAATGTTGAACGGCATTACCTTTTTAGTAACGGATTAACGATAAGCGAAGTTAACTTTGTGACTAACGTTGCGGTACACAGATATGTTACAGAACCGCATCACCCCTAGCCTATGGGATAAATAGCTGATGGAATGTATGACGTTAACGCAGGATGGCAGCAGACCGTATTATTCGTTTCGGACCTCTTGATAAGTCTGGAAGTGTGATTACGCATGTCAATCACATCACGATTACGGGCAGCATGGGGTTCACGCCTGAGCCTCAGGACGTGCGCTAGCAGCTCATGTCGGGTGTTTCAAGCGTCAACTTCGCGTCTTAATATCTCGGGATGTAATGGGAATATTGCGATGCAATTAACGCCATTGTGTATGTGCTTTGTCATGCTATGGATTGCCGAAGAAAAAATATAGGAGGTCCATTTAAAAAACCATAAGTTTGTGTTAAAAAACACATATGCTTTCGTTTTAGAATGTTTCCGAATATGTACATTCATGGGCCCCAGCCCTACATTGATACCAGTGAAAGTCGTTCTCCAATAGCTGTTATTGTTCCAGAGATATTTTGGGTGGACAAGATAGCTGGGACAGCCTGTATATATTCAGTTTTTCATTCCATTAAAATATACGTGAATTCTGGCACTCTTATTTTACCGGATATATATAGGTTGGTTGGTTGTTTCGGGGAAGGAGACCAGACAGCAAGGTCACCGGATATATATATATATACCTCCGGTAAAATAAGAGTGAATTCACGTATATTTTAATGGAATGAAAAATTGAAGAGATAATCTTTAATTTTTCAATTTACACGCCTGGTGACTGGTGTGTGAAGCAAGAAGAATGAATGAGTCTACAGTAAATACAAAAGAGCCATTCAATCTCGAAAAGGTGTTGTGCATAACAAAGGAATAGTATTTTATAGTTCTCAGCACTGATCATTACAGTCACAATATGAAAATAAGAATGGAAATCACTCGCCTCCAACAGTGGAAATACAAGCGATAAACAAGATGTTGAACACATTAACGGTGTTCTTGGTGCCACAAGTGTTGAGCCTGTTGCTCATTGCTTATGTGGATTTGAAAGAGATTGTTGCTGTGTTGGAGAAGGAGGAAAAGAAGGAATAGGAGTTTAACGCCCCGTCCACAAGGAGGTCTTTAGAGACGGAGCACAACCTCGCACTACGAAAGGACAGGGAAGGAAATCGGCCGTGTCCTTTTCAGAGGAAACATCCCAGCATTTGCCTGTTGCGATTTAGGGCAATCACGGGATACCTACATCTGGATGGTCGGATGGGGATTTGAACCGTCGTCCTCTCAAATGCGAGTCCAGTGCGCTACCAACTGTGCCACCTAGCTCTACCAGTGTTGAAGAGAGAGAGAGAGAGAGAGAGAGAGAGAGAGAGAGAGAGCGAGAGAGAGAGGAGGGGGGGGGGGGACTCTAATGGCTACTATGTTTTAAAACCATCGAGTGTGCTACGCTACTGACCCGCCTCTAGACCTTGTGCTCACCGTCTACGTGACGCTCGAGCACAGGATGCGGAAGGCGAGCGATGCCAGCGAGTTTGATCGTGGCTACATAAATTATGCCCGCACTATCGATTTAGTAATACGTGCTTTGCCGCCGCTGGCAGGCAGTCAAGAAGGGGCGGTCGTGAAGAGCCTCTAATTCTGTACAGTTGGCACAACTGTCGGCAACAGTGTAACATTTACGGGCGTGCTCCTTTAGGAGGAGGTACTTCTAGCACCACCATTATTTCCCCCTCTTCCTATTCCATTCACGAATGGCGGGCGACAAGAACGATTTTTTTGTAAGCCACCGTCTGATCTCGAATATCTCTGATTTTACATCATTGTCATACAGCGAGGTATATATGGGAGAAAGAAATATCTTGCTTGACTCTTCTAACACTCTCAGATTTTGCACAGTAAACTTACTCGTGCCGGCAGTGGTGGTCTAGCGGTTCTAGGCGCGCAGTCCGGAACCGCGCGACTGCTACGGTCGCAGGTTCGAATCCTGCCTCGGGCATGGATGTGTGTGATGTCCTTAGGTTAGTTAGGTTTAAGTAGTTCTAAGTTCTAGGGGACTGATGACCACAGATGTTAAGTCCCATAGTGCTCAGAGCCATTTGAACCATTTGAACTTACTCGTGATGCGCAACGCCTCTTCTTGCAGTGTCTGCCAATGGTATTGATGAGTCTCTTTTTAACGTTCCAAGAACTACTAAACGAAACTGTAGTGAAAAGTGTGTGCTCTCCTTTGAATATTTTCTGTTTTCCAGCTTAATCCAATCTGGTAAAACTCTCAAACTTGTGAATAATACTCAAGAAACAATCTAACGAAAGTTTTCAAACTACTACTTTCATAGGTTCTTATATCTTGATAGGGTTGTCTCAGTCTAGTGTAGTCGTCAATTTGGAGGCATAATCCTACAAATTTAGTGATATTCGCTTTTTCTAAAAACTGATTGTCAGTCATATAACAGAACAATGATAGGCTCTTGTGTGCAATACGTCATACTTGTTTATGTTGTGGATTTATCGGAAAGAAAAATATAACAACTAATTTATAGAACCAGTTGATGATTTTTTTTAAATTTAGAACAGTTGAAAACGAGAACTAGATATACAGTGTGATAGAAATTAATGGCAGAGTGTAATGGCATATTATAAACTAAGTTTCCAATACGTATGAAAAGAAAATATTACAATTAATGTGTATTAACAGTTCAAGTTCTTTGTTGAATTACAAAACGTAACACAAGACGATATCCTAGAGTAAGTAGATGAGATAAAAGAAAATAAGAAGTGCAGCTGACGACTGCATGGGCAAATCTAGATGAGGCTCTTATACAGGGTGTTTCATTCTTATAGGTAGAAAAGACAGGGGCAAGTAGAGGATAATGAAACAGGCAAATAAATCCGGTAAACGTAGGTCCGAAATCCAATGGTTTCTGCTGTACTACGAACGCACGTGGCTCATCTACTGGTCGTGTGCACATTAATTTCCAGCAACAAACTACCAATTGGACCATGTTCCTCCTGGTATAGGATGTGTATGTGGTACATACCTGATGGGACTCAGCACACTTTCATGTGGGCCGGCCGAAGTGGCCGAGCGGTTAAAGGCGCTGCAGTCTGGAACCGCAAGACCGCTACGGTCGCAGGTTCGAATCCTGCCTCGGGCATGGATGTTTGTGATGTCCTTAGGTTAGTTAGGTTTAACTAGTTCTCAGTTCTAGGGGACTAATGACCTCAGCAGTCGAGTCCCATAGTGCTCAGAGCCATTTGAACCATTTGAACCACTTTCATGTGGGTTTTCGGAAATATGCAGCATGAATGTTGGGCAACCGGTGCGTCAGTAGTGACTCGCCAGTGCCACGGTCTCCCGGATCCCCTGACTTGAACCAACTGGATTATAATTTTTTTTGTGACGATATTAAGAGCTTTGGTGCATTGCAGCCCTTTTCATAGTGTCGCTCTGAGAACGCAAAGTGAATGGTTGCCAGTGTATTGACAACACACCTGGAATTTTTGAACGCGTAAGGACTTCGACGAGGAAACATGCTGAAGCCTGATTACACGAGAATGGTGGTCATGTGAATTACTTATAATGTATTTGTCCTCAAGTGTGTATCTGCATTCTGCTTCCTCGGGGACTCTATTATAAGGTGTTCGTGTTCTCAGTCGCAATATGTCATAACGAGGAAACTATTGTTTCTCGGACCTACGTTTATTTGGATTATTTGTTTGTTTCAAAAAAATGGTTCAAATGGTTCAAATGGCTCTGAGCACTATGGGACTTAACATCTATGGTCATCAGTCCCCTAGAACTTAGAAATACTTAAACCTAACTAACCTAAGGACATCACACACATCCATGCCCGAGGCAGGATTCGAACCTGCGACCGTAGCGGTCGCGCGGTTCCAGACTGTAGCGCCTAGAACCTCTCGGCCACCCCGGTCGGCTTGTTTCTTTCATTGTCCTCTACACGGCCCTTACGTTTATAACTGTAATAGTCAAACACCCTGTTTAAATGAACATCAGAATCCTCTGATTTCGGTGCAGGTACTTGACCGTGGTGCGCTCTTATACACGCGGTCAATAAGTGTTCTGTAAATGTAAATTTATTACCTATTAGGTGTGGTCATAAGTGCCAGTTCCTGGAATATCAAGCTACTTGACAGGAATGAATTCTCTGAAACTGTGCCAAACTTATATATACGAAGGGCAGTCAAATATTTTAATTATTAATCTGAAAAAATGAATCTGCGACAGTGAAACATGGTGATGGGGTCAGTCGTCCTCTAGAAATTCACCTTTCAAAGCAACACATTTTTCCCGACGATGGATGACTTGGTGGAGACCTCGGTTGTAAACCTTTCACCATTCTCGAAATGCCCACCGCATAATGGTTTCTTCTTTAGAGGAACGACGAAATCGCTAGGTGCTATATCAAGGAGGCAGGCAACATTTCATAGTCCAAAAATTCATCGTTTATAATTATGTTCTCTGTTGAATGAATTTAGGAGTTGCCGTGGAGTAAAAGCACACTCGTAGACAGCTGTTAAAATCCTCGGCTAATCTCGTTAGGAGATTTCGCCATTATGATCCTGTGATAGTTTCCCCTTTGTGATTACAATCTGTTAGTTCAAAATGTCGTGCAAGATTTTGACAACTGTTTCAAGACTGATTTTCATGTTTTACGCTACTACCTCGGTTGTGAGACGCTGTTCTTAGATCACCAGCGCCTCCACTTTTCTTGGGATACCTTGTTCTTTACAGACACGTTGTCAACTACTTCTTTCTTGGTCATTCGGACTTCTTTCACTACAGTGGAAGCATCTGCGCCATCTAATCACAGTATCACATGATGGTGCATTGTTGACCTACACTTACACTAACTCAGCACTGAATGTTGCAGTGTTGTTTTCCTTCAAATGCAGAAAACGAGTTAACACTCAATAACCTATTACACATTATTTTCCTTAACGATATAGGTAGAGCACAGCTCATTGTCACGGGCATTAACTGTGACGCAGAGACTGATGGAGCAAATAGGCACTTTCTGTGGTCAACGACTGTGGAGCTGTCGAAGTGAGCAGCAGGCCGAAAGCAAAGTCAAGAGTATCTAATATGAGGGCAGAGGTTGTAGTGGTGGCAAGCATACTGTTGGGCCCATACGTGGGAACACATGCGATGGTGTAGGGTTTGCGTCCATGTAAAGTTTCGGCTGAACTGCGAGAAAGCTGGTGAATGCTTCCCCATATTCAGGTGTCGCCATTATCTTGTGTATCTGGATTCTGTAGGTCCTGACATTCTGTTTTGCTTACGACCTGGACACTGTGTGAAAAAAGTCACATGCTCAGTATTGTTGTGTTTACAAAAATTCTGAAACACAGACCTGTGAATTGAAGGCTGTTGTTGGAAACCAGGGAGGAAGGTGACCCCTCTATTACAAATATAATGGCGAGGGCGTAGATGCTAATTGCTGTGGTGATGGTAGCCATCTGTGCCACATAAGCAAAATTAGGAAGGGCATCGACAACTAGCAACCACATTGTTACTCGGAATGATTCGACTAAGTGGTCACGACATGGCCAAGAGTTAAAACAATGTGCCATGACAGACGGACTAGCCGGCCGGTGTGGCCGTGCGGTTCTAGGCGCTTCAGTCTGGAACCGCGTGACCGCTACGGTCGCAGGTTCGAATCCTGCCTCGGGCATGGATGTGTGTGATGTCCTTAGGTTAGTTAGGTTTAAGTAGTTCTAAGTTGTAGGGGACTGATGACCACAGATGTTAAGTCCCATAGTGCTCAGAGCCATTACACCATTAAACAGACGGACTGTGGGCAGATGCGTGACAGTTCCAGACCATATGTTCTATGACTGTATAAATACCCGATCAGTACACATGACGCCACACTATCGCCTAGATCCTTCAAATTCCACAATGTGCAATGTGCAGTGCGGAGGAGCTTCAATACGCAGGGGCAGAGCGTGCGCGGAATTACCACCCAGCATTCAGATTCGTCCGTGGCTAACAATAAACCACCAGCTGCATTAAGCCAGTGTCGTAACGAAAAATATGTACACCATGCCTGGTCTGCGTCCTTAGGCAAATGCTCCGAACAGCCCCGATATACAGCAGACAACACCCGGTAGAGCAATGGATAGCGGTCTGTTTCTGCTGCTACTGCGTGTGGCGTGATTGGTAACTACTCGAGGGTATGTCGCTAATTGGTGTCTAAGGCAAAACACTGTGCTTTATTCCTGTCAAATTCTGCATCTATGCCACACAGCAAACGGAAAAGTACATCTCCCTTTGAGAGCAGTGTGGTGAGCATGTAACGGATCTCGTAGTAATAGTTACCGAACCAGGGTATCCCCAATTGTGTTAATTATTTAGATATCTTGCTAATTACGGGGCCACGCAGGAGCAGCACCAGCAAAATACATAGATGTTGTTTGAGTGGATTCAAGCCCGTGTTCAGAGTTGGCGCCATGATAGTTTCTTTCGACCAAGTGCAAAGTACCTAAGATATACGTATATTAAATAAAGAAGTGCTCAACCCACACAGGACTTGTGAGCATAATCTGTAAGTTACCGGGTCCTAAGGACATCTCAGGACTGCAGTTGTTCCTGAACAAAGATAATTCATTGCCAATGCAATCCTACCCGATTAATCAACTGGATAAAAGGGAATTACATTCATGTGGTCAGAGGTTTGTCAGAAAACTTTCTTGCAGCTTAAAAAGTGCCTTAGGTTGGCTCCTTGCTTAGCAATGTTGAATTCAGACAAACTTTTAACACTACCTCTGCTGCCTCAGATTGTGGCATTGGTGCAGTGCTGTCCTATAACACGCCGACAGTACAGAACAGCCCACTGCATTTGCATCTAAAACTTTATACGCAGCACAGTGGAATTACTCGCAAATGGAGAAAGAGGTGTTGCCTCTTATATTCGGTGTAATGTAGTTCCACATAGATCTCTATCATCTATGAATCACCTTATCATCAGTCACAAGCCCCTCATTTCGCCATTCGGTTCCCATTCGAAACTTCCTGATAAGTCGGCACAGCGGCTGCAGTGATGGACGTTGTTCCTTAGTAACTATAACTACGAGATCCATTCTAGCAAGATAGCGTACAGCACACTGGTGGCTGTTGTTGCCCGCTGGCCAGGGCAGGCACTTGCTAAGTGCCCCGGTTTATGGCATGCAAAGCAGGTGATGTCACAGAACACGCAGTGACGTCGTTGATGCCTTTAACTGCAGCACGGACACGATCTGACTGCACTAACTTTCCTGTGACTCTGACAACAACGAGCAGGAAACTTTTGTATGAGCTTTCACTTGCTATGGAAACGCCACAGGCAGGCAAAGCGCTTTTGTTTGTGTGCATCTACCAACAATGAGGGTGGTGGACTGTTAACTACCGCTATAGCCACTGAGTCCCGCTTCGCAGGATTGCCGGACGATAGGGGGCTCAGTAAATCAGATGATGACAATGGGTGGTTGCCTTCCGTTGATCATAGAACACAACGTCGACCACTTCTGCTATGAATGGCGACACCAGGAGTATCGTGAAGTTCGTTCATGATTTTTGACAATTTTTAGCACATCGCTTGGGGTTGGATCAGATGGTTCTGAAGCCAACACACTAACTCATCTATCAGGAGCTAGACATATAACAACTTCATGACTTAATGATTCCGCATACAATGCACCACATTGTTTATAGGAAAACTCATCTGCGTCTAATCCTTGCAAGTCAGCAACCCTTGCTGCATAACTTTGCTTACGTTGCTTAACACACTGGTAAAATTTGAGTTTAGCTGCAACTACGTTGGTTTGGTGGCAATAATCTCAACATCATAAAGCCTCAAACTACTGGGGTTCGAGAGAAGGCATATGTTTTGCACCACTTCGTACAATTTATTGCTAGAAGATAGAAAGAGTGCAACGTTCGGAGTCAGTTATTTGTCTTGCCTTGCAGAGAAGAAGAAAATGACTTAAAATGATATCGCAACTCTCTTTTATCTCGTTGAAGCAAGTGAATAGTTAAGGGGGAGGCGATGATGCTGCAGCTACCGACTCTTGCTGGTTTTGTAGCAGCTGTAACAGCAGTTTCTGTTATTGCTGTTGTCGCTGCTGTTAGAGTTCCCATAGCTGGTTTCTTTGTTGCTTGTGTTGCAGTTGTTGCTGTTGTAGCTGCTTTGCTGGTGCCACAACTGTAGAACTTCAGCATCCATCCTTCACAGTGAATAACTGAACACTGAGAAAGTTCTCATCACTTTTCTATTCTACTAGGTGTAGGTAGAACGTAATTTACGATCTGTGCTCTCGGAGTCTTTCACTGTGGCATGCTTCAATGAAACTTCTCCGTTTACATGCGCGTCTTTTCCCCGAATTAAACACTCGCGCTCTCACACTGTTGCCGAACAAGGTGCAGAGCATTCACGACATATCCAACAAGGAAACTTGAGACATTGGCCATGGATTAACATTGCCAAGAAAACGGGCATAAAATACAGATTGAAAAACGATAGTTTTGGATCAACCACCATCATACTGGCATCCTGTTATCAAAGAAGCTGTCGAAATTAGAACATACAGCAATAATTTTAAAAGAGACCAGGAGCACACACTTAGTGGGGCACGGGGGCGGGCTTTGGACACTGAGCGGAAGCAAAGACGAAGGCTTGACGGCAGTAGGGACGTGGGAGAGGCAGTTTCAAGCGTGGCGCCGGGCGCTCGTGCCATGTGACTTCACTCGGTCCAGCGCGGGCCAACGAGATATATGGGCCCTTCAACAAAGATGTGACGTCACACTAGTCGTCTTGTCCGCCACACTTTGTGAACGCTCAGCTCCACGCAGGGCCCATGGGGAATCAATGTTTAATTGAAAAGATGACCAATAAAAGTCTTAATTTTGTCATGTGCTATCGAGAACTTCCCAGCATTTAAACATGCAGCCAAGAATTACTTAATTCGTCTGAAATAGTTACTCGCTCCCCATTGGAGACAGCTGTTGACACTCGTAAGATCTGAAGCGACACATGGTGTGGCTTGGCCGCTGCAGTCTGTCTTTCTCGTGGTTCTCGGTCCTGCGGCAGGATGGAGCCGCTGGGAGCTGCCCAACTTGCCTTCAGCGCATGCGCCACTCCAGCCCTCTCTGGATGGTTCCAGACGTTTCCATTACATCTCTACAAGCAAAATACCGTGCCGCCCCTGGCAGTAAGTGATTTCAGCTCCTGATAACGATGGCGAAGATAGTTATCGAAAGCTCAAGTATTTTACTCGAAATGAAGCGGCTTGTAAACTAGAACATTTTACTGACATTTTACAATCACTTGCATTGGCGCTGACGGAAGAACCAGTGGAACAAACAGGCGGTTTCCTTGCTTGATGACAGTGGAGTTCAAGAAGCGAATGCCTAGCGAGCTGGTTAGCGAAGCAAAAGTCGCCGCAAGTTGTTGCACATAGTGCAGGCAGCGACCAGAATCGAAAAACGTACACCCGTGCAAGATCAACAACTCTGCTATCAATGGGGTGCACTGAATGGTTGAGAGAACAGCGAGAACTGCTGAATAAGTGTGCAGACGAGGTATTTACGGACGCTTGCACCTGTGGACGGCCCCACGAAGCACACTGTGGAGGTGGCAGTGTCCTCCCGTGTCCAGTTTGGCAAGGAGTGCCATACTGGACAATGACAATTTGTCACTATGGTGGCAATCAGCGCTTCACTTCCTCTAACAAGTGGAACATAAGTGAATCAAGCAACCAATATGAACACTAGTTAATCAGAGCTTATCATGGGGATGTAGAGGAACAGGAATGGCAGTGCCACAACCATGACAAAGGAAAGACCCCAAATTTCACCCATTAATTAAAATGTATTCTGCATAAGTTTTACACTAAAGTAAGAAAAAAGACAATAAGCACCAAAATCAGGAAGAAAGAGTGCACTGGCATTCAGTGCCAGGTTTGACATGTGTTCAAACACCATTTAAGATTAGTTACAAAATGAGTTCAAGGAATAGGGTGTTGGCACGAGCGAGCGAGAGAGAGAGAGAGAGAGAGAGAAAGAGAGATAGGGGGAAAGATTAGCAATGAGGAACAACAGTGGAGCATGATTGTGTGTTGCCTAGCCTGTGGTCAGAGCATTTCATCGTTTCACGCTGGTGGTGGCCGGCAGTTGTCTACCAATTGTGTTAGTCACATAGATAATTTATATCTCGCAGACAGTAAAGGTCACATTCCATTTTCAAAGACTTGCACCATTTCTATACTTACGTGAGGCCATACAGACAGACTTTCACCACTATTGCGCTTACCATTTGGTCCTCTGGTATGGACTCTGACTATACGGACCCTATGCTCTGAGAGAACTCTCCTTGTCTGCTGTTGCGTCGTCATTATGTGGCTGATCCTGAACAGCAACAACCTTTCAGGAAGATATCATTGCACTCCTGGTATCCTTCTTCAAACCAAAGAGCCCCTCTATGGGCACCATGATCTTGTAACCACAAAAAATTACAGTCTGAAAGACGTTGCATTAAAATTAACCTGGCCAAAAATTATTCGTGCACATAGGGAATTATAATACAGGGTGAGTCAGGAGGAAAGGTATGTACTTTGAGAGCGGTTCTGAACAAAAACTTCATAAGGACCTATGTCCTGTTCCAAATGATTTTCGAGACAGAACGCATTTAATGTACACTGTTATATACTCTCAGTATTATTCAAACACAGTCGTAGTTTACAGTGTGCCACAGTAGTGTAGAGGAAATTTAAAGGAACAATTTTATACTGGAAACTTCTGGTCTACCGAATCGGGAAACTATCTCAAACTGCTCTACAAAAACTACCTAACCTACAATGTATGCCTCTCGCGCAAGATTCTCAGTATTATCGCGCTCGCTTCGCGCAAAACTTGTAGTCCCAGAGAGTGAATAGCATCTTTTTGTGTAAAAAACATAATGTCGTTCAATTTTGTACTACGACGTGTTTACGCTTGAGGGTGCAGTTCTCGAGTGATATTAAATGTGTTCTGTCTCGGAAACCATTCGAAATAGGGGACATGTCAATATGATTTTTTTTCTTTCCAGAATCATTAATACTGTCACCCCTCAAAGAATGTACCTTTCCTCGTGACCCACCCGGTACATAATTTCCGCCTCACTCACCTCTCAGAGACGCACAGACCATTTGGAGGAATTTTTTTAAATTTTACTTTATAACTTAATTCCATAATAAAATATGTGCAGTATGAATACTACCCTTAAAAGAGGTGCAGTAAAAAAATAAAAAAGACATTTGCGCAGCTAGTCAAGAGAAAGAGAGAACATAAAATCAAATGGAATGTTAAAACCCGTTTTGTACCTGTGTTAAAACACAGGTACAAAACAAAGGTAAAATTACACTTTGTTTTAGGTCAGGGTCTTTTCGGTGATATGGTATTCCACGACATCTTTTGTTCAGAACTCCTAGTAACCTATTCGTATTCCACATGAAAATCCAGACTCAATACACTGGCATGATTTCTGATGTATCATTTAACAACTGGGAGGACAAGTTTGATCGGTAGATCACAGAGATGGTGGCTTAATGAAAGTTCTGCCCCGACATGTTTCCGATGGCATCTATTTCTCTTAATATGTGTGAGAAAATACTCCTCCTGTCAGACGGTACCTAACGGTTTTTTCTGTTGAAGAGTTGCACTATAAACAGCATCCCACACAAGAAACCAGTTACGACTTTTCCTTATGTTGCTTGAACCTTAGATAGTTGGGCTATGCACAGCTCTGTTTAAAAAAGAACAGCTCGATGTAGTTATAGAGTCGAGCCACGCATGTCTGCTTTCATGCCCAGCAGCTAACTCGCTACAAATTATAATGTATGTTGCTTTGATCCTACAGTCAAATAGTCAATGCATTTGCTATAGAACTGCAAATCAATCAAATACACAAAAATAAAAAATATAAATGAATAATTTAATAAAAAGGGTTTTATTCTAACGTCTGTAGTTGATGTAGATGACAGAGAATTATGATGAATAACGTTCATTCAAGAAAGGACATTTCAGATAATCAGAAAATGGGTCCTACAATAGCCAATTAAGATACAGACGGAAAACACCCTTATCAAATAAAGTACAGTTTTCTTGAAAGCGTTAAGAGAATGGTAGCAAAATCCCCAAATTAAATAGTCATCAAAGATACGTGAAAACTAAGTCCATTTTGAGATTAGATTTCACGAAATATTCACCAGCTCCAAACAGTTCAAAGTTCAACATGATGTTTCGCAAATTATCACACGTGGTACAAATAACAGTAAACATATTCTGTCTTTTCTCAGTTCCGTAATGCAAGCAGAAGTTACCAGAGTATCAAAGTGGCCGTTCACCGCCCAGGATCAATCGCCAACACGACATATATCACACATTATCATTGGCGGGTCTGCCTTCCACCAGATATCAACCTTACGTGTCCTCCTTTCTGCGAGTTCAAGTCTCATACCGGCTGTTCACTGCCCAGAATCTGTCAGCCACCCGACAGAATAAAGCACTACATCACAGGAAGGTCTGCCTTCTTCAAGAAAGAACGTAGAAATGTTTTTAATCATTCCCTTGAGCTTTTCACTCGAAAAAGTGTCCCTCTCCATTTGACTCCAGTGTTGTTCCGCCCTCTTCGCATAGTCTGAAGGCCATCCCCTCCAAAATCATCGTTCTTGCCAGTGACGGCTTACGGTCTATGGTTCTTACGTTATATAGACATGATTTGACTCAACTTGACCACTTCCTGCACCGAACTATTACAACAATATTCAAATAAGAAAATTTCACATGCAGGTCATGTACAATAATTGTAAATAAAGGGCTGCTCATAAATAAATAAGCCACGATTCTTGTGCAAGTGCGCTCATGATAAATTACAACAGAATATTGGTTAAACAATTGTGTAGGCCTGCTTGACAGAAGCGTCTTTTGGCCTTGTTTTCAAAGATGGTGTCAGTTAATAAATGCGACTGACCATTTTTTAAAAGTATAATTATTTTGTATTAGCAGTTGCCATCAACAGTTAAATACACATGTGGCACAATTAGTAACATATTCATTAAAGAAATACACAAACATAACCAGATATGAGGTATTCATGCTGCATTCATCTGCTGTGCTATATTGGAGCGTATGACGTTCTGACAGACATTTGGGTAAAAAGATATAAAAAATGTTATAAGCCAATAAATATAATAGATACAGATGGGTGGCTTTCAGGGATGATAGCTATCGTGCAAAGCTATCATCTGAGATATCTTTGGTCGAAACTGCACAAAGAGTTGTTAATTCGGAGGTTCGTTGCGCAAATGTTTAGTCACCGTAAAACATTAACTCTAGTTGTTTCAAAGACATTGGAATATCGTTTTGTCGCTGGATACATCTCATATTTGTGAGATAAACAATGTATTCATATTTAATTTATTATGTAAATGTGATTTAATGTCGAATTTCAAAGAGCAGTAGCTTAACCATCCTTCAGATTGTCTGACACTCCGCCATTATCAGAATTCCCTTTACTGGGATTGACTCGCATCTGGCATGGGATCGCCTGGAGCGGCTGTAGCAGCTTGCCAAGTCGTGGTGCACCTTCAGCCCGGGTCCACACAGCTTCACGAACAAATTCACCTCACGTCATTCCAGGCAGCTGGCCAGCTCGCCATATAACTTTACACCTGCTAACGGTAGGGTAAAACAAAAAAGTTGTAACGTGACTTGAAACCAGCGATGGAGTGCTATGACGGTAATCAGGTCACAATGGCGTCAGCCAAGCACTGGTCAGCAACCCTCACGATGAGTGGGCCAAAACCTCTTCTGTATCACAGCCTTTTGCGTGACGAAAGCAGACCAATCGCCAGGAAAAACTGCAGTCACCCTGCTGCCAGTTACAATAGCTGGCCATTGCCTCTTTTTTAGATGATTCGGTACGAAACACAAACTCTGCAACTGCCACAAAATCAGTGGGGAGCAGCGACATTTAAGTCTGCCCAAACCACCCCATCAGCACTTGAATGGTTGGACAGTATGTGACGACCAGCCTGTGTCAACTGCAGTCTTCCCCATCACTATGCCAACACTGGGCAGAAAATAGAAGACCTCTACCTATCTTATCTGCTCACTGCCAACACTCTCCTAGCCAGTTGCCCCTGCCGTTTAGCTTTCACTCTCACCTGTTTCAAGTTGACCCAAAAGGTTTGAGACACCTTGTACACCATACTAGATCTGGTAACAAAACTAAACACAAACAACATTAATACACACTGGTGGCCACTCTATCTGTCACAGGAATGGCAACTCTAATCATTCACATACTTGCTAAGGGAGTGTACAAGTACAAAGTTTCACTAGCGGAGGAGTGCAAGCCCTCATACATTTTCCTCCACGGCAGTCATAGTAATGGCATTTGGCCTTACTCAGACCAGATTTAAGGTTACTCTTACGATTATTAGTTCTTACATAAATGTTGCGTGATGAACCAACACAGCAAGAGAGGTTTCAATGGGAACTTCACATTTCCGACCAGAATGGTCCTCAACAACAACAAACTCATAAGGCAATACAGTGGACTACAATCCATGATTCGTTGGTAACCACAATGACATTTACATCTCTTCTTCTTGCCTATCATAAATACTTTCTGTTAAGCCTCTATGTTTCTATCAATGTAGTCTCTAGCTGATTGCAAGCTGATAGGTTAATTTTTCTGCTGATGCTGGCATCCGTTCAGTATAATCAGACAGCAATTCCGTCTGCTGATACGCATAAGATGTATGGATTAGTGTATGCAAAGATCTTCAAACTGTCTGAGGAATCCAGTTCATTTCGTATATTTATGGTAGCAGTGTATTTTGGCTAGTTTCCCACCACAAAAAACACTGTGGCGTGGGGTTCCCAGTCACATGATAATAACTGGTCTAGTGTTCGGTTTAACCCAACTGGGTCATCTCACTGACCCACGTTCGAGAAATATACTGTGGCTCATTGTCTGAGAGCATGCTGCATGCCCCACCCCCTCCCTCCCCAAAGACCCAAACTTGTCTATGGCGAGCTTAATGCATCGAAAAAGGACAATAGTAGATGTGATCCTCAGAGCCATATCTTCTGAATAAATACATCAGGAATGGCGAAAACATATTTCTGCCCATCAGTGGACTGCCCGCTGTCTACTGAAAGAAACTTTCTTGGTTTAGACTCATCAACCCATATTGGCTTACAGTTTTATGCTCCATATTCTTGAAGTATGCATCTCGCTTAAGAATAGCGTTACACTGAGGCGCTCTATAGTGCCCAAGAAAGGATGTGGGTCCAATAGTTCAGCTCCTCCTGCAGTTTTTTAAATTTAATTTAATTTAATTTTTTTTTATACGAGGGACCTGGTAAACAACATGTTTTTAGCACCTTGTGAAATGAGCAGATTGCACTGATTTCTCTGTCTTCAAGGATTTTCTTCTTTTTTTTACGGTTTTCTATTATGTTCTTGTAGTGGAGCTGTAGGTCTAAGTCTTCTCTTCCTTTCTGCATTGCTACGGCACCTTCTTGAACAACATAATATCTAACTCCCTGCCCTCAAAATTGTCCAGAGCTTTGTTTTCCATACCAACTGTGAACCAGAACAAAGTATCTGGTATTACATTTCCTATGCCAGGCACGTATTCCACGATAACATTGAATTCTAGGAGTACGAAACCCCACAGTAACATGCAGGTGTTTAGTTATCAACAGTTGTTTTTGAACATCAGAATGTCTACCTTGTGATCTGTCAATAACATTAGCTCGTGTCCTAGCAGGTATTTCAGAACTTCCACAAACTCCCAACTGAGACTAAAAGCTCTTTTTCTGTGATACATTATTGATGATTACAAGCACTGGTCCTGCGACTAGGGAAATATATAGGATGGTCTTCCACGTTTCCTCCTGTACCATGCTCCCGGTGAACTCCGCCCAGATGGTATAAAACGAACAATCAATCGCAAGGAAAAATCGTTTCGTAAAGTTTCAGTGGTGGAGAACAATGTTCAGTTACAAGGAACTTTTGACCTTTTGGAACACCGATGCCTGCTGGTAGATCCAGCAATAAGACGCGTTTTTCTTTAGTGGCCGAGTGACGTAATAGCTCCTAATAAAAAAAAAGTATTCAGTACACAACACACACGCACATGCGAGCACTCTCTCTCTCTCTCTCTCTCTCTCTCTCTCTCTCTCTCTCTCTCTCTCTCACACACACACACACACACACACACACACAAATTACAATAAAAAAGGCGGTGTCTCTGTCACTAAACGTGCAGCACATTTGCTACATCGCATATGGTAGCACAATATAAGTAATTGGTAAGAGCGCCAAATACAAATGTGAAACTATTTACTGTTTATGAATATCATAAAAACAAACTAAGCAAAACCTTTTAATTGATTATCACAACATCCCACTTCAATAATTAATAAATGTTTCATTCTTTCAGTTGCCTTTCCCTGTAAGATCTTCAATGCTGGTATAGAAAGCATTACATGGGAGCCGGCCGAAGTGGCCGTGCGGTTAAAGGCGCTGCAGTCTGGAACCGCAAGACCGCTACGGTCGCAGGTTCGAATCCTGCCTCGGGCATGGATGTTTGTGATGTCCTTAGGTTAGTTAGGTTTAACTAGTTCTAAGTTCTAGGGGACTAATGACCTCAGCAGTTGAGTCCCATAGTGCTCAGAGCCATTTGAGCCATTACATGGGAGGAGCTTGTAGTGACTGACTTGGTGATTTGCAGAGCTGACATGTTCCAGTTTGAGGATGACCAAGCTGAATTATTCTCGTACAAAATGATACTTCACATCTATGTGTTTTATTCGTTTATGATGCTTAGGGTTCTTGAACAAGCAGATGGCACTATGACGGTCCACATACAGTGTACTAGTTATTACTCTTAACCTCATAATATTTTTCAGAATTGAGTGGATTCACACGATTTCTCTTACAGCTTCACAAGAAGCTAGATGTTTTGCATTTATTGTTGACAAGGCTACAACTCTCTGTCTCTGAGATCTTCAAACTAGGGTGGCCTCACCAAATTTGACAACAAAAATTGTGGTTGATTTTCGATTAAGGACATCCCCTGCAAAGTAAACCTAGGCAAACGAATATCCCCACTCCTTGAATAATATAAGCCATAAGAGATTGCTCCCTTTACGTATTTTAAGATAATCTTCACAGTATTCCAATGTGTCTTTTCTGGTTTTTCAAGGAGCTGACTAGCACTGTGTTCCAAAAAATGTCTAGTTGTCACTAACGGAGCAAGCTTCCAACAGCTTGACATACGAAGCATTAATAATTTCTGAACTGAGTCCCCACTCATAATACATTTGTCCATGGTCAGCAGATATTGCCACAGCACTGCAATTCTCCATGTTGTACTGATCCAGCAGAGCCCTCGTACATGCCTCTTCAGTTAAGAAGAATAGAGCCATCTTGAAACTGCTCTGCTCCAAAATCGAGATAATGACTAGCAGAGCTCGTACTTACATCACTCCTTCTCCAAATAATCTAGCAACATACTGATGACTTCTCTGGACCCCGATACAACTAGACTGTCAACGATGTGAATTGCTAGGCTGGTCGAAATTCCACCCTTAGCATTTATAAAATTACAGGGATCTGAATCTGTTTCTATAAGGCCAAATTTGTTTAGCACATAGGGGAATCGTTGATTCCATAGTCTAGATGCTTGTTTGAGTTTGCATACTCTTCCGGTATCATCCTTAGAGACCTCTGGTTGGTGCACATTTATATAATTCCCCGTATAAAAATGCAGTCTTAACATCAAACTGCCTCATGACAAAGGATTTCGATGCTGAAGAAGTCCATGCTGTGCATGTGTTGAAATCCTGTAGCAAAAAGTCACGTTTTAAATCTACCCATAGTTTCATCTGTTTTCCTCTTCACTTTGAATATTCACCAATTATTGAGTATTTCTTGATTCTCTGGGGTTTAGTCATTATCAAAGTTTCATTAAGACAAAGTGCGTGCATTTCTTATTACTTGGTCTGCTTCCATTTTTCCGAGCTGCCACATCTTGGTATAAGACAGGTTCATAACACTGCATCACACATGCAAACATTGCATTATGGTTTCCATATCTAACAGCTTCTTGATTTATACCCTTTCCCGTAAGCTTCTTCCTACCTGATTCACAGATTCTGTGCAATTTTCACTATATTCAGTTTAGTACAGTTGACTTCAGAATTTAGTTCGTCTTCAGGTGATTTCACTTCCTCATCTTCTGCCTGAATCAGGCATTCCTCTTGAGTAGGCTGTTCATCCTCAGTTCTTTCGGATGTGGGAATGCTTCATCATGTTTCTGGAGGATTTTCTCAGCTGCCAATCGTTATATAATTTGCCCATAAGAACAACATCACAATGTATTTGAATTTGATCTTTATGAGAAAACCAAAGACAACATCATTTTACCTCTGTAACATATTCAACCAGAAAACCTTTTCATCTTTGGAATCCCATTTCTGCTATCTCTCCTTGGAAATGTGTGTTAAAACTGTCTCCCCAAATATCCTGAGATTGGCCAGATCACAGTCCAGTCCAGTCCAGTCCAGTCCAGTCCAGTCCATATTTTATGAAGTGTTCCTCCATCAACACTGATTGTTCCTGCCATGTTCAAGGTAAGTTCCCATGTTTATGGAAACAGCCCATAAGCATATTGGCAGCCTGCTTGCATGAAGTTTCGTCCTTGCAACCCCACCGAAGTTCTGTTCTCACATTCAGCAGCACCATTCTGTTGGGGATTGCAGGTTACTGACTTTTAGTGCATTATCGCATGGTGTTAAATTATTTCATATGCCTCTTAATTAATAAATTCTAGTCCATTATCATTTCTGATCACATTAATTCCATGATCACCTTGCTTATCACTGGTTTTATGAAATATTCCATGTGTTTGGCCACTTCAGACTTACGTTTTAAGAAATACACAATTCGTCAGTGGGCATAGTGATCTTTTAACAAAAGAAACTTCCACAAATCACTAAGTGAATTAACTTACATAGGACCACACAAATCATTGTGAACCAGCTCACCTGCCTTTACTGACTTCGAGTCACTTTTGTGGAAGGGAAACTTACGAATTTAGCCCGCAATGCAATCCTCACATAAGCTTAAAGCTTCTACTTTAAACTGAATTTGACTGTTCTTCAAAAACCTTTCCTACGTGGAGAAAATTTTGAGGAGAAATTATTTTCTGCCAGATTCTAAGCTCTACCTTACTGTCCATATTTGCCTGAATAATGTCGTTTTCACTCAGTGAAATGTTAAACTCCATCCTGTACAACTTTTCGCCATGAACTGCCTCTGCAACATCATTTTCTTCTGTGAAGAGACTGCATATTGTTTTATCAAATATAAATATTATTCCCTCTCTCTGTCAAAGGTTAAAATGTTTATATAAACTTTTCCTTGTGATGGGATGAAGTTACCATCTATCACAGATACATATTGGGACTTCAGTCTCAAATGGACTGTAGTTTGTAAACCATTCAATTTCATTATGCTTGTGATCAGTGGCACCAACAGCTAAAAACGAAGCATTTTCATTTACATGCTTGTTTGTTACTACTGAAAAAATTTTGCTTATCAGCAGTTTCATCTACATGCTTATTTGCTACTGATGAAAAAATTTTGTTTATCAAGATATCCCCTCTCGATTTATAAGTACGTCTACTGATTCTGCCTTGATCGTTTGACAAAGGGTTTCTGCACTCCTTTGCTTAATGATCAGGTTTATTTCATTTGAAATGAGTGTTTCTGCAGGGTAAGCCTAATGACCACGTTTATTACATCTGGAGCATTTACTTAGAATCGGCTTAGTCTGAAAGTGATAGTTTCTGTGGTGTTTATCCGTCATAAACGCCGCCCCACCCCCTTTTTCTTATCTTCATGAAGGTTTAAGCGATTTTCTTCTATCAACAGTCTTAAGGTCAAATTTTCTAGTGTTTGTTGATCAGGATGTGTTGATTCACACGCACTAAGAAAGTGATAATAGCTAGTTAAGTTATTAACAATTTTTTGATCACCGCAGAGTTCGAAATATTTTCACCTTGGTTCCTAACGCCTACTAACGGTGAAATACATGTAGACATGTCGCTTAAAACAGCCTTTAAGTTGTACCATTGTTGCTGGTGTAAATGTATGCCTATATTGTTTTGCTGCTCTTAAACTGAAAGTAGTTTGATCCACAAAACAGTTGAAAATTCACATTTAATAATGTCTAGCAGTGGCTTCTCGCCAAATGACGTTCTGGTAACCTTCTGAGCTTCAGTGTCCATCTTTTTCAACGCTATAATTCCTAAGATCCTTTTCATATGTCTGTACTGCTCCAGTGTTCATTACATCATCACACACTGGCTTAATTGTCTGGCCTGTGACAATATTCCAAGCTCCAGTGGCGTTTAAGATAATAAGCATTTGAGAATTCCAGGCTGGCCAGTTCTAAAAGCGTCTGAGCTCTTGAATTCCTGTAATGTCGCTTTCCTTCATTTTAAGGTTACGTTATCACTTGCACATGACAGAAGTAACCTAAGATTTTTTTTCTCACGTACGTTTTTGATGCTGCACCTGGTACTCTATTTCATTTACATCACATAAAACCCATTATGCTCTTATTATTGGCGCCGAGCACAGCAAAAAAGCTCTGATTCTCACTGTAGGATAATGACAATGTTTTATTCACTGAACACGCAAAAAACGTGGTATATAACACACAAATATTATAAGAACGTGGTCCCTGTGTCACTGAGTTCACAATGAAGGTCCAAGGTGGCAGCTTAGTATAAGCTACTGCAAAATGCCCCAGATAAAAACGTGGAAGGGTAACACTGTTTAGGGTATCATAGAAACAAACAAAGCATTTTTGATTGATTACCAGAACCTATCAGCCCTAAGAATGCTCTTAACTACCACTGATGGCTGGGTGTAGGTAAGTTTTTGATGGTAGCCATCGTATCATCACTAATTGTTCTGACTTCAGTAGGACAGGTTATCTGGCCTAGGAAAGACCTTCTGAGATGCAAATCTGCATTTGCATAGCTTCAAGGCCATTCCTGTCTGCCACACTGCTTGCAATAACTCACAAATAGTTTTTCGGCGTCCTCAAAAGATTTTTCAGGCTATTGATATGTCATCAACATGGCGGGTCACATGACTAGCAAGGTTTCGATCAAGGACCAAATCTAGTGCACATATGAAAGTAGCAACACCAAAATTAACGCCCTAGGACAGCACAGTTAGTGGAATCCAGCAATACAACGCTGTCATACAGTGCTGTAAAGTATCGTGGTCCCTCAGATTGTTCTCTAGTTTTGGGTGGATCTCTTTCAGTTAGTAAAATTTTCTTCAGATGGGGGGCATATAATATGAGAAGTGTTTCCTCGCATGGCTTGTTTACAACCACAATAGCGCTGAAGGATCTAACAATTTCCCTCTACTCCGGCATTCTCTGAACTTCACATTTGCAGTCTGTTTTGATCATTTTCACAGCAGTCAACTACTGTAGTGCCACCATCCAGTCTTTGCCAAAAGTAATAAGAAGTAGCGAAAAAGACTCTGCGGAGCCTCGCATTAGGAGCCATGAGCCAGTACCCCTGTGTGCTGACATGCAGGTCACAATATTAGACACACAAGAGGACTGCGAGGCAAGGATAGCCGAGCACAGCAGTAAACTACAATGCACAACAGTAACCACATAGCAAGCAGGGCGATTTCACATCACAAGGGCAAGTCTCTAGTAGTGAGTGACAGGACTAGGTGCCAGGTTTTAGTGTAACAAATGCGTGCTTGAGACATATAAATAAGTCTGAATTTTGAATGGATCACTTCTCACCACCAGAGATCTGTAATACTACCACAACACCAGAGTTCTGTCGGAGATACTGAGTTTCATAAGGTCCACCAGCAGCAGCCATGGGTTCAAGACTAGGCTGCACCTGACACCAGCCCTGATTCCTTCATGGGACTTGGTGCCACAGCCCCACTGACCTGTCATCTGCACATGAAGCCGCCAACACTGAATTCCTAGTGGGACTTCACACCATAGTGTAAACCGCCATCCAACTCCTGCCAGAAGGTAGTAATTCGTACCCCACACACAGCTGTCTCCACGTGCCGCCACAGTGACATATGAAGAGTGAGGAGCCACCGGGAGAAGCAGCATGCCTCTGACTGCAATAGTCATGGCCTCACAAAGGCTGGTAGCCTACTACGGGCCTGCTGTCAGCATAGCAGGGCACCAGCTAAGAATTCGGGGTGGAAGATACCGCCCATGCATTAAACCTGGGCAGGGACCACAGAGAGTGGTGTGTATGCCTTGCTGAGCCACTGCACATCATGTATTGGACTTCACTGTCAACAGTGTTTCCTTTGGGTTCCCACATCTCCACTCACCACCCTGACTGGGATTCTGACATCGCCACAATCTGCAGCATGGTGTGTACCGTCTCCAAGCATTATGCTCAAGTCACAGCCCACAGTATCGTCATTTGGGGTGAGTGAGACTATTTTGCTCTTTTGTGGTGACAATTATGAGGTTGAGGGCTGAGATATGCGATAATAGTACACTTACTTTTGTAAAACTAGCTAACTTATCATAGTTTAAGGGGAATTAGAGGGATGAGTGGTCAATACCTGTGTTTTGTACACAGCACAATTCACTTGGCCATTCTGCCCCTTGTGCTGAGCCTATACAATTGTTTGCTTTAAGTGTAATCATTTTGGACACGTATCCACACAAAGTAGAGAGCCCAGATGTCTCGTGACTAGACAAAAGTAGGTTGGTAGTGTAGGTGAGACACGTAGAGTTCTATCGGGATTATTACTTTTGTGTTGTATTTTTGCGTTGTTTTGAGGTGTTAAACCTGAGTCTTGAATACGAGCAGTGGTTAGCCAGTAACAAGACACATGGTATGACCAATAAGGAGGCTATACAGTTGTTGGTAAATCAGGAGACTCAATTAAGGGCAGATAACATTGTTTCAGATAGTAAACTAGCAGAGAAAAATGAGGAAATATAGGTGCTTCAGTCACAGGCTCTGGGAGTGCATGTGATGGTTCAAATGGCTCTGAGCACTATGGGACTTAACTTCTGAGGTCATCAGTCCCCTAGAACTTAGAACTACTTAAACCTAACTAACCAAAGGACATCACACGCATCCATGCACGAGGCAAGATTTGAACCTGCGACCGTAGCAGTCGCGCGATTCCGGACTGAAGCGCCTGGAACCGCTCGGTCAACACGGCCGGCGTGTATGTGATAGTCGTAAGCCTTGTTTCTCCTTTTTCTAGTACGTTGTCTGAGGGTATGTTCACATCTGTAAAGGATCTCAGGTCCTCAGCTAACAAAGGGGTTGGGCTGACGTATTTATTACAGATAGCAAGGTTATCTTTGACAGGAGAAGCAAAGTCGTTTGTGTACTGCGCGGAGGTGCTGCACAATGCACGGACTATTGACCGACTCATGCAAGGATTAAAACAAGGGTGTACGAAACTGAACAGTGCACAGTTTTTCCATGAGCAAGTTGAGTACAGTTTCCAAAAGGAATTGGACTCGCATACGGGAGGATGACGGTTCAATCCCCCGTCCGCTCATCCTGATTTCGGTTTTCCGTGATTTTCCTAAATCGCTCCAGGCAAATGCCAGGATGGTTCCTTTGAAAGGGCACGGCCGACTTCTTTCCCCATCCTTCCCTAATCCGATGAGACCGATGACGTCGCTATCTGGTCTCCTCGCCCAAACAACCCAACCCAAAAAGAATAATAAAATGGTTAAGGAAACTGAATGATTAGGAAACTAAACGCACATACATTGAAGCGCCAAAGAAAGTGGTAAAGGCATGTGTAGTCAAATACAGAGATATGTGAACAGGCAGAATAACGCACTGCAATCGGCAACGCGTGCATAAAACAAATGTCTGGTGCAGCTGTTAGATCGGTTACTGCTGATACAATGGCAGGTTATCAAGATTTAAGTGAGTTTGACCGTGGTGTTACAGTCGGCGCACGAGCGATGGGACACAGCATCTCCGAGGTAGCGATGAAGTGGGATTTTCGCGTACGAGCATTTCACGAGTGTACCGTGAATATCAGGAACCCGGTAAAACATCAAAATCTCCGACATCGCTGCAGCCGGAAAAGATCCTGCAAGAACAGGATCAATGACGACTGAAGACAATCAATCGTTCTACGTGACAGAAGTGCAATCCTTCCGCAAATTGCTGCAAATTTCAATGGTGTCAGCGTGTAAACCATTCATCGAAACATCATCAATATTGGAATCGGAGCCAAAGGCCCACTCATGTAACCTTAATGGCTGCACGACACAAAGCTTTACTCCTCGCCTGGGCCTTCAACAGCGACATTGGACTGTTGATGACTGGAAACATGTTGCCTGGTTGGAAGAGTCTCGTTTCAAATTGTACCGAGGAGATGGAAGTGCACGGGTATGGAGACTACCTCATGAATCCACGGACCCTGCATGTCAGCAGGGCACCATTCAAACTGGAGGAGGCTATGTAATGGTGTGGGGCATGTGCAGTTGGAGTGCTATGGGACTCCTGATATGACTCTGATAGGTGACACATACGTAAGCATTCTGTCTGATCACCTGCATCCATTCATATCCAGTGTGCATTACGACGGACTTGGGCATTTCAGCAGCACAATGAGACATCTCACACGTCCACAATTGCTACAGAGCGGCTCCAGGAACACTCTTCTGAATTTGAACACTTCCATTGGCTACCAAACTCCCCAGAAATGAACATTATTGAGCATATCTGGGATGCCCTGCAACATGCTGTTCAGAAGAGATCCCAATCTCTATGTACTCTTATGGACTATGAATAGCTCGGCAGGATTCATGTCTCAATTACCTCCAGCACTACTTCAGACATTGGTTGAGTCCATGACACGACGTGTTATGGCACTTCTGCATGCTCGCGTGGGCCCTACAAGATATTAGGCGGATGTACCAGTTTCTTTGGCTCTTCAGTGTACTTAGAAGTTAATGTGGAGTGAGGAACTGACGAAGTATTGCTACAGGAAGCCAAGCAATACGGGCCTGATGCTTTTGTGAGATGTTTGGCACAAGAAAATGTTTACCTTAAATATTAAAAGTTTTTAGCTGTTGGTTGTGCAGAGCACGTGCAGTGCATGCTACCAGCCACAGAGCGGTAACAGGTAGGGCATGGACTCCAGACGATTTAATGGAAATAGTAGTAGGGGTGGTTGAATCAATGGCAGGGATATAGGGGTAAGGGGAGAGTTGATCTGGGTGGTAGGAAGTACCCATTGAACTTATAGAAGGAACTCCAGATCCGCCGGAAGGAATTCCCAGTAAAGATAAATGCAGTAAAACGAATGAAGAGGCGGAATGTGCTATAGTAGGTATGACAGATGGTCACGAATATAAAGTTTTGGTAGATACAGGTGCGCATGTGTCAGTGGCCTCAAGAGAGTTAGTAGGTAGGGGACGTTGGAATCAAACATGTTACAAGTTTTCTCTAATAGAGGATAGTGATATGTGACCTTTGAGGTCAGTAGTGATGAATTTTTCGTTTGAGACAACCAAGTTAAAGCAATGTATGGAAGTTGTGTTTCATATAACCACGGGCTGCATCATGATCCTTGGGTTAGACTTTGTACTTCAACATCATGCCATAACTGACGTTTGACAACTTACAGTGAAGCTCAATGGGAAGACATTCTGGCTAAGGGAAGCTGTTGTCAATTTTGATCTATTGTGAGGAGCGTCTAGTGTACAGCACAATACACTGGACCGCAAACAGTGACATTAAAGTTAAATTCGCTTGGCTAGGTATCAAGTGGTTCCGGAAGTACACTAAGTGTGAATGTGGAGCCTGACTTTCCAGGTGATATGCTGTGTGCAATGAAAATGAAGGAGGCTAGTGAGATGGATGCAAAACTTTATTTGGTGATATGCAGTAATATGTGGCTACAAGAGAGGGACAGAGGCAAGGAAAGGCAACGGAAGGCAATGTAGTACATGCCAACGTGAATAATTTTGGCGCCAAGGAGGATAAGTTGTTGAAGGGAAGATTGTCCGCTACTCTGGAAATTCAGGATGAGGAAGATCGCTGCACAGAGTGTGTAAGTTACAAGAGGGCAAAGAAAGCTGCTAGGACCGTATTTCTTGAGAAATTGAAGGATTTAAAGGACACAGAAAGGTCACAAATGGAGGACGTGTTGTTAGAATTTCAAGATCTGTGTTTTTTGCGAGGGCTTTTGCCTACTAAGCCAGTAACACAACACAGGTTTCTGACAGGGAACGAAGCACTGGTGCATCGAAGGCCATACGAAATACCTCAGTTACTGCAACCGGTTTTGGAGGAATTTGTTAATCAACGAATGGCTGAGGGGATAACAGAACCCACTGGGGAGTGGAAATTGTGGTCGTGCCCAAGAACTCTAAGGATGGTACGAAAAACTTTTATTTTTATAGTGCTTACCATTATTTAAACAGTAAGACTACGACAGATACCTATCCAACTCTGAACATCACATGGATGATAGATAATCTAGGGCAAAGCCATTACTTCTCAACAATGAACTTAATGAGAGGATACCATCAATTAGAAGTGTCTCCAGAGCATAAACTAAAAACGGAGTATCCAGAACCCTGGGGACACTATCAATACAAGGATGCCTTTTTGGTTTAAAAATACAAAACTGTGTCAGAGTCTAGTGTATGTCAATGACATAACTGTCTTTTCAAGGCATATACAAGAGCATAAACAGCAAGTGAGGGGTGTGTTCAAGGGGTTAACTAGCAGCTCATTTCACACCAATTACAGGGCATTGGCTTAATGATGGTGACCTCTTATGCCAGAAGTCTCTGGCTGCCATCGCTGATGATTTTTATTCAAGATTTAAGAAGTGGTGGGGCTCGAACATGGGACTAAGGACGTTTTGATTACAAATCAAAGACAGTGCCTGGGTACACCAACTGGACCCTAAGGAATTGGAAAACCGTGGCCTTGTCAGGTGAGACCCACTTTCAGTTGGTAAGAACTAACTGTGGCCTAGACCCCACAAAGCCATGGATCCCAGTTGTCAACAAGGCACTGTGTAAGCTTGTGGTGGTTCCACAAAGGTGTGGGCTGTTTTTAAATGGAATGGACTGGGTTCTCTGCTTCTACTGAAGCTATCACTGACTGGAAATGGTTATGTTCAGCTGCTTGGAGACCATTTTCAGCTATTCACACACTTTATGTTCCTAAACAAAGATGGAATTTTTATGGATGGCAGTACAGTATTTCACCAGGCCACAACTATTCATGATTGGTGTGAAGAACATTTTGGACCATACAAACAAATAACTTGGACACCCCGATTGCCTGATATGAATCTGATCAAATCTTTATGAGACTTAATCGAGATATCAGTTTGTGCACAAAATACTGCACTGGCAACACTTTCATAATTTTGGATGGCTACAGAGGCAGCATGGTTCAATGTTTTTGCAGGGGACTTCCAACAACTTGCCGAGTCCATGCCATGTTGAGCTGCTGGGCAAAAGGAGTTCTGAAGCAATATTAGGAGATACCCCATGACCTTTGTCACTTCAGTGTATGTACGTATGTATGTATGTACAAGATCTCCTCCTAAACTCATGGATCGATTTTAGCCAAATCTGATACACACACACAACAAGTTTCAAAATTGTGGAGTTTATAAGCTCCTAGTTCCAACAGGAGCAGAGATATGGGCAAAACGTATTTTTATGCCCCTGCTCTATAGCTCGCCCTGCAGAACAGGTGTGTTGTGTTGTTGTAGTATTGGCTTGCTTCTTTGACCAGTTGTGTAAGGGCTACATGTGTGGATAGAGGAGGATTCATGTGGATAGATGAGGGGATGGACAGAGAGGGACATAAAAAGGGAAGGACAGAGAGAGTGTATGAAGTGGGGAGAGAATGAGAATGAAGGGCAAGAGGGAAGACAGGGAAAGGGGAAGGAGGAGATAGTGAAGGATGGGGAGGAGGAGATCGATAGACAGGGAAGGAGGCAGAGACAGACAGAGGGAAAGGAGCAGGTGGATGGGTAGAAGATGGAGGAGGAGATGGATATGGAGAGAGGTATAGGAGATGATAACAAGGAGATGAGGAGAAGTAGGGAGATGGGAACATGAGAACATTGATAAGAAGTGGGGACAGGATGAGATGGACAAAGAGGAGTGGAAGAGGGGGACAAAAAGGGAGGAGGAGATGGGCTGAGAGGGGGCATGAGGAGCTAGACAGAAAAGGGGGGGGGGGGGAGGAGATGGGCAGATGGAAGGAGACAATACCGATTTTAACCAAATGTGGCACACAAACAACAGACTTTACGAGTATCAGCACTGTAGGGTTTACAACATCCTAGTGTTGGTTGGTTGGTTGAAGGAGAGGGGGGGCGGGGGGTAGGGACCAAACTGCGAGGTCATCGGTCCCTTGTTCCTGGTAAAACAATTATACAAGGGAAAGAAGAAAATAAAGGAGACATACAGCACAATAACAGGAGAAAGGAAGAACTAGAAGAATGACAGAAGTACAACCAACACTACTATGGACAAAACAGGAAAAGAAAGCTACAGAGAGAAGAAAGAATCAATTGAAGGGGTAAAAACAAGAGAGCAGATGACCATGGCTGAAAGACCACGAAAATAAAAAGGAAAAGCCAGCCACTCTGCGACACATTAAAACATCCACCCTAAAAGCATGAGAGTGCAGAACACAAAGGGGCAAAGGACACGCGCTAAAACTTATACAGAATGATAAAACCCACTATCACGTGTAAAACTAAATTAGGCGATGAGGTGTTGTCAGCTAAAATTAATGGCAATGAGTCCAGTAACTGAAAAGTCCATTGCAGGGCAGTCAAAGGGCAGCTCACCAAGATATGGTCCACTCTCAGCCGGGTGCTGCACTGACACTGAGATGGGTCATTACAGCACAGGGGGTAGCCATGTATCACCCAAGCGTGGTCAATGTGGAGCCAGCAGTGAGCCACAGAGTCCCTGTGAGAGGCCTGCATGGAGAACTACCACACATTCGTAGTCCCCAGTTTGCTGTGCATGCTGAGGTTATGTCATTTCGCCTGCCAAAGCCGCAAAACCTTGTGGCGTAGTACTGAACACAGGTCAGTTGCAGAGAAGCCAATCTCTGTAAGCCAGCCTGTCGGCAAGTTCGTTGCCTGGGATTCTGACGCGACCGGGGCGGGTGGGGGGGGGGGGGGGGGGGGGTCCAGACAAACACAACTGAACGACTGGACTGTTCCAGGGCATAGATGGACTCCTGGATGGTCGCTACCAAACGATGAAGAAGGTATCACTGATCATAGCTTGTAGGCTGCTCAAGGAGTCAGTACACAGAACAAGCGACTCCCTAGGGCATGAACGGGTATGCTCAAGAGCACGAGATATAGCCACCAGCTCAGATGTAAAAACACTGCAGCCATCAGGCAAGGAATGCTGTTCAATACATCTTCCATGGACATACGTGAAGCCGACATGAGCATCAGCTATTGAGCCATCGGTGTGAAACACTTTGTGGCCTCGGTACATGTCAAGAATCGAGAGGAAATGGCAGTGGAGGGCCGTGGGGTTAACTGAGTCCTTAGGGCCATGTGAAAGGTCCAGGTGAAGCTGCGGCCTAGGTGTACCCCATTGGGGTGTACGTGAATGGACCTCAAGTATAGGTGGTAAAAGCAAGGACATGAAGTGCAATTGGAAGCCCTGAACTGGGCTGCCGATGCAGGAAATGAACTGCCGTGGGTGGGAAAAGGAGACTATGAACGAGTGCAACGTCACTGGCCAGCAGCTGTGCACGCCTAATCTGCAATAGAGGGATTTCGGCCTCCACAAGGATGGTGGTCATCGGAATCGTCCTAAAAGCTCCTGTTGTAGGTGAACGCCACATTGGTGCAGTGGGTCGAGTAAATGCTGAGGGCGCCGCCGAACCATAAACCAAACTCCCATAGACAAGGCGGGATTGAACAAGGGCTATGTACAGCTGCAGCAGCGTAGAACGATCTGCACCCCAGTTGGTGTTGCTCAGGCAGCAGAAGGCATTGAGGTGCTGCCAGCACTTCCGCTTAAGCTGACAAAGGTGAGTAGGCCAAGTCAATCGGGCGTCGAAAACCAGTCCTAAGAATAGATATGTCTCCACTACAGTGAGTGGATCGTAATTAAGGTAAAGTTCTGATTCTGGATGAATGGTTCGACACCGATAGAAGTGCATAACACACGACTCTGTGGCCGAAAACTGGAAACTGTGGGCTAGAGCCCATGACTGCGCCTTGTGGATGGCTCCCTATAGGCGCCGCTCAGCAACACCAGTACTGGTGGAGCAATACAAAATGCAGAAGTCATCTGCATACAGAGAAGGAGAGATGGATGACCCTACAGCTGCTGCTTAAGACCATAAATGACCACTAAAAATAGAGACTCCATACAGAGCCCTGCGGGACCCCATTCTCCTGGATATGGGGAGGGAACTATGGGAGCATAAACTTTGACATGGAAAGTACGAAGCAACAGGAAATTCTGGTCAAAAATCGGGAGCGGTCCTCAGAGACCCCACTTGTATAATGTGGTAAGAGTATGATGTCACCAGGTGGTGTCATACACTTTTCGTACATCAAAAAAGACGGCAACCAGGTGTTGGTGGTTGGAAAAGGCTGTTCAGATGGCAGACTCGAGGGACACAAGATTATCAGTGGTAGAGCGACCCTGGCACAAGTGACCTGACATGGAGCCAGTAGGGCATGTGACTCCAGGGGCCAACACAACCGCTGACTTACCATACATTCTAACAGCTGACAAAGAATGTTGGTGAGGCTTATGGGGCGATAGCTATCCACACCAAGCGAGTATTTGCCGGTTTTGAACACTGGAATGATGGTACTCTCTCGGCACTGCGATGGAAAGACACCATCACACCAGGAGATGTCACCTGTAGTCAGATGAGAGATCTTTTATCATCTGAGTGTGGATCCGATCTGCCCCAGGAGCTGTGCCAGGGCAATGTGCAAGAGCGCTGAGGAGCTCCCACTCTGTAAATGGGGCGTTATAGGATTCACTGTGGCGTGCAGTGAACGAGAAGACTTTCCCTTCTAGCCGCCATTTGGGAGTGCAAAAGCCTGGGGAGTAATTCTTCAACACAGAGGCTCGAGCATAGTGCTCAAAAAAGTGCTCGGCAATCGCGTTTGCGTCGGTAGATAACACGTCATTTATGTTAGCACTAGGAACACCTGTTGGGGTCTGGTACCCAAAAACATGTTTGATCTTTGCCCAGACATGGGAAGGTGATGTATGGCATCCATTGGTCCAGACGTATCTCTTCCAACACTCCTGTTACCATCGTTTGACAAGTTGGCAAATGTGGCCATGGAGCCATTTAAAGGCTATGAGGTGCTCCAGGGAAGGGTGCCTCTTATGTCACTGTAGAGTTAGCTGACGCTCCTTAATTGCTTCAGTGACTTCTGGCGACCACCAAGTGTCTGCCTTTCACCGAGGGCACCCTAAAGAACGACGGATCGTGTTTTCTGCCACAGAAACGATTGTTGTTGTTACCTGCTCAACCATCACATCAATGTTACCGTGTGGGGGAGATTCAACGGTGACAGCAGAGGTGAAAGATCCCCAGTCTGCCTTGTGTGAAGTCCATCTGGGCAGGCGTCCGTGGGCCTGAAACCGGGGCAGTGACAGAAAGATGGGAAAGTGGTCACTACCACACAGGTCGTCCTGTGCTCTCCTCTGGATAGATGGGAGAAGTCCTGGGCTGCAGATTGATAAATCAATGGCCAAGTAGCTACCATGAGCCACACTAAAATGTGTGGTGGCCCCAGTATTTAAGAGGCAGAGGTCGAACTGAGACAGTAAAGTTTCAACATCTCTGCCTCGGCCAGTAAGCACGGTGCCACCCCACTAGGGGTTATGGGAGTTAAAATCTCCCAAAAGTGGGAAAGGTTTAGAGAGTTGATCAATCAGTGTAGCCAATGCGTTCAGGGGCACTGCACCACCTGGAGGAAGATATACATTGCAGACAGTTACTTCTTGTGTCGTCCTTATTCTGACAGCCACAGCTTCAAGGGGCACAGTTTCACTACAGACTGAGTTTAGGACATTAACGCAAACTCCACCTGACACTCGATTGTAGTCGGTACGGTTCTTGTAGTATCCCTTATAGCCACGGTGGTGGCTATATGGGATGGTGGAAAAAGCTGCCGCAATTCCACTCGAGGATTATGTCATCGTGAGACAGGAAAGGCATGGAACATTCCATGAGGCAGTTTACGCGTCAGGGCCACCTGCTGCCACCGACTTTTTGTCTGAGCAGTCTATATCCATTGTGCCTGAGGGTTTGGCGAGATCTAGGTCCTCAGCGGATGCCAGAATCAATTTGTGGGTTGCGGTGGTGTGGGTGCCACCGCAATTACTTTGGTCTTGGGGACCTTCTTTTTAGATTTCTCTCACTGCTGCTTGGGTTTCCGTGGCTGGGAGGACTTCACTGATTCAGTCTCCGGGACTGAGGATGAGTGTGAAGTCCTATGACTAGCTGCTTTTGGGCTCTTTAGCCACTGGCAGGTTTCATATTTCCCAATAGCAGAAACCTGGGAAGACTTACACTTCTCCAGCTCAGCCCTGATAGTTGGAGGAGGGGGGGGGGGGATATTGCTCTCGAAGTAGGTGGTGCTGGAGCAACAGGGAGGGAAGTGTCCCCCACCATCAAGGGGGCAGGTGTAGTTTTCTGGCTCTGAGAGGCGACAGTAATGCGAGGAACTGATGGGGCGACAACTGTTCTCGTAGCGGCAGTGTGAGAGGAGGTCACAGCCACAGGATATAGGCGCTCTAATTTCCTCTTAGCCTCAGCGTAGGTCAGTCGGTCCAGCGTCTTATATTCCATGATTTTCCTCTCTTTCTATAATATCCTGCATTCTGGCAAAGAAGGTGAAAGATACTCTCCACAGTTGATGCAGATGGCAGGTGGGGCACAGAAGTACAGCAGGAAGACATATGGCCAAACTTCCAGCACTTAAAGCACTGCATCAGGGGAGGGATATATGGCTTGATGTCACAACAATAGACCATCATCTCGACCTTCTCAGGCAATGTGTCACCCTCGAAGGCCAAGATGAAGGCACCGGTGGCAACCTGATTATCTCTCAGACCCCGATGGACGCACCAGATGAAATGAACACCTCACCGCTCCAAATTGGGGTGCAGCTCGTCATCAGACTGCAAAATAAGGTCCCTGTGGAATATAATATCCTGGACCACATTTAAGCTCTTATGGGGCGTGATGGTAACAGAAATATCCCCCAACTTGTCACAAGTGGGTAATGCCCGTGACTGGGCAGAGGATGCTGTTTTTATCAAGAGTGACCCAGAGCGTGTTTTACACAAGCCCTCCACCTCCCCAAACTTGTCCTCCAAAGGTTCCACAAAAAACAGGCTTCATGGACGTGAAAGATCCCCCATCAACTCTCGTACATACGAGGTACCGGGGTGAATAAGCTTCACTGCCATCCATAGTCTGGCGTTCCTCCCATGGTGTGTCCAGGGTGGTGAAGGATTTGGGGTCATATTTCTTAGCATTGAAGTTAGACTACTGGTGGCAGAATACCAGCAAGAGATGACATACTACACTTCATGGTGTGTCACCCACCCTAATGCTACCCACTCCGACCAGATGGCCTCCCCAAGGGCGCCACCCAGCCTTGGCAAGGGCCACCTGACAGAATGGTTATTGCTGGGAGTCCTGATGCCCCAGGGAGGTGGGCATCTACTACATGGCATATGGGGGGAGTTAACGGTGCAAGCATTAGTAGAGTGATCCCTGTGTTGTCAGGGGGCTACAACCAACAGGATACATGGTGGCCCCACCACAACCGACTGGCTGTCATGTTGGATATGAGGTGCAAAGAATTCCATGGTCCTCGTTGGCGCAGAAAACGACACTGCATAGAGGGTGGTGGAAAATGCACCCAGGAAGGTGTCCTCGCTCAAGAGATGTAGGATGAGCAGGACTGCAATGCCATGATGAGATAGTGTACTAAAGATCTCAATGCATGATGGACATGATGCACCATGTAAGGTGCCCTTCCCCAATTGGCTCACTTTTCAGGAAAATTTGGAAAGATGGAGGTCAAACCCAAAAGGGGACCATCACACAAAGACCGAAACATGTGAGACTCTTTTTTGTCGCCTCTTATGACAGGTAGGAATACCTCGGGCCTATTCTAACCTCTGGACCTGCGGGGGTACATCCTAGGGTGAACAGCACCAGAGATAGGGCAAAAAGGTGTTTTTTTCAGCTCCTGTTAATAGGCTGCCTTGCTTGCCAGGCGTTTTGTGAGGGAATAGTACCAGTCTGCCTTATCCACCTGCATTTGAGAGCAGCATACACATCAGGTGAAGAAACTATTTTCCAACCCCAAATATGTAGGCTACACTGCATGACAGATGCGTTCGGGTGATTGAGCAGGGCAACCTGCACAGCAAGAGCTGAAAAATGACGTTTTTGCCCGTCTCCCCTTTATTGGAGCTATGAGTTTATGAAGCAAATGCTAATACTCGTTAAGTTCACTATTTAAGTGCCAAATTTGCTTTGAAATCAATCCAGTGGCTTGGGAGAAGATCCCAGACATACGAATGTGCTGCTTCATGTAAAGATTGACTAGCTTTATCCTCATGGTTTCACTTGAATACCTGAATGACAACACACACTCACACACTGCAAATATCTCCTCCTCCCCCATCTCTTGAGCTATCTCCTGCCCCTTTTTCTTTTATGCCTGACCACTAACACTCTACACCTATGAACCTACAGCACCTTGTACTTTGCGGTGGAAGGGGAGAGGGAATTTCAAGACAAACCATCCTGACTGTCTTCCCATGTCCTCCACTTGAAAATGACCTAACTAGGCTGTAAAAGCAGACTGAGACAATACTGGAGTGGTGGATACTTGTTAGGCCCTACAGCACATATAACAATACTGTTGAGTCTGTAAACAAGCCACGAGGAGAATTATGTCTCATGCTAGATGCCTTCTGTTGGAACACAAATTTACTAATTGAAAGAGATGGACCTAAAACAGGAGGACCTGCTGCCACAATCTGAGGGGGTCCTGGCACTGTGTTGCCATATTCCACCTACTGTGCTGCTCTACAGTGCTAATTTGTTGTTATTTTAATATGTGGAAGGTGTAGAGGTTTGGTGGGCAGGTGGAGAAGGAAGAGGTGGACAGAAGGGGAGGAGCACATGGACAGAGGAAGTGGGGGAGAGGGATATGGTCAGAAATAGGGAGTGGAGGAATTTAAGAGAAAGAGACATTAGGGAGGAGGAGATGTACAGAGTTGGGATTATGTGATGGACAGAGAGAGAGAGAGAGAGAGAGAGAGAGAGAGAGAGAGAGTGGAGATGGACAGACAGAGCAGGGTGGAGAAAATGGACAGAGACAGAGGTCAGGAGGTATGTTGTGCAGTGAATCTTGAACATGTATGGGCACTTGCACAAGCAAATACAATTTCTGCTTCAGTAGTTGTGTCTAAACAGTTTGTGTTGTGTTGCCAACAATACCGAAGACAACACCATGTACTGGGTGAAGTTTCATGGCCAAAATCGGGACAACAAATGAGATGAAAACTGAAATAATACTGGGCAATATGATTGTAGCTGTAATCACATTTGCAATCTTTCAATAACTGCATTTCTTGCTTTATTGAAACTGTAACTACAGTATGTTTAATCATACTTGGCCAGTTTTACAACAGACTTCTTGTGAGAAATTATTTAACATTTTCGTCTACATTTTTAAGCATTAGATTACTGACTTCTAGTGATATTAATGAGCATTTTCCACCTCTGAAAGTAATGCATGTGTGCCAAGTTTGGTAACAATTGGTTCAGGCATATGGCAGTGGCATAGAAAAATGTTATCAGTACCATCACCAGTGAGTCTGGCAAACCATCACATCTTTTCATTTCGAATCACACCCCTAAAGTTGGTAGTGGTATATTTCCTCCACAGTATTTTTGTACAAATTTTGATTGAAACTGGTGAAGACATTCCTGAGTTATGCTTCTGGGTCAATCCCCCCCCAGAGATAGAAAGTAATGTGTTTATTAAGTTAAATTGATCCAGTGGTTGAGGAGATGTGGAATGAACATACATACATATTATAAAAATGGATGCACATACACTGAACAGCCACAGATACTGGTACACCTGCCTAATATCGTATAGGGTCCACATGAACATACAGAAGTGCCGCAACATGACATGGCATGGACTTGACTAATGTCTGAAGTAGTGCTGAAGGGAATTAACGCCATGAATCCTGCAGGACTGTCCATAAATCCATAAGAGTATGAGGGAGTGGAGATCCCTTCTGAACAGCATGTTGCGACGCATCCCAGCTATGCTCAATAATGTTCATGTCTGGGGAGTTTGGTGGCCAGCAGAAGTGCTTAAACTCAGAAGAGTGTTCCTGGAATTAGTCTGTAGTAATTCTGGACATGTGAGGTGTCGCATTGTCCTGCTGAAATTGCCCATGCCTGTCAGAATGCACAATGGACATGAATGGATGCAGGAGACCAGTCAGGATGCTTACTATGTGTAAGTCTTATCAGGGGTCCAATATCACTCCAACTGCACATGCCCCACATCATTATAGAGCCTCCACCAGCTTGAACAGTCCACTGCTGACATGCAGGATCCACTGATTCATGAGCTTGTCTCCATACCCGTACACATCCATCCACTCAATACAATTTGAGAGAAGGCTCGTCTGCCCAGGCAACATGTTTCCAGTCATCAACAGTCTACTGTCAGTGTTGACGGTCCCAAGTGAGGCATAAAGCTTTGTGTTGTGCAGTCTTCAAGTGTACATGAGTGGGCCTTTGGCTCCGAAAGGTCCATATCGATGATGTTTCATTGAATGGTTTGCATACTGATACTTGTTGATGGCCCAACACTGAAATCTGCAGCAATTTGCAGAAGGACTACACTTCTGTCACGCTGAACAATTCTCTTCAGTCATTGTTTGTCCCATTCTTGCAGGATCTTTTTCCATCTGCAGCGATGTTGGAGATCTGATGTTTTACCGGATTCCTGATATTCATGGTACATTCAGAAAATGGTCTTTTGGGAAAATCCCACTTCACTGCTACCAGTACTCCAGAGATGCTATGTCCCATCGCTCATGCGCCAACTACAACACTACGTTCAAACTCACTTAAATCTTGATAAAGTGATTGCAGCAGCAGAAACTAATCTAACAACTGCACCAGACACTTGTCTTATGTAGGCGCTGCCGACTGCAGCGATGTAGTCTGTCTGTTTACATGTCTCTGCATTTGAACACAGATGCCTATATCAGTTTCTTTGGTGCTTCAGTGTATATACATTGTGTATTCCATCACTCCTGTATCATTGGACTGATTTCAACCACACTTAATTCACTTACTGTTCAGAAATCATCGTTGTGGGGATAAGAACTACCTACCTATCAAAGGGGTGAGAGTGGGGGCAGAAGTAATATAGCCCATAAAGCACAATAGCCATAATTTAGTCATCCAATATTTGAGAATAAGAGAATTCAGCGAGTTGGAACAAACTTTAAACATAATTTCAAATGTTTAAGAAACTTTTTCTCACTGACAACCCCACAAAATGAAGAAATGAAAAAAAGTTATATTTTTGCTGTTCATGCACTAAACCTGCACATGAAGCAAGAAGTTTTAATTATTTGCTTCTTTACTACTAAATGTATCAGCAACACATTTTTCACACAGTATTCACATACACTACTGAATGTACTTGCAAAATTATATCATTGTATGGCACTTGGTTCAGGAAACACGATGTCAAAAACTGAAGACAATGAAAAACTACTAGCTCTATTTGCAGCATATTTCGCATACAGTAACCACATATATCATTAGATGTACATGCACAATTATATCTTTGTATAGCACATAATTGAGGAGGTGTGACGACACAATAAACATTAAGCTGTGTGAAAATGAAACTGCAGAGCAAAACTGGCTATACAAAGAGGTGAAATAAGTCAACAATTATGTGTGAAATATGTTAAATATATCTGATATGGATTTATGTATGTGGGCAAAGCCACACGTAAAATGCTCATCCTAAACAAATGGAACAATTTCAACCAAATTTGGTACAGATATTACTTCTGGTCTGGAAAGAAATACTGTGGGAGTAAAAACCATCACCATTCTTTTGGGGTGAGCACGATAACATGAAAAGAGGAGGAGGTGAGGAGATGAACAGATAGTAAGGGAGGAGGAGGAAATGGACACAGTTAAGGGGTAGGAAGACATGGACGGAGACATGGGAGGGAGAAATGGAGAGAGAGTGGGAGGGAGAAATGGACAGAGACATGGAGAAAGATGAGATGGACAAAGACAGGGGGGTGGAAAAGGAGATGGAACAATGGAAGACTGGAATAAATACATGCCTGGTCAAGCCTGGGTACTCACCTTGTTTTTATGGGTACTCACCTTATTTTTATAAGATAATACAGGATCTGCCAGAAAAACCTGTGGTTTAGAGAATAAAACAAATGATGAGAAGTGTAAATATTTATGGTTTGATAAAGACACATTTTCTTTTCATATTGTAAATTAGTGCGTATCACTATTTTTTGAAAATAAAATTGGTAAGTCCCCACCATACTGAATAACACATTCATGTTGTCTGCCTGGAAGGCAAAACATAACTCATCACATCTTGTCATTTGGAATCTCCCAAATGCACTCATCACTTCACTCTTTTAGCTAGTCATTACTGGTTGGGTGTTGTTCATATACTTTCCGTTTAAGATAGCCCCAAAGAAAATAATCAGGTGCTGTTAGGTTAGGAGAACGAGCACAGCAGTTGATGTCCCCAAGGTGAAAAATGACTCTGCCTGGACACATTTCATTCAAGACCCCCACAGAATGACATGCAGTGTGGGCTTTTCCTCCATCTTGTTACTGCTTTAGTTTGGCCTCCATTTTATAAAAAAAATTACACTGATAATGAGCTCGAAAGAAATGGCACAGCATATTCTCATTTCTGCTCTATGCATAGGATGTTCCAGCAATTCACACAGGGTGTGTGCAGCACAGAACAAAGAACTGTTGGTTGTTGAAATACCCACAAAAGTGGAAATTGCCCTCATATGAGATCAGTAACATGTACAAAATGCCCTCTTCAATTTTCAAAAGCTTCAAGAACTTATTACAGAATTTCAGGAAGATTATGGACAACTTGGATCTTGTACAGAGGGTAGTGATCTTTTTGCAAGATATGGAAAATGTTGGTATCCACCAACCAAAGTGCGAAAGCTAATCACTGAGGACTTTGTAAGTTCGCATTGTGTACACAATTCGCAATTTCTGAAGTATGTACTGAATGAGGATGACCTGCAGGTTTACACCCTTCATGGTTCCACCTTGACTCCATTTCAACACCCATAGCAACAGAGTATTGTGACTAGGAACACCATATCAACCACCTGATGAAAGTTGCATCACTCGGTTGTCATAGTGTCCATCTTTATAAACTCCTCTACTATCGCAATTCAGTTTTCTGCAGACCATCACTCTATCTCAACTAAACGAAAGTGTCTAAAACAGCACGTAATGTTACAGCGCTGCATGGTGGGTGTCATGGAAATGGAAGTTTAAAAACCGTGTGGCAGTTTCTGGTTCACCCTGTAGATACGGATTCAACTCATCTAGACCAGATGGATTGAAAGTGGTAAAGTGATCCAGATAGTACTAGCCCCAGAAGTAGAGCACTGAGGTAGTCCCAGAGAGGTGACCAAGTGTATTGGGAAGGCTCTCTGGGACTTGCCTTGTAAGCTGATGGGTTCAGTGTCCCAAGGATCACTGGTAGGCCATGAATGTCAGCTTCAAGGTGGGAATGGTGACTGAATAATGTACAGGTTGGTGTCCAATGGTAAAGGCAGTTTACTTGTGAAGTTGTTAGAGTGGAGATAACACTTGTATAAGAGCAGTGTGGAAGCAGATACCACATACTGACTGCAAATCATGGTTGTGGAGTTTCAAGTATGAAACAGTTTTGCATAGTGTGACATTTAAACTTATTAGTTTGGCCTTAGAAATATTACAGTGACTCACTTGTGGGTTTACCAGTGTTTGAACTTACAAGGGAATCTCCCCATCGCACCCCCGTCAGATTTAGTTATAAGTTGGCACAGTGGATAGGCCTTGAAAAACTGAACACAGATCAATCAAGAAAACAGGAAAAAGTTGTGTGGAACTATGAAAAAAATAAGCAAAATATACAAACTGAGTAGTCCATGCGCAAGATAGGCAACATCAAGGAGAGTGTGAGCTCAGGAGCGCCATGGTCCCGTGGTTAGCGTGAGTAGCTGCGGAATGAGAGGTCCTTGGTTTAAGTCTTCCCTTGAGTGAAAATTTTATTTTCGCAAAGTTATGATCTGTTCGTTCGTTCATTGACGTCTCTGTTTACTGTAATAAGTTTAGTGTCTGTGTTTTGCGACCGCACCGCAAAACCGTGCGATTACTAGACAAAAGAACGTGCCTCTCCAATGGGAACCGAAAACATTTGATCGCAAGGTCATAGGTCAACCGATTCCTCCACAGGAAAACACGCCTGATATGTTCTATACGGCACTGGTG
The DNA here is from genome assembly GCF_021461395.2 of Schistocerca americana. Lineage (NCBI taxonomy): Eukaryota > Metazoa > Arthropoda > Insecta > Orthoptera > Acrididae > Schistocerca > Schistocerca americana. The sequence continues at coordinate 663,465,258 of NC_060119.1, read as the reverse complement.
ACGGCATGTGCGTCACATGGCAGGAATATGTTGTCGACTCATCTAACTTGTACACTTAGCGAATGGGTAAAGAGAGTCTTCTGCCTTGCCCGATTTAGGTTTTCTTGTGGATGTGATAAGCACTCCCAAAAAAGTGACGAAAACATGCGAGTTTGTCACATAAACTGAAAATAAAAAATTAAACTTTTCACTCGAGAGAAGACTTGAACCTAGGACCTCTTGTTCTGCAGCTGTTCTTGCTAACCACGGGACCACGGCGCTTCTTAACTGACATTGTCCTTGATGTTGTCTATCTTCGCATGGACTACTCAGTTTGTATATTTTACTTATTTTTTTCATAGTTCCACACAACTTCTTCCTGTTTTCTTGATTGATCTGTGTTCAGTTTTTCAAGGCCTATCCACTGTGTCAACTCATAACTAAATCTGAGGGGGGTGCGATGGGGAGATTCCCTTGTTAGTTGAAAATTTGATCAGGTTGCACATTAGCTTGGAATCTGGGAATTACCTCGTTGAGTTTGGGAATATTAGTAATACATTTCCACGCAATCAAACTTTGAACAACTGGCTGCAGTGGCCATAGCTAAGTACTAATCCATATCAATTAACAGCTTATTATATGGAAATGAACTGTCTTATTGAAGATTAGTTTGTTGTGTATCACATACTCAATTCAGTCATGACACTCTGTTTCTATAATTTCAAATTACAGGTTTGGTAGGGTGCATGTATCACATTTCTGGAACATACTGTAACAGTGTTTGGTCATACATTGACAGTTAGAGAATCACATCTGGTCATAGCAACCATATATTACTCCACCTGCCTTGCAGCTAGTCGACTTTTCTACTGGTATTTAAAATATGGGTTGACATGTCACTGACTACTTCTGCTACTTTCTTGTGCCCACTAAACAATGCAGTGATGAATTGGTGAATCATTTTGCATTTTTCCTGTAACATCCACATATCAAGATTGGTAAACGAGGCAAGAACAATGAATAATTTATCATCTACATTTTACACTAAATTTCTAAGATGTAACCTCCATGAAAATTTATCAGCTCCAAATGGCCTCAGGGAGCTATGGATGTTATCTATCACATCATCCTGGACAGTAATGTTGCTACAGCACTTTGCCGAGGTATGCTTTGCGATGATTTCAATTCTCACCTCACTTGACAATAATGAATTAAGTTCTATATGCTAGGATCTTTTAATCCAATTTCATACCTGATTCGTGGGTATGTGCTCTGTTTGCAATGAGATAAATGCTGAGTTGTATCAAAAGGTATATGGAAGACAAGAAAAACAACATTAACATGGGCTCTACAACTTATATCATACAATTTCCTGTATATTGTGCATGATAAGAAAGGTCTAAGTTTCATAATAATGGTGGAATACTAGTTGCCTCCTACAAAAAAATTGTTTGGCTTCCAAAAAAGTCATCCTATGCAAGATCAAAACATTCTGTACAAACTGCTGCAAGAAGAGGAGCTAGTTGTTCTTACAAGCAAAGCAAAATCTGAAAGGTAGCTCACTGGATCCAAGAAGCCTTCCTCAGCCATGTGAATTTCCATTTTGAAGTATCTTAGAGAATCACTGGCAACTTAACTGATAATATTTGGTTTTCAACAACACTGATTCTTTTCAGTTAGCTGTCCTTTATGTTTGTTTTACCTTTTTGTTCAACCTCTGTTATGTTTGTTTTGCCTTTATTAGTAAAGGTTTGGCATGTCTTGAATCTGTGATGAAAATTTTCAGCTGTGTTGTATAACCAATGAAGTGGTCAAAATTCTCAGATTTTCCCAGCAAGGTAGATGTGGAATTAAGTCTATCATGTGGAGCTGAGTGTTTCTTGCTGGCACATTATTCAGTGCTGTAGCTTGTCGACTTCATCAGGTGTTAATAAGTTGTTAAGAATGTGCTCAGTGGCACCTGTGAGCAAACAAAAAGTAGAACTCACTGAAGAGAAAGGGCAAGACTAAAGTAGATAAGCATGGGCAACTGTCTTGATGTATCAGTAGCCCTTTATGGTGGCAATAAACTACAATGAAGTAAACAGTAAAATATAAACTATATTAAGGTCTAATCATGAATTTCACATACAAGAAATACTCAAAAGTTTTGGATGGGTAATAAATCTTATGAGGGATGTAAATAAAGTAGTGGCAACTTTGACAGAACATAATAATTAATGAACTAAAACTACAGCCCTTCAATGTAGTCACTCACAAAGCCTTTTACCTCTTGTCAAATGTCGGGAAACTACTGGGGACTGTTGGCAGGGCGTTCTATGTTGACGATGACTGCGGTGAAGTGCCCTCACAAGGACTCATGTCTGGTGAGTATGGATGGTATATCGAGACTGTCCAACACCACCACTGCAATATGAGCTTCACATTGTTTGCAACATGACAACACGAGTTTTCACGAAAACAATAAGGCGATTGTATCACAATAAATGCGGACATTTGCACTGCATAACCGGACACAAATGTTGCTCCAGAAATCGGAACTAGTAGTCACTGCTGAAGGTTTGTCCCTCAGATGTAGCAGGCTTAAGGATAACACCTTTGTAGTCATATGCCACAATCTGAATAAGGATCCCAAGACTAGATTCCTGTCAGAATTTCTGTGGACATGGCCAACATGAGCGACACCATTCATTCAACTGGTGCTTTAATTCAGGCTTGTAGAATTGTTCCTACATCTCATTAATGGTGATAATATGCTGTAGAAATATGTCGCCTTTGTTGTGATATCTGTCCAGGTGGATGCCTGTCAGTGCACACCGGTGCCCTTTCTGTACATCGATGAGTTGATGTGAAAACACAATGGATGCAATTTTCCTCATGTTAAGACATTTCATCAGTATGTGCCACACCATTTCATGACTGAGACCAACCTCTATCGGTAATTCCCAGACAGCACATCAATGGTGTATGGAACTGAGACAACTTACGACATCAATCTGATCTTGAAGAATGGATGACTGATCTGTGTGGTGCATATCTGCAGTCTCATTCTGAGTGGCACAAAGGCATTGACCCACTGTGCAACCACCCTATACAGTAAAGTATTCTGGCCACGAGCAACCTTGATTTTAATCCACAAATATTTACCACCTTCTGGAGACATGCTTTAGAGGGGTGGAATTGACACTCCTCAGCTGAATGCTAGACAGCAACAGCACTCTCAACTGGATGCCTCTCAAATGCACACTCCACACCAACACTGGTGCTACCCGATTGCTCCCATATTCTATTAGCGCACGCCGAAGCTCCTGCAAGTGTCTGGACTACATTGGCACTTACTTTATTTACAGCCATCATATTGTTGTTTGCTTTTCAGGACAGTAAGTTGATAGATGAATACTTATGTAGTCAAATCACTAGTATTTGGATGTGTTATTTTCCAACCACAATCATTTTCCAAGCATAATCATCAGTGATCTTTTAGCCACTCTCAGCTGCCAGTGTTCATGTTACTTTGGTTTAATATTTAACACACACTGTGTAAATTTTTTTATATTTTTTCAATGATTTAGGAAGCTGGGAGATCACACTTACTGAACATATTGAACTACAAGGAGTCCTATGTGGGGCCAGCAGAGTATCTGCGGAAGTTAGTACAACTACTATAATGTCATGGAGATGTAGAACTTATACTTCTGATGTACAGATATTAGGTTAACAAATGACACATTAAAAATTGATTATATTTGACAAATTTTCATTATTAATGGTTTTCAAATCTGTCTCCATTTAAAACAAAAATACATATTCAAAAACATTAACATATACAATTTACAACCATCATTTCACAAGAAAACAATCTCTCTCTCTCTCTCTCTCTCTCTCTCTCTCTCTCTCTCTCTCTCAGACAGACAGACACACACACACACACACACACACACACACACGCACACGCACACGCACGCAAACCTGCATGCACGTGCATGAAACAAAGCAAAAATAAGCCCATCGAATAATGGAATATTGCCTTTTCCGCATAATAAAGCACTTGGAAGTCACTTATAACACTGTCCGAAAAGTGAGCTGCATATTTACTGACTGTCTTACTGACACAATGAAGAAGTCTCACACAGCATTATTGAACTTGCTACACATGCAGGGATCCTTTATGTAGTAATAAGTTACATAATTTCTTCACTGTGGCTGTAAACTCAGACAAAGCATCAGCAGACCAAGTAGTAGAAAGCCAAAATAATGTGAAAGCTTCAGTACTACAGTGACATATTCAGAAGACTGAAACAGTCATGGGCAATCATACACTGTACTGAATGCCAATACTTCATGAACTGCGATGTGAGGAGGCACGAAAAAGTTGCTAACAGGCAAGGGATGAAATATTAAAGCCTTAAGTAAAACAGTGTGGAAGAAGTCTAGTGAGTCTTTTGTTGCTTCTGGTCATCTTTTACTTTCTGTTAGTATTAATGCTCACTTCTGTTTCATTTGTCTCTTTATGAGAATACAGCATGTCTACCAATTCAAAGCCCTCAAACCTACTGATTAACTTCAAGTTTGTGTGATAGTTCAATATGCTTAACTTGTTATGTCTGGTGGATATTACTTTTTACTTTTTGTATGGATTGTTATTGTACCTCATTGTTTGATGCTTGTTTTTTCTTGTTTATACTATTTGATTGTGCAATGTTAATTGATGATCTTCACAAAAAAAGATATTGAGAGAATGTGTTTTGGTGCACAGGAGGTGAAAAGAGAAACATTTCTAGCCATTTCTTGAAACTGTCTTTGCAAGATTTGAGTGAACACTAGATGATTCTGCTGTTCTGGAATTTCAATCAAACTCGGGTATATCATCAAATGAGTAACCCGGATATCGTCGAAATGCACAATATGCTATGCGTATGTGGTATGCTCCTGGCAAAAACATGATGGATCCCAAAATGAGTAAAGGCCATGTCCGATCCGCGTACTGGAACAAAAGAGAGAGACAACAAAATTACTGAATCTTTAATTCCAATTTACAAAGAAGGAGATACAAAAATGCATTAACTATTGAAGTATTATGAAAGTACAGGGTGTCCATAAAGTCCCTTTACAACATCAAAATTTTATTACAATGGCAGGTGTTGTAATATTTTAACAAAATTTCTTTTACTGTAATAGCTGTTTACTAAAGTTTTTATATATACTAACATTTTGTGTTTCAGATACTCTGTTGATGGAAGGAACTGAATCTCTATGAAATGGCAACTCCTCAAGAGAAGGCACAATATGTGTCCTGGTTTATTGAGACAAAATCGGATGTTCAGACTCAATGAAAATTCAGAATGAAGTATGGAAAAGATCCACCACCACGCCCTTCAGTCCATGCATGGCACAAAAATTTTATGGAGGCTGGGTCAGTGTTGGATAAAGGGAGGAGCAGGCGACCACGAACATCTGAGGAAAAAATTGATCATGTTTTAAACGTCTTCACTCGTTCACCTACGAAGTCCATCTGCGCTGCTGCCAGACAGTTGCAATTACCACGTTCAACTATGCATAAGATCTTTCACAAGAACTTATGGTTGTACACTTACAAAGTGCAACTGTTACCGACACTTGAGCCAAATGACGAGCCAAAACGGACAGAGTTTGCACTCAACATGTCGGAATGCCTTTCGGAGGATGAAGCATTCCTCATGCAAGTTTGTTTCAGTAACGAGGCAACTTTTCATGTTTCTGAGACATTAAACAGACACAATGTGAGAATATGGGGATCTGAACACTTCCATGTGACTAGGGAGCTTCACCAGGATAGTCCAAAAGTGAATAAGTGGTGTGGAAACATGTGCAACCAAATAATTGGTCCATTTTTCGAGTCAACAATTACTGCAGATGTTCACCTCGACCTTCTGACCGAAGATGGAGCACCACAATTGACTGACTTATACAACCAACTATCATTTTCCAGCAAGATGGTGCACCACCACATTGGGGACTGCATGTTCGTCAGTTCCTCAATGAAACATTTCCAGGCAGATGGATTGGGAGGGATAGGCCAATTCCTTGGCCACAGTGTTTGCCAAATATCACTCCGCTGGACTTTTTTTTATGGGAGTATGTAAAAGATATTGTGTATCAAACACAGATATGGGACATTGCTGACTTGAAGCAAAGGATTTGTAATGCCATTGCCACCATTGATGATGCTATGCTACAGCCAACATGGCAAGAAATCGAGTACCGTCTTTATGTGCTATGTGCAACTAAACTAAAGGCACCCATATAGAGGTCTATTAAACATTGTCAAAAAGCTTTTATAAACACTGATTACAATAAAAGAAATGTTAAAATATTTCAACAACTGCTGTTGTCATAAAATTTTGAAGTTGTGAAGGGACTTTATGGACATTTTGTATGTCTAAAACTAACTTTTTTCTGGCATGAGGAAAAACAAGTTAAAATACTGCAAGCCATTAATTTTACTTCAGGTTTGTTGTTACTAGTTGCTACTCAACAGATCTCTTTGTTGCTATGTCTTACACTTAATTAAAAGTATTCCTCTATGTGCAAACTAACTTCACATTTGTGACAATAGTGGATGGGTGCAATCGTAGGGATAAGTTGAGCAGCAACATATTTTAATTTGTTCAGCTTTCTAAACATGAAACCAGTGATTGCCCACCATTAAAACTGGTAGTCTCTGCTAACTGAATCCATAACGGTCTCAAAATTTTCCAGGAAAATGGCACTAGCAGAATCCAGCAGGCTACATACAGTAACCCCTTTATCAAAATTTTATAGTCCAGCACAGTCATGTCATTCCTCTAACTTTTGGTAAAATTTCTCTAAAACTGCTCTGAATTTTTCTTCCTTTTTTTATTTTTCTTTTGAAAACGTAAACTGATTTGTATGTGCAACACAAAACTTGAAAATACAGTTTAAATATATGCCACATTTCGAACAAGATAAAGCAAACTATTATTCTGTGGTGCTCACCTTAGCTTCAATGTGCCCAGTCACAAGTAAGCTGCCCACTAAAAGCAGAATTGTGCCTCCAAAGCAGAGCACTGATGCCAGGACTATTGACTTCCAAGGTATCTGAGCAGCTGGCTTCTCAAACTGCAAACAGTATACCTAAAGCTGTTAAATGCTTCATTTAATGAATCTAGTGTGAAAATTGAGCTCCCTTGTGTTTCTAAAATATACAGGTAATATCCACAACCTCTCTACAGATTATGCAGTAAAGTTATCAGTAGCTATTGCACCACATAACTATTTATTATATATAATGCATAACTATTTATTATACACAATAGATAACTATTTGTTATATACAAAAGACATCTTGCACATATCTGAAGATTTATTTCTTAATACAATGAGTACTTCTTACCCTTTTACTATTTTTGGCTAGCTATCACTAAGAAAGTAATGTACCTGACACAAGATATTTACTTAAAATTCACTCCCTTAAAAACTACAGGGGCAAGTGACTCCTTTTTAATGCTTCAAATATGCAATTTGAAGGGAATCTGATACATAGTAAACTGCTGTATAGCATAATTACCAGTAATTACATGTCAAGAAGAAAAAAAAAAACAAAGTGTGATAGCTACATATATGCATTATCTGTTGAAAAATCATCCAATTTACATAAGGAAATGCAAGTCTGAAATGAATAAATTTACAACTCAGGATGAAGGATTGTACTGACATGATGTATCAGATATAAAAAACTTTATTTGTCAAATATATAAAAAAATTTATTTGTCAAAGATATAAAAAAATAAAATTCTTAATGCTACTGGAAGAGCATTACGGACAACTCTGCAGTACACATTGCAAAGTAGGGCTTAAATGTGCTTGGCAAACAAACAGAAAATCAATAATGGTTGCCAGGCAGCAAGTACACACATTTCTGAAGAGAACTCAAACATATTGATTGGACATCTTGGTGGAACTCATGTCCAAATGCGGTGACATGACATGAATTAAAAAAAAAAACTTGTGGGTAAGTTACTCTGAAGATTTATTGGTTTAATAGCAAATAACACAACAACATTTCTTTACTGACATACATACAGTACACTGTCCCATAGTATGTTTTACCATGATGGTCTTTGTAATAGAATAATGGAAACCATTAATATCTCTGCCATGTTAAATAACAATTTTCCATTTTCTCTAATTTAACACTTAACATAACTGAAATCATATAAAACTGTACCCTCATGACAAAGTTCTTCATAACACTGGAATATTAGGCACCCATGGTAATTATACACTGTCTCTCCTCCCCTGCTTTCCTTTTAAAAAACAGTCATCACCACCATATGGTCTCAATTTATTCCCCCTAAGATGTGTAGGGCTATGGTTTTACCTCCACACTATTTACCATGAGGCTAATATAATAGAAGACAAAAATGAGCATGGCTATTGAATAACTGCTACAACGGTGTCTGTTCACAAAGTGTGCTCTATTTTGTTTCATTTGTCATCTGCATATTTTTCCAGTGTATTTCATTTTGAATATCCAAACACATTTCAACCCTTCTAAATACCCATTGTGGGTAATACACATCAGTTTGGTGGTGGTGACTTCACTGAAGACAACTGGTTTGAATCCTCTTGGTGGAAAGAAAAGTTTCAGTAGAAATATTTTGTAGCAAAGGGGAGAAGTGGTAGTATAAGTATTTTGGTCAGCACAGCCCACACACCAATATCCTAGGCTGTCTCCTGATTTTTTTCCTCATTATCTTAAGTATGAAGACATATGACACAAATCAGAGACTTGGTAAGTCAGGCAGCTTCCTAGGTCTATCCAAGGGCAGTGTACTATGTGCCAGCACAGGAGCCTACCTCCTCTCTTCCTTTTACTCCATAAAAAAAAAAAAAAACTACATAGTACAAGTGCACGTTACATACCTACACAAGATACAGACACATGCAATACCTGTTAATTTGTAAGGTTAGAGGGGGGCAAATCTTACCCTGGGCAGTAATGAAGAATTCTCATTTGTTCCGTATGCTCATATACACAAACTTTGGACCAATTTTAACTTGGAACATGTTTTCCAGACTTTCATGGAGCACACTCAACTTGTTCACTATGAAAGTTATGGATCTGGTCTACACAGCTATTTTCTTCTGTAGTGGAAATTTGCTGTTAAAATATCCTGCAGTAGTTACTCAGTAATGGCATGTTACATAAATTTAACAATGTTTATATACCTTGAAAAAAATTAAGTGCAACAGAAAAATGAACAGTGTTGGTTAATACTAATTGTTCTAACCCAAGAACACTGCAACCTTATAACATGAAAAAGCATAAACACATGAAAGACAATATATATATATATATAACAGACAACACACCAGTGGCTGGCAGAGCCTTGCACTCTGGCCTACATAGTAATTAGTTCTAACAGGGAGTGCAGCAACTGCTGTCGTACTAGCAGGCCCGGTGGTCTCTAGTGGTTGAATCAAGCACAAACTTTATGTGCAAACTATTAAGTCTGTACACTTTTTGCTTAATAATCCCATTTGTTACTCTCATTTTCTCCAAACAGACAGTTTATTTTCAGTTCATTTCTAAGTTCACAATCATTTGCAATACTAACGACAATCATTTTAATCTAAAATGTCACATGTCTTTTTTAATACAGAAATCTACCATCTTTTTCAGAGTGTGGTGCCATTTTTTGCTAAAACCTTAACTTTTTTGTCTCCCTTTCATCTACTTGGACAATTTGTCAATTTTGTCTTTGTAGCGTGCCACAGACAATTTGCAATGTTGTATTTGTATCTGGCATATAAATACAGTGAGATATAGTGCAGTCATATCACAAACCGACTATTGTCTAATACTTAGTGCTGTAACTACCAAATTTGCGTGGGCACATTTAGCAGTTTCAGCACTAAGTATTAGGCAATATCCAATTTGTGATATGACTGCACTATATCTCACTGGATTTATATGCCAGATACAAATATAACATTGCAAATTATTTACGGCATGCTGCAAAGACAAAATTGATAAACTGTTCAAACACACACACACACACAGGGGATAGGCAAAATAATGTGAACAGTGGTAGTAGTGTAATGGGATGGTTGTGTTTGACGGTCAACAACGCAGGCAAGGCCCGTGTTGCGCTGGACTGTGTGTGTTCATTATGGACCAGGCATCAGTGTAGGTTGTTTATGAGTAGTGCACACGTCATAACTTGCATTCAGAGGCCGAGGCTGAAGTGTAATGAAAGACCTAACAGAGTTCCACAGAAGGCAGATTGTGGGGGCCTGATTAGCTGGAGCATCAGTAACCAAAACAGCCAACTTATCAGCTGTTTCAACAATCACGACAGCCTACACAAAACATAGTAAGACATCATTGTGTAAATATAATAGTAAGTACAAATCAAAACTAAATGAAAGAGATTGTCATACGCTAACATGAATTGTGTCAAATCAACACAACTATGGTGGCTAAAGTGACTGCAGAGCTCAATAGCCATCTTCAAAACCCAATATATATCAACACTATCCTCCAAGAATTCCAGAAAGTGAATATTCATGGACGAGCTGCTATACCGAAACCTTTAGTGACAACAACCAACGTAAAGCATGATGTCAGCAGCATATATCCTGGATGGCTGATCAGTGGAAACACATCATATGGTCCACAAAGACAACATTTTCGTTATTTCCAACATCGGGCTAGGTTTACGTCTGGAGAACATTAAAAGAAGCCTACAATCCTGGCTGCTTGATTCCACTGGTTACACATTGAGGTGGAAGTGTGATGGTGTGGGCAGCCATATCATGGTATTCTGCTGGTTCCATCATTACTCTCAAAGGCCATGTTACAGCCCATTATTATGGTATCATTTTAGGTGATCAGGTGCACCTGATTCAAATGATGTTGCCCAAAGATGATGACATATTTCAGTATGATAATGCACCCATTCACACAGGCAGGACAATAGAATTGTGGTATGAGGAGTACACAACTGAGCTGCAGCATTTTCCCTGGCCAGCACAGTTCCCGGACTTGAACATTATTGAGCCCTTGTGGGCGGTGTTGCAGTGCCGACTCCGGAGCAGATTTCTGCCTCCCTCATTACTACATGAGTTAGAAGAGGTTGCAATTGAAGAGTAGCATAACATTCCACTGGGGACTATACAATTGTTACATGCCAGTATTCCAAGGTGGATTGCAGCTACAACGTATAAAAGGTACTCCCAACAAATGCAAAGCAGCACGGGATATTTTCAAATAACAACATTTCCAAGTCCAGGCACAAGACATACTTCTGGAGCAAGAGACAGTCAATAATTACTTAATACAGCTGAAAAACAAGTTCAAACAAAATGATACACATACATTCCGCTTGGTTCTGGGCCAATTGTAATGGATGCTTTCCATAGTATCTTCATCACTCCAAAGCAACTTGTAAACACTGTGTCAAAGTTCTACAATCTCAGAAGTATGGGCTCTTATTAATTCACAAATAATGACATAGTAGTAGTAGTAGTAGTAGTAGTAGTAGTAGTAGTAGTAGTAGTAGTAATAATAATAATAATAATAAACTTAAGAAAGACAATAAATATTTTCTGTCAGCCACTTATTTTTCATTTTCAATATGTCTGGAATTTTCCTTGATGTACTCAAAATGCTAAGTTACGCCAGTTTTCAGTTATGTACAGTTAGCTAAATAACTACTTCAAATAGCACGACCTCTCCAACAGTCTGGATTCCAACACGGTCAAAACGCTACTACAGCTGTCACTTAAGTGCTAACAGCTTTTGAGAATAAGGATCTGGTGTCGGTTGTACTTTGTGATCTCAGTAAAGTTTATGACTATATAATCTTTACCATCCTATTAGCAACACTGGAATTTTATGGTATACAAAACTTATCTTTAGTTCTAATCAAGTCCTGTTTAAGCGACAAGGCACATCATCACAGTTAAAAACAGATGCTCTTGACTGAAGGAGGTTGGGAGTAGTGTGATGGAGGGCTCAATCCTTCGTCCATTTCTTTTCATTGGTGTAATTCCCATACAGAAGCTAATATGGTAACATGTTATGCAGGTGATACAATATTGTTTTAATACACACCAAAACAGCATAGACATCCACTAGGCAACTCAAGAAAAATTAGAATCAGCAATGAATTGGTTTTATTGTAATGAACCCTCCTGCAACTATGTATATCATAAGCCAAAAACTGATGTACCTCCTATACAACATGATCAGATGATCTGCAACATGTATCTTATGAGACAAATAAAATCCTGATAAAACACAGGAACTAATTCTAGGATTAACTTAAGTTGTAAAAAGTATGTCAGTGAGACTTTAATACTGATTCCACTTTAAAGTGAAAGGAACATATTATCTAAGACTGCAAGAGAATAGTCATGTGTGCTGTCTTATATGAAAACTGGTAGTTGCAGTCACTAATGCTTAACTTAAGATGGTGTACGCCTATTCTGGCATTATTCTGTCACACATCTCCTACAGCATAACGATTTCAAGACATTCCTGTTGCATCAGTGAAATTCTGAAAAATAGAGGAGATACTCACTTTTGTTAACCTAAACGGCTATACAGCAATATTTTATGTCAGAAACAACTTACTGGTAAAAACGGGAAACTTACATTAAGTTACATGTTTAAAATATTTTTAATAAATTTTCAGAATCTGCTCAGTACTTACCCAATCATATTTGGTTATGGGCTGTTATTAATTCACAAATAATGATGTAGTAGTAGTAGTAGTAGTAGTAGTAGTAGTAGTAGTTATGGTTGGTTACTGAAACACCCCCACTACAAAGTACAGGGAATTTTTGAAATTATCAGTGTTTATATTAGGTTTTAGGAATCCCAATTCCGTTTTTAAAAAAGTGGGGACTAAACTGTAAAAATGTTTCTGTAAAAATACCATTGCTTTCAATTGTTTATTTAATTACCTAATCCAATCTGCTGCACATGAACAATGGTTGATAAATAATAGTGAATTTTGTCTTATTACCTGCAACAACACTGTGGAGATGGAACTGGTGTGCCTATTACATTCACCCATTATCATGTGAACCAAGTTTGAATACTTGAAAACCACTGAGTAACAGATTTGTATTATTGACCATTGTTCACTGTGGTTGTGTCTTTGTCATCTCAGTATATAGACTTTAGTATACAAACAACAACTTCTGTGTTCTGTTTTAATTAAACTGAAAGCAGAACAAGCATCTCTGTTGCCACTTACCATACAAAAGCTTATTATGGCATTTGAGTGCCATTCAGAATGGAAAAAAATAATTTATGCAATATTAAGAGAGTTATGTATTTAGATTTGCTTAGATGAAAGGCACAACAGAAGGAAAAATGCTGATGTAGTGCATTGTACCAATGCCTAAGGTACAATCTACAATCTAGAAAGTTAATCTGAGGACTTGTTTTTGTCTTTTGTCTTATTATTAATAAAACAAAAGGCTTCTTTATCAGAGAGAGAGAGAGAGAGAGAGAGAGAGAGATCCATGAACAATTTATGAGGAATAATCTTAAATCTTAGCTATCTTATTTTTACTTCCACGAGAAAAAAAAAGGTAGCACCCAATGTTTTACATTAGGTGTTTCCACACATTGGTGTTATCCAGGCTGAAGTAAGCATTTTAGCATTTTTTTTGGTTTACTTTCAACTATTAACATAGTCAGTAATTAAAACTTCCGGGCTAAGAGGCCGTGGTCCAATAGTAGAATTACTTCTCCCAGTTCATGTAAATAAAAAACTGTATTAATCATGTTTCCTTGCAGTACACGACTCTACAATGGTGCACGAGGATAATTCAGTGGTGAGCGGAGTTAATCAACTTGGCCAAAGATTTTTCTTTCTTCTTTTGGGCTTTAGCTTGCGGTGTGCTCGTACTCAAGTGTTTCTATTAGCTAATTTGTTGTTGTGTTCCAATGATGTCTGACGATAAGAAGCAATGTGAAGTTTGATTGCAAAATTCAAACTTCTCTCACATCGGTTGACTTACTTGATCTGCACAGCCGATCTTCTTCTCTGGATTGCCGGCTCTGTCGATCTCTAAAACCTTCTTCTCCAAAGAATAATGCTGGTTACGGTAATTTATAAGACACTCTATTTTTCAAATAATTTAGTACTTGAATAATACCTGTAGTTCAGTCATGATGTATTTCAACTTCCGCAAGTAACATATTCACCATTTCTCACATTAATATTCAAATGATAAGAAATCAACCAATTCATCTTGCTTTAGACTCAATTAAATACATCTGCAATATATTTGGTTTAACAACCACATAATATATGAACTTGTCTTGCCTCTAGCGAGTACAATGTGTGAAGTACAATTAACAATGATTCAACTGTTCTTCTTTTTCCTCGTTACAATAGACAACGATATAAAACACCATAAGATACATAAACACTCCTTGTTCTTCCGATATGTCTTCTGTGGCACAAGCGGTAAACACTTGGCGATGCTGTTCAACCACTGCGTCTACCTTGTGCTCGTGACTTCTTTCCAGCCTGCACACACAAACGGGTCGAGCAGGATGTATGTTCTCTCACACTTATTCTTAAAATATCATGTGTTCGAGATGGTAAAAGGACGAGTGGTTCTAGAATTTATGCGGAAATTCTCGAAGCACTACAGTGTTCTTGGATGTATTCTTGGATGTATTCTTTTCAGAGGCTTTGCTTGCTTTTTGATATAACATATTTTTGTAAACCATGAATTCCCCAACCCTTCAACCCTGTGCCCCCGCCTCAGCCACAGATGGCCAGTGTGTTGGATTTAACAAAAGTTTTTCAGTTTCAGAACCAACAATTCACTACCTTACTGATTACGGTACAACAACTAGTGGCTGTGCAAGCTGCATCAACTGCACAATCACAACCGACCAACCAAGTAGCCCAACAAGTGCCGCCGACCAGTATACCAACATTTTGACAATTTAAGGAAACAGAGGAGGAATGGATTGAATACCTGACTCAGTTCCAAGAACACTGTCAAGTTCATCGTGTTCAAGGTACTGCAAAGTTATAATACTTCCTTTTGATTGCGATTTCGCCAGTGTTCAAGTTAACACAAAAACCATTCCCAACCGTGTCTCTCGACAAACTTGTCTATAACAAAGTAGTTGCTGCAATAATCTAATACTATGACCAGCAAGTCCAAATAGCTGGAACTAGATATTAGTTCTTTCACTTGCAGAAAAAGCTGGAACCGACACACCACCAGTGGTACACAGAATTAACAGGCATGACATGAAATGTAAATTTAAGTGTAGTTGTGTCAACTTTTACAGTGATTTAATGACACTTGATGCAATAACATTAAATGTTCCAGGTAGCAGAATACGGGAACAGATCTTAAAGTACTCTGGCCATCAATTACCCAAGTATTGCAAATCTTAGAGCAATATGATTCAGTGCCATAGCGACCAATAAGTTTGACTACACCCCGATTTGTCAGGCTTTTTCGCAACCGCCCCAAGTAGCCACAACAACGAACTCATACACAGCTGCACGGACAGCCATGTAGAGAGGTAAACAGACCTGTGAACTTAGTGAAGTCTTGCCCGAGATGTTTTGCTTGTCATAAAACACAGGACTGCCCCTCACATAACGCAACGTGTTACATGTGTGGGACGAAATGGCAATGTCCAAGCAGTTTGTTTGCAACGGCACAAAAACGCCAATTTTGCCTGGTCCCAGAAAAAAACAGGCTTGTGCACATGCAGTGAACGCTGTGTTTTCAAAACCTACAACAAGTTCTGACGAAAGTAAGATTAAGACTGTGCTGCCTTCTCACCCTAGTGCTGTGAACAACAGTCTAACAAACTATTTGTCTCATTATGAATTGCTGGCCATCGTGTGAACTTCCAGTTAGCCACAGATGCCTCAGTAACTTTACTTAATCGTGCCATGTACCAATTGTTAGGCTCATCACTCCTTTCTAAATCTAGCAGGCACCTCACTGCTTGGAACAGACAGGAAATTCCAGTGCGTGGGCAGTGCAATTTGCCTGCCGCTTACAAATCGCACACTAGGGTAGTGAACTTTACTGTGCTGAAATCAAGAGACAGTGAAAACATATTTGGTTTAGATGCCTTTGATTTGTTTGAACTTAACATCGAAGACTATGTAATTTCAGTGTCTGCTTTTGAGCCAAAAGACAGCATAGCTAGCTTGCTAATGATTTCCTGGATTATTTTCAGAAGCAATGGGAAAAGCTAAAGGAATGTGAAAGGCTAATAACTTTGTAGCACATGTTACAGAGCAAGACAAAGCACACCCTAAGTTTTTCCGGGCCCGCCCCGTTCCAGTTACTATAAGAAACAAAGTAGCCAGTGAATTGAAAGAATTGCAAGATAATGTAATTGCTCCCATTCAAGCTAGTCAATGGGTAAGTCCTCTCATTTTGTTGCCTAAGCCTTCTGGTCGCATACGCATTTCTGTTGACTTCAAGTCTACAGTCAACACACAGACAATAGTTGACACTTATCTGTTACCTCACCCCAAGGAGCTCACGGCCAGGCTTGGTGCAGGACATTACTTTTGTATGTTAGATTTGCGTGATGCCTACTTGCAGTTTCCATTGGATGAAGAATCACAGAAACTGTTTTTTATAAATACACACTTAGGACTGTTTGAGTATTTGTGTTTGCCCTTCGGCAGTGCTTCCGCACATGCCATTTTTCAACATTACTTGGAACAGCTGACTGCAAAAAGCGCTATTTTGTTCAAACTACCTCGACAATATTGTCGTCTCAGGTCGTACAACAAAGGAACACATTGTCAATTTGTATAGTCTTTTTCAAGTGTTGTCAGAAGCAGGACTCAAGTGTCATTTCAAAAAGTGTGACTTTTTCCAAACTGAACTACAGTATTTAGGTCATGTGACAAAATCAGGGTGTGCATCCCCTCCAATCTCATTTGCTTGCAATCTGTGACCTGCCTGTTCCCTACGGAATTGGCACTGTGGTTTTTCACAGAATTGGTGCACAAGACAAACCCACTGTTATTGCTTCAAAGTTGTCAACTCAAACTCAGTGGAATTATTCACTAATTGAAAAAAGAGTCTCTCACAATTGCGTATGGTGTGACCATATTCCATTATTATTTGTATGGTCACACATTATTTTTGGCAACAGATCGCAAGCCTTTGCGGTCCTTGTTTCAACTGTCAAAGCTGGTTTCTACATGCACTAATCAAAATTGCATTGTTAGGCTTTGTTGCTTTCGCAGTATTGGTATGAAATTGTGTACAGATTTATGGCTAAGCATGGTGCTAAAGGAAAATTGCACAGGCCATGGAAGAAGACCTAGATCTCAAGATTTTGTTGCATTACATTCACATGCCTTGACCTCGTTCATTGAACAGCATCCAAAACTCAGTTGTGCACTGACATTTTGCACGTTGGCCTGACCTTTCAGTTCAACAGGGCGTGATTCCAGTTCAAAATGACAGTGGACAATTGGGTGTGCTTGCTCCCATGGTGTTGCAACAGGATGTGTTGTGACTGCTACACCAAGGACACTGGGGATTTGTTTGCACTAAACAGTTAGCGTGACAGCATTATACTTGGCACAGCATGGATGCCCATACTGAAGGGATGACATCACAGTGGTGCACATGCACGGAAAACCAATTTGCTCCACCATAAACCTTGTCAGCTTGGCCTAAGACTCAATTCTCATGGCAACGAGTGCACATAGACTTTGTGGGACCATTTTGGAATACTCGTCGGCTCATAGTAGTAGACTCTCTTAGCATATCACGTAGAACCATTCAAGTGTTATCCTCCATATTTTGCATAGAGGGTTTTCCAGAAGTATTGTGTCGGAAAACGGATCACAATTCACTTCATGTTACTTTGAACAGTTTTGTGATCAAAATTCATGTTCGTCATCTAACAAGAGCTCCGTTTCACCCCCAGTCCAATGGAGAAGCAGAAAGCTTTGTATGAACTTTTAAACAACAGATGCCCAAGCTTTGCACCACCCACACACGGGAACAGGCACCGCAACTCTTTCTCGCTCTCCTATCACTCCTTCTCATGAGACGGACCATCACCAGTGGAACTTCTGCATGGCCGCCACCATCAGACGCTGCTACAACTGCTACACTCACTGCAACATCTGGCACCACCAATGGTCTGCAAGTATCACTTTGTGCCATGTGATCTTGTTCTTTTCAGGGTTTATGGCAAACATGGGGACTGGGAAAGAGGTGTGATCCAGGAATGCACAGGCTCTTTTATGTGCTCGATTTCAGGTCCCGATGGTTTGCAGCGCCGCCACCAGAACCAAATTCATGCGTGTCATTTGCCCCATGATTCTGCTGCTTTTCTTCCCCCAGACTGAAGGCCTCAGGGGACCGCTCAGCCTTCACAGCTGCCCACTGGTGCCATCAGGGCACCCCAGGAGGAGCAGATGGATGATGCGCCCTCACTCCCACTGTCCCCAATCGCCGACCCAATGGACATGGGCCCATTGTCGCCATCATCACCCCAGGACATGCCCTCAAGCCCCGATGTGTGCCCAGGCGACAGTTTTCTGGATGATGTTCCTGTTGCCCTGCAAGCCAGTTGGCAGGGTACAGTCGAGGGTATGCTATCCTTCACAGTCATTATTAAAAATAAATAAACTAAATGAATACTGGGTGATAGTGTTAACTAAATATATGTCACAATTAAATTTTATTACAATGAAACAATGCTTTAGATGCAAAAGGCCACACGTATGGAGACAGAGTTCTCATGAAAGATAAGTAATTTAGACTGTAATTAATTGTAGTTGAACACTTTTAACTAATTAAATATGTTCTTTAGTGTACTCTTCAAGCTCACCATTAAAAGTTTTTCTTTTATTTGCGCAGTGTTCTAGTAATAGCGAAAAGTTCGTTTGTTTACTTACTGCTACTTAGGCCTAATTTTTCGAGTGTGCATATTTAGTGTTATACCGCAATTGGAAGCGCATTTGCTGTAGTTTAACTGATTAAATATGTTCATTAGGCTGCTGTTTAAGCTTACCATTAAAGGTTTTTCCTTTATTTGTTTATTGTTCCAGTAATCGCAAAAAGTTTGTTTTGTTTATATTTCACGGCTTTGCCTTACTTTCCGAGTGTCCACACTTACCATTATACCGCAATCTTATGTGCATTTGGTATAAATTAACTAATTAAATACGTTCATTAGTGTGCTCTTCAAGCTTGCCATTAAAGGTTTTTCTTTCATTTGCATATTCTTCCACTTATTGCAAAAAGTTCATTTTGTATAGGCCTAATTTTTGATCGTGCATATTTAGTGTTATATCACAAATTTAAGTGAATTTGGTAATAGTTTACTTACATATTAGTTTCCAAAACATATTTAGTATCCTTTTGCATCTGTATTTAATATATAATTGTTATCGCTTAGTAAATCCCTTAACTAATTTCCAAACTACCATGGATACTAAGTGTGTGAGCTGGAGTAGGAAAGTTAGTTCAATTAATGACTCAACAATTAGAAATTACAGAGAAAATCTTCAGCAGTTAGACTGGGATGAGGTGTACAAGGAACCTGATGCTAATTTAAAATATAACTTATTTCATGATACACTTGTAAGAAACCATGCAAAAAAACCTCGGCTTACTAAAGGAATAAAAATATCTTGTAACCACAAAAGGGAACTGTATCTAACAACAAAAAAGAGTAATGACCCAGAAACAGCCAAATATTATAAAAACTACTGTGCTACATTAAAAAAGGTCCAGAAGCATGTGCATCATGTCTGAGATTAATACCTCTGATAACAAAATCAAAACAATGTGGAATATTATTACACGGGAGACAGGGCAACCAAGAGTACAGGATGACAGCATCACCATCAAAGCGTATGGAAACTTGATAAACAACAAGCCGGAAGTTGAAAACATTTTGAATAATCATTTTTTAAATGTTGTAGAGAAAATAGGATCTAAATGTTCATTAGAAGAAGCAAGGCAGTTAATGGAAGAGGCCTTACCCACACCATTTGATACAACTGAAATTTCACCCACCTCTCCTTCTGAAATTAGGAAGATAATAAACTCTCTCAAGAATAAAAGCTCACATGGAATTGATGGCATTTCCAGCAGGATAATAAAAGCTTGTTCCCAAGAAATAAGTGGGATTCTTAGCCACATGTGTAATAGCTCTCTGAAGCATGGTATTTTCCCAGATAGACTGAAGTATGCCATTGTTAAGCCACTGCATAAAAAAGGGGATACATCTGATGTCATCAACTACCGCCCAATCTCTCTTCTGACTGCCTTATCCTTGAAAAAGTAATGTATTGTAGAGTAGCTTCACACCTTTGTAAAAATAAAGTTTTAACAAAATGTCAGTTTGGTTTCCAGAAGGGTTTTTCAACGGAAAATGCTATATATATATTTTCACTAATTAAATATTAAATGCTCTGAGTAACTGGAAGTCACCTGTTGGGATTTTTTGTGATCTATCAACGGCTTTTGATTGTGTAAATCATGGAATACTTCTGGATAAGCTCAAGTACTGAGGTATGAATGGGACAGTGCTTAAATGGTTTAAATCATACTTAACTGGAAGAGTGCAGAAAGTTGAAATAAGCAGTTCACATAACATGCAAAAAACTGGTGATTTCTCAAACTGGGGAACAATCAAGAATGGGGTGCCACAAGGTTCAGTCTTGGGTCCTTTGCTGTTCTTAATATATGTTAATGACTTGCCATTCTATATTCACGAAGATGCAAAGCTGGTACTTTTTTCCAATGATGCAAGTATAGCTATCACACCCAACACACAAGAATTAACTGGTGACATTGTAAACAATGTTTTTCAGAAAATCATTAAGTGTTTCTCTGCAAATGGGCTCTCATTAAACTTTGACAAAACACCATATATACAGTTCCACACAGTAAGTGGAATGACACCATTAATAAATATAGACTTCGATCAGAAATCGGTAGCTAAGGTAGAATATTCAAAATTTCTAGGTGTATGCATTGATGAGGGGTTGAACTGGAAAAAACACACTAAGGATCTGCTGAAACGTTTGAGTTCAGCTACTTATGCTATTAGGGTCATTGCAAATTTTGGCGATATACATCTCAGTAAATTAGCTTACCACGCCTATTTTCATTCTCTGCTTTCGTATGGCATCATATTCTGGGGTAACTCATCGTTGAGTAAAAAAGTGTTCATTGCACAAAAGCGTCTAATCAGAATAATTGCTGGAGCTCATCCAAGATCATCCTGCAGACACTTATTTAATGAGCTGGAGATCTTCGCTGTAGCCTCACAATATATATATTCACTTATGAAATTTGTTATTAAAAATCCGAATGAATTCAAAAGTAATAGCAGTGTACATGGCTACAACACTAGGAGAAAGGATGATCTTCACTACTCAATGTTAAATCTAACTTTGGCTCAGAAGGGGGTACATTATGCTGCCACAAAAGTCTTTGGTCACTTACCTAACAGCATAAAAAGTCTGACAGATAGCCATATAGCATTTAAAAGGAAATTAAAAGAATTTCTTAATGGTAACTCCTTCTACTCATTAGATGAATTTTTGGATACAGTAAGTGGGTAATTTCCCCAACCCCAACAAAAAAGTGTCATGTAATATTTTGTGTAATGTACTGTCTATACAAGACACCTTTTATTAACCTGACACGTTCCACATCATTACGAAGTGTCGTATTCATGATCTATGGAATAAGTACTAATCTAATCTAATCTAATAAACCATTTAAATAGGCAACAGCCATAAGATCAGTTGTAGAGTAATGTGAATTATTTCCTCATTTTCAAAAATTTATATCTTTGTTCAGTCAGATATCAATGTTGAAATTTTTAGAATACGTTGCTTTCGTATAGGTGTACAAACTGTGCAAAAATCATATTTTTATATTCAGTACCACCTGAGATAATTAACCCCAAACTTTACAAACAATGAAAATTTTCAAATTTCTAAA
This sequence comes from Schistocerca americana, assembly GCF_021461395.2. Taxonomy (NCBI): domain Eukaryota; kingdom Metazoa; phylum Arthropoda; class Insecta; order Orthoptera; family Acrididae; genus Schistocerca; species Schistocerca americana. The sequence continues at coordinate 663,443,259 of NC_060119.1, read as the reverse complement.
ATTCACAAGAAATTAAGGAAACATTTGTAAGTGTTCTTGCTCTATAAGAAGCTAGTAGTGTGTGATATCTAACAATAGGAAAAAATATACTCTCATAAATCACTCCTTGTTTGTTATTTTTGGGCCTAAAAAGTGGATTTTTGAACATTTGGATACCAAAATTTGGAGGTCATTTTGACTGGTTATTTTTGAATTTAGGGATTTTGTGTAACAGACAAAGTTGTAGAGGACACTTTTCTAAAAACAATCATGTCAATTGCAATGTTGTAACTTAACCCAGTCCAGAGATATTCGTATTTTTGCTAACGTCTCTAAACTGAAACATCGTCACGCTCTAACAAATGAAAATGGGCGCCATTCAGTAAAGATGAAAGGTAAAATGTTTTAAAAAACTGTTTCGAACGTCTCAATTATAGGGTAATTACATATCAAGAAAATTAAAATAATTAAAAATGGTGAAGCAACCAACTTAATTTTTATTGGAACACTTCATTTGGACTGACTGACCCTGCTGCACATGCAGTATGACATTGCAGAGCCATATGCTGAACACAATGGTCTTTGCTCTTGGTAGTGTCATGTGGCCATCTGGGGCCCAGTCTTCTTGTAACCGTACTTTCTTATGACCACCACTGCCAGCAACCATGTGTAGTGGCTCCATTCCTGCCAAGTCTTTTGTGCAGTATTCTGGAAAGAACATCCAGTTTCTCATAGCATCATTAAATGACCTCCTGCAAACTCAGCGAGGTGTTGATAATGGTGCCTTTGTCATCTTGAAGGCATTCTTGACTAACATCAACTCATGACATCCAATCTCAAAGATAACTAAAGCTCTTGACCATTACACTGTATATTTAATGAAAAATTGATTTGCACTCTTACCTGACTGGTACGAAATCTGAATAGATTTCATCTTTCGGAAGTAGAAACACACTTGCCAACTTTTGTTTTTGTCACACAACTCCTTCTAGGTGTTAAGATTTTTTTTCCTGTCAAATGTGTTACCTATCTGATACAGTAGAGGCCTTTTATCTGTACTAGTTAACAAGAGGAGAATGATCTTCTTGCAGAAATAGCAAACAGCCAATCAGTTGCCAAATAGAAGTATTAAAACCCATTTACCATGGTTTCAACATTTACAAAATATGTTTTCTTCAGGAGGAAATATTGACAACTGGATTACATGTTATGTTGTAGCAGAGGTACATTAAAATACAGCTGAAAGGTGTCATTCAAATATCCTCTGCCACAACATGTAATCCAGTTGTCAATATTTCCTTCTGAAGAAGACTTTTTGTAACTATGGTAAAAGGCTTTTAATAAACCTTCCATTTTGCAGCTGATTGGCCATTTACTATTTCTACAAGAAGATTTCATCCTATGGTTGCTGCTCCAGCCAGGTACACAGTTTGGAAGAGAATGATGATGTGAGCTACTGAAATAGGATAATATACGAAAGTATAGTAACTTTCGGGTCGACAGAAGCGTCCGATCCCACGCGTCGGCTTTGACCTGTGACGTAAGGGTATTGTCGTGTGTGGCGTCATGACGGCGTGGAGTTTGGTTTGAGTGTGGCTGTCTCCAGTTCTGTTTTATCTTATTTTATTTACTTTTCTGATCTGTTCGTTCTATCTCATGAGATTTTTTTTTTTTTAGTTTAAAAACACTTATTACTTATTTTAATTATCTGTTTCCTCCAATTTCTGTTTTAGTTTATTATATTTATCTTTCTGATCTGTTCGTTCTATCCTGTGAGATTTCTTTTTTTTAAAAGACAAAAAACACTAATCAGCTACTGAAGCATCTTTATCTTCTATGGGTTGCAGGGGTTACGACCCCTGGGGAGGTGGGTGGGTATTCATGCATGGCTGTCTTCACTTACACGTTGTAGCTACACAAGGCGTCTAAATTTGTTTATATTTAGTTTGCCCCCCCACCCAAAACACCCCATTTCCCGCGCTTGTCCCGTTAGTGTCATTAGGCTTCTTGTGGAAAGTGTGTGTGTTTGTTTTTGTTTCCGCCATATTTGTGACGTCATGGGTCAAAGCAGACAGGCGGGATCGGACGCTTCTGTATTTCCTAACTTTCTAACACAAGAATTAAAATGAGTGACTAGAGTTACAAACAATTAGTACTCCACATCTGACACCTACATCTACATCTAGATCTACATCTACATCTACATCTACATCCATACTCCGCAAGCCACTTGACGGTGTGTGGCGGAGGGTACTTTGAGTACCTCTATCGGTTCTCCCTTCTATTCCAGACTCGTATTGTTCGTGGAAAGAAGGATTGTCAGTGTGCTTCTGTGTGGGCTCTAATCTCTCTGATTTTATCCTCATGGTCTCTTCGTGAGATATACGTAGGAGGGAGCAATATACTGCTTGACTCTTCGGTGAAGGTATGTTCTCGAAACTTCAACAAAAGCCTGTACCGAGCTACTGAGCGTCTCTCCTGCAGAGTCTTCCACTGCAGTTTATCTATCATCTCCGTAACGCTTTTGCAATTACTAAATGATCCTGTAACGAAGCGTGCTGCTCTCCGCTGGATCTTCTCTCTCTCTTCTATCAACCCTATCTGGCACGGATCCCACACTGCTGAGCAGTATTCAAGCAGTGGGCGAACAAGTGTACTGTAACCTACTTCCTTTGTTTTCGGATTGCATTTCCTTAGGATTCTTCCAATGAATCTCAGTCTGGCATCTGCTTTACCAACGATCAACTTTATATGTTCATTCCATTTTAAATCACTCCTAATGCGTACTCCCATATAATTTATGGAATTAACTGCTTCCAGTTGCTGACCTGCTATTTTGTAGCTAAATGATAAGGGATCCATCTTTCTATGTATTCACAGCACATTACACTTGTCTACATTGAGATTCAACTGCCATTCCCTGCACCATGCGTCAATTCGCTGCAGATCCTCCTGCATTTCAGTACAATTTTCCATTGTTACAACCTCTCGATATACCACAGCATCATCCGCAAAAAGCCTCAGTGAACTTCCGATGTCATCAACAAGGTCATTTATGTATATTGTGAATAGCAACGGTCCTACGACACTCCCCTGCGGCACACCTGAAATCACTCTTACTCCGGAAGATTTCTCTCCATTGAGAATGACATGCTGCGTTCTGTTATCTAGGAACTCTTCAATCCAATCACACAATTGGTCTGATAGTCCATATGCTCTTACTTTGTTCATTAAAAGACTGCGGGGAACTGTATCGAATGCCTTGCGGAAGTCAAGGAACATGGCATCTACCTGTGAACCCGTGTTTATGGCTCTCTGAGTCTCGTGGACGAATAGCGCGAGCTGGGTTTCACACGAGCGTCTTTTTCGAAACCCATGCTGATTCCTACAGAGTAGATTTCTAGTCTCCAGAAAAGTCATTATACTCAAACATAATACGTGTTCCAAAATTCTACAACTGATCGACGTTAGAGATATAGGTCTACAGTTCTGCACATCTGTTCGACGCCCCTTCTTGAAAACGGGGATGACTTACGCCCTTTTCCAATCCTTTGGAACGCTACTCTCTTCTAGAGACCTACGGTACACCGCTGCAAGAAGGGTGGGGGGGGGGGGGGGGGGGGCAGTTCCTTTGCTTTTTTTTTTTGGTCATCAGTCTACTGACTGGTTTGATGCAGCCTGCCACGAATTCCTTTCCTGTGCTAACCTCTTCATCTCAGAGTAGCACTTGCAACCTACGTCTTCAATTATTTGCTTGACGTATTCCAATCTCTGTCTTCTTCTACAGCTTTTGCCCTCTACAGCTCCCTCTAGTACCATGTCTTAGCAGATGTCCTATCATCCTGTCCCTTCTCCGTATCAGTATTTTCCACATATTCCTTTCCTCCCCGATTCTGCGTAGAACCTCCTCATTCCTTACCTTATCAGTCCACCTAATTTTCAACATTCGTCTATAGCACCACATCTCAAATGCTTCGATTCTCTTCTGTTCCGGTTTTCCCACAGTCCATGTTTCACTACCATACAATGCTGTACTCCAGACGTACATCCTCAGAAATTTCTTCCTCAAATTAAGGCCGGTATTTGATATTAGTAGACTTCTCTTGGCCAGAAATGACTTTTTTGCCATAGCGAGTCTGCTTTAGATGTCCTCCTTGCTCCGTCCGTCATTGGTTATTTTACTGCCTAGGTAGCAGAATTCCTTAACTTCATTGACTTCGTGACCATCAATCCTGATGTTAAGTTTCTCGCTGTTCTCATTTCTACTACTTCTCATTACCTTCGTCTTTCTCCGATTTACTCTCAAACCATACTGTGTACTCATTAGACTGTTCTTTCCGTTCAGCAGATCATTTAATTCTTCTCCACTTTCACTCAGGATAGCAATGTCATCATCGAATCCTATCATTGATATCCTTTCATCTTGTATTTTAATTCCACTCCTGAACCTTTCTTTTATTTCCATCATTGCTTCCTCGATGTACAGATTGAAGAGTAGGGGCGAAAGACTACAGCCTTGTCTTACACCCTTCTTAATACGAGCACTTCGTTCTTGATCGTCGACTCTTATTATTCCCTCTTGGTTGTTGTACATATTGTATATGACCCGTCTCTCCCTATAGCTTACCCCTACTTTTTTCAGAATCTCGAACAGCTTGCACCATTTGATATTGTCGAACGCTTTTTCCAGGTCGACAAATCCTATGAAAGTGTCTTGATTTTTCTTTAGCCTTGCTTCCATTATTAGCCGTAACGTCAGAATTGCCTCTCTCGTCCCTTTACTTTTCCTAAAGCCAAACTGATCGTCACCTAGTGCATTCTCAATTTTCTTTTCCATTCTTCTGTATATTATTCTTGTAAGCAGCTTCGATTCATGAGCTGTTAAGCTGATTGTGAGATAATTCTCGCACTTGTCAGCTCTTGCCGTCTTCGGAATTGTGTGGATGATGCTTTTCCGAAAGTCAGATGGTATATCGCCAGACTCATATATTCTACATACCAACGTTAATAGTCGTTTTGTTGCCACTTCCCCCAATGATTTTAGAAATTCTGATGGAATGTTATCTATCCCTTCTGCCTTATTTGACCGTAAGTCCTCCAAAGCTCTTTTAAATTCCAATTTTAATACTGGATCCCCCATCTCTTCTAAATCGACTTCTGTTTCTTCTTCTATCACATCAGACAAATCTTCACCCTCATAGAGGCTTTCAATGTATTCTTTCCACCTATCTGCTCTCTCCTCTGCATTTAACAGTGGAATTCCCGTTGCACTCTTAGTGTTACCACCGTTGCTTTTAATGTCACCAAAGGTTGTTTTGACTTTCCTGTATGCTGAGTCTGTCCTTCCGACAATCATATCTTTTTCGATGTCTTCACATTTTTCCTGCAGCCATTTCGTCTTAGCCTACCTGCACTTCCTATTTATTTCATTCCTCAGCGACTTGTATTTCTATATTCCTGATTTTCCCGGAACATGTTTGTACTTCCTCCTTTCATCAATCAACTGAAGTATTTCTTCTGTTACCCATGGTTTCTTCGCAGCTACCTTCTTTGTACCTATGTTTTCCTTCCCAACTTCTGTGATGGCCCTTTTTAGAGATGCCCATTCCTCTTCAACTGTACTGCCTACTGCACTATTCCTTATTGCTGTATCTATAGCGTTATAGAACTTCAAACGTATCTCGTCATTCCTTAGTACTTCCGTATCCCACTTCTTTGCGTATTGATTCTTCCTGACTAATGTCTTGAACTTCAGCCTACTCTTCATCACTACTATATTGTGATTTGAGTCTATATCTGCTCCTGGGTACGCCTTACAATCCAGTATTTGATTTCGGAATCTCTGTCTGACCATGATGTAATCTAATTGAAATCTTACCGTATCTCCCGGCCTTTTCCAAGTATACCTCCTCCTCTTGTGATTCTTGAACAGGGTATTCGCTATTACTAGCTGAAACTTGTTACACAACTCAATTAGTCTTTCTCCTCTTTCATTCCTTGTCTCAAGCCCATATTCTCCTGTAACCTTTTCTTTTACTCCTTCCCCTACAACTGCATTCCAGTCACCCATGACTATTAGATTTTCGTCCCCCTTTACATACTGCATTACCCTTTCAATATCCTCATACACTTTCTCTATCTGTTCATCTTCAGCTTGCGACGTCGGCATGTATACCTGAACTATCGTTGTCGGTGTTGGTCTGCTGTTGATTCTGATTAGAACAACCCGGTCACTGAATTGTTCACAGTAACACACCCTCTGCCCTACCTTCCTATTCATAACGAATCCTTCACCTGTTATACCATTTTCTGCTGCTGTTGATATTACCCGATACTCATCTGACCAGAAATCCTTGTCTTCCTTCTACTTCACTTCACTGACCCCTACTATATCTAGATTGAGCCTTTGCATTTCCCTTTTCAGATTTTCTAGTTTCCCTACCACGTTCAAGCTTCTGACATTCCACGCCCCGACTCGTAGAACGTTATCCTTTCGTTGATTATTCGATCTTTTTCTCATGGTAACCTCCCCCTTGGCAATCTCCTCCCGGAGATCGGAATGGGGGACTATTCCGGAATCTTTTGCCAATGGAGAGATCATCAGGACACTTCTTCAAATACAGGCCACACATCCTGTGGATACACGTTACGTGTCTTTAATGCAGTGTTTTCCATTGCCTTCTGCATCCTCATGTCGTTGATCATTGCTGATTCTTCCGCCTTTAGGGGCAATTTCCCACCCGTAGGACAAGAGAGTGCCCTGAACCTCTATCCGCTCCTCCGTCCTCTTTGACAAGGCCGTTGGAAGAATTTACCCTGTGTAAAATCGAACTGGTATCCCATCAGGTCCAGCGGCCTTTCCTCTTTTGAGCGATTTTAATTGTTTCTCTATCCCTCTGTCGTCTATTTCGATATCTACCATTCTGTCATCTGTGCGAAAATCTAGAGAAGGAACTACAGTGCAGTCTTCCTCCGTGAAACAGCTTTGGAAAAAGACATTTAGTATTTTGGCCTTTAGTCTGTCATCCTCTGTTTCAGTACCATTTTGGTCACAGAGTGTCTGGACATTTTGTTTTGATCCACCTACCGCTTTGACATAAGACCAAAATTTCTTAGGATTTTCTGCCTAGTCACTACACAGAACTTTACTTTCGAATTCATTGAACGCCTCTCGCATAGCCCTCCTCACACTACATTTCGCTTTGCGTAATTTTTGTTTGTCTGCAAGGGTTTGGCTATGTTTATGTTTGCTGTGAAGTTCCCTTTGCTTCCGCAGCAGTTTTCTAACTCTGTTGTTGTACCACGGTGGCTCTTTTCCATCTCTTACGATCTTGCTTGGCACATGCTCATCTAACGCATATTGTACGATGGTTTTGAACTTTGTCCACTGATCCTCAACACTACCTGCACTTGAGACAAAACTTTTGTGTTGAGTCATCAGGTACTCTGTAAACTGCTTTTTGTCACTTTTGCTAAACAGAAAAATCTTCCTACCTTTTTTCACATTTCTATTTACGGCTGAAATCATCGATGCAGTAACCGCTTTATGATCACTGATTCCCTGTTCTGCATTAACTGTTTCAAATAGTTCGGGTCTGTTTGTCACCAGAAGGTATAATATGTTATCGCCACGAGTCGGTTCTCTGTTTAACTGCTCAAGGTAGTTTTCAGATAATGCACTTAAAAAGATTTCACTGGATTCTTTGTCCCTGCCAACCGTTATAAGCGTCTGAGTCTCCCAGTCTATATCCCGAAAATTAAAATCTCCTCCCAGAACTATAACATGGTCGGGAAATCTACTCGAAATATTTTCCAAATTTTCCTTCAGGTGCTCTGCCACAACAACTGCTGAGCCAGGGGGCCTATAGAGACTTCCAATTACCATGTTTGAGCCTGCTTTAACCGTGTCCTTCGCCCAAATTATTTCACATTTCGGATCTCCGTCAATTTCCTTCGATACTATTGCACTTTTTATCGCTATAAACACTCCTACCCCTTCACTGTCCAGCCTGTCTCTGCGGTATACATTCCAATCTGAGTTTAGAATCTCATTACTGTATAAATCTGGTTTCAGCCAACTTTCTGTCCCTAGTACTATGTGGGCATTGTGACCATTTATTAATGAGAGCAGTTCTGGGACCTTTCTATAGACGCTCCTGCAGTTTACTATCAGCACATTAATACTGTTATTCCCTGTTGCATTTTGCCTACTCCTACCTTGCCATGTCTCAGAAGGTGTCTTGTCAGGCCTAGGGAGGGAATTCTCTAACCTAAAAAAACCCACATGTGCACTCCACACGTACTCCGCTACCCTTGCAGCCGCTTCCGGTGTGTAGTGCACGCCTGACCTATTCAGGGGGACCCTACATTTCTCCACCCGATATCGGAGGTCGAGAAATTTGCACCCCAGATCTCCGCAGAATCGTCTGAGCCTCTGGTCTAAGCCTTCTACTCGGCTCCAAACCAGAGGACTGCGATCGGTTCTGGAAACGATACTACAAATAGTTAGCTCAGATTCCACCCCATGAGCGAGGCTTTCCGCCTTCACCAATTACGCCAACCACCTGTACAAACTGAGGATGACCTCTGAACCCAGACGGCAGGAGTCATTGGTGCCGACATGAGCAACAATTTGAAGTCGGGTGCACTCAGTGCTCTCTATCGCCGCCGGCAGGGCCTCCTCCACATCTCGGATGAGATCCCCCGGCAAGCAGACAGAGTGAACACTGGCCTTCTTCCCTGAACTTTCCGCTATTTCCCTAAGGGGCTCCATCATCCGCCTAACGTTGGAGCTCCCAATAACTAATAAACCCCTCCCCCCGTGTGCCTGCTCGGATCTTGCTGAAGGAGCGGCCACATGCCCTCTGACAGGCAGAGCGGGCGATGCCACACGGCCAGCTTCCACATTGACCCTCCGCCTCGTGCGGCGCAAACACCGCTGAACCCGCCACTCCCCTTGCGCCCGGTACCCGCGAAGATGTCTCGACAGCAGGAACAGTGGTTGAAGCATGTAACACCTGGGGTGTACCGTGCGACACACCAGACTCCCCACTGCTGTTACATTCCTAGGCAGCAGCCTGAAGACGGCCGACCGCGGCCATCAACACGCTCAGCTGTTCACGAACAGTGGCCAGCTCCTCCTGCGTCTGTACACAGCAGTCACACATCCTATCCATCCTAAGATATCAATTTAGTGTAGAGAGTTAATCAACTTTTAACTAGACTGCTAATTCACTAAAGGCGGCTGATAGTTGACTAAACTGTGGTTGCTAGACACTTCTTGTAGAAAACAATGAAAATAACACTACCTGTCTCTGGACTGTATTGAAAACAAACAAAAGCACTGCTGGCACTATGGTTGACTCAAGGGACTCTCTCTGACTGTATTCAAAACAAACATGAAATCTATGGAACACTATTACTAGCACTCGACAATTAAAGCTTGCTAAAAGCAAAAACACATGGAAGAAGAAGTAACAAGTAAGAAAAATACAGTTAATACTTAAATTAATGTAGCTCGCTGCACAGCAGATGTGACAGACGGCAGTTACGACAACACTGACACTACTGGCACTATGGCTGACTAAAGGGACTCTCTCTGACTGTATTCAAAACAAACACGAAATCTATGGAACACTATTACTAGCACTCGACAATTAAAGCTTCCTAAAAGCAAAAACACACGGAAGAAGAAGTGACAAGTAAGAAAAATACAGTTAATACTTAAATTAACGTAGCTCGCTGCACAGCAGACGGGACAGACGGCAGTTATGACGACACTGTATTGTCAGTTTTGATACAGTAACACCAGCCAACTTAACTTACCTTTGATGAATGGCTTCTAGCACAGTGAAATGAATGGGTAGCTCTTAGAGTGTATTTAAGATGCTGTTGGTAGTTCAGAAACTGAATGTTAAATGAAAATCACACAACTTCATCTTTCAGCTAATGGTATAGCAATCTCCTGACGTGTTCAAGATAGAATAAGGAAATTAAATAAATAAAAAGTCATTTTGCCACCGAGACTGCCTATTCTTTCGTGAATGTTAAATGGTAAAAGTAACAATGAACAGTAATGTTTCACAGATGATGGGTAAAATCAAGTGAATGACTACAACTATCTTATTGATTCTCACATATCTGAAGTTTATTTTTATCATTTACAATAAACTGTTTGATACGTACAATGTAAACATGGTCATATCATACTCAATCCATACAATTTTTATCAAGCTTGCTTGTAAAGAGAGAGAGAGAGAGAGAGAGAGAGAGAGAGAGAGAGAGAGAGAGAGAGCACTCTTACAATATTTATTTTACTTCTATACTGTTTTTGGTATGTACGTTTTGATGGTACACTGATCTGCGGCACAGACCAAGGTCTTGGGAAGGGTAAAAAGAGGACAGTTTGGTTGTGAGTTGGTAAAGGCAACACATGTGATCATATGTGAATAAGTACAATTCTTGTTATGTATTTTATGCATATTGTATTTCAATGAATGATTACGTCCACTATTTTTATGATGTCATGAGTCAAGGTGGATTAACATCAGTATGTTCAATATTATGTTGGTCATATCAGCAGTCTTTGAGAGGTAATGTTGCAGTTCACTCCCAAAGACTGTTACTGGTACAAAATGATGTGAAATATACAGGGTGATTCATGAAGATATGCAAATATTTTAATATCTTATTCTACAAATAAAACTAAAGAAAAAAGTTCACATAAACATAGGTCTGCAAATGTTTAGTTACGGAGTTATAGCTAATAAAAGATTTCACCTGAAATTTAGCATCTTCGCTAATATGAAGCCATTGCAAAACTGTACAAGGTTAGAGTAAAGCACAATTTCCATTTATTTTGTTGTTATTGATATGGTGAATCTAATAAAACATGTCCCGGACATGTATCTGCAGTAGTTTTCCAGAACACCCAGAAAAGCAAAGACGTAACTTAGTAAAAATTTTAATTTTTTAACTACTTGGCCCAACTTGTTTTTTAAATTCCAGACAACTGCACAAAGTTTTCAACAGAAGTTGTAGAGAATTTAATTTTGGAAAAATGATGGTAATAACATTAACTGACAGTGGACTCCTGGACAGGTGAGTACAGGGTTATAAATACAAAATAAAATCGAGGTAATACAAAGCAAAATAGAATTGTATGTCAGCTAGTATGAAAAGCATAGTGAACGCATTATCATAGCCAAGACAGGCATGAAACCAACCCGCACCACAGTAGTGCAATTTTATACGCCAACTACCTGCACAGATGATGAAGAAAATGGAATAATGAATGATCAAACAAAAGAAATTATTCTAACAGGTATAGGAGAGGAAAAATAGTAGGATAATACTGACTGGGGGAAAGGAATGAAAGAGGAAGCCATCTGGTAGAATTTTGCACAGAGCATGATTTAATCATTTCGAATCCTTGGTTTATGAATCATGAAAGAAGGCTGTATACGTGGCACAGACCTAGAGAAACTGGAAGGTGTCGGACTTATTACACAGTGGTAAAATGGAGAGTTCACAACCATAAAACATTTCCATGGGCAGATGTGAACTCTAATCACAATTCATTGTTTATGAACTGTAGATTAAAACCGGAGAAACTGCAAGAAGAACCAAATGTTCTGAGTGTTTCAAAAAGAGCATGAGGCAACAAATAATTGAAATAGGGAAAAGAACATAGTAAAAGAAGAACGGATAACTTTGAGAGATGAAATAGTGAAGGCAGCAGAGGATAAAATTGATAAAAAGACAAGGTCTAGTAGTAATCCTTGGGTATCACAGAAGATATTGAATTTAACTAATGAAATGAAACTTCTCTTAGAACTTAAGTTACAGAAAGGTAAACCAACATTTACAGCATATGTTGATTAGAGGAAACTTTTGACAATGTTAACTGGAAGACACTCTGAAATTCTGATGGAAGCAGAGGTAAAACAAAAGGAGCAACAGATTATATACAACTTTTACAAAAACTGAACAACTGTTATAAAGCTCTAAGGGATCTCCTCACCAGAGAGAGCATTGCAGGAACATGATAGTATGCAACCTCATGTTGTAGAATCCAGCTGCATGAAAGCTGTCAGTAATAAATACTGACGAGTGCAAGCCAAGTGCTGTGATCCACTTCCTACTCATGGAAGGAATAACACATACAAAAATTTTTTCATGAATCTAAATGGTTTACAGCGAAGGTGTTATGGACAGAACAAGTATGTTTAAGTGGCGTAGGGAGATTAGTGGAGGCAGAAGAAATGTTCATGATGAACAGTGGAATGGAAGACCTTCCATTTTGCCCAATGAGCTGGTAAAAAAAATTGAGGAAACTCTTTGTGAATACAGCTGGCTGACTGCGGATGAAATTCCTGCTTTGTTTCCACAACTCTCCAGAGCTCTCTTACACAACACTCTCTCAGAAATGCTGGGCTACTGGAAATTGTGCACAATATGGCTTCCGATACAGGTGACAGAGCAGTCCAAGAGATATCGGGTCAATAGTGCCTACAGGTTTCTTGAGCATCTTGAACTGGAAGGAGAGAATTTTCTGAGCTCTACTGTGGCTGGCTATGAAATGTGGGTGCATCATTAGACCCCTGAGGCAAAAACATAGTCTTCATAGTGGCACCACAGTAATTCCCCATCTGCCAAAAAATTCACAACCATGTTTTCGGGCCAAAAAAATCATTGCCTTAGTGTTTGGGGAATGGAAAGGCATCATTTTGGTTGAAATTCTGTCTCGTGGGAGACCATCAATACAAAACGATATTGTAAGAGCCCAAGGAACTCACAAGAGGCATTCAATACAAAAGCTGGGAAATGCTAATGAGAGAGAAGTGTGTTCATTGCACAACAAAGCCCGTCCTCATACAGCCGTAGCCATCGAGGTGCTTCTTGGCTCATTTGATTGAGATGTTTTGAACTCATCCTCCCTTCTCCCCTCCAAACTACTTCCTCCCCCCCTTCCCCATATTCCCCTGACTTGACACATGATGCAGACTATCATTATTCCACCACCCTGAAGACATATGAGTGGAATTAAATTTTCAACCGATGAGCTGATGCAGACAGAGATTCGGAGTGGGGGAAGGAGCTAGAGACAGAGTTCTTCAAGGAGGGCATAAAGAAGCCTTTGCCAAGGCTCATCATGGGGTGGCAATTGTGTGAAAAAAGTCAACAAATGTAGCAACAATATCCTTGTAATACAATTTTTGTAAGAAGATATATATATCTAGTACACTTACTTTCTGAACGTGCTTGTATTTGCCTGCAGTGTAGGCCCATGTGAAGTGAAAGTGAATGATAAGCTGTTCAGATCAGGAGAGAATAGAAGCCTTTGAGATGTGGTACTACAGAAGAATGCTGAATATTAGATGGGTAGGTTTTGTAATTAATGAGGAGGTAATGAAGAGAATTGAGGAGAAACAAATCTTGTGGCACAACTTGTATGAAATAAGAGGTCGGTTGAGAGGACCCATTCAAACCAATGAAACATCAATTTAGTTTTCTAAGGAAGTAAGGGGGAGGGGGGGGGGGATTGTATAGGGAGATAAAGAGACGAATACAGTATGCAGATTCAAATGGATGCAGGTTACACTAGTTATGCAGAGATGATGAGGCTTGCACAGGATAGAGTAGCTTGGGTGGAGAGCTGCAACTATCCAGTCTTCAGACTGAAGATGATGATGATGACAGCCATGTATGCTGTTCTACCTGGAGGTGGTTATACAATAACTACGAAGAAATCTCCCTCATTTTATATTTCCTCATATTACTAGTTTTCCTTGTGATACCACTTGATACTTCTTAATCACAGCCTACAATGTTCACATGTGCATCAAGAGTAAGTTCCTCAATTATGAAAGAATTAAATTCTTCCATGTACTGAGCAAAACTGATTGATTACAAGGCAACATTCTATCCATCCAATGTAAGAATGTGAAGGGAGGAACACACACACACACACACACACACACACACACACACACACACACACACACACACACACACACACACCTGCCCTCCACCCCCACTTATTTTCTTCCTCTAGTGTTCTGATTAAGTTCTTATTACAAGTTACAAACAAAATTCAGCAGTGTGTAACAGGCATATCTTTGCAACACAGTAGCTCCATGAATTGGCTTCTCATGCCATCTACAGACTTTCGTCTGAAGATAGCCATACAGACCCAAACTGGTTACTGGAATTAAAAATAAATAATTTATTGCTATATGGACTATTTTATTGATTATGTAATCAGTTCAGCTCCGAACGACATGCTGAGCATGTAAAACAATAAAATGGATGATTTCATCTCAAATCATATAAGTGATGTCAATTTGTGGTCATGAATTTCTCTGAGAAAAAAAAAAATACTTATTAGGCCTCTATATCATAAGTATTAAGAAACAAAGTATTTTCTTTTTATCTTAATTTTTGTAAATAGTACGGCCCCTTGTGAAAAATGTATCTTTTGTAAATAACTCTTAAAGCAGTATAGAACAAAAAATATATAACTAATAAAGCAACAGTACTGGAGACCTGGCATATGTTTTGTGTTAAAGCTCTCTCTTAGTGTGTTGAAATTTAGTTGACACCCACAAACTCATGGGCATCCTTTCACTTACAAATTTAAGACGAAAATATGAAGTTTCAAGTTAATTTTCCACTTACTTTTTTTTCTAATTTGGAAATATCACAGAATGCTACCTTTTCTGTCATATTACGAAATACTACTGATGTAACTATAAACAGGATCTTCTTTGTTCCAGCTATCAGCATTATGTAAATATTTATAACAAAAAATTTAAAAAATGTATTTTTCCAAGTTTTTTAATGAATTATTTACTCAAAAACCCCTGTATGAAAACCTTTGAGAATTACACACAATATTGCTTGGTTAATATTTTACTAGACAGTGCAAACACAGTGGGCAATATTTTTCTGTGTAAAGTGTTAAAAATTTTTCAACATTCTGCATATTTCGCATCACTGAATTTCTAGTCTAAAATATGCATGTTGGCAACACTGTATCCAGCACTCTTCTATTTATAACACACGAGTGAGAACTTGCACATAAACCACTCTGCATCGAGTTTTGTGTTTGATTTAAACTTTTTGTTGGATGCAACGGCAGTGAGGAAATACAGTAGTGAAAGAGTGAGGTGTGTGGGCTATGAAAAAAGACACATGAAGGTGGTGTTCAAGAAAAGTGAGAAGCACTTCACAGTTGTTGGAAATCTGTCAGCGGTATTACTGAAATATATTGGTATTAGTATCATATCCATTGTGCAAAAATTGCTGCACTCACTACAAGAAGAAATCCAATTACAACCAACCTGAATGATCACCATCACCTGAATGTGAAACTGAAGAAGACTGTGCAGGTGTTTATATTTCTGGGTGTGGAATTGTTGATGTGTTGAATGTTAGTATTTCTGCTGTAGCTCCTACAGTATCTCTCCTTAAAATGTCCAGGAAAGGTAAGAAGCACAAGAAGATAACAGTATGTAAAAAGAAACGTGGAAGACATTGAAACAAGTTTTACACATGCAACATCTTCAAAACTTTGTGAAATGTAAAATGTAGATGCACTTGGCGCAGAACCTGAAGATGTATACAAAATGTGATGTGTGGTTTCAAAACCTTAATACTGCTATCTCAGCAGCCACCTATACTGAAAAGGTACAGTTACTGATACTGATACCACGTAGCTACTCTGAGCAGCACATAAACAAATTTATATCCACTTCCTCACATTATTTGATTTCAGAAGCTCATAGAATAAAGAATGAGAAAGGTCATGTGGAACAATCGGGTCTACTGCCGGATGTTTGTGTCACTCTGGCACAATATTTTGGCCACGTAACTCGTTGCCTTCTTCAGGTGCTACCTGAGACTGCCGTATTGGAGGATCTTGTCCAGTATTTATGCCCGCAGGGCACCCAACGCCCGGCGGGCATAAATATTGGACAAGATCCTCCAATACGGCAGTCTCAGGTAGCACCTGAAGAAGGCAACGAGTTACGTGGCCGAAATATTGTGCCAGAGTGACACAAACATCCGGCAGTAGACCCGATCATTCCACACGCCTAGATCTCGCCGGGAAAGCCTGAAGAGTTAATGAGAAAGGTATTTGGGCATGCCCAGTTTCTTACAGTGGGCATTCATTGTAAGATGACAGTTACTGTTGCTCAGAAATATTACCTAAGTGATGACAAAGATTGCAGCAGGCAAAGTCCTAACCATGCTGATATTATCTCTGTCAGTGAAAATGCTGAAAAGTTAAAACATATATGACAAGATCAATAAGGAGAGAAGGAGAGCATATCTCCTAATGAAAAAGGAGAACCCCGATTTAAACATTCATCTCACAAAATTCTAGTCCTTACGACCAAATTGAGTAAAATGCAAGTCAGTGAAAGACGTATGCACAGGTATTTACTACACTAATTTGAAACTTTTTTGTTTCACTGTAAGCAGTGTCACAGGAAAGAAGTACACAGAGATGGACTTGATGCTTCTGTGTATATGTCAAGAACCACAAGATAAATGTCAGTTGCAGGAGTGTCTAATGTGCCCTGGTGCTGAAGTGATGACTGTTGAAGCGTTACACCATAAGGGTACAGACAATGATGTAACCTATGCATTGTGGGAGGGAGGAGAGTTGATGAAAAATACAGTTGAGCCAGCTAAATTTGTTACTGAGGTCAGGCTCACCATCATATCGGGAGGATTCAGAGATCACGTCCGCATTGTTACTTTGTGCCAGGGAGGGCTCTCAACAAGGGAAGTGTCCAGGAATCTTGGAGTGAACCAAAGCGATGTTGTTCGGACATAGATACAGAGAAACAGGAACTGTTGATGACATGCCTCACTCAGGCCTGGTTACTACTGCAGTGGATGACCACTACCTACGGATTATGGCTCGGAGGAACCATGACAGCAATGCAGCCACAAGACGCTGTCTTACGACTCAAACTGTCTGCAATAGGCTGCATGATGCGCAACTTCACTCCTGATATCCATGGTGAGGTCCATCTTTGCAACCACAACACCATGCAGCGCAGTACAGATGGACCCAACAACACGCCGAATGGACCGCTCAGGATTGGCATCATGTACCCTTCACCTATGAGTGCCACATATGCCTTCAACCAGACAATCGTCGGAGATGTGTTTGGAGGCAACACTGTCGGGCTGAATGCCTTAGACACACTGTCCATCGAGTGCAGCAAGGTGGCCGTTCCCTGCTGTTTTGGGATGACATTATGTGGAGCCAACTTACACTCCTGGTACTCATGGATGGTGCCGTAATGGCTATATGATACATGAATGCCATCCTCGAACCGATAGTGCAACCATATTGGCAGCATATTGGCAAGGCATTTGTCTTCATCGATGACAATTTGCACCCCTATCGTACACATCTTGTGAATGACTTCCTTCAGGATAACGACATTGCTTGACTAGAGTGGCCAGCATATTCTCCAGATGTGAACCCTATCGATTGTGACTGGGATAGACTGAAAATGGCTGTTTATGGAAGACATGCCCACCAACTACTCTGAGGGATCTATGCCTAATTGACATTGAGGAGTGGGACAATCTGGACCAACAGTGCCTTGATGAACTTGTGGATAGTATGCCACGACGAATATAGGCATGCATCAATGCAAGAGGACGTGCTACTTGCTATTAGAGGTACCGGTATGTACAGCAATCTGGACCACCACCTCTGAATGTCTCACTGTACGGTGGTACAACATGCAATGTGTGGGTTTCATGAGCACTAAAAAGGGTGGAAATGGTGTTTATGTTGATCTCTATTCCAATTTTATGTATAGGTTGAGGAACTCTCAGAACCAACGTGATTCAAAACTTTTTCTGATGTGTGAATTTTTTATTTTCAGCTTGAGAGTAGAGCTAGGCCGACCTAAAAAATTTATCACATTTTGTCTAAACAAATATTGCCTACTGTGATTGTACATTCCCTAAGTGCAATGACCAACTAATGTACCATGAAATTTTTAGAACATTTAGGATGGGGGTTTTGAATAAAATCATTTCTGAATAACAAAAAAATCACATTCTTTCATCTTTATGTAAAAAATATTTTGACAGTTTAAGAATTTAATGCATTTGTGTCATAGCTGACAGTTAGCAGTCCTTCCACTTTATCACTTATGAAGACAGTCAACTTTTTTAAAACATAATTTTGAAATTTACAAATTTTCATAGTTTACTCCCCCCCCCCCCCCCCCCCCGCAAAAAAAAAAGAAAAAAAAGGAAGCTCAGAAGTGTGTATAAATTGATCATGTCTCACAATAATGGGAAAAAAGTTTTTATTGAAAATAAATTCAGATTTATATCACTTTTCGTTTCTTTGCTACAATTTTTCTTTTTTCCCTTTCATGACATTTTCACAAATACTCTCATTTTGAGAGGTCTGTAGTGTTTTAAAAAATCAAAACATTGTAGTTTTGGAGAGGTGTCATGTAGAACTTCAACATAGCCTACATTTTTAACAGCAAACTTTGAAATAGTGATGTCACACATTCACTCTTGACCTGTATGATTTGAGATGAAACTGCCCAGATATACCACACACATAAGAAAAATTGGATAAGAGGAATATTTGATATGAGTCGTCACCTTCGACTAGTGACATAGAAAACATGTGATAAGTGCCATAAACAACATGGTAACTGGATTGTGATATCAGTGGCAACTTCTCCAAAGGGGCTAATCTACATATCGATCTATCATCACAACCATTTTCCTTTTTTTTAGTTTCACATTTATTGGCTCAGCCAACTAACAAAAAAACTGTGAATAAACAAACCAAGAGGTGGAGTCAAAGAAGCCATTAACATTACATCTAGGTCACAGTCAATGACTTGTATCAAATATTCCTCCTGGCTCGAAAAATCAAATACCTGTGCATCAATGAAATCAACGGTGTCATTCCCAGGTAATCTTTGATAGGCCACCCTCCCATAAGTAGTAACCTTTCTACGGGACATATCCACTGCAGGAACGGTTGCAGTTTGATGGCTGCTGACGTTTGACCTGAACTGGCAGGTACAGGATGAATGCACCTTCACCAGTTTGCCTGACTGGAACATACATTTATAATGGATACTAAATAACAATGAAATGTAGCTTTTAGGATGAGACTCTGCATATCACTATTATCATACCTTTCACATATATGAAATAAATGAATTATATGCAAGATATATACCAATAAAAATACAACTTCTGGGATTTCAGACCAATACCTGTCTTTTTGAGACAGTGCTGTTAAATTGTTCAAAGAATTGATCTAAAATGCAGATATCTGGGTTATCATCCCGGCTGAGCATGCTGTTTTATATTGTTACATTCCATCAACACAATACATACTCTCATTTCATTTATTCGCCCGCGGATCACCTTATAATGATATCGGGTTTGTCGTCATAATACCATGAAAAAAAAAAAAAAAAAAGGTTGCAAATATATAGAATACACAAGAATGCTTTATGAGAATAGGACATGTGGTGGGGCCTGGCCTTGATGAAGGAACCATCCCAGCATTTTCCTGAAATAAATTAGGTACAACATGGGAAACCTAAATTAGGACAGCAGGACATAGACAAAATTCCATCTCATCTGCCCAAATGGTAGGTCAGCAACTTAAAAACTTACTGCCTCATTCGGTTTCTCCTTATTGTATTATGTTATTTTGTTCACATACAATACACACACTGTCACTGCACACACTATGGACAACTGCTGGCGACTCCAGAACCATGAAAATGCTGCTATGCCCTTGCATTCCCTTCAGTCCATTTTGAAAAACTGGCTCCAGGACCATAAACGTACTACCATGAGTAACACACACCTCCACGTCCTCCTTTCAGTCTGTCTGGAAGACTGAGCCAGCACTCCCCTGTGCTGAGATGTTGAACTTAGGAGAATGAGAAGACATTACTACAATGTATTATAGATCTTGGCACTACAGTATTGCAATGTGACAAGGGTGTTCTACTTATATCCTTTCATGATTAAACATTATTCTGAATCCTCTAAGTAATATTTGACTGTGTAGTATGTATTACTTATGATAAATGTTTCAGAAGCTTTTTTCAAAGACATGTATTTTAGTAATCTTCTTCATCTCATTGGGCAATTAATTCTAGATACAATTTTATTCTCTGATAGCAAATGCTGTTCTGAGGGTTTTTTTCCCTCCCCCTTGTTAACTGTAAGTCCAAACTGGCTCTTGTTCTGTGATTATGTATAGATCTACTAGTTAAATACTAAGTAATGTCTTTTCTGATCTGCACAACAGATTGGTAGATGCATTCACTAGGTACTGCAACAATATCCAGTTTCTTAAACAGTTCTTTGCAATGAGCAGTCTTTTTTTCTGCAATTTAAAAGTTGTGTCAGTGTTTTGTGCCTTCGATCTCCAGAAAAAAATCCCATAGCTAAGAACAGGGTGTAAATAGAAACAATATGTGACTACAAGACACTGGCTGTTATAAACTGGTGCTAGAACCCTAAGAGCAAAAAATTCTGTTGACATCCTTCCTGCCAGTATCTTTGTGCCTAAATTCCATGTTAACTGAGAAATATTCATCCCCAAAAACTTCATGTTTGTTATACAATTTATAATTACATCATCTAAACTTAATGGGACAGAACTACATTCCCTCTCTAAAAGTCAAAAATAAATGCAAATTTAAGAAAAAGTGTCTCTTATTATTATTATCATCTTCAAGGCAGAACAATATTAATCATCTTATTAGGAGGAAAAAGAAGGTAAGCTTTGTAAAGTTCTTATAGCAGTGCTGTCTCCATAATGCGGCACACTTAAAATAATACATCTGTACGTGCATGCATGTTTTAAGCATGGGGAAATTCAAAAACAGCAAAAATGGAAGAACCGAGAAAGTTGCAGATGCAGTGAAGAGAGCAAAATAAATAAAAAATCGAGGGAAAGCAAATATGGATATAGACTTCGTGCGTGTGTGTGTGTGTGTGTGTGTGTGTGTGTGTGTGTGTGTGTGTGTGTGTAAACAAATGGTCATAAAATCTATCAGAAGTACTACACTTGCACGACTACTCTGTACATTGACATCTTTGTACATACACTCCGAACCAACATGAAGTAAAAGGCAGAAGGTGCAACTCATAATTCCATACACTAATACCACTCCCCCCCCCCCCCCCCCCTCTGATTATCACAAAGTAGTTATTGCTTTTTTGTGTCTGTCAATTTAGATTTTCCAATACTGCCAACATGTGTGTTAATGGAAATGATGACATTTCCAAACTTGAAGTAATCTATGTTTTATGTGTCTGTAAATAAAATACTTACTGAAAGAGAAAAAAATAACAAATTTTGAAATACTTATATGACATACTGTTTACATTGAAAGTGAAACACAGCAATTTCATGTAGGTACATAGAAGTATAAATTTTTTGGCAAATCCGGTAAGACAAGGACCTCAGATTCACGATACAGGCTCATGCTCTGCCTGGCTATGCTGTTTTACGTTTTTTCCTAAATCACTTTAAGCTGCCAAGATGGTTCCTTTAAAAAAAAAGCCAAGTTCATATGTCTGTAAACATGAGCTACGTCTTTCTTGCATTAATCTGACAGATCTCATCAAAAAATTATCTTTGAAAAAATAAATTTCTGATACTGAACATAGTAGCACAATGAAAACATTACTAGATTATGACTGGCAACTGACATCACAGAATTTTCATACATGCCTTCTTCCCTGCCCCTTTCCACAACAAATTGTTAACATGAAAATAAACAAATCTGGTTAAACTTTTACATGTGACATTTACTTGAAGCTACATATTTCAACACAGTGTATGGGTAAGGTGTTATAACTCAGTTTTGTAAATAAAATGCAATGGTTTTAAAGTTTAACCATTGTAACCAAAATTCTCTCACATACTCCAGCTGCCACCAACATTATTTAATAGTGTAACGATGTAAGAATGAGTAGGCTCCATATGCGCACTCCAAGAGAGTGCTATACTTTAATTTTTGCTATACGGATTTGGCTGTAGAACTACTGAAACCTAAACGTGACTCGTAGTATCCTCGCTAAATTGACTGTTGTTTACTTTGATGGTGTGTTATGGTTTAACGTGTAAAGTACATGGAATTAGCTTGCAGTCTGCGGGTATTACGAATAACTGTGTCTATCCTATTGCCTTCAAATTTGGCCCGAGTTCCTGCAGCAAACTTTATTGTTTCACTTTGTTCCTATATAACATGAAGTTCACAATAGGAGATAATGTTACCTTGTTACATGTACTTTTCTTAGATAACAGTAATGAAGTTGTAAATTTTATTGGTTGTTCCTGAGACGCTTTGGAAGGTGTTAATAGACAGTGTTAGATAGTTTCTGAAATTTACAGATCTGTCTCTTTAATATGACAGGTTATATCTACTCACTGTCTGTTCTTTCAACTAGAATTACTCACCTGACCAATTATGTATTTATTTATTACACGTACTAAAGTAAATATTTTCCGCTTGTCAAATTCTAGCGCACCTATTACTGTACTCAATTCTGTAAACAATACTTTCACTGTAAACACTACCACGCGATAACATTTTACGACATAAACACGCTCTAGTACGAGAATGGGACTACCAGATGTCAGGACGAGTAACATACTGACCACAGTCTAACATAGACTGTGTACTGACTGTGAGAAGGCGGGTTTTCGTTTCCCCGCAAAAGTCTCTGGTTGACACTTAGAAAGAAAATTTACTGTGACCTTTTTTTACACTTATAAAGTTCTGTGAAGGGATGTTGATGATAATATGGAGATTTATAGTTCTTTTAAGGCGCACTAATTTTTATAGACCTCCGTAAGCCCACTGCGAATATTTCCTTATTCTCTCTCTTCCTTAAAAAGTAGATATTTCAAATAGCACATATTAGTGCTAAAATGGTCAGGAACTGTTATGAAATACGGCGGAACAAAGATGGACAGCGCGAACGTATTAAAATTTACATTCGCTAAAAATTTGTGTTCGATTTCGGGGCTATTGCTTTTCACCGCCCGACTGACTCTCATGATGATCAAACAACATACACATCTGCTACAATCTACGTTCATACATCCATATTTTGCAAACTGCTGTGAAGTGCGTGCCAGAGGATACTTCCCATTGTACAGTTACGAGGTCTTATATCCGTTTCATTCACGTATGGAGCATAGGAGTAAAGACTTTTTAAATACCTCTATGCGCGTTGTAATTAACCTGAACTTATCCCGTAGGGATCGTGACCATCCCTTCGTGGGCATTACGTAGGTGGTTCTAGTTTATTACTGTTGTCTTCATTTAAAGTCTTTTCTCGAAACTTTGTAAGGTGATGCTTTCGGGTTCATTTGCGACAATCTTCTAGTATCTGCAGTTCAGATTATTTAGCATCTCTGTGACACTATTCCACGTGTCAAATAAACCTGCGACCATTCATGCTGCACTCCTCTATATACGTTCAGTATCTCTTGTGATCGTGTTTCGTAAGGGTCCCACACGCTTGAGCAATATTGTAGGATGAGTTACACGCAGGCGTGGATCCACCATTTACATTTACAAAAATGTAATAAATGATGTAGAAACATAATACGTGTCTCCTACAACCAGCGTTTGGAAAAATTATGATTATATTCTTGGTGTCATTAGGGATATGCTGATGGACGTGCATATGCGTAAGACTGTGTTTCGATTTTTGGTCATAGCTGCTCTTAAACTCGTCTTCGGCGTCACAACGAAAATGGTTTGTCAGCAGATGCAATTGTCCCTGGAAGCGTTAAATGAACCAGTACATTTAAGTGTGTTACGAGAAATCGCACCCAGCCAATATCAGGGGTCATCAAGAGCAATACTGACACTGTGAGTTGGGGGACAGAGTGGGTACCAGTGCAGTTTGTTAGTGCAGGTTGACTACATTTAGAGGAAAGCACACATTCAGGGGCAAACCAATTGTTCTCTTTTGATTGACAGATCCTTAACCCATTGTCCCTCCACCCAACCAACTGCCCCTCCTCCTTCCCCTCCACATCCTCCTCCATCCCTCAGGGAACTTCTCTCGCCGATACAAGCAAACTTTTGATCTCAATTTGATTGTCTAATTAATTAAATCAATCAATTATTTAACCTCGATCTCTGAGAAACACCCCTGTCTTCCCCCTCCCCTCCCTCATCCGGAAATTGACTGGAAAAAGACTCAGTTGATTGGTCTTTTGGAGGGAAAATTGCAACATACGGAATAGTGTTTAAACAATTTAGAAAATCTGTGGAATATTGTTTATTTAAAACAATTACGGGATATAAGGTGAAATACAGCATATTTAAACAATTGTGATGCTTTTATATCCTCATCGTGTAAGGAATACTCTTATGAAACAGTCATCACACTTAATCACACTGATAAAAGTCTTTTGATCGCAAAGCACACACCTTCCATTGCCCCACACTCAGCGCTGGTTCATGTCATCCATGCAGGCATCCGGGAGTTTGGGTGCACCCGGCATCCCATAAAGAGACATGTCCATCAGCAGCTGCACCATGGGCCGGTATCCAAGATGTGTCTGCTTGGGCCTCGCAGCTGACCGACTGGATGTCATGCTGATCCCTGAATAACAGCATCTGTTGGCAGCAGCCCTTTCATACCTGATACCTGACAAATTCCTGTCAAAACATGTGCCCTCTGCCTCTTCCTCTTCCTGTAGTGCCCAACTGCCAGTCCTGCACATGCCAGAGGTCGTGATCAGACCAAACAGCAAACAAAGCAGCATTTACCAAGTAAACCTCTGTGGAATACCGATGCACACAAGAACTCCTTCCAAGGCAAGTGCCTGATTGAGACTGAATTGAGCCATGGGTTCTAGATGCCTTCTGAGCTGAAGAGGCAGGAAATTCAATTATATAGCGTAGGATTATTGTTCATTTATAAACTTCAACTAGCAGGGACTGGATCTCACTTTTATTTGGCGGGAAAAGCCTACATCCATCAAGTACATGTCCTAGTTACATAATTACACTACTGCGGATTGGAGGTGTCGTCTTACTGAAAATTTTTCATGAGTGCACTCAGCTTGACATGCAGGGATCGACTGAGCTCATGCACAGTGCCATCACCAGAGGATGTACCACACCCCACCCCTCGCCCCTCCCTCCCCACCCATCCCAGAACAAATTGGTAGAAAAAAGACTCACTCTGTGCTGGAGAAGAAGGTCATCACTACACGAAATTGAAATCAAAATCAATAACATACAACGTCTTTATTTCATCAGTTTGTGGGAGACAGGGTTCCCCCTTTTGGGTAGACTGTACATCCCCACCCTCCCTCCACATGACATAATAAATGTAATAACCAGGGAATCGAATGAAGTGCAGTATAGTAGCCACTGTTGGGGGGTCTCTTGTATGTGTTAATCGTTAGGGCACCACCACAAAGGGCAAAGCAGCCCAGTGTCCTAATTACAGATCACTTTACTAAATACCACCGACCACAGACTGGATATCGGCCTCATTCTATCTCAAGGCCCCCAAACAAAGCATCAAGTAGTGATATTCTGTTGATCAACAACTTCCATACTCACACAATTTCGATAGCAAAAATAGAGTGCTGGGGATATATTTCTTGCATTGGAGTCTTAACAGCAATGCATTCCACATGACTAACTGGTCAGAAGCCGCACAGCTCTAACGTTATATCACGTTTTAAGTACAAAACTGTGTAGCCTTGGAATGCATATGTTTATGTTCTCTCTTGCGAATACCTACTTGGTACTGACCCCAGACACTAGAACAATACTTCTGGATTGATAGCACAATAGATTTACATAAAATGCCTCAAACTACATCCATCTGGATCTCCATCATATATAAACCACACGTTTCTTCTGCATAACCATCTGTTATGTCGTCACAACACTTTCATATGTACTACACACCTATAAGGGATGCTATCCTGCTCGGCATGTGCACTTGGATGGGTGCCGTGAGTAAGATCGCTGCAGCACATGGGTTATGGGTTTGGCTCGCTCTGCTCCTTCATGAGATGTGGAATGTAGCAGTCTACTTCTGGTCATCTGAAAATTAAATCGGTGATTATCCCAAGAATGCGAGAATGCTCTGCGACTCCTATCTGTATAGTGAAGGAAGGGCGATCACAGCTGTAAATTACGCACTATGATTGAGGTGCTAGAAAATATGTAGATTGCTGTCTGGTACAATTTGGTTCATATGTTCGGGAGTTAACAATGAATGGATGTACTGCACAGTCATCAATCTACATTGCAATCTAGTATATGATACTTGCAATGTAGTGCAGGGGCGGTTTAGCGATGATACATAAATTGAGAACGATGTTGCAGCATCACAGGTTGGTATTCAAATTACCGAAAAACTGGTAAAATGCTTATTACAGTACATCGATGGTGTCCTTTCCATCCCATCTGTCCGCTGTATGCTGTTGATTATCACATAATGATTGACTGACATCACATGTTTGAGATGAAGAAAGAGTTTTGGCAGAGGGGCAACACCTTCTGGGGATGGCTAGCACTGAAACAGTCATTGGGTACATGACTTCAGTATGAGGGATCAATCGAAACATAGCACCAAGCCATCTGCTATCTCGTCATTGTGAAAGATGAATTTAAATGGAGAGGTTGTCAGTCATCTTTAGACAGCTGTTTGCAAACACCCCACAATGCCGCAAAAGTCCTCCAGTATTGAAATGTTGTGACTGTCTTTTACTTACAATCATCCTCTCTCTCTCTCTCTCTCTCTCTCTCTCTCTCTCTCTCTCTCTCTCTGTGTGTGTGTGTGTGTGTGTGTGTGTGTGTGTTGTGTGTTGTGTGTTGTGGCAGATGTGATGTCCAGCTTTCGGTCAGAGCCAATGGGTTGAGGGTTGAAACGTGTTTATGTCAGTTCAAAACCTGACACAGACCTTGAAGCTGTGGTGGAAAAAATAAAATGTTTGGCAGTGTATAAAGCTATGTCATATGCTGCTTGGACGTGTAACTGCAGAAAAAAATAATGTATCAAACACCAACACAGGCTCTCTCTCTTGTGACTGACAGTCTGTGGCATTTGGTCCTCCTATGGTACAAGCAATGACACTTTACACTGGTCTGTGCAGGTGACTTCGATCACTGAGTGGATCAATACCTGTACAATTAAAGGGGGTCATCATATGTACTCGATGCCAGCATGCAGGCGGTATTTGTTTTCGATATGTATATTGGAAGACAGGGGCGTGCTAAAATCTTATCGAGTTCTCTACCAGATGATGTTAGCGGAATTTTATAAGTATCAGTTTTCTATTCTCTGTTGGATGGTACAAAATAACAACGATAGAATGTTTAAGTGACAGACGTGAATGCACCCTGCGGGGTACAGATCTTCTTTGGGCTGCAGTAGCTGTATGAGATTTGGAGACGCACGACCATGCAGTAGCAAAACCCTCGTTCTTCTTACAGTTCCCATACTGTCTCTTTCTGTCACTACCTCGTGTTGCAGGAGAAGCTTCGTTTGGTGTTGGCGTCACATATCGTACACTTTTGGCGAAACTATGACAACATATTCCCATTTCCACCGAATGATCAAACCATGGTCCTGTCACATTGACTTAGCTCAACCTGTTCCTACACAGGATGCAGAATGTGGTAGATATACCACTGTCTGACCTGTGCTCATTTCCGACTTAAATTGGAATGATCACATGCACAAAGCTGCAGGGAGGACGGGGCAGAGACTGAGGAACATTTACAAGATGCATAGGGGCTGCCTAAAAACCATGTTGGAGTTTTACTGTAGCGGATAGGTTTCAAAAAAGTGACTTGTTTCGAGATATGAGAGTGGCACGATTATGGTTCACTGGTGGTTGTAATCAATAAAAGACATCTCCGTAGAATCTAACACAGGTGGGTGGTTGAATAGACAGGCTTGATTCCAAATCGCAGACAGCATTTCTGCCAGAAAGCGTAATGCCAGTGACTCTTGTATGTGTCTGTAGAACCAAGACCACTTTTTATACAGGTCGACGTTAACATAGTGGTTGTGACCGTGTTTTTAATAGTGCGGTCCTTGCGAAATGTATGTTGCCGTTGGTGGAATCCTTTTGTGGTGAGTTTCAAATTTCGGTTCTCAATAGTGTTCCTCGAAAAGAACGTCTTCCCTCCATAGATTCCCATTTCAGCTACCTGATGAGTGTAATCCGACTACTGAAAAAGAAAAATTAGTCGCGAAACAAAGTGCCTTTCATAATCAGTTTCATTAATTAGCCTATCAATTTGATACTAGTGACATGCCACCTGTCGGGTGGAGGTGATGTGTAGGGCACCGCGGATATGATCCTTGACCTGACGCTTTCTTTGGTTGCGACGATACCTTTTAATGTTCGAATCTCTCACCTACTCAGGGAGAGACATCATTGTAATACAATCAGATGTATTACCCAATTTATAAAGTGACACGTAGTATAAATCTTATATTTACAACTTCCCTGTGCTGTTACCTTAAAAGAAAGTCCGAAAGTAAGGAGGCGTCCTGTGACAGTGGTAGATCTTAGCAGTACATCATGAGCCGAAAATGATTCTAATATTCTAGTCCTGTGATACAGGACACGACAGATAGGAAAAGATATTTTTCTACCTGATGAGAGAATACTTAGGGGGAATATAGTCTATGCCATAGTCTTGTACAGGATTTTCACAAGTACTGATACTTTAGCGACGTGAAAACGTGAATATGGTTCGATTTCTTCTATTTTCGAAAATACCTCTTATAAAAGGGAGAAATCTACATTTCGCGTGAGAAATTCGAGATGTATTTTCAACAGCATCGCTGCCTCAGACTGGGTAAAGTAGATTTTTGAAACTGGTGGGTCTATGTCGGGGTGGAATTGTTTAGGACTAATGTATACGTCCAAACTGCAGCTGCTTGTTTTGCAGTGCACCATGCCTGGCTGCATTGGTGGTCACAATGAATTAGGAACCGGAAGTAACAGATTACCACAGTCTGGGCCAGGCGCAAAGAATGTGCCGACCTGTCTGATCTTGTCCATGGCAGCAAGGGCTGGCGAAGTGACCAGTGTGCTGGGTGAGCGCGACAGAGGCGGATGAGTGTGTGTTGCGTGAGAGAAGAATCAAAATGATGGATGTTTTCGCTGGACGTATTGATAACATCTGTGTTCCTACCACTTGAATCATCTCCGGGTGCCCTCCACGGCCGGGGG
Organism: Schistocerca americana; assembly: GCF_021461395.2. NCBI lineage: Eukaryota > Metazoa > Arthropoda > Insecta > Orthoptera > Acrididae > Schistocerca > Schistocerca americana. The sequence goes on along the minus strand of NC_060119.1, from coordinate 663,413,990 downwards.
TGGCGCACTCCTGTCGTGTTCCGCGCCTCGCAGCATGGGAAAGAAGGGTGCGCAGAGGAAACCTGCCGCTACGAAGGGTCCTTCGGTTGTGCAACTCACAGAGTCTGCCGACCATGCAAGGAACTCCCGAGAAGACGAGTCGCGGCCTGTCCCCCCTTTGTACGTCAAGTGCAAAGGCGAGTGGACAGCGCTGTTCGACACCATTACGAATTACGCTCGGAACGAGGTGGTCTACGAGTCTGTCGATACAGACTCGCAGATCTGCGTTCGTGCTGCAAACGTGGCCGACCACAGGGCGATCAAGGTCGCAGTGGCCGACCACATCGTCGACGCGCCGCCGGCGCGTGATATGGCACCTTCCGTAGGAAGGATGAAGACGACCAAGGCACTCCTCAGGGGGCTACCTTGGTGCTGTGATGAGGCAGCGGTCCGGGAAGGGCTGCTGCGAGCCGGGTTTGGTAATGCAACTGCAAGGTTGCACAACCGGACCAACAGGAAGAGGGCGCCGCTCTATGCCGTGACCGTGCAAATGGTCGACGGCGGGAGCGACATCTTCGACTTGCGGAAGCTGCTGGGCTTTCCGGTGACGACAGAGGCTCTCCCGACCGCCATGGACCCCCAGCCCCAGTGCTTCAGGTGCCAGGGCGAGGGCCATGTTGCGAAGTATTGCCGCAACGCGGCGCGGTGCGTCAAGTGCTCAGACGAGCACGGCAGCCGCGCCTGCGACCGCGGCAGCAACGTTCTGCCGACTTGTGTCCGGTGTGGCGGCCCGCACGTCGCCAGTTGGCGCGGTTGTGCAGCTTTCTCAAGCCGCAGCCCTGCCGGGGGCGGCGATGCGGCCGCGGCCGTACCGACGCAGCGGCAGAAGCGAAGACAACGTCGGAAACGCCGTAGAGCGCAGAACAGCCCGGCGCAGCAGAGGGACGGCGCAGCAGCAGCTCCACCTGCCAGGGCCAGGGACGACCGTTCGGAAACGGGCAGCCAGGACGCAGCGCGCGCTCCCGAGAAGATATGTGACCTCGAACTCGGCACCGCCGTGAAGGAGGCCACTGCAGCCCTCAAAGCCATTGCGGCAGAGGGGGCTGCCTTCGCAGCCGCCATGGCTGCAGAGAGGGAAGAGGCCTTGAGGCAACTGCGAGCAGTCTTCGCCCAAGGCCCCAGCGCAGTAGTACCTGCGAACACTCCTGCGACCTCGCAGAAGGACGTTCGCGCTCCTGTCCCAGCGGTTGCCCCAGCAGCACCGCAGGTGAAAGGTGCAAAGAAGAAAACCGCTGCCCTAGCTGAACCGGTGGCAACGCCGACTGCTGCAGGAGCGGTCCCCGCAAGGGATCGAGAAGCCAAAAGGGCAGCCTTTATCGCACAAGCGCGAGCGAACGGTAATACTTCCTCCGACGCTGAACTGGCGCAGCTCTCCGAACAAGCGGAGCTCGTGGAAGCTACATTACGGAAGGGCTTCGGCGCGCAGTAGAGGAGGACGCTGAACGGTAGCCGATCGCTGCCGTTCTGCACCAGCCTGATGAAGCTGCACCAAGTCACCGACGACAAGGCGCAGCAGAGGGCCTAACAGCAACGCATGAGTTGCCGCGCCGAACTCTTATGTTACAGGGAGGAAGCCACTGCGGCCGGCCCAGGAGACTACAAGCAAGCCCAGCCGCAGCACCCGGACTGACCCAGCTAACGAACACGCAGCACATATGTAACGATGCACGATACTTCACGCTAACCTTACCTCACCTTGCATGCTCTGTCGCAGCTAGCAAGCCGCTACTGTCCTTACTACCCGTCCTACTGTCGTAGAGGTTTTTTTCCCTTGGCGCTGGCCTTGGCACTTTTTTTCCTCTGCCCTTACAACCGCTACCCTTCGATCGTTTTCGACCACTTCTATCTCCTGAAGGACCATGTTAATGAGTAGTCTTACCCAGACGCATGGATAACATCACAGCCCGCATCCTGTGACGCCTGATTCAAAAACTAACATGTTTACGGAGGTGACAGTAGAACTTTTGGTTTGGTCACCACGTTGGTGTGGGCGTGGAGGGGCCCCATCCTTTGTGTTGTCCTGCATATACGCACATCCATGATGCGGCTGTGGCCGCGGCTGTAGTTTCCTCGGGCCCTAAACTTCGGCGCTGATGGTGTACGAATGGATGGATCGCTGTTTTTGGATGTCTGGGAGGTGAGTGCGCGGGATGTACAAGTGTTTCAGTGATCTCTAACATCTGTCCACAGGAGCTACTGCTACGGACTGGGTCGTGGTTTAAGTGTGTTGTGTTTGGCACTCCTCAATACATTGCAGTGGACTCTGTCTTGCAGTGATATTTGCTTTTGTCTCCATCCTGTCATGCAGTAGAGCCCTCCTTCTTCGGAATGTGGTGGAGAGAACCTATTTAGGAAATCTATAGTGCTTTAAAAATCTAGTCGCGATGCCAAATTTCCGACTGATAGCGATCTCCAACATCTAGCCATTACAACTACTACTGCTATTGATTGGTTCGTGGTTTGAGTGTGTCATGTTTAGTACTTATCAATACATCGCAGTGGACTCTGTCTTGCCGTAGTATTTGCCATTGTCCCTATCCTATATTGCTGTAGAACAACCTCCTCCTCCTTCTGAATGTAGCGGAGAGAACCAATTTAGAAATTCTGTAGTGCTTGAAAAACCCTCGACATCCTATTCCCAACTGAGGAGATCTCTGACATCTAGCCGTGAGAGCTTATTGCTACAATTTGGATTGTGGTTCAAGTGAGTCGTGCTTAGTGTTTCTCAATACATGGCAATGGACTCTTTCTTACAGTGGTATTTGGTATTGTCCCTGTTCTTTCACGCAGTACAACCTTCTTTCCACCTTCAGGAGAGAAAATCAATTTACGAAGTCTATAGTACGTTTAAAAACCCAATCGTGACGTCAGATTTCCGAATGATCTATTTATTGTTTCCCATAGCTGTATTGCATGCACTCATGCATTAGGTACTGGCTGGCATGGCCGGCGCAGGTGTGGGTCTCTCTCTCCCAGCCAGCGCGGATGGGGCTACCATCCAGTCGGCAGACGTCGCACTTCGTGGTTGCGAGTTTGTGTGATCCTCAGGATTTTTTTTCACCATATATGTTTACTGGAAACGTTGCGGTGGAGGAGGGTGTTCATGATCTCAAACGTCGGTGCGTGCAGGACCGCAGATATATTTAGCGCTACAATCTATTTGTAGCGAAAATTTCATTACTTGATTTGCACAATGTTTGCGCTCAAACGTTGAAAATATGTTTTATTATGAAGAAGGATCATCCTAAGGTAGAAGTGAGTGTTTTAAGCGATCTATTTGACTCTCGTAAATTGTTAAACAATTAATTTGACAGGGTAGTGCAAATGAATTATTTCACTCCATTTTTGATATCGAAATTGTGTCAGCTTTCTCTTTGTCTGCAGCATTAGCCAATAGGAATACAGTATTCTGAGAAGAAATGAAAACCTCCATAATCGTGTTTGGAGACGTTGGTTTACACAGACAAGCAAGGAGCGCCCTCTTGAGGCAGACAGAGACAGGAAGCGAGTCTGGAATTTGCCGATCAACAGAATGGCACCACTTGATGCGTTGTATGGGGACCGTGAGATCGAAGGAGGCCGATATGCGGTCTATGGTCAGTGGTATTTAGTAACGTGATCTGTAATTATGACATTGGGCTGTTTTGACCTTTGTGGCGGTCCCTGACGGTAGACACACACGAGGGAGACCCCAACGGTGGCTACTATACCGCACTTCATTCCATTTCCTGGTGATTACAGTTATTATATCATGGGGAGCAAGGTTGGGAGGGTGCAGATACGACGCCTACCCAAATGGGATAGCCCTGTCTCCCGTAAACTGATTAAATAAAGAATGTGTATCAGTATACGAGGGCTTTTCTGAAAGTAAGGGACGATAGGTCGCGAAATGGAAACCACAGTGAAAATCAAAACTGTTTTATTTGCAACAGTTAGCTACAACTTCCAGCTACTTATCTCCATAGTCGCCGATCCGACTTAGACGTTTGTCGTAGAGTTGTACCAGCTTTCCAATACACTCGTTATAGAAGGCAACCGCCAGTGCATTCCGCCAATTCTCTACGCTGGACTACAACTCGTTGTCTGTGCCAAAAGGTTGTCTTCGTAGCTAGCGGTTCATGTGTGCAGAGATGAAACTCATAAGTAGACAATTATGGGCTGCATTGTGGGTAATGAAACATTTCCAACTGAAAACGATGCAGGAGCATCTTCATTGCCCCTGCAGAATGCGGCTGAGAATTGTCTTGAAGAAGAAAACGCAGGTCAGTTATGTAATGCTGGTTGCATAGCTTCAGGCGAAATTTCTCAGCAGGCCCACGTACTTGGTGGGAGACACTATTGTTCTAGATATCTTTGTGTGCTCCCTGTGTGCTCAGAACTAAAAAAGAACGACGTAATGCGATCGACAGGCATACTAGAGACACTGCCCAACACAACTGTGCAAAACTTCATCGGATTTTCATTGTGGTTTCCATTTCGAGGTCGATCGTTCCTTACTTTCCCAATAACCCTTGTATTATTGACTTTGATTTGAATTTCATGTCATGAGATCCTCCCTCTCCAGCACAGAGTTAGTCTTTTTCTTACCAATTTTTGCTGGGAGGGAAGAGGGAGACGGCGAGGGGGCGGGTGGGGGGGGGGGGGAGACGTCCTCTCGTGGTGGCACTGTGCACTAGGTCAGTCGATCCCTGCATGTCAGGGTGAGCACACTCATGAAAAATTTCCAATAAGGCGACACCTTCAATCTGCAGCAGTGTAACTGTGTAATTAGATGTAGTTGATAGATGTGAGCTTTTCCCACCAAATAAAAGTGAAACCCAGTCCTTGTGAATTGAATGTTATCAATAAACAGTATATTCTATGCGATATAATTGATTTTCCTGTTGTGAGATCCTTTCTCTCCAGCATGGATGGCAGCTTAGAGCCCATGGCTGAATCAACACTCAGTCAGGCATTTGGAAGGGGTTCTTGCACGCATCGGTATTCTGCAGTGGTTTGCCACGTAAATGCTGCTTCGTTTGCGTTTTGGTCCGACCGCAACTGACTGCACATGTAGGCCCGACAGTTGAGCACTACAATAGGAGAAACAGAGGGAGCACGTGTTTCGGCAGGAATTTCTTGGGTATCAAGTATCAGAGAGTTGCTGCCACCTGATGCTTTTGCTCGAGATTAGTGTGACATCCGGTCTGTAAGATGTAGGGCCTGAGCAGACAAGACTTGGACACAGGCACATGGCGTGGCCACTGACATAAACGTCACTTTGCAGGGCCTACAGTGCACCCCAACTCTGATCAACTGAGTGTTCTCCCCCTAATTTCTGGGAGGGTGAGGGGAGGAGGAGGGCTGGGGACATTTTCCAGAGGGGGTATTTAATTAAGTGATCGATTTAATTAATTAGTCAATTAAACTGATATCAAATCCCTGCTTGTATTGGTGAGGCAAGTTTCCAAAGACATTGGGGAGGGGTAAGAAGGATGCGGTGGTGGACGGGGAGGGGTGAGGGAAAATAGGTAAAGCGCTTGTCAAACAAAAGGAAGAATTATCCCCAGGAGGTCATAAACCTCTTAGCAGAACAATAGGTTGAGGACCTGTCAATCCAAGGAGAGCAACAGGTTTGCCCCTGAATGTATACTTGTTACTGATGTAGGCAACCCGCAATGTAATTTGAAACGAAGTTTGCCCTACTACTATCGAGGAATATACACGTTCTCACATAGCCAAAGTATCGTTACTTGTTGTTAAAATCCTGTAACAGTGTGGCCTAGTCTATTTAAGTATTTTATCATCAGGTAGCAAAAAATCTTTTCTTATCTTTTACGTTATGCATCACATGGCTAGTATATTAAAATCATTTTTGGCTCATGACGGAGTGCTAAGATAACAGGAAGCCTCCCCACTTTCAAACATCGGTACTGTAACCAAATGCCTCGCCACATACGAATTTCCTTAAGGTGACAGCACAGAGAAGTTGCAAATATCAGGTTTATACTACGTATCACTTTATAAATTCGGTAATACATCTGATTTTATTACGATGGTCGTCTCTTCCTGTTTAGGTGAGAGATTAAAATATCGCTAAAGGATAGCGCCGCAACGAAAGAAACGCCTGTTTACCTCCCCAAGTCAAGAATCATTTCTGCTGTACCCTAGCCACCACTTCCACCAGCCTGGCGACGGATCATAGATATGAAATTGATAGGCTAATTAATTAAACTGATCATGAGAGTCACTTTGCATGGCGAGTAATTTTTTTCCAGCAGTTGGGTTATACTCAACAGGTAGCTCAAATGGGAATCCCTGGAGGGAACACGATGTTCTTTTAGAGGAACATTACTGAGGACCGACATTTGAAGCTGACCGCATACGGATTCTACCGCCGGCAACATACATTTCTCGTAAGGACCACACTATTAAAAACACAATCACAGCCACTATTTTACTGTCGCCCTGAATAAAAAGCGGTCTTGGTTCTACAACCACACAAAAGAGTCGCTGATAGTGTTACGCTTTCTGGTAGAAATGCTGTCTGTGGTTTGGAATCAAGTCTGCCCACTGAACCACACACTTGCGTTGTATCCTGTGGAGATGTCATTGATTGATTACAGCCACTGGTGACTCATATTAATGCCACGCTTATGTCTCGAAACGAGTCGCCTTTTTTCGAACCTATCTGTTACAGCAGAACTCCAGCGCGGGTTTTTAGACAGTCTCTCAGCATCTTGTAACTGTTCCTCAGTCTCTGCCCGCCCTCCCTGCAGCTTTGTGGTGTGTCGTTCCAGTTTCGGCTGGAACTGAGCAAAAGTCAGAAAGCGCTTATGTACCACTTTCCGCAACCCGCGGACAATCAGGTTAATGCGACAGGACTGTTTTTGACCACTCAGCATCAAGGCTCCGCCAACCATGTACAATATGTGTGACCAGCGCCAAACGAAGCTTTCTCCTGCAACACTATGTAGTAGAAATGACAGTACGAACAGCTACGGTGGTGTCCGCGACACATGCACAGACACAGACAAGCAGAAAACAGAGCAAATGCACTGCAACTGTTGAATATCTGGTTGGAGGTGACTGGATGCATTCGGGTACAGTGCTACACTATGCCGTCCGACCAGAAAAATAGTGCGTTTACGCAAGTTATTGGCAACTGTACTACATTTACAAGCAATATTAGAATACAGAGTGACAAGTGATGTCATGATCGCATGAGCGGAAGTGACATAAAATCTATAAAATTACGAAAAATGACGGAAAATACACATAAATTCAGGAAAATACCCCGAAATGCGGGAAAATTGATCGAGTGCTTGCATGTTTTCTGCTTGGTGAAGGAAAATTCTTGTACATGGTAAGGAGTATGCGACAGCAAGAGGAATACGAGAAAAATTTGACATGGAAGCACCGGGAACTAGGGAAGCAGTCATTTTTTTTTCATTAGCACTAATAAGACGGATCACAAGCCCAGTGTGACCCCAGAGTCTTCGGCATCCACCTTATAGATTTTTATAAAGTGTCCTTAGCTAAAGAGCATTGTATTATCAGCTGGGGTGACTGCAATATATAACTACAGAATGGATCGTGTATTTAACCCTGTGCAGGACTGTTTAGGTGTTTTAAACCCTAAAAGACAGTATTTGTAATGTGCTTCTCTGTACTCTCCGCCAATCAGAAACTTGTGGTGTTAGCTAACAAACAGTTGCTGTATGGTTTATTTACCAACATTCTACTGTAGGCTTTTGTTCAGGTTACAGGGATACAAGCAGGTTTGCTGCTGTCTTTGATGCTTTCCTGGAAAAGAGAGCCATCTGACACTAAAGTGAGATAGACCTGCGTTAAAGGACTATAGAAAGTAGA